>NW_027518714.1:55150000-56350000 GCF_043159265.1 Tasmannia lanceolata
CAAAGGTTTAGGATGATCCTATGTAGCTGATTTTTTGGGCACACCCGATCTATGCCAGGGCCTATCAAATGAATGTTTTGGATTATCCAAATAATGTGGACACACTGTGTTTTTTGGTTGGCGGACTAGAGAAGCTTCTCTAGTCGGCCGACTAGAAAAACTTTCCTCTCTCTCTCTCTCTCTCTCTCTCTCTCTCTCTCTCACACACACACACACACACACACACAGAGATGAGAAGAGAGTTCCTACTTCCCGGAGTAGATAACTTATCTGCTCCATGGGCTTAAAATACAGTGGGAGCCACATTGTTTGGGCGATCCAAAGCATTCATTTGATGGACCCTCACATAGAAAGGGTGTGCCCAAAAAATCAGCTCCATAGGATCATCCCAACCCTTCGATTTGTGGAGGCAAAAAATGGACAGGGGAGTTATGGCCGTTCAATCAGAGTAGGCCAGAAATCAGCACAATGAAAACAGACTAGTTTCACCATTTCTTTCATAACTCTCAAAATACTTAACTTTTAGAGTTAAGAAAGAAATTGTGAAACTCATCTGTTTTAGGCGTTCTAATTTTTGGCCTACTCTGATTGAACGGCCACAACCCACTCAATTCAACTCGGAATTCAATGAAATATGGATCCAATTGAACGTCTCGAAGTCTGGTTTCTAACGAAAGAAACGGCACTGAAAAATCCAAAGTATTTTGAGAGTTATGACGAAAATGGTGAAACTTGTCTTTTTTCGTCGTGTTGATTTCTGGCCTACTCTGATTGAATGGCCATAACTCACTCAATTCAACTCAGAATTCAGTGAAATTTGGACCCAATCGAACGTCTCAAAGTCTAGTTTCTAACGAAAGAAACACCCAAATAATCAGCTCCATAGGAACATCCCAACCCTTCGATTTGTGGAGGCAAAAATGGACGGGTATAAACATTCACAAATCTGTCCATTTTTTGCCTCCAGAAATCGAAGGGTTGGGATGATTCTATGGAGCTGATTTTTTGGGCACACCCTATCTATGTGAGGGCCCATCAAATGAATACTTTGGATCACCCAAACAATGTGGCCCCCACTGTATTTTAAGTCCGCGGAGTAGATAAGTTATCTACGAGTAGGAACTCTTCTCTCTCTCTCTCTCTCTCTCTCTCTCTCTATATATATATATATATATATATATATATAAGAACGGTTTCTACACACAAGTGTAGAGAAGTTATCTACACAGTAGCGTAAAATACAGTGGAGGGCATATTGTTTAGGTGGTCCAAACCATTCGTTTGATTGGCCCTCACATAGATAGGGTGTCCACAGAAAATCAGCTCCATAGGATCATCCCAACCCTACGATTTGTGGAGGTAAAATGGACGTGTATAAACCTTCACAAATCTGTCCATTTTTTGCCTCCAAGGTTCGAAGGGTTAGGATGATCCTATGGAGCTGATTTTTTGTGGACACCCTATCTATGTGAGAGCTAATCAAATGAATGCTTTGGATCACCCAAACAATGTGGGGCTCCACTGTATTTTAAGCTAGTGTGTAGATAACTTATCTACACTTGTGTGTAGAAACCGTTTTCTCTCTCTCTATATATATATAGATTATTTAGAAATATTAACTAATGATATCCTTCAATCGGTAGTAACAATGTAACATAAACCGTAGACATAAATAAAAAACTACCATTGGTCGACAATTTGGCAAGCAAACATAAGCCTCATACAGAAAGTAACATGCAAAACATACCTTTCTCTACATATCAGAAAGTAACATGCAGAACATAAACTGGGTATTCCAGCATACCTGTGCACCAAAATATGCAAGTTCAGCTGCCTCGTCAAATGTCAAATATGGTACAGGCTTCGCGTGCGGATAAATATTAGGATCACATGTCAAGACGCCATCTACATCCTTCCACACCTGTATGAATTAAAATCTAGAGTCAAATCTTCTTCATTTTTGAATGGCTATGGATTATGTTAGGAGGAAAGAGCTGGAAAACCCACGGTCGAGCTGGTCAGTAAAAGAGGGCACGGTAAAAAGGGTAATACAAACGATAGAAGTAACCCCTCCAAGGTGGAAAGAAAATAAAAAATCTCTAGGCCCGCCTTGGCTACCCCAGTTCTAGCTAACCTATTACCGTCACTATTTTCCGATCTTCCGATGTGATGGAAATAAATGGTCGATCCCGCCACTCGGTCTTGAATCTCATCAAACCAATAAGAAAATCTCCAAGAGATGGCATTGTTAAAGTATAAAAGATAAATAACGCTTTTCTCCAACAGCTTAAGCTATTGGAGAAGTTGGTAAGTAAACACGGTATCAGAGCCAAAGGTCTCGAGTTCAAGCCTCTCGGATAGCAAACAATCCACATGCAATGGTTGGCCCAAAGTGGGACCACATGTGCCACGTGTTTGCCAAGTGGGCCACACGTGAGGGGGAGTGTTAAAGTATAAAAGATAAATAACGCCTTTCTCCAACAGCTTAAGCTTTTGGAGAAGTTGGTAAGTTAACAGGCATGACTCCTCTTTAGCCACCTAATCACATTCAGGGAGTCTCCCTCCACAGTTACTTGATTCATGAGATTACCCACACTATCCAGATGCCCTAAAGGACTGCTCTAACCTCCGCATCGTTTTAATCTGTGATGCCAATTGGGCCTGAGAAAGCCCACCTCGTAGTCCCGTCCTCACCTGCCCACCTACTCCTTTTGGGCGTAGGTTCTCCATGCTAGACCCAACGACGTTGAGTTTCAGTTGTCTAGGACTAAGCAGGTCCCATCCCAAGGTGCACGTCAACACCTATACACTGCTAACACAAATCTCCCTCCAGTCATGCCATAGATCAAAGGTAGAGACAAACTTGAAGTTATGCAAAATCCTCACCCAGGAGAGTTAAGGTTATCACTTTCAAGAATATGAAATGGGAGCTTTTTACTAGACCTCTAAAGCCTCGGACATTTCTGTCATTCCATAGGACAACAAAACAAAGTCAAGGCGGGAGGAAATCAAATATCTCCAAGCGGGCCCGGTAAACCCATGGACAAGCCAAGCGGTCCGCCCCACTATTTGCTGATCTTGGAACGTGTTGGATTCTAATTGGAGATTCAGCTAGCGGGCCATGAATCTCATAAAAAAATCCGCAAACCTCCACAGAGGGAGGTGCAATCCGCTTAAATGATGACACTAAATTGATGAAATAAAATGAGATAATGTTAAAAGTCACTCAAGGACACTAAAAGAACACCAATGATGTGTGTCAGTGTGTGCATGCATGTTAGAACTTTACCTGAATCTCCCGTAAGCCTAAGGCTTTACCGATAGTTGTTGCTGTCAAATCACTGCCGCCCCTACCTAAAGTAGTAACGGCACCCGATTTCCATCCCTGCATTTTGCATTACATAACAAGATTTATAACTGGAACTAAAAGAAGTTAACTTAAGGTGAATATATGAAATAGATCAACTCAGAGAGATTATGTACGAAGCATATTGGCTGTAAAAGACCTTTCCGAGGAAGCCAGTAACGATTGGAATTGCAGGATCGGTTACCCAATCCTCATGCAACCTCTTTGCAACAGCAGGATAAGTTGCTTCCAAGATGTCCGCATTTGTAAAGTCGTCTGTGGTTATAAACCCAATTTCAAATGCATCATACTGCAAGATAAGGCAGTCGTGTAATTAGCTATCACCACATGTTAACATGCTTACTCACATGGACAACATAGAACAAGCAAATAGCTGAAGTACAAAAAAGGTAATGACAATTCTGTAACACAATGGTTATATGAATATAATACGTACGATATCAATATGAAATGCTAAAAATTACGAAAGGAGAAATAAGAATTGCAAATAGGTTAGGCACAAAGACAAAGTTCCAGTAGCTAATTCAGCGACAGTGCAAGTCTTGGTGAAGTTTGTCAAGCTGTTGATTTTAGGCGCACTTGTTTATGACAGTTTCAAATCATGAGCATACAGAAACAAACTGCCAGTACAAGTGAAAGTGTGAAACAAATGAAGATTTTCAGCACATTAGATACTCTTGAAAGCAGATTTTATGCATAAAATCAAAAGACGGAATTTCTGATCAAGCTTCTCCACTGATGCTATAATCTCTAGTCTGTTATGTCATGAATTTTAGGTGCATTTACAGATCATGGATTTTAGGTGCATTTACAGGTCACAAAATTTGAAATATGTGAACGAAGAGACCCTTAGCCACTAGTAGAGGGCCTATGCTGACCAATATAGATTGATTGTGGCATATTTTCCAGTTTACAAACTTTTGTAACAACTTCCACCATGACGTCATGCTTAGAATTGTTCAACAAATCAGCAGACCCAGAACCTGAAATTCTGCTCTAGTGGTGATAACCTCAATTCTATTACATTATGATCAGAGGACCAAACTTCATACTTATTGCACGAGAGAGAGAGAGAGAGATGGTGTGGGGGGGGCACATGTTGTGTGGCTAATAGATGGCCGTTCTGCAAAGAAGATAATTCTTGCATCCATATCATCCATCACAAGGTGGTGTCAATGGTGTGTACGTGGTCTTTCAGCAGTTTGGTCTTAAATGGGTCATTCCTAACCAAGGAAGCAGGATTCTTCCTTGGGAGCCTTCGATTCCCGCTTTCGATTCCCACTCTGGCAATCTTGAGCAGGATTCTTCCCTGGGAGCCTTCGATTCCCGCTTTCGATTCCCGTTTCAATTCCCGCTCTGGCAACCTTGTTCCTAACTCCACAGTCAAGCTTCTTGGTAGTTGGATAGCGAATCATATTGGGAACAAATATCAGATCCTTCGGTGTACGATGCCATGTGCCGTACTGTGGGAAATTGGAATGAAACAAACCAAGGATTTTTAGGAGCAATGACGGAGACCATCCTTGAACTTCATCAGCTGAGAGCATTATCCCCGGGAGCTTCTACAAGGCCTAGAAGCAAGTGTGGTCCACTAAACTATGTTCTCCATTCAAATTTCTCAAAAATTGTACACAGGACTGTAATTTTTGAAAGTTGACCACAGTCAAACTGCCCATCTGTGATTTTACAAGATTTCCACCGAAACCGAAATTTAAAACCTTGATTCCTCCACATAACAATTTGCTGCTCTTATCGATGAATAAGAGGAGATGTGATGCAGGAGCATTCCCTGGGCATTTTACGTCAGCCTCAATGTCTCCCTAGCGTAGGTTCTATTTTGGTTTCAGTAGTATTAATCATGTGGTGTCATGTTTGTATTTTCTTATTTTCATGTGTCTTTAGTTGGCATTTGCTTACTATGGGTAGTTAAGTCATTTCATATTGTAATGGGCTAGGATATAAAGCCTCATGATCTCTCATTTTTAGGACCTCTTAAAGATTTGAAATTTGGGAGAGAAATTTTCTCTTGTATCTCTTTTGTTTTTCTTGGGAAATTGGAATTGTAAGCTGTAGCTTTTTCTCAACTTCTCCTATCATTTCATCCCTTGTTGCATGCAAGGTTGTTACCGACGATTCTGCGCTTAATCCGATCTCGTGTGTCCCCACGCTCGAAGTAAGATCAAGAACCCTATCTTCTCCAAAATTCAACAAAAGAAAAAAAAAATTATAGATCCGATTTGATTTGTGCTTCTTCCGATTCTGTGCTCTACGTAATTGTAAGTAACAACCTTGCATGCAACAAGGGATGAAATGATAGGAGAAATTGAGAAAAAACTACAGCTTACAATTCCAATTTTCAAGAAAAACAAAAGAGATACAAGAGAAAATTTCTCTCCCAAATTTCAAATCATTAAGAGGTCCTAAAAATGAGAGATCATGAGGTTTTATATACTAGCCCATTACAATATGAAATGACTTAACTACCCCTAGTAAGCAAATGCCAACTAAAGACACATGAAAATAACAAAATACAAACATGACACCACATGACTCATACTATTAAAACCAAAATAGAACCTACACTAGGGAGGCATAGAGGCTGACGTAAAATGCCCAGGGGTGCTCCTGCATCAAACTCCCCTTCTTGAAAGAACTCGTCATCGAGTTCCCATCAGCCTCGTAGTGGAAGGGCTCTGCCGGGGTCAAAAATGTAGATGATCAACTCTCTCAGGGAGTAGTAATCTATAAAAGTCAATCCGCCTCATGCATCTCATTAAGAATCGATCATCTATGCAAATGTAGCCGTCAAGAAGGATAGGAGTCCATATCAAAACATGCATATGCTGAGAGTGGCAGTGGTATAGTGGTTCGTCATGAAAACCAGCTGTAATCCCACTAAATAAATCATCTGTATCGCGTGTAACGACTATAGGCAGCACCATCTCTATATGAACAACATCTGCCAAGCCTCTGTCTTTGCATGTGGGAAAGGTAATGTCATCTGTAATGTTTATGTGTGTTTGCTCCTCATCTTCAACTGTGCTCACTAACGGTGCGACAGACTCTGTCTCAACGTGCTCTGTCGTAACCTCAATATCATCATCATCGTTGGCTTCACTATCAAGGACAACAAGCCCACCACTAGTATCAACAACACCACGGGTGTCAAGCACGCCACCATCACTGTCTGGCTCTAAAATCATGGTTCCAACAACCTCTCGTGACTCAACCATTATCTCTTCCTCCCCTTCTTGTTCACTAGCCTCATCATCGGCCTCTAGGGGTGGAGATGTATGTGCATGTCGCTCGAGTCTTTGTAATTGCATGGTGAGAGAATCAAGATTATCTTTCTGTTTATGACGAGCCTCCCGTTCTCGGCGATGCTGGGCCAAGAATTTTTCCCATTGGTCCTCTTGGGCTCTCTCCTTATCACGTCGTCATCGATACTTTGTCGGAGCATAAATCCTCAACAAGCGATCATAGACACGCTCCCATCGGCGGAATGGAGGTTTGCCCAAGTCTCAATGCTCTCTTTCTATGAGCATCCACATAGACTCTGCACTTAGTGTGCCAGTCTCTCTGGCAAGCCGTAATGTCTCACGATGGTTGAAGCCATAGTATCTGTGATACGAATCAAGTGCTTCAGCCCAAATCATGAACTCAGTCTCAACATCACCATAGCCATAGTTGTGACGAACAAATGGTCGCTCCATAGATGGTTGTGTGGATCAATGCTCAATGTTGGAGTGGAGAGCAAATGACTTATTTCTTTAACTGCAATTCAGTTTAGTGCTGACATGAAACAAATTTCTTGTAGCTGGATTTTTTTTGTTGAAAATCAAAACCTGCAATGCAACCCTGAACTTCTGTTTTGAGAAACTGCTGCCACAAAATGTTCCCTTTGGTGGTGAAGATCCTAAGATGAAGTACGCCCTTAAGAGTTGTAGCGATATACACAAGATAAGCGGGGATACTGTCTCAAAATTCTCAGGTTCAGCTTCCTTAATTGCAGCAGCTGGTCCATATGCAATTCATCATGGAATTCTCAGCTGTCTTTACTTCATTCATACCCTTGATGCTTTCCATGCCCAACAACAACACTTGGTTGTTAATATGTACCAAAGAATATTCAATTTTGGGAATTAGACGGGTGCAAAGTCTTGAGACGGGATGAAGCAGCTCTGTGTGGTAACTGCAACAGATTTCTCCTTTGAAAGTGAACCTGCGCCTCTTCAACTCAAGCAGCCATTGCTATCAGTATTCTGGTGGCAGCACCTGTTAGAATTTAATTGAGATTCTGACCACAAAAGGAGATTTCAACTGATTCGTGTGGCTGGCTCTGAAGTCAACAGCTCAAATGACTTTGGGCCAAGTTTCTTGTAGATGATCGTATTGGACATTAACTATGCTCAGGTTAGAGCATCACAGAGGTGGCAGGTTCTTTTGGAAGTTTAATAATGTTCCAAAGTATTCAGTTAAGACTATTGTCTGTTTGTAGTGGCAACTTTCAGAACAATTTAGAAGCTCAAACCATAACCTGAGCTAAATCTATGAGCATTGTTCAGAGGCTTGGGAATCACCAAAATGTAGAAAGTGAACTGAGTCCCAGCTCAAAGTCCAAGGCTTATTGTGCTGCTGTTTACAAATTGAGAAAGTAAGAATCTGCTCTCATAGAACTCGATATCTCACAGTAGTTTTCCATTCAGATAATTCAAGGCCATTAAACATACATTCAGGCTTGAAAGTTAGTGGCAATTCTTTTAATCCAAAGAGGCTCCCTTACCAATTAAAGAAGTGTAACATGGCAGTCCTTTCATCTCAGAGATTTTAGATGGAGAACATCCGGCTTCAAGGTTTATACCACTTGATGCAAATAGCATGGGATGGAATTCATATTGAGGGGCTGTCTTTCAACGGAATTGATCAAACATGCTGTGTGTATTGGTTTAGACCATAACCCACACACATGGAAGTTCGAATTTCAGCAGCTATAACAAACCATGATGGTCTTTTGGCTGAATTCTTGTCCACCAAAGAATTGATAGTTAAGCCTAACCCCCTCTTGAGGATTTGACTAGCCTTTAAGACAAGCAAGGATGGTTTCTGAGGGCTCAGATGTCTATCAACTAAACAGTAAAAGACAACCTCAAGGGTGCCAAATAGGATTCCACATGCATTTCAACAAACAACACATATGCACTTGACAGAATAAAGTGTCATCTATGCAAAAGAAAGCCTTGGTTCCCTACAATTCTTGAAATTCCTCTAAGTGTTGAAAATGACCGTGACAGACATAGATCATGGAGTTCCTTTGTTTCAATCTCTTTGGAGCCAATCAACAAACACAAGGTGTGCAAATGATGGAAGCAACTCCAAAATGCACAATCAGGTCAAATTTACAAGAGAACCCTTCAGGAGGTGGCTTGCAAGTGATTTTAATCGTTAAAATTGGATAAAAACCAAGGAACTTTATAAGGGAATTTCCACCCAATTCATCCAATTAATTGGGAACGGTTTGGTCATAGCAGACCTATAGGCTTCGGTTCTGATTCTCTTCCATTCAGTTTCTTTGAGTGCTTCTTACAAACACAACACATCAAACAGTAACCTTGAAGGAAAAGTGCGCACATGCCTAAGAAACTCGCTTCCATTCAGTTTCTTTGAGTGCTTCTTACAAACACAACACATCAAACAGTAACCTTGAAGGAAAAGTGCGCACATGCCTAAGAAACAACACGAGATGTTTGTATGGAGCTCCCGATCTTAACATTTGCTGAAGTTAATGCTGTGAGATTTCTTTGGAAATCAAAGAAAATCTGTAGATCTGGAGTCCTATGTCAAATAACTGATGACAATTGATTCGAGTAATTTGTCTAGACGTCCAGATCTATGAAATTTGTAATGGATTCTCGTGATTAGGAATTGATTCCTTTATGCACTTCAGGAACCCCAAGTTTTAACACACTAAGAGTAGAAACCTCTTACCGGCTGTCAGATCCTAGGAATTTCTCTACTCAAGTTGTATGGAAGACAATAAGTGCTAATTTCTGCATCTTCCTTTCGACAATTATGCCGCTGTTCTAAAATTTTGGAGCCAGAGTCTCACAAAATTGATCAGCTAACAGAGATGAAATCGATGCTGGCACATTGATTGTAACTGCTTCGATCTGAGCTTGAAGCAGAGAATCAACTCTAAAAAAACTTCTACGGAAATTGAAGAACCTGAGATCTGTAATCAGATTTTATGTTCTTCTCCTCCAGAAATGGCAAGAACATAGAAATTCTCGCTCCTAGGCTCTGATACCAAATTGATGTAGAGCGCACAATCGGAAGAAGCACAAATCAAATCAGATCTATAATATTTTTTTTCTTTTTTTGAATTTTGGAGAAGATAGGGTTCTTGATCTTACTTCGAGCGTGGGGACACACGGGATCGGATCAAGTGCGGAATCGTCGGTAACAACCTTGCATTCAACAAGGGATGAAATGATAGGAGAAATTGAGAAAAAGCTACAGCTTACGATTTTAATTTCCCAAGAAAAACAAAGAGGTACCAAGAGAAAATTTCTCTCCCAAATTTCAAAACATTAAGAGGTCCCAAAAATGAGAGATCATGAGGCTTTATATACTAGCCCATTACAATATGAAATGACTTAACTACCCCTAGTAAGCAAATGCCAACTAAAGACACATGAAAATAAAAAAATACAAACAGACACGACATGACTAATACTACTGAAACCAAAATAGAACCTGCACTAGGGAGACATAGAGGCTGACGTAAGATGCCCAGGGGATGCTCCTGCATCAAGCTGTCAACAAGCAACCATTGAATTTTCATAACTTTAAGAATTTATGATTTAGAAATTAGAAGTTTTATGTGTGTGAGAAGTCCAAGTCTATTTTCGTGGGGCTATCTCCCCTATAATGTAATGCTTATTGTCTTGGAAATATGTGATAGAATGAAAGAACATTGAAGCTTGATTACATAAAGTTGATGAAAATTTTCGCCCATATTTTTCCCAATGTGAAGCTTGGAAAAGCCCCTTAAGGTCTAAAGATCTCAAGGATTCGCAAGGTGTGATGACATATGTTGGTGTGACTCCAACTATGTCTTCGATATTCTTTATCTCATCTCTACTTCACCTTATTTTATCCTTTTGTTTACCACCAAACCCTAGTTTCTCTTATATTCATGGGTTGAAAAACCCTAAATCAATGATCAAATTTTCACAAATCCTAATTTCGTATGCTTGGATTTGATTCTTTCTATACGGTCTGGAACTGATCTAGGCCATCAAAAGATAAAGACCTAGATTTCAAAAATTTTGGAAAACCCTATTCCTGTATTGTTGTTGCTAATTTTGAAGATCTAAAATCTGACCAGATCAATCCCTTCCATATCCGGAATTTTTATTTATTTTTTGAAATGGCAAATTGAATTCATTAAAAGAGAAAGGGGCCGAGATGGACCCCCAAATAATACAAGAGAAAGAACAAATACAAAGAA
The DNA here is from genome assembly GCF_043159265.1 of Tasmannia lanceolata. Classification (NCBI taxonomy): domain Eukaryota; kingdom Viridiplantae; phylum Streptophyta; class Magnoliopsida; order Canellales; family Winteraceae; genus Tasmannia; species Tasmannia lanceolata. The sequence continues at coordinate 55,160,878 of NW_027518714.1, forward strand.
AGCAAGAAAACTCTCAAGAAGGAAGAAAGTCAAACCACTCCAACTCCAAACGGCTAACCCCACCCCTAGCCAGACAGTCTGCTTCCCCATTAGCAGATCTCCTCACATGATTGAAAGAAATAGCAGAACCCGAGATTAGATCGTCTATTTCATCAAGAATAGAAGAAAATCTCCATGGCGGCAACACCGATCCACGCAACCATCTAATCACATTAAGTGAATCACCCTCCACAATAGTACAATCCATACTCCCTCTATCAATCCTTTTAATTCCTTGATATGCCGCTGTCAACCATATCCGAATTTTTTAATTTAAACTTTTAGTGTCAATCGTGTTATCCTGTATCTATATTCCTTATTTTAGACCCTTCTAAAGCATCCTAAACCATCCCTCTCTTACCTCTTCTCCCCAAGTCGTCCCAAGTCAAGAAAGAGCATCAAGAGCATCTTGATTTATTTGGGCCCTTGTAAGGGTGGAGTTTTGGGGCATCCTGCTGTGTGTCTATAGGAATTGGGGTCTGCAATTAAGAGCTGGCCAAGTAGAAAGTCAAGAAATTCTATTTGGCGTCCACCACAAGCAGATGATACCAAACTTAAATTCGATAGGAATTCTATGGTCAACCTGGACCTGGAGGGAATGTAGGATGTGTTTAGATATGAAAAGGAAGAAATCTGAAAGTCTTTTTAGTTATAATTTGTGTATAAAAAAATCTCACAAGGCAACTCATGCTCTTTTATGGGCATTGGATCTTTGCTAAAGAGATGAGGGGAGGAGTATTGGAGGAAGAGGACTCGACTTATGTATTGGTGGGCTTCTATAATAACTCCAGCTTGCGAAGGACCAGCCATAGCCCTGATGAAAACAGTGACACAAGCAAAAATCCGTGATTCTTTTTTAGAGTACTTTAAAGAAGGCTAAATGGCTAACAATCTAGCTGATAGATTAGCTAAATGCTAAAGCATGTTTATGGACCTTCATATAGACTAGTCCAGCCCTTGATGTAAATTCTTTCTTCTCTTAATGCTTTTCAGTTATCTTCTCACCAAAAAAAAAAAAAAGGCTTTCTATCAGAAAGTAACAAATGGGCTGCTAGGAGTTGCAGAAGAATGAGATCTTAAACAATATTGCTCATCGAGCATGGTAGCTTACAGGAATCATTTCTCAAGTCTCATATCCATAGGAAAGTAAACCGCACTGTTGGAAAACATGCAAAGCGTGTGTTTGGGATCTCTATAGGTGCTTCTTTTTTGCAAGCTTTTGTTTTTCCAGACAAACGTTTAGCCCCAGTGTAGGTCTAACTGAGCCTATGTTTCATCAGTATGGGTACGTGTAGGAATCCGAGACAGAGATCAAGTGTTACATTCGGCAAACCTCAAAAACAAAGATTCATGGATTTGACAAAATATTTTAATTAATTCTCAAATTTTAACTTTTTTACATAACAATATGGTTTTAACAAGTAATATATTGAAACTTCAAATAAGTTAAGTAAATATAATATTTTATTTACTATTAGGATGGAATTGTAAAGTTGTATTAGTAGTCTTAAAAAAACAGATAAAAAAGATCTAGAAGTGTTGTAAAGAATCCTGAAGTATTGGAATCTGACACGTGTTCGACATAGATACTTTGCCCATTGAGAAGAATCTGTGTAACATAGACTGAGCTCTTGAATCCTCATTTTCTAATATTATATTCCTTTTTTAATGGCAATACTATATTCATTTTACAAGTAGAAAGACTCATGTCCAGTGTCCATCTTTTTCTTGCAACAGGAGGTGCATAATAATGATACCGAATCCATAAGATGTTGCTGGTGGCCTGACACTATGACAATTACTTGTGAGCCAGTTAGATGCTGCTGATGGATCGGCAGTTACTCGTGAACTAGCTACTGCAAGCCAACAAAATGGGTTTACGATAAGTTTCAATTTTCAACATATAGGGAAAATTAAGAGGTTTTTCATGGCTAAGATAGTTTAAGGAGAAAAACTAACATTCCAAGTACGATGGCATTAACCAGAATATAACATTTGAAACATACATTAGCATTGAATTTTTAGAATCACAATCAATCGATACTCGCAGACACCTGGGAAAAAAAAATTAAATACCATGTGAACGGATTTTTGGAAACTCATATCTTGTTCGGTTGTTCCTCTCATCCATATTATGTCCAGTGTACAAGTCAATTAACTACTTCAGATTATCATCAATAAGTCTATTGGTCCAGAAGTAACAACCATTCATACAATATACTTCCATTTCAGAAAACAAACAAATAGGTTTTACTTTATCAGAAGCCTTATATGCATCCAGGAAATCAGGGTTGAATCGTGACCCTTACAAACTATACTGCAAAGAGAACACGGCTCAACCATGTAAACATATTTTTGATGAAAATATCACCACTGGTTATCATTAATAAACAACTTACTCAGGCATATGGGGCTTAAAACAAGTAAGCAAAAAAGAACATACTTGGCGGGCTTTAACACCAATTTTATTCAAATACGCCGCAAAAATCCTCGTGGACATACACTCCCCAAATGAAACTAAATAGTCTCTTGTTTGGAGAGTGAGTTCTTTCAGCAAAGAGATTCCTTTCAGAAGCTGCTCTAATCCATCAAGATGCACTACAAAATAGTTCACAAGCACAAGTGCAAAAACCTTTATGTTATATTCATAAATCCAATAGAAACAATTAAACATGAATAGCCGTACAGTAGAGGAGACTGAAATTAAAAACTACATAAGGAGTTCAAGTAGTTTCCAAGGATTGTGCACATAGGACACAAAAAACGATACAATTAATCAAAACAATAAAAAGAGATGGAATTTTCACTGCAGATCATTCATGTAAAGACAAGAATTTCAAATCAGGGGATGGCAAGAAAAATGCGAAATGATATTAAGGTGGAAGGCAACAATTAAGCTTTATATGGCTGCTTAACATTCTAGTGGTTAAGGACATAAATTCCCAAATTCATTCATAGTGGAATATACATGAATTCCAAACTTCTCCATTATAAAGGATTAAATGACCTGCATTAAAGATATTATATCATTTGTAAACTAAGCTTTATAACACATTGTAATATACCAGTTTTGATTGAATGGAAATGAAAGTGATACACCACTCTTCTCCCTTACATCTTCTCCCTTCTATTCTCCTTCTCTCCTCGTTTCCCTTTCATTGCATATTCAGATTTCACTAGATCTTCTGAACAGACTTTGCAAGCCAGTAACTAATCCAGCAATTTTTAATAAAAAATGAGTGGGAAGAAAGGAAAGAAGTTGGAGGACCCTGCAGACTATAGAGGTATGGTAGGTGCATTGCAATGCCTTACATCATTGTTTTGAAAATCTTACGATTTGCGATTCAAATCTTACGAACCAAATCAAATCTTATGGATTTTAATTTGAATCACATGATTAAATCTCAGTTTCTATGAATCTTGAGATTTTTTATTGAATCTTACGATTCTATCATATATCTTACGATTCGTACAATTTGCCCAAATTGAGTTTCCTGTAAAAGAACATAGGACTTCCTTTTGAAAGTCCCCATTTCCCTTCTGCATCAGAAGAACCCCTCGAAAACCCTATCGTGGGAAGGAAGAAAACAAAGGAGGAAGTGGAGTTCGAACGAATTAAACCAATTAAGCAGAGTGCATGTGCTTGAAGGCATTACTTACATTGAGGGAGACAACTATAATGAGGACACAATCTGCCAGTTTGTTTATAATTGATATTTGTCATTTGATGTTTGAGACTTTGAGAATTGATATCATTTATTATTTTTAAGATTATTACCCAATATGTACGGGTTAAGATGAGAAATAGATGATAGTACGTGACAAGTTTGTTAGTAAGCAATTCGTATTATGATATTAAATAACTAATCATGGTAGTTTCTATTTAAATTAATGAATTTTGATTAAAAAATGAATAATTAGCTATTTTATTATTCTCTCATTTGCTTATAACTTTATATATTTTTAATATATAATATATATATATAAATATATGAATAATTAGCTATTTTATTATTCTCTCATTTGCTTATAACTTTATATATTTTTAATATATAATATATATATATATATATATATATATATATAATATCTAAATGAATCTTATGATCTACGAAACGATTTACGATCCGATACGATTCGACCCCTATTACGATTTACGATTTGATTCCAATTTTTAAAACATTGCATTTACCAGAGATGATATGCAGTAAATCAGGTCTCTAAAACCCGACCCTCATCAAACCGACCGAAAAAGCACTGGGTCAGGTTTAGAAATGGTGGGTCTTGGGTCGGGTCGGTTTTCACATTTAAAAACTCAATGCCATCTCGGGTCGGGTTTAAAGAGAAAAAAAAAAAACAACCCGAGCGTGTTTTATCGTGCATACTTTATACTTTATAGAATTAACCTTGTGTATACTTTATAGACTTAACCTAAGCCTTTTGCCGACTAACAAGTAAAAGGCATACTTTCTAATCTCCAAAACCACGTACAAGAGAGAGGGTATAAAACCCCTAAAAACCCTACTTTCCCATTTTTGAAACTGGGTATGCGAGAGAGAGAGAGAGAGAGAGAGAGAGAGAGAGAGAGAGAGCCATTTCTTCTTGCGAAAAACGAGAGGGAGCCATTTCTTCTTGCAAAAAACGAGAGAAAACATCTGACTCTCGGAACATCTCTACCCTTTCCTCTTGAGATAAGCAGTTTTTTCCCTAAACTTTATCTGCCTCTCTTTTATTTCATAGGGGTATTTGGATTTCTAGGTTTTACAAATGGTTTGTCAGTGGGTATTTGAATTTCTGGTTTTGGTTACGGTTTGAGAAGGCATAATTGAAAGATAGACTACATTTGAGAAGGCATGTTTGAAAGTGAAATTAACAAATTCAATAAAAAATGTGGCAAGCAGATGGAAAGGTCAGATCAATCTCTGTTTTTAAGAAGAGATGATGCCCAAACACCCTTTGTTTTGATATTTTTTTTGAATAAAGTAGCCAAATATCATTAAAAAAGATAGCGACCGAGATGGTCAATACAACAAGTAAAAGGGAAGGAGAGAGAAAAAAAACAAAATAAAATAACTAAAATACAACAAAGCCATTAAGGAGGGAGCTCATCATAAAGCGCCAACACCTCTAGCGGAACACCCGCTCTAGCCAAGCCATCCGCAACCTCATTAGCCGACCGACGGATATGCTCAAATTCGAACCACTTACACTTAGCTAAATCATCCATCTCATCAAATAAATCATCAAATCTCCAAGGAGGCTTTCGAGGACCATTTAGCCAACGGATAACATTGGCAGAATCTCCCTCCACAATAACCTTTTCCCACCCCTTTGTTTTGATATTGGCACTTCTTTATTTTATACTTCTCTTTTGGTTGCTGACATGTTGCTTGCTAGAAAAGGGAACTGGCAAATGCAACGAGAAAACTGAGAAATAAGGAGTGGAGTGCCAATATCTATACAACAGACCCGGGATATCATCCTTATTATATTAGTGACTTTGAAGAATCCAGCCCTACTCATTTGAGCAACGTGTTGTTAGAATTTTCAAATGGAGGGGGGTTGTTGACTTAGAAGTTTCAGGACTGCACGAAACGCGTTGGATGTACCAATCGAAAACATGCAGCTGTACTGAGATTTTGTTAGAATTTTATAGGGTCTGTGATTACCTGCATGTATTTTATATGATGCCTACATCTACTTGCACATATTTTTCAAAAGGGATTTGATAGTGTCCATCACAGAAGGTATTTCGCGGAGCGGCGCTGTTGTGGCTGCTCTCTCACTCAACAGACACTCCACGAAATGCCTTCTAGATGGACGCTAGAAAATCCCTTTCCAAAAATTATAATGAGCCTACCTTGTTTGAAGATCCAAACCATTCTTTTGCTTTGACCATGGTTTGAAATTTTGGTTTCGATACCGGTTTCAAACCCCCTGGAAAACGAAATTTCGGCCGAAATCTGGAGAAACAAAGAAAACAATATTTTATTTGATATAAAATTTCAGCCGAAATAAAATAATTTTAAAAAAACAGGTTTTTTGGGTGAAATTTCAGAAAAAATGAAATTTCGGCCAAAATAAAATACCCTTTCGGGTAAGTGTGATTTCGGTGTCGGTCTCCACCGAAATCCGAAATTTCAGATTTCGGTCAAAATTTAAAACCTTGGCTTTGACACAACGTAAATAGGTTGGGTCCCATAAATCATCTCCAAAGGATGCCCTGGAACATTATAGACTCTACATTGCATTTTCTGGGAATTTTTTCCTCTAGATCCGAACAGCCCCTAAAAGACTCCTTCATCTTCCTCGATGTCCAAAAATGCATGTGGCGGCTTCTGTGGAATTCAAGAATTAAAAATTCAGTAAGAACTATTTTATTTTCATTTATTATTACGTGTTTACTAGAGCATGATGGACCTCCCTAGATCTGCAATGGGGAGCTTTGAGATGTGATTTATTCGGTATCCTAGTATTCTTTTTAGTTGATATTTTCTTCTGTTTTTGGGTTTCAAGCTAGGTGGCATGTCCTCCTCTTGTATTTTTTTGTCTAATTATTAATAAAATTTAAGGTGCCGGCCTAGGTTCCTAGTTAAATTTCGGGTTAAAAAATGTTTATTAGAGCATGACACCCTTGATTTGAAATGACGTATTACATGACTGATAAAATAACATACAAGCATAAAGCAAAATTTGCACAAGACAGGGTCAAATCTGTTAAAATAATACATTGAATTAGACACCAAAATGGAATATTTACACATCTCCAGTTTGATTTGACTAATAAAAAAGGAAATAGGACCCAGGAAAACTACAGATCCTTACCAGAAATAGTGGACCTATCTACTCCAAGCTCATCAATGGTCCTGAACATATCAAGGAACAAAACCCATGGATAAGAATAGTGTTGAAATGCATTTAAATCAGTACAAAACTAGAAGTGAGATCTTACTTAAGATGCAGGTCTTTTATGAAGCTCAACTCATCCATGTCCGATACCCTAGAAGCACCACAACTGACAGCCTTTTCCCCTGCCTAAGACACCCACCATGAAATTTTAAACACCAAAAAGAATCCTTAATAAAGGGAAAAAAAAAACAACACCCACCTGTAGAATCTTGTTTGTCGTCTTCCCCATCGCAGAGAGAACAATTACAGGCCTTTCTTCAGGAAAGCTAAGAATAAGATCAGCAACCTCTCTCACTCTTTCAGCCGATGCAACTGACGAACCACCGAATTTCATTACACATGTAAACTGGCCTACATTTCCATCAGCCCTTTCCTTCCCAGTCTCAGCCTTCTCAACTAAAGCAACCGCTCTTTTCTCACTGCTAATTTTCAAAACTCTCCTTCCACAAGCAACACGTCTCCTCCTACATAAAAATCTAGGGTCTGGAGCTACGGATACTGTGAATTGAAGTCGCCTTGAAGAAACCAAGCATGAAGAACACTTCCTTAATCCAATATAAGGGGTTTCAACACCACTGAAACGCAAGGTAGACGCCGCCATGATACAAAAGCCGAAGTGACTATTTCTGCAGATCTGGTATCAGGGAGAGCTATTTCGACAAATAAGGTAATGTAGGATTTCTTCGCAGCTAGAAAATGGTAAAATGAGCTTAATCTAGCCTCCTCTACAACTCTAGTCCAAATCTTCAATGTTCTAGGCTCAAAACAGGTTCTTTTGTTTAACTTCTTCAAGCTAAAACCTAAATATAAGCAGATTTGCTCAAATTAGCTTGATCTAAGACACTTACTGTAAATTCTGCCATTAATTCAAGCAATGCACATGCCAACACCAAAAAAAAAGGGGGGGAAAAACACAAAACAGACAGATTACAACAAGGAACAGAACCTAAACTTAAAAAAAAACCCTAGAAATCTGAAAAGTAAAGTACCAAAAGCTTGAAAAGAAAGGAAAAGGACGAAAGCTAGGGTTTTGGTTTTCTTTTTCCTTACTTTCCTCTCGTGTTTCCTTCCTTTTGAATAACCGTGGGAGCTCTTGAAGGAATGCGAGGGTTTCAGTATGGTAAAGGCGCAGACACACAGAGATTGTAAGCAGACAAGGGTTTGAGTATTTATAGTAAACGAGCGGAGAGAGTGCATGAGAGGCGTATTATAGCAGAATGCCCTAGCTTTTGTCCTTTTCAATTACGGTAATCGGACCGTTCATCGTCTGTGGGCCCGTAATAATTGTTAGAGAATTTTTTCAGATCTTCGCCTGCCATTTAAGAACACGTGTTTTTTAGTTTGAGTAGAATTTTCTACGAGCCTTCTAAATTCCAGAAATTTGAACGAAGACTAACCTTTTTTAAAATACCAGGGGGTCTGGATGTAGGGAAAAGCCTGTTTTTTTTTTTACTTCTCTAGAGTTTATTTTTAGGGATTTGCTAGGAAATTTCGTGGGAAGCCAATTTAAAGTCAGTTTTGCAGGACAGAACAGCCACACAAGCTCACTTTTCAGCAAATTTTGTCTTCACATGAGGTGGCTGCTCTCTAATACAAAAGTTTTTGTGAGCCGTTTAAATAGCTTTCGGTGAAATGGCCTAGCAAATTAAAAGAAAGAGAAATGCTAAACTGAAGGATGCACTTACAATAACCCAGATCCCAAGAGTGCCTCATTGGATCCACATCTTCAGCCGCAATAACAAAGGCATTGGAAATACAAAATTAAAAGAATGATAAGTGAGGCAGAAATTCAAACATGCCTTCTCAAATGTAGTCTATCTTTCAAGCATGCCTTCTCAAACCATAACCAAAACCCGAAATTCAAATACCCACTGACAAACCATTTGTAAAACCTAGAAATCCAAATACCCCTATGAAATAAAAGAGAGGCAGATAAAATTTAGGGAAAAACCTGCTTATCTCAAGAGGAAAGGGTAGAGATGTTCCGAGAGTCGGATGTATTCTCTAGTTTTTCGCAAGAAGAAATGGCTCTCTCTCTCTCTCTTACCCAGTTTCAAAAATGGGAAAGTAGGGGTTTTAGGGGTTTTATACCCTCTCTCTTGTACGTGGTTTTGGAGATTAGAAAGTATGCCTTTTACTTGTTAGTCGGCAAAAGGGTTAGGTTAAGTCTATAAAGTATACACAAGGTTAATTCTATAAAGTATAAAGTACGATAAAACACGCTCGGGTTGTTTTGTTTTCTCTTTAAACCCAACCTGAGATGGCATTGAGTTTTTAAATGTGAAAACCGACCCGACCCAAGACCCACCATTTCTAAATATGACCCAAGCTTTTTCGGTCGGTTTGATGACAGTCGGTTTTAGAGACCTGATTTACTGCATATCATCTCTGGTAAGTGCAATGTTTTAAAAATTGGAATCGAATCGTAAATCGTAATAGAGGTCGAATCGTATCGGATCGTAAATCGTTTCGTAGATCATAAGATTCATTTAGATATAATATATAAATTCATTAAGAACTATTTTATTTTCATTTATTATTGCAAAACGATGTCCAAAAATGCATGTGGCGGCTTGTGGAATTTAAGAATTAAAAATTTAGTAAGAACTATTTTATTCAGCACAAACAGAGAGCACTAAGAACAACTTTACAGAAAAGAAGGATTTTCTTTTCTAAATGCTAATCAAATCCACCATTTCTTTTACTCCCCTAAGCTCCTTTACTCAAGAGGGTGTCCTTTTTCTTTTGACTCGTCTAACCAGTGGTGGGGCTGTTAATAGTAAGCCAGATCAATTTACTAAATGAGACTAAAAATTATCATGAACATCTATCAATTCGAGGCCCACGTATGAACGTGTATATGCAATGAACACCGTAGATCATAGAGAAGCCTGACATTTTTTATGAATTTTTTATTTTATAAGCTTAAAAACTCGGGTTGGGTCAGGTTGGACTCGGGTCGGGTTGGTAAAATGGGTTCGGGTTGGGTTAACCTCTTCGAGTTGGAAAGCGGTCCGGGTCGTATTCAGGTTGGTAAAATGGGTTCCTCGGTCAGGTCGGGTCGGGTCGGCCTCAACCCGGCGCAACCCAACCCGAGTTGCACCCTAATAATGACAAAATCCCCCCAATTATTCCCGTAAAAATTTCATAATTCGGTAATCCAAATCCCATTGCCTATTATATGGTGGTTTGTAAAAAGAGAAAAGTGTTCCAGCGCTGGGAGCTTCCCTACGCTTTAGTGGCTTATAAAGCCTCCCATTGGTTCGTATAGCAGGTCCACCTTTGCAGGTCCACAAAAAGTGACAAATGACGAGGCTTTATAAGCCACAAAAGGGGTTTAAATAGCAGGAACACTTTCCGCAAAAAAGGTCCATCTCCCAAGTCCCATACTTAAAAACAAAACATTAGAGATTTGCCCACCCAAAACCTTTGCCCATGAAACTTGACCCCATGAAACTTGAACCCAACCAAGGCTATTTTTGGGTCGGGTCGATGCGGGTCGGGTAAAACCCGGCTCGAGTTGCAGCCCTAGTAAAGGCACACACAGAGAGAGATTTTAAGCAGACAAGGGTTTCAGTATTTATAGTAAACGAGCGGAGAAAGTGCACGAGAGGCGTATTCTAGCAGAATGCCCTAGCTTTTCGTCCTTTTTCAATTACGGTAATTGGACCGTTCATCGTCTGTGGGCCCGTAAGAACACGTTTTTTGAGTTTGAGTAGAATTTTCTACGAGCCTTCTAAACTCCAGAAATTTGAACGAAGACTAACCTTTTTAAAATACCAGGGGGTCTGGATGTAGGGAAAAGCCTGTTTTTTTTTTAACTTCTAGAGTTTATTTTTAGGGATTTGCTAGGAAATTTCGTGGGAAACCAATTTAGAGTCAGTTTTGCAGGGCAGAACAGCCACACAAGCTCACTTTTCAGCAAATTTTGTCTTCACATGAGGTGGCTGCTCTCTAATACAAAAGTTTTTGTGAGCCGTCTAAATAGCTTTCGGTGAAATGGCCTAGCAAATTAAAAGAAAGAGAAATGCTAAACTGAAGGACGCACTTACAATAACCCAGATCCCAAGAGTGCCTCACTGGATCCACATCTTCAACCGCAATAACAAAGGCATTGGAAATACAAAATTAAAAGAATGATAAGTGAGGTTGAGTGAGGTGGATATAATGGATTCCCTCTCAGATGACCCAATTCTCCATGACCCTGTTCATTTCATATTGTGACAACTGACTGTGGGCCTAAGACAGATTATTGTACTCAAAATTGCGTTTAATTCTGACTCCGGTTTAGCCCCACAATCGGTTGTCACAATCTAAAACGAACAGGGCCTCAAGGTTTTGTCGGCCACTTTAAAGCAAAAACCCTTTTCTATGGTTTAGATAGAAAAGGGAAGATGTTAGGCCATTCGAAAAATCAAGGAAGATGAAAGGAAGGCCTTTGCAACCCAACAAAACTTCAGCAATTTACCAAAGAATTGAATTGAATTGAATCAAAATCTCCATCCTTCGTATTGTCCACCTTTTTTTTCCTTTGATGGATCTATTTTGTAATTATAATTGACTGGCTATGCAATGAAAATTCCAAAGAGGAGGAGCAACATGAATTGACAGACATGCAAACCAACAATAAAGAGTACGCCACAAGTTGCTGTGTTCCACATGCAAAAGCAACGACTCCACATCGGAAAAGAGCAACTTATGTGGAGGGCTTTCAAGGATTTAGGCACCATCACCTCAGTTGATAGCTTTTAAGAGCGAGTTCTATCTGTTTCCCAACAAAGTGGTACTACCCTCAAGGATGTAAAATTCCATCAGGGAAGATCTCTCAGATCCCATGCTCCTCTTACTTGGAGGGGGAGATCATTTGGCTCACACACGAAGCAACGATCCCACTTCGGAAAAGAACAACTAACGTGGAGGACTTATAAGGACTTGGGCACTCTCCCCTTTTAATGGCTAGCTTTTAAGGGCGAGTTCTATCCAGGTACCAACAGGTGGTATCAAAGTCGAGGCAATGTGACTCTGGTCTACTCTCAAAGGATGTAAAATCCCCTTGGGAAGATCTCTCGATCCGACGTTGCTGCCGCGTGAAGGGGGAGATTATTTGGGTGACACACGAAAGACACGATGCACATCAGAAGAGAGCAACTAATACGGAGGGCTTGTAAGGACTTGGGCACCTTCGCCTTAGCAGCTAGCTTTTAAGGGTGAGTTCTACCTGGGTCCAACAATATTCTTGATTCCACTCCTTATTCTTTTATGTACAGTCACGTGGTTCTCCCTCCATGGGAGAAATAAGCATTCCCGGGCGAGGAAAGAAGACAGCGGCAGACCGGACAAGGTTGCATGTAAGCGCATGCATCATATAATCTGAGTCACTAACTATCTCTCTATGTATTATTGTATGTGTATTAGGTCTATTGTGCGTTTGACTCGATACTATTTTCAACCCAAACTTTAGCATTGATTTGTATATTAAATAGGATGAGAGTACAAAAGGCCGGCTAAATTGGGTCGGGTTCATTAAATAAATATTTTATTGGTTTAGATTGGACATGTCCCGACAGAACCCAAGTTGCACCCTATATAGACTAATAGAAGCACAGGCAAATGTCCAAACTAGAAGGCATATTACAATATCATAGTAAGTGGGTGTGGAAACACAACTTTCAAAAGATTACGCATAGGAATTAGGATGATAGAATTCAAATTCATCTGTATTTCCATAACAAAGAACCGTGTCTCTTTCCCCCTCTCTCTCATTGTCAAAGTCATGGTCAAAAGTCGAAGCTGTGGCTGATTTTTATTTTTTCTGATGAGTAAGCTGTAGCTGATTTGTACATCGGAAACAGCAGCAGTTTGGGTATAGATTCCCATGCATGCATGACCAAGGTTTTAAATTTCCACGGTAATCCGGAATTTCAGGCGGGATAAAATTACTTTTTAAGATTTTGTCGGATTTTAAACGAAATTCGGCAAAAATTTAAGGAAACTCATTCTGAAACCGAAATTTAAAACGTTGTGCGTGACACCTGTGATCGTATGTTTCAGCGCTCTTGTTTTTGGCAGCGGTTTCATCTAATTTAACCCACCACTTTGACAATAAGGAAAGCATTCTCACGGCAAGATCATTCCCCATCCACATTAAGAATCATAAGATCTCAAAATTGTAGCTGCTTTTTTGGCAAGGACGCTCTACGGTTTATCATCCCTATATATGAGAAAAGCGTTTCTGCGCTGCAGCGCAGGGAGCTTAACTGCGCTTTTGTTGTTTATAAAGCCTCCCATTGGTTCGTATAACGGGTCCCCCTTTGAAACGTATAGCGGGTCCACAAGTGATCCAAACCATTCATTTGCAAGGTCCTATCGTAGATAGGGGGTGTACCAAAAATCAGCTCCATAGGATCATCCTAACCCCTCCATTTGTGGAGGACAAAACTGGGCAGATTTGTGGATGGGTTAGGATGATTCTCCAAAAATGGATGGGTTAGGATTATTCTATGGAGCTGATTTTTGGTACACCCCCCATCTATGTAAGGAACTTGCAAATGAATGGTTTGGATCACCACAGAAAATGTGGGACCCATGTGATTGGGCGCTTAAGCGCACCATAAGCTTGGTGAGCTTAAGCGCACCAACAGTTTCCTCTCTCTCTCTCTCTCTCTCTCTCTATATATATATATATATATATATATATATATATATATAGATAGAGAGAGAGAGAGAGAGAGAGAGAGGAAAAGGATTGTACGCTCGAGTGTACTTAACCTTAGGTACGCTCGAGTGCCAAATCACATGGGTCCCACATTTTTTATGGTCATCTAAACCAGGGTGTGTACCAAAAATCAGCTCCATTGAATCATCCTAACCCCTCAAAAACTGGAGGGCAAAATGGGCAGATTTGTGGACAAACAATGTCTGTCCATTTTGACCTCCACAAATGGATGAGACCCATGTGATTTGGCACTCGAGCGTACCTAAGGTTCGGTACACTTGAGCGTACACTCCTTTTCCTCACACACACACACACAATTTAGAAGTTAAATCTGATGATTTGCTAATGATGGTTACAATTGTTTTAGAAATGATTAATAGTGGCTTCTCAAGAGGCCTTCAGAGAGTAGAAAACCATGAGCAAAAAGTGCCTGATATGAAAGTAGAAAAACAGCTGGGTTTAATTTTTATCTAATTATGTAATTTCATTGCATTTTTTCCATTTTTATCTCCATTTCTTCACCGTGTGTTTTTTGTTCGAATCTCCGTGATTTGAGTTTTGAGTGGTGGAGAGAAGAGGCTTAAGAGGCTATATATCTTCCTTGCAATCCGGGTCCTTTTGGAACCAATTATGTAGACAGTTTTGCAGTTTCTAAAAAATTTCTTTGCCTGTTGCTGTGTTGATTTCCGGATGCTACAAGTGTGGAGGCCAAAGTTATTAGACAATATCTCATATGTATCCGTAAGCTAATCACTTGCATGTAATTAGTTGGGCATGACACAAGTAGTTGCCATCTTAATTTTAGTCCCTCACTTTAATCAGATCCTTTGGTGGCTCTTGTGGTCATTAAGACATCCCATTTGCTTAGAGAGGTAACTACGTCACTGATCGTTTGGTTTTCCAGGGAGTAGGGACTTGAGATGTGTAATATTATGTAAAGGCTGTGCTTCTTTGAGCTTGCTTATTTTTACTCTTTGTAAAGGTTGTAGTCCCCATGAGAACAAATTTTAGAACATATGTTACAAGGCCAAGGACCAAGGCATACAAGTCTTAGAGCCACTTGGGCTATACTGGGTGAGGCTTGGGTCTTAAATTTTTATCTTGGGCCATGCCTGAATGTAGAATTTCTAACCCTCACATGTACCCATCCCATTGACAGTCTCAACTTTGAAGCATCTAGGGTAATCAAACACTAAAAAAAATTTGTCAGCTGCAATCACGAGTGCAAGCTTCTGAGAGAGAAAAATGTGCCAGATGAAAATCAATTTATTGACAGCTAAGGAAGACCTATGCAATGGTCTATTAGAGCTTGGACTCTTTCTTTAGTTACAAAACATTTTTAACCTCATATTAATTTATATCTAAAATGCACCTTTTTGTCGTGACAATACCTTCTTTCTAGGAATAACATATTCTTCTATGGAATAGCATGTGTTATCATTGTATTTTTTTTCATGTTTTTTTTATCAGGTTCCTCTCCCAAGCATGCCACTTCTCTCCATCTTTTTAAGCATGCCACTTCTCTCCATCTTTTTGTTTAACAAATGCATCTCAAGAAGGTATTCTCTTTTTCTCTCACAATTATGCCAAATATGTTTGCCCATGTATATACAATTATCATCTCAAGAAGCATCTCAACAGTAGAGTATAGATAGACTGTTGAAAGTCGGGATTTTCATCTTTGTTGCCCATAGGAATGAGTTGATTATGTCTTTGGGCTTTTGAGCTTGCACCATTAGAGAAACTATATGGGTCGGAACGATTGGGCTTTTTACCTGATTTGTGTATATTCTTCTACAAGCAGTGGGATACAAAGAATGTTGGATTTTTTTTCTATCTATTTTCTAATTATTGGAGCTGCAGGAAATTCATGGTTTTGGTTCTTAGTTCTCACCCGCTATGGAGCCGGACTCGCATAGAGAATGCCAAAAAGATAAATGTCCCCTTGGGTGGAAACCGTGGAAGCTGTTAGTTTTGGGGGCCATCAGCATTTTATTTTTCATATCAGAAGTTTCACATACTTCCTTTTATGTTTTATTTTGAGGTCAAATACTTCTTTCAGGTTGAGAGTGTGGTCATCTTTTTTACATTGTTGCCGGACTCAAACCCATTGTTGAATGAGTATGATATTAGAGCAATAAAGGCATGAACCACGTTACTTCACCAACTCCTCATTGCAATATATTTTTGTATTGGCTTCACAGCAGTATTTGATAGAAGGTGGCAAGACATTGGTGGGCTTGAAATGGAAGATAGTAATAGTTTCTCTTTGTTTTATTTTAATGATCGCCAATTAATTTATTGCAAAAAAATTTCTCTATGTAATCAATATACTTAATGTTCTGATGGGGTCCGGACTCAGCACTGATGGGGTCCGGACTCAGCACTGAAGGGTCCGAACTCAGCATCCAATTGGCTGCTGGCACGTGGCCCTCACAAGGACCGTTGCAAGGCCAACACCTGTCCCTGCTAGGTGTGACACCTGGACCAATCAGGGACTTCCACCTACCCTTCTTAGGTATGAGACCTGGTCCATACAGAGGCCACCACCTGTCCTGGACAGGTGGCTCAGAACTACCACCTGTCCTAGACAGGTGGCTCAGAATCACTATAAATAGCCTTCACTTGTGCTAAGGTGAGGGATCTGAAAATCAATACCCTAAGCTTTTGCTCTGACATTGCTCTGCACTCCTGCTCATACTGACTTGAGTGTCGAAGCGCCCGTCCGGAGCACCACTCCGGGTTGGTCCTCTGACCCTTTTTCTTCTTGTCTGTGCCCTTGTGCAGCGCAGGACTCCCCTAGCCTTTCAGGTGTGACTTGCCAGACCAGCCCTCCAGGCCCAGATCAGCCCTTCCGGTCCTACCATAACCTGTTACCAATTTTAGACCTAACAGATTTGGCGCCATCCGTGGGACCCCGCAACAAAAAGCTGTTCGGAACCTCACTTAAGCAATGGTAGGAAAAAACGGAAAGCATGTGCCAACCTCCCGGACGACCCGAGCTACAGCCCCCCGTGAAGGAAGAAGCGAGCGATTGGCCTCGCAGATAGAGGTCGGGGCGCCAGGGGAGCGCAGTCCGACTCGCTCGGACCGTTCAGACCCTACCCCGACCCCGAGGGAGATGCGGGCCCTTTTCCAAGAAATGACTGCTGTGATTGCGCAGTTCAGGAATCCGGCCACCGCACTCCAGCAGCATCCAGCCGAAGCCTCTCAGCCCGCCCAGGGGAGGGGAAGCTCCCGCAGAGAGCACACGCCTCCGCCCCGGGAGCAGACTCGTCACTCTACAAGACGAGATCACCTCTCCCGGGACAAGCATGTGCGCCCCGAGCCTCGCCTACATCACCGGTCACGATTTCCCTCCGTACAAAGGCATGACAGCAAGAGAGACGCCACGCACAGAGAGGGATCGCGGCACCGGCGAAGGAGTCCGGCCAGTCAGTCCGGATCGGCTATGAGCCCGCCAGCAAGGAGAGAGAGGCCCGTCCACCGGGCTGAGCAAAGGGAGGACCCGGTGTTGCGAAGGATCCAGCAGATCGACCACCGGATCGAAGAGCTCACGAGAGAGCAGGGCCGACCTGCATCCCGGGACTTCACAAGCGCTCAACCATTTTCGGACAGAGTGCTCAGTGCAGGGGCCCCTGCGGGCTGGAAGATGCCGCAGATTCCGCAGTATGACGGGACCACCGACCCCGTGGACCACCTGGAGACTTTCAGGACCACAATGCTTCTCCACGGGGCGTCGGATGGATTCCTCTGCCGGGCATTCCCCACCACGTTGACCGGAGCAGCGCGGGACTGGTACTCGCGGCTTAAGCCCAGGTCAGTTGACAATTTTGACGATTTTGGGGATGACCTGGCCCGCCATTTCATGAGCAGCAGGAGACCCAGAAAGACGACCGCTTCGCTGATGGTCCTCAGGCAGGGGGATGATGAGGCCTTGAAAGTGTTCGTTGGTCGCTTTAATAGGGAAGCTCTTAAGGTTCCCAACCTGGATCCCTCCGCGGCCACGAACGCCCTTCTGGCAGGCGTCCGATCAACTGACTTCAGGCGAGCAGTGGCCCGTCGTAACCCGCAGTCCCTCGCAGACCTGATGGCCGGGGCGGAGGAGTACATCTCGGTGGAGGAAACTCTCGCCGCCCTGGACTCTGCTAGCAAGAGAAGATCCGAGGAGAAGAACCCTACCAAGCAGCGTAGGGATGATAAGTCTCAGAAGAAGGAGAGAAGCCCTTCCCGCAGGGAGAGAAGCCCTTCTCGAAAGGGGAGAAGCCCCCAAGCGAGAGATCATTACACGCGGCTGACCGCGTCCAGAGCACAGATCCTGGCAGCCATTCGGGAAGAGGACTTCATCCGGTGGCCGGAGAGGCAGACCTCGTCCACAAAAAGAAACATGTCCCAGTACTGCAGGTTCCACAAGGACCACGGTCACGACACCAACGCGTGCCTTCATCTGAAGGAGGAGATCGAGCAGTTGATCAGCCGAGGGTACCTCGGAAGGTACTTGAAGAATGATGACAACAAAAGAGAACGCAAGGAGAAGCCGAAGCCCAGAGGCAGAAGCCCTCGCGGCGCTCAACCTCTAGGCGACCGCATTCAAGCTCCGGCCCCGGCCAGCCCCCCTCCTCAGGTACCTCAACCTCAACCTCATGGTGTTATTGGTATCATTTCAGGAGGGCCGACCGCAGGAGGAACCTCTTCATCAGCCCGCAGGACTTATGCCCGGCAGGTAAACGCTGTCCATACCTGCAGCAAGAAGGCTAGGCTAGAGAACGAGATATCCTTTTCAGATGCGGATCTCGACGGCCTGATCCTCCCTCATGATGATGCCCTGGTCATCACCATGCTGGTGGCGATGGTGGCGAACTGGGAAATGAAGAAGATCTTGGTCGACAACGGGAGTTCCGCAGACATCCTCTATTATCACGCCTTCGAGCGGATGCTGATCGGAACCGACCGTCTGAAGCCGGCCAACTCTGATCTGTTCGGGTTCTCCGGAGAAGTTGTCAAAGTCGAGGGGCAGATCGAGCTTCCAGTTCTTATCGGGGAGCCGCCCTGCCAGTCCGTCGCCATGGTGAACTTCTTGGTGGTAAGGGCCAAGTCGGCCTACAATGCTATCTTGGGCCGCCCTGGCCAGAATCTCCTCCGAGCCGTTCCCTCCGCCTATCATCAGAAGATGAAGTTCAGTACACCAGGGGGTGTAGGGGAAGTCAGAGGGGACCAGCCCCAGTCGAGGCAGTGCTATGCAGCGGCGCTGAAAGGAAAGAATGCGTCCGAATCTCTGCCGATCGAGCTGTTTGATCTAAGGGACGAAGCCCAGATCACAGTAAACGAGCCGGCCGAGGACGTCATATCTGTCTCGTTGTATAGCGATGACGACCAGAGGGTTGTTCAGATCGGCTCTGCCCTGCCAGAGGCCGCGCAGCAGGATCTTGCTCAGTTCCTCAGAGCTAATGCAGATGTCTTTGCCTGGGCTCCTTCAGACATGCCCGGTATCGACCCTGCAATCAGCACCCATGAGCTCGGGGTTGATCAGACCTGCAAGCCCGTGAAGCAGAAGAGGAGGCACTTTGCACCAGAAAGGCGAAGGGCCATCAGAGAAGAGGTGGAAAGGCTTCTGAAGGCCGACTTCATCCGCGAGATCCAGTATCCGGACTGGCTCGCGAATGTTGTGATGGTGAAGAAGTCTAATGGGAAGTGGAGGACGTGCATAGATTTTACAGACCTGAATAAGGCCTGCCCGAAGGACAGCTACCCGCTCCCAAAGATTGATCAGCTCATCGACGCTACTGCAGGTCACGAGCTACTAAGCTTCATGGACGCCTTCTCAGGATATAATCAGATCAGAATGCATGAGCCCGACATTCCGAAGACATCCTTTGTAACCGATCAGGGACTTATTGCTATCGAGTTATGCCTTTTGGACTGAAGAACGCAGGAGCCACCTACCAGCAGCTCGTCAACAGGTTGTTCAAAGAGCAGATCGGCCGCAATATGGAAGTATATGTGGACGATATGCTGGTCAAGAGCAGAGCTGCCTGCAATCATGTTGCCGACCTCGAAGAAGCGTTTCAAGTCTTGAGGGAGCACAACATGAAGCTCAATCCGACCAAGTGTACGTTCGGCGTCGGTGCAGGCAAGTTTCTGGGCTTCATGGTAAGCCAGAGAGGGATAGAGGCAAATCCTGAGAAAATCAAGGCGGTGATGGAGCTGACTCCGCCCAGAACTATCAGAGAAGTACAGCGCCTGACCGGATTAGTAGCTGCCCTGGGGCGGTTCATCTCTAAGTCCGCAGAAAGATGTCTTCCCTTCTTCAACGCGGTCAAGGGTATAAAAACCGCGCCCTGGACTCCGGAGTGCCAAGCAGCATTTGAAGAGCTGAAGCAGTACTTGTCCTCTCCACCGTTGCTGTCGAAGCCAGAACCAGGAGAAGAGCTGATTCTGTATCTCTCGGCGGGACCTCTGGCAGTTGCAGCAGTACTGATCAGAGAGAAGTACCACCAGCAAAAGCCGATCTACTATGTCAGTAAGGTCCTCCATGATGCAGAGACAAGATATCAACGGGTCGAGAAGCTCGTATACGCCCTCGTTATGGCGGCCAGAAAATTGAGGCCGTATTTCCAGGCGCATACGATCAAAGTCCTGACAGGACAGCCCCTGAGGCAGATCCTCCACCGTCCAGACACTTCAGGTCGACTTGTGAAGTGGGCCGTGGAGCTCAGCGAGTTTGACATCAAATATCTGCCCAGGCCAGCAATCAAAGCTCAGGTTCTTGCAGATTTCATAGCTGAATGTACCATGCCGATTCAGACCCCGGGTCAGAAGCAGCGCTTCCTTCAGAAGCAGAACCGGCAATATCCGAGCAGCAGATCGAAGCCGAAGCGGTTCCGCTTCCCGGGCTCGAGAGTGCAGCCCCTCCGACGAGCCCGCTTCCGTGTTCTGAAGAGCCGCTCTGGGAGGTATATGTTGACGGGTCTTCAAATAAAAGTGGCAGCGGTGCCGGGCTAGTTCTCACAGGACCAGATGATTTCGTCCTGAATTATGCCCTGAGGTTTGGATTCCGTGCGTCAAACAATGAGGCAGAGTACGAAGCGCTCATCGCGGGAATGAACCTCGCCACTCAGGCCCGCGCTCAGAAACTGAAGGCGTACTGCGATTCGCAGCTAGTCGTATGTCAGATCCAAGGAGTATATGAGGCCCGTGAAGAGCGAATGATAAAATATCTGCAAAGGGTCCGTGTCCTGGCCGGCCAGTTCGGAAGCTTTGAGGTCATCAGAGTCCCCCGGACTGAAAATACAAAGGCTGATGTGCTCTCAAAGCTAGCGGCATCAGGCTACACTGCCCTCAAAGAGATCCGTATGGAGTTCCTAAAGACCTCCAGTATTGATGACCAGCCCGTCGTAGTAATGCAGATCAACGATGAGCCGTGCTGGATGGATGAACCCATCAGATATCTGTGCAGCGGAGAGCTCCCCGGAGAGAAAAAAGAGGCCCGTAAAGTCGTACAGCGGGCAGCAAGGTTTTCATTTGACGGCGAGACTCTGTACAAGAGATCTTACACCCTCCCGTACTTGAAGTGTCTTCGCCCAACCGATGCCCTGTATGCCCTGCGAGAGACCCATGAAGGGATTTGCGGAGAACATCTTGGGGGCAAGGCCCTGGCCATCAAAGTCCTTCTAAGAGGCCTGTACTGGCCTACATTGAGACAAGATGCACTGAGCCTTGTGAAGAAGTGCGAGAAGTGTCAGAAATTTTCTCCCGCCGTTCACCAGCCTGCCGTGCCAATGGCTCCGATCATCAGCCCTCTCCCTTTTGCTATCTGGGGAATGGACATCTTAGGTCCTTTTCCGCCGGCCTCCGGAGGCCGCGAGTTCGTCGTTGTCGCCATCGACTACTTTACGAAGTGGGTAGAAGCTGAACCCCTGGCCAAGATCACCGAGCAGAACGTCCAGAACTTTTTCTGGAAATCAGTGGTGTGCAGATTCGGGATACCCCGGGTCCTCATAACAGACAATGGCAAACAGTTCGACTCGAGGAACTTCAGAAAGTTTTGTGCAGATCTGAAGATTGAGCAAAGGTTCACTTCCGTGGCACACCCTCAGACAAATGGGCAGACCGAAGTGACGAACAGGACTCTGCTGCAGGGGATAAAGAAGAGACTGGATGATAAGGCCGGACGCTGGGCTGACGAGCTGTACCATGTGCTCTGGGCGTATCGGACTACCCCACGCACTGCAACGGGTGAGTCGCCTTTCAATCTCTCCTTCGGAACAGAGGCTGTGATCCCGGTCGACATCGGCATTCCTTCCCCAAGAATTGTTCACTTCAATGAACAGCTTAATGGGGACGGACTCCGTGTCAACCTCGACTTGCTTGAAGAAGTCCGTGAGGAGTCACAGATCAGAGCCGCAGCGTATAAGCAAAAAGTGTCTAGATACCATGACACGAAGATCCGACCAAGGGAGTTCCGCACAGGCGACCTAGTTTTGAGGAAAGCGGCCGTTTCCCAGCCAAGAAGGGTGGGCAAACTCTCCCCAACTTGGGAAGGGCCGTATCGAGTCAAAGAGGTCATCCGTCCAGGAAGCTACCGCCTAGATACACTTGACGAGCAGCTGCTGCCGCACGCCTGGAATTCCAGAAATCTTCGAATATACTATCAATAGTCTTTTCCTTTGCCCTTGAAGGCCTGTAAAGAACCTCTGTAATTAAATTTCAAATAGAAATAAAGTGGAGTTGTCTCTGAACTGTGTCCCCCACTTTCGAGTCACTAGTATATGCCAGCTCCCCCCCCTAAAAAAAAAAAAAAGACTCTAAGTGTTTGCAGACTTAGCTCTCACTCTAAGTGTTTGCAGACTTAGAGAACAGCAGTGGAGCACTCCGGCGCGTCCAATCTGGTGTGGAGATCAGTTCCGACCACATGGACCCGCCCTAGTGGAAACCACCTCAAAGACCTACCCGGCCTGGCCGTCCATAGCCGAAGCCGGACAGGATATGGCGCAATCGCCTAAACGCCAAAAGACCTGCCCGGCCTGGCCGTCCATAGCCGAAGCCGGACAGGATATGGCGCAATCGCTAGACGCCAAAAAAGACTCTAAGTGTTTGCAGACTTAGCTCTCACTCTAAATGTTTGCAGACTTAGAGAACAGCAGTGGAGCACTCCGGCGCGTCCAATCTGGTGTGGAGATCAGTTCCGACCACATGGACCCGCCCTAGTGGAAACCACCTCAAAGACCTGCCCGGCCTGGCCGTCCATAGCCGAAGCCGGATAGGATATGGCGCAATCGCTAGACGCCAAAAAAGACTCTAAGTGTTTGTAGACTTAGCTCTCACTCTAAGTGTTTGCAGACTTAGAGAACAGCAGTGGAGCACTCCGGCTTGTCCAATCTGGTGTGGAGATCAATTCCGACCACATGGACCCGCCCTAGTGGAAACCACCTCAAAGACCTGCCCGGCCTGCCGTCCATAGCCGAAGCCGGACAGGATATGGCGCAATCGCTAGACGCCAAAAAAGACTCTAAGTGTTTGCAGACTTAGCTCTCACTCTAAGTGTTTGCAGACTTAGAGAACAGCAGTGGAGCACTCCGGCTTGTCCAATCTGGTGTGGAGATCAGTTCCGACCACATGGACCCGCCCTAGTGGAAACCACCTCAAAGACCTGCCCGGCCTGGCCGTCCATAGCCGAAGCCGGACAGGATATGGCGCAATCGCTAGACGCCAAAAAAGACTCTAAGTGTTTGCAGACTTAGCTCTCACTCTAAGTGTTTGCAGACTTAGAGAACAGCAGTGGAGCACTCCGGCGCGTCCAATCTGGTGTGGAGATCAGTTCCGACCACATGGACCCGCCCTAGTGGAAACCACCTCAAAGACCTGCTCGGCCTGGCCGTCCATAGCCGTAGCCGGACAGGATATGGCGCAATCGCTAGACGCCAAAAAAGACTCTAAGTGTTTGCAGACTTAGCTCTCACTCTAAGTGTTTGCAGACTTAGAGAACAGCAGTGGAGCACTCCGGCGCGTCAAATCTGGTGTGGAGATCAGTTCTGACCACATGGACCCGCCCTAGTGGAAACCACCTCAAAGACCTGCCCGGCCTGGCCGTCCATAGCCGAAGCCGGACAGGATATGGCGCAATCGCTAGACGCCAAAAAAGACTCTAAGTGTTTGCAGACTTAGCTCTCACTCTAAGTGTTTGCAGACTTAGAGAACAACAGTGGAGCACTCCGGCGCGTCCAATCTGGTGTGGAGATCGGTTCCGACCACATGGACCCGCCCTAGTGGAAACCACCTCAAAGACCTGCCCGGCCTGGTCGTCCATAGCCGAAGCCGGACAGGATATGGCGCAATCGCTAGACGCCAAAAAAGACTCTAAGTGTTTGCAGACTTAGCTCTCACTCTAAGTGTTTGCAGACTTAGAGAACAACAGTGGAGCACTCCGGCGCGTCCAATCTGGTGTGGAGATCGGTTCCGACCACATGGACCCGCCCTAGTGGAAACCACCTCAAAGACCTGCCCGGCCTGGCTGTCCATAGCCGAAGCCGGACAGGATATGGCGCAATCGCTAAACGCCAAAAGACCTGCCCGGCCTGGCCGTCCATAGCCGAAGCCGGACAGGATATGGCGCAATCGCTAGACGCCAAAAAGACTCTAAGTGTTTGCAAACTCGGAGACAGAAGTGGGTCATTCCGGCCAATGACATCCGGTTGACCACTCCGGCTCGGCAAAGAGATGGGGAAGAAGCACAGACAACATACATACGAAAACAAGACAGCCGTACAGACAGTTAGACAAAATAGAATTTGTATTTGTATCACAAAAGTGCTCTTTTCGCCGAGCTGGCTTACAAAGATTGAGCCTCGCGGGCCATTACAAAAATTTACAAAAGTTAAGGATAGGAGATCTGCGCCGCCACTCAGGCCTCCCCGTCGGCCGCCTCGTCGGTGACCGCCTCTGCAGTAAGGGCTGCAGCCTGGCCGGCCTCGGCGGTTGGAGGGGTGACCTCGGAAGCCAGAGCGACTTCCTGCTCTACCTCGTTGGGTTGGGAGGAGTCCAGTTCACCTTCTTCCTCCTCGTCCTCTTCATCCTCTGGAGGTGCGTACGGGACGTCCAGTCCGTCCAGAGAGATGTCGGGGTAAGCCTCGATAGCCGCTCCGAGTAGAGAACGAACCCCGCCTTATAGGCTTGGAGGCCCACGTTGAAGAACTGTGTGTCCTTCCTCTCTTCGGCCTCCCGCACTGCCACTTTCACGGCCGCCTCGATAGCCGCCTTTTCTCTCTGATCGGCTCTCTCCCTCGCAGTTAGGAGATCTTGCACGGCCTGGTTCTTGACCCTCTGCACTTCGTCCTTTAGGCTGTTGCATTCGGCCTCTTTGACCTGGACGATCTCACTCAGCCCGTCCTTGTCCTTTTGGAGCTCGCCCTTCTCGGACTGTATCTGTGTGAGCGTATCAGAGAAGAGATAACTCTTCTTTGCCATATCTCTAGAGTATACTTGGAGTTGATAGAGGGCGGAGGCGATCGCCTCTGCACAGGTCTCCGGCGCCTCTTTCTCGACTTCCCGTCGGTCATGTGGGAGGACGCCCTGGTACATCAGTTCTGTGGCCACCCGGCTATCCCCCAAGCCGGTGTCCGTTCCGCCCAGTTTGGGCGGAAAACATTGTCACCTCTCGCCGCGGTGGCGGCAGGGATGCCCAGGACTGGCCCGCTGTGCCGGGGCCCTGTCACCTGTGCAGACCCAGAGCTCTGCCCGACGAGATTTGGCCGGCTGGGCTTAACCGCAAGCTTGTGTGTTGCCCGGCTACTTTTGAGAGGGTTAGCCAGTGCGACCATCCCCGGAGTTGACTCCGGCACCTTCCTTTTCTTGCCCTTAGGTTGGGGCTGCTCATGCGTTGGGGACGCTTGGGAGCTCTGCCTGATTCTGTCCATCCTGGACATCTGCTTCACCATTTCTGAATGTGAAAACAGAACAGAGTTAGAACTATATAAAAAAAAGAGAGAAGGGAAGAAAAGAAAGGAACAGTTGAAAAAAATAAGAGCTGGCCTAAGAACGTTTACGTACGTGCCGGCGTCGCACGGCTGATACCGAGCTCCACCAGGACGGCCTCCTTGGAGAATTCCGAGCAGTTTATTTGACCGCGTTTCAGTTCTTCTTTGATCAAAACGAAGGTCATGTAGTCGTAGCCTTTAAGGACTGGCTTTCGACTAAGGCTCTTGGTGTCCGGCGTTCTCCATTCCAACGAGAACGGCCAGTAGGAGCCCTGCTCGGTGTCCCTAGCATAGAAAAACCTGTTCTTCCATGTGTGAATGGAAGTAGGTATGCCAGTGATCATTTTCACCTCGGGCCGTTGGCTGATGTAGATCCAACCGCCGTCCTTGTGCCTCTTCAGATGCGCACACATCCTGAAGACGGGCAGGGTGGGGTTCCTACGGACCTGAACTCCCAAAAGGTGCAGAAAGCCGACCAGCGTTCTCCAAGAGTTCGGCACGACCTGTGTGACCGCCAGCCCGTAATAATTCAGCACCTCGACAAAAAATGGATGCAAGGGAAGTCTGAGCCCGGCCCGTAAGGCTTCTTCGTATAGGCAGAGATCTGCACTATCGTTGCTGGCCCGGTCCCCTTCAACGGGCGCCCTTAAAAGGTACCGGTCAGGGATATAGTATTTCTCCCTGACGGCCTGAAGTTTGCCCGGCCCTAGATGATTCACCTCGTACAGCGCCCCGACGTTGTACTGTGGGTTGGCCTCCATCCGTACATCTGCTATCACCTCTACGGGTGCGCGCGGCAAGCGATGAACTTCAACGTGTTCTTCATCGTCGCTGGTTTCTACTCGGTGCGGTCCGTCCCCACGGACCGGGATTGTGTCTAATTCCACAATCTCTTCCTCTCCGCTCTCCTCGTCTACTACGATTATTACCTCCTCGTCCTCAACACCAGCCTCCGCAGGAGAGGCCGGCCTCGTCCTCTCCGACGACCCAGACCCAGTACTACTACTAGTCGAACCGGACTCCTTTGAGCCGGAGTCCGACTCGGAACTGGTGCTAGACATTAAAAGGGAATAAAAGAAAAGCTAAAAGAAATTACCGAACTGAGGTGCTGACTACAGATCTCCGGGCTCACTGATCCGAGGCGGGCAGAAATTTGACTAGCCGAGCAGAAGAGAAGGAGAGGAGAATGTAAAAAGTGAAAAATGAGGAGTAAAAACTCCGGTATATATAGGCTTGGAAGAGCGGGAAAAATCCCGCCCTTTTCCCACCAGCCGGAGTGCGCCACGTCACCTACTGCATTAAATGCGCCGCTCGCATTAAATGCGCCGCTCCGCATTAAATGCAAGGTACAAGTTCCAAAGCGCTAAGTGATGACGCCTAGAAGACAAAAGACCTGTCCGGCCTGGCCGTCCAACGCCTTAACCGAAGCCGGACAGGATATGGCGCAATCGCAACGCGACAAAACACCTGCACGGCCCAGCCGCCCAGAAGGCTTAGCCGGACAGGATATGGCGCGTTCGCTAGAAGACAAAAGACCTGTCCGGCCTGGCCGTCCAACGCCTTAACCGAAGCCGGACAGGATATGGCGCAATCGCAACGCGACAAAACACCTGCCCGGCCCAGCCGCCCAGAAGGCTTAGCCGGACAGGATATGGCGCGTTCGCTAGAAGACAAAAGACCTGTCCGGCCTGGCCGTCCAACGCCTTAACCGAAGCCGGACAGGATATGGCGCAATCGCAACGCGACAAAACACCTGCCCGGCCCAGCCGCCCAGAAGGCTTAGCCGGACAGGATATGGCGCGTTCGCTAGAAGACAAAGACCTGTCCGGCCTGGCCGTCCAACGCCTTAACCGAAGCCGGACAGGATATGGAGCAATCGCAACGCGACAAAACACCTGTCCGGCCCAGCCGCCCAGAAGGCTTAGCCGGACAGGATATGATGCGTCCGCTAGGCAGCAGAGAACCTGTCCGGCCTAGCCGCCCCGTCCAGGAGATCTGCCCGGCCACGACGCCCAGGGAGTTTAGCCGGCCAGACTTCTGGTTCGAATTTTGATCAGACTGGATTGCACATGGGCTCCTGCCCGGCTGTGCTCCTTCAGGCCAAGCCATAAGGCCGGGCCAGGCCGCCCAGAGGCCCCTGGCCACTGCAGTTCTTCTGGCCCCCACATGAGGCCGCCCTCAGCTGCCCAGAGGCCTCGAGGCCGGCCAGATGCTGCTTTAACCCTCTTTTTGCTTCCCCTAGCCGCTGTCACGACTCGGAGAACCAGGGGGCAACTGATGGGGTCCGGACTCAGCACTGATGGGGTCCGGACTCAGCACTGAAGGGTCCGAACTCAGCATCCAATTGGCTGCTGGCACGTGGCCCTCACAAGGACCGTTGCAAGGCCAACACCTGTCCCTGCTAGGTGTGACACCTGGACCAATCAGGGACTTCCACCTACCCTTCTTAGGTATGAGACCTGGTCCATACAGAGGCCACCACCTGTCCTGGACAGGTGGCTCAGAACTACCACCTGTCCTAGACAGGTGGCTCAGAATCACTATAAATAGCCTTCACTTGTGCTAAGGTGAGGGATCTGAAAATCAATACCCTAAGCTTTTGCTCTGACATTGCTCTGCACTCCTGCTCATACTGACTTGAGTGTCGAAGCGCCCGTCCGGAGCACCACTCCGGGTTGGTCCTCTGACCCTTTTTCTTCTTGTCTGTGCCCTTGTGCAGCGCAGGACTCCCCTAGCCTTTCAGGTGTGACTTGCCAAACCAGCCCTCCAGGCCCAGATCAGCCCTTCCGGTCCTACCATAACCTGTTACCAATTTTAGACCTAACATGTTCTAACGTTTTTTTTTCTTTGTTTCCCATATTTTAACTCTACTTCTTCATTTTTCCCATTGGAATTCAATCTCTCTGTCAATTGTAGCATGTCTGAGCCAAAACTCTAATCACAGAATCATATGTTATATGTGAACTCTAATCACATAATCATATGTTATATGTGAACTTTGAACATTTTTGTTCAAGATAAATTAATCAAAATTAACTTAATATTACCTTGCCCCATGCATCGCACGGGGTTTCTTACTAGTATATATATATATATATATATATATATATATATATATATATATATATATATATATATGAGGAAAATGATTGTGAGCTTGAAGCTCATATAGCTTATATGAGCTTGAGGGCCCAAACACATGTGGGCCCACATTGTTAGGATGATCCAAACCATTCATTTGAAAGGCCCCTACATAGATAGGGTGTGTACAAAAATCGGCTCCATAGGATCATTCTAACCCATCCAAAAGTGGAGGGCAAAATGGACAGACACCGTTTGCCACAAATCTGCCCATTTTTGCCCTCCACTTTTGGAGGGGTTAGGATGATCCAATGGAGTCGATTTTTGGTACACACCCTATCTATGATGGGGCCTTGCAAATGAATGGTTTGAATCGCCACAAAAAATGTGGGACCCATGTGTTTGGGCCCTCAAGCTCATATAAGCTATATGAGCTTCAAGTTCACAATCATTTTCCTTATATATATATATATGAATGGTTTGGATCACCACAAAAAAAGTGGGACCCATGTGTTTGGGCCCTCAAGCTCATATAAGCTATATGAGCTTCAAGTTCACAATCATTTTCCTCATATATATATATATATATATATATATATATATATATTGTGGTGATCCAAACCATTCATTTGCAAGGCCCCATCATAGATACGGTATGTACCAAAAATCAGCTCCATTGGATCATCCTAACCCCTCCAAAAGCGGAGAGTAAAAATGGGCAAATTTGTGGCCAACGATGTCTGTCCATTTTGCCCTCCACTTTTGGATGGGTTAGGATGATCCTATGGAGCTGATTTTTTGTACACACCATATCTATGTAAGGGCCTTTCAAATGAATGCTTTGGACAATCCTAACAATATGGGCCCACATGTGTTTGGGCCCTAATCTCATATAAGCTATATGAGCTTCAAGCTCACAATCATTTTCCTCATATATAGGTTCACTTTTCATGGATTGTCGTATTCATTTAATTCATCTTAGGTGGCTGTCTCGCACATGGAATAGCCAGCCGTGAAATGCCTTTCTATGATGGTCCCTGGCAAATCCCTAATACTAAAAATTTGGGATTTGTAAGGGACCATCACAAAAGGCATTTTGTGGTTGGGCTGTTTCTTGTGAGAGCAGCCACACATGCTTAGATTTTGTCTTATTCATTTAATTCATATGAGGTACCTGCTCTCACATGCAACAGTCCAGCTGCGAAATGCCTTCCATCGCAGAAGGCATTTTGCGACTGGCTCAGATTTTGTCTTATTCATCTGAGGTAGTTGCTCCCACATGCAACAGCCCAGCTGCGAAATGCCTTCTGCGAAGGTCCCTATATATTTATATAAATAAGCTATACTAAAGTATAATGCCAAAACTCCAAATTAAAACTTAAAGTTAGATGAGACAAGTTAAAACTTTAAACGGATTTGCTAGGGACCATCACATAAAGGCATTTTCACTGCTGGCTGTTGCATGTGACAACAGCCACCTCAGATGACCTCAGATGAATTAAATGAATAAGACAAAATCAGCTGAAAAGTGAGCCTGTTTGGCTGCTGTCACATGCAACAGCCAGTCCCAAAATGCCTTTCTCGAATTGTCCCTAGCAAATCCCAACTTTTAAAATATTATGAAAGAATCTAATATATATATACAATTCAAACCAAATCAGTTAGATGAAAGAATCTAATATATATATATATATATATATATATATATATACAATTCAAACCAAATCAGTTAGATTGCAAACTCACTACCGTCGAGAAAACCCGCCGGGCAAATCCGATCCAGTCGTGCACAAGTACACAGAAAATATTAAGAAACACAAACCATATCATCCGCAAAGGATAGATGAGTGATCCTTTGGCCCTGCACTCTGCACTACTACGAGACAAAGGAGCTCTACGTCAAGATGGAGAAATGCTCTTTCTATCAAATGCTGATTAAGTGTAGAAGTCAGTAGGCAAGCTATTACGTAAGATTAGAACGTCACCCCTCAAAGTCTCATTCAAGCATAAATAAAAGAGGGGACTGAACTAGTCCTGACCCTCATCAGAGAAGCGCTTTGCTACACGTTCGGGAATCATAACAAAGGAAAAACACTTCTAGTAAAGGATACAGCTACAAAAACAACATTTACTAATGAAAAAGCTTTCGAGGAGACTAATGACCCTTCATGCTACTCACTAGTAAAGAATGAAATAAAAAACTACAAAAAATGTCAGGGGGCATGAAAACCTTAACAGGGATTCGATAAACGAAAGCCACAAGATGAACATCAAGATTTTACATGGTTCGACCAAGATGCCTACATCCACAGGCGAGAACATGATATTCCACTATAAGAAAAACAATATACAAGGATTACAATTATTAACCCTAAACTCATAAACCCGCAACCCTTTCCTTGCCCTCTCAACCAAGATCGTACACAAGAGAATCCCATGAAAAACTCAAAAAAACCCGAGAAAATCGAAGGGAAACTCACTCTCTCCCTTTCTCTTTCTCCCTCCCTCTCGCATCTCTTCTTTGCAGCCGACACACACAGAGCATCTCACCCTACCTACAAGAGAAAAATGGCTGTCTTTTATAAACCTAAAAAAGAGTTGTTTCCTACTTGGTTTCTCCCAGAACAATTACGAAACTAGTTATTTTGGGTAACTAGTGGCAGGAAACCGGGCAACTCCCAACAACTACCTTGTTGACTGTTCACCGAATGCCCAAATCCATTAAATACCTAATAAGAAGACATGTAATAAATTGCTCTGAATCAAGGTCACTAACTAACCTTGAATCAAATTAATGTGAAATCAACCTCACATATACTAGAAATGGGTACAGTTTTTTACATTTATGTATGAAAAAAAAATCAGTAGAGTTAGGTCCAAGCTAAAACAAAAATCATGCTCTTATGCAACATATGGGAATTAGAGTTGTGATTTCGAGAAGACCTCTGTGCTTAAATCACACCCAAACTAAAGGTTAAAAATTCAAGACTCGAGTCCTCTTCGATTGAGTCGTTCGTGTAGGTTTTTTTGAGTTTTACAAGTACTCTCTTGAGTTTTTTTGGGTTAAGTCACCCTCTTAACTTGGCCAAAGTTTTGATCGAGTTGAGTCGACAAGTTCATCTGGGCACTAGACCAGTTTTGGACACTTCTAAGATGGATGTATCAAAGCATGAATTCACATGTACAAAATCAAATGCATGCTAAGATCAAACCCATGTGAGAGAACATCACAAATTTGACAGATCTTATTTTATTCCTAAAATTGCAGATGGTGGGGTGTTTTGTTGCTTCCAAGCCTGCCCAAGGGAATGGCCCACAGACAAAATCTAACCTATAAACTTGATAAGCAGTGCTGATTCACCGAAATGGCTAGGTAACATTACTTGGGAGGCAAATGGATCTACAAACTCCATGACAAAAATCTACAGTTAGTGCCATTGCGAATTCTCTTCTATTGTTGAGCTACATTGTCCCATGGAAGCCGGCAGAATGCAAGAGTACTGCTCTGATCTCCTCTGGATGAACATCAGGGCCGTCCTTGCATTGCTGAAGAAATGGAAACAAACAGACAGTTCAGCCAGTTGGTTGATAAATTTTGAGCCTATTTGGGCTCCCATTTGCAAACAAGAAAAGAATTTTATTTGCAAATGGAGAATTAAACCCCATTAAGAAGCCATTAACTATAGGGGAGTGATAAATCGACTCCCCAAAATGTTAAATCGACCCCCATGTGTCTTTCTCTCTCCTCTAGGTTAGAGAGAGAAAGAGGAGAGAGATAGACACATGGGGAGTCGATTTATCCATTTGGGGAGTCGATTTATCACTGCCCTAACTATATCGTGTACAAAACCATTATAATAATTATTTGCAAATTGTCATATTTAACTACAAAATCATGTGCATGAAAGATTAAAGACAAATAATTGCTAGAGGTATCCAGAGAGGTCTGAGGCCCTTAGTCAAGAGACAAAAATATGCTCTATCCTCACAATAATGAAAAGGGTTAATCCTATTCAAAAAAACTAAAATAATGCAAAGGGTTAACTTACCTAGCATTCTTTCGGATTAACCACTAGATATTTTAGAATATGATTGATCAACCGAGTCAACTTGACTCAGTTCTGAGTCGAACAGCAAAATTTTGAACATTGTCTCAGTTATAGCATCCTTTTCACCTAAGAGGGTTGAGAACTTCTGGGTAAAGGAAAAAGCAAATGGAGACTACAAGTCTCCAATCTCTTTAGACTTCGGAGAAACATCAACAGAAGGCAGAAGGTAAAAATATAGAAACCTCATTTCAATAGGCACCTAAATAAGGCTAGTGATTATTTACAGTATTTTTCATGCTCTAAATTGGAAAGCTCAGAGAATTCAAATTTCCAAGAACTCAGCTGAACCATCAAAAACTCATTTACAGCAACCAAGTCTAGACACCTGTTAGAAGGTATTAGAAGATGTATTGCATAGTGTTACATAGCCTAAGGGCATAGTGGTCATTTGTATGTTCTCTTTCTATATATATCAAAGTAAAGGGAAGTGGGCTTCACTTCTTCTTTTTCTCTTCTTCTCATTCTCTAACATGGTATCAAAGTCTTAGGGGTTTTTGTGCCCTAGGACCATTGGAGAAGCCCCCCCTCTCATTCTTCTCCTTCTTTTCTCCATTCTCTCCCCAACCCCCCCTCCATCGCCCACCTTTCTCTCTCGCCCCACCACCCAGCCCCTCTCCCTCTCCCTTGCTCCCACCCAACCCTTGCCACGCCTCCTCCCTCCCACCCAATCCCGCTCCCCCTGCCCCCCTCTTCCTCTTTCTTTTTCCCAACCCCTCTCTCTCTCTCTCCTTCTCCCACACAACTCTCTCTCTCTTTCTTCCCATTTTCACCCTCCCTTCTTATCCCTCATAAACCCTTAAACCCTTAACCCCCCCTTCCTAAGTTTCTAACCCTCTTTCTCCCTATGGTCTAAATTTCTTTCCCTCTTCTTTTCTTCTTTGTTTGCGACTCCGACCTTTCATCTTCTCCATTTATGCCCTAGAGGCCATATTATGTCTTCGTTTTCTCCTCTCATTCGTCGGAGTTGCGTCACATTATCTCGCCACCCATAGTGGTCTCTTTACGACCTAGAGGCATTCTTCTTTCCATTCTCTCTTGCCTTGCCGTCGTGTGTTGTGTCTATTTCACCTTCGTTCCTTCTATGGACCCCCCTACTATAGAAAATCCCTCTCTCGGACAATCCCTCTCCTCTTCATCGCGTGATGCCTCCTTCCTCTCGATGACCACAATCAAACTTGATGGTTCAAATTACATGAATTGGAAAGTGGCGGTGGAGGTTTATCTCATTGCCAAAAGGAAGGTCTACACCATACGTTGTGACCCTCCTGCGGCTTCGGATCCCACCTATGAGCAGTGGGAGATAGATGATGCTCATATCCGTAGTTTACTCTGGCAGAGTATGAACCCACAGATTTCAGGGACTAGGGGTGGACATGGTTCCGGTTCGAACCGAGGAACCGAACCGAACCGGCACATATGGTTCGGTTCGGTTCCATATCTATATGGTTCGGTTCCGGTTCAGAAATCCGAGAACCGGTGCACTGCTACAGCGGCATATGCCGCAGGAGATCGGTCTGCCCGTGGTGGTGGGACATTTGGCCCAGGCCGTGGCCGTGATTCTGGTGGCAGGGGGTATAGTGGCCGTCCTCATCCATATTGTACACATTGCCGGCGCGAGGGCCACCGTGATGAGACCTGTTATGTGCTACTTCCTGAGTGTCGTCCCCCGCAGCCATCTTATTTTGGGCAATCAGCGCACCTTTCTACTCTCGACGACTCTGACCATCGGGCATCTTCCTCCGGCTCCAGTCCGGCTGTACCATCTTTCACTCAGGCCAATTATGATGAGCTCCAGCGCCTACGCTTGGCCACCCACCCTCCCAGTGCTGGCTTTGCACAGCCAGGTAGCACCCCTGCCTCTCTTCTCAGTATCTCGAGCTCCTGGATCATTGATTCGAGAGCCTCGAACCATGTGACAGGTACTTCATCATCACTCAGTTCCTTTAGCCCTCTTTCATCTCAGTCTATGACCCTCGCTGATGGCCACATTATTCCCATTTCTGGTATTGGGAGTACCTCTCCATATCCTGGTCTTACCCTCTCCTCTGTCCTTAGTGTTCCTCAGTCTCCCTTTAACCTACTTTCAGTCAGTCAGCTTACTAAATCTCTTAACTGCTATGTCTCATTTTATCCATCTTCCTGCTTATTTCAGGATCTTACGACTGGGAGGACGATTGGTAGAGAACGTGAGATAGATGGGCTATATCGTCTGGATGGTGTTCCCACCCGTACCATTTTACAGAGCTCTGTTGATGCTTACCAGTGGCACTGCCGCCTTGGTCATCCATGCATTGAGCGCTTACAACACACTTCTATAGTTTCTGTTCCTATTCAGTCTTTTCAGTGCGAGGCCTGTGAACTTGAAAAACATCACCGTGTGTCTTTTCCCTCTAGGCTTGTTAGTCGGGCCTCGCGCCCTTTTGTTTTAGTGCACTTTGATGTATGGGGTCCCATGAGAACTCCTTCTATTTTTGGATATAGATATTTTGTTGTTTTCATTGATGACTATTCTCGCATGACTTGGTTGTATTTGCTTCGAGATCGTTCTAAGGTTTTCTCTGCTTTTCGTACTTTTCATTCTGAGGTTACAAATCAGTTTGATTGTACGCTCAAATGCTTGCGCACAGATAATGCTAGAGAATATTTCTCCACTACCCATGGGTTCCAGAATTTTCTTTCCAGTCGGGGTATTATCCACCAGTCTTCCTGTGCTCACACCTCTCAGCAGAATGGTGTGGCTGAAAGGAAGATGCGATCTTTACTCGATAGGGCTCGCTCTCTTCTTATTCAGATGCGAGTTCTCAAGAGCTATTGAGGTGATGCTGTTCTTACTGCTGTGGACCCCGATCCCGAGGACGGTGAGCGAGGGACGCGAGATCCCCCGTCAATCCTCTGAGACCTCCACAATGTGAAGGAGAGCTCTACCAAGGAACTCTCGAAATGATGCCACTCACAGCATGGGTGGTGAATTTATATGTATGAGATACCTCTTGATCCGGAGACAGGAGCCTCGAAACCAAGACGCACCTAAAATAACTCAGAGTCGCCATCCAGGGGAGCTGGCCCTGGAACCCCATAAAATACTTTGTTGCAACGGATAACCAGAGATGCAAAGGTTCGTGCCTGGTGACGAATGAGGAAGATCCGAAGAGCACCCCCAATTCGCCCAAGTGCAAGCACCTGGTCTCTTATGCCATTTTCAATTAACTTTGAAGAGTTTTGGGCGAAAATCATCTGAAATGGGAACAATCATCCCCGAGAAAACATCTATCTAAACATGCATGACCCGGGGATGAGCAAAGAAAGCAAACAAATCCTAACTCATCACATCTAAGAAAGCAGTAAACAACCACATGCAGAGCTATAACTAAACAGACAATGATAGATATAATGAGATAAGGAAAGCAGTAAAGATCTATATCTAGACAGATAATCAAGATAAGATAAATGAATAAACGCTATAGCTAAGCAACCAAAGCAGTAGAGTAATCACACTAACATGCGAACCTATGCGAGAGATAAGGTTAAGAAAATAACAATCAATCACATGCTTGAGAAGCAAACAAACTAGAAGCGACGCATGAGAAATCTGAGGCAAGCACACGACAAGCTAAAAGATGCAAGAAAAGAAAAAGAATCAGAAAATCATCGGTATGCGAGAACCAAAAACTGCCAGGAAAAAGAAAATGGAACACACGATAGGCTCAGAGGGCGATTCAAAAGGAATCAAGCCCAACGATCCTAATCTGCTGAAGATCGGACAAGTCTCGCGATCGTCATGACCTATCGTTGGGCTCAGCGAGGACAATCCCTGTGAAGGGACCACGCTACGTCATCGCTCGTCCCAAAACCCGATAAAATGTCAGAAAACCGATGGAAACCGGAAAACCACAATGAAAACCGAAAATAGAATGAAAAGAGGGCTCCGAGTGACCTGGCAATCACCATCCTTGCCCATTTTTGTTTTTGTTTTGAAATGTTTGAAAATATTTATTAAAAAGGTTTGACTGGACTTGGGTGGACCCAAGCTACCTACGTACCCTGTGGAAAGGGATCAAGCCAACGTAGTTCGAAGCAGCTTCTTCGAAAAATATTTTTGGTGTTTTTGATGTTTTTATGTTGTTTTTGGATTTTTATTATTTGATTTTTTATGTGTTTTTTATCCCTTTTGATTGGAAAAAAAGGGGTTTGGATCAAGAGGTTGCCGTCCGTCATAGCCTAAACCCGAGAGAAGTATTCCCAAAATCGATGGAATCCCGAAACTCGAATAGGATCCCAAGGATCGCGAAGAGAATGGTCCCGAAAAGAAAGGAAACCCCTCAAACCCTGTGAAAACCCTGAGGTGAGGAAAATGATAGGAAGGGCAAGGGATTGGCTCAAGAAACATTCCGTCATCGCCGCAACCCGGGAAGACAGTTCCAAAAAAATCGATGGAGAGATCAAGATCTAGTGACGAACCGAATCACTAATGTAAGACCCGAAAATAGGAGTAAGCTCTAGAAATCCAAGATGAATCTCAAACGTCGGCCCAAAACCCGCAGGGGAAAGAGAGAAGAAGAAATAAGGAGGGGTTCCGAGTAGCCTCATCATAACCTAGAACGGTAGTTCTTGGAAAATGTTTTGTTAGTTTTTGGGCCCTTTAATTTTTATTTTATTTTCTGCATTAAGTAAGAGAGCCTTGATATGGGTACTACCTCGTTTTAATGAATGCGCCAAAATCACTTTGTTTTTCGTTAAAGGAACTCTTATTAGGGAGACCCCCAACAATTTCCCAAGAGTGATCAAAGAGGAAACGAGGTGATTATGCGCAAACATCAAAGCAGGGTACTGTCAATATCAATAGCTTGGAGCTAACATTCGCATTGCTACATTTTAGTAAGTCCACAACTTGTCTTGTCATACAGCTTGCCAACAAGGTGGCAAAGGGTTTCATATTTGAAACCACAAACGATATTCTATTGGAAGAGTGCAGGTCAAAGAAGTAGTGTTGCTACCAATAAGTGACAATGCAAGAGTTAGTTCCCCAGTAGGCAAGCTATTGTTGTTCCAAAGGAGAGTTAAAGGATTGAAGCCCAAATGGAGAAAAATGAGAAGTGAAGCTCTCTAATCACAAAATTTTAATATTTGACCTTCACAGATATGCATTAAGGGATATCCTCCTCATAATCATATATGCTGTTAAGCTCATTACGACTACACATTACCAAATCTTATCAAGAAATTTTCCACATAGCCCAGTACCAGTGAAGGCAAATAAATTTAAAAAAATGCACTAAGCTTGAGTAAAATTCTAGAACGCATGCTCATTAACCAATGAAAGAAAGAAAGCATTCTAGTCGGATTACTAAAAGTGAAGACTAAGACAATCAGGCTTTGTGCATTTATCCAAATTTAACTACGCAAATATTTTTAGTGTTTGAAGAAGGTTGAGATATTACCTAAAATGTTGCCCCAAATGTCCAGCCAAGAAGGGTGAGGATTGGATTCGGGAGATGGTCAGAGAGATCACGGCCGGATCGAATGGATGCCGTCGGAGATACAAGTAATGACGATTTAACAGGGCGGCTCGCCGTAATTCATGGAAGAAGCCTTCGGATGGGGTTTATAGAGGGTAAGTAGAGGGGTTTTCCAAGATGGGTTTTGAGGGCTGTGAAGATGGTATTGGGATGGTGGTGGGTGAAGAGGGTTTTGAGGTTGAGGATTGGGCAGAAACAGGGGATAGGGTGGCCGGAGTTGGGAATGGTGTAGGGGGACGGTGGCTGTGGCAAACAAGAGTGAAAAAGAAGTGGGTTTGAGAAGAGGAAAATGGAAGGATGGTGGTGTAGAGGTGAAGGTGGAATCTGGTTGGCGGTGGATCTAGTGGAGGAGATCCGACCGGCAAAATGGTGGCTCTGATGTGGATGGTGTCTCTCTCTCTCTCTCTCTCTCTCTCTCTCTCTCTCCAGAAAGCCCTCTTTTTTTCTTTTTTTCTTTCATCCTCTTCTCTGCAAACAGCTCCGGTGATGGGGGCCGGAAAAATATGGGAGAATGACCGGAGGTGGTAGAAATGGTTGCTAATGGGTTTTGGGGTGAAGAAGTAGTTAGTGAGAAAGATGGGGGTTAGATGTGGAGGAGGAGAATGGAATGGCAAAGAGGGTTTAACGAAATCTGTTGAGGATGGGTTTGGATTCCGGTGGGGTTTGCCGGATTTCGGTCGGAGAAGATGGGTTTTAAAAAAAAAGAAAATATAATGGGTGTGGTTGATGATGGCGAGGATGATGATAAGAGGTTAGGGAAGAAGAAGATGGTCGGTGGGTGGGTGGAGGTGGCACAGCCGGAGCAAATGGCCGGAGATGGTGAAGATGGAGGTGGCGGCTGAAATTGCAGAGGTGAGGGTTGCGGTGGAAGAAGGGTTTGGTAGATAGAGATGGGGTGGAAGAAGAAGGAGATGGCCGGAGGTAGATATGGGGGCCGGAAGTGATGGGGCTTGCCGGAGATGAGAGAAAACGGCCGAGAACTCCCCTCTTCTTCTCCTCTCCTTCTCTCTGTAAGTTTTAGAACATAAAAAAAAAAAACTCCCTTTCTCAAGAGCTCCATTTTGGGTTAAATAGTTAGAGTTATTTCCACTGTTGATCTCAACCCTTAATTCGGTATCTTTCCCTCTTGATTGCTCCCAGCCCTTGATCCTTGTCTTTGCCCTAATACCATCCGAGAAACCCTAAAAATCTAGAAAGCTCTAATCTAATCCAAGCCCTACACTTCACTTTTTTGATCCTACAGCCCGTGTTTATTGCTTGCAGGGGAAGCAACACTCATTTTATAAAATACCCCTAGGATAACGTGATTTTAGCCTCCTACCATTAGGCTCTACTTGCCTTCTCTTCTCATCAATGGGCACCCTCACTTGATTGTTTCGCCCCTCTCTTCTAAAAGGAAAATATGTCTGCCTCCCCTTTAAAAAAAAAAAACTCCCTTTCTCACGAGCTCCATTTTGGGTTAAATAGTTAGAGTTATTTCCACTGTTGATCTCAACCCTTAATTCGGTATCTTTCCCTCTTGATTGCTCCCAGCCCTTGATCCTTGTCTTTGCCCTAATACCATCTGAGAAACCCTAAAAATCTAGAAAGCTCTAATCTAATCCAAGCCCTACACTTCACTTTTTTGATCCTACAGCCCGTGTTTATTGCTTGCAGGGGAAGCAACACTCATTTTATAAAATACCCCTAGGATAACGTGATTTTACCCTCCTACCATTAGGCTCTACTTGCCTTCTCTTCTCATCAATGGGCACCCTCACTTGATTGTTTCGCCCCTCTCTTCTAAAAGGAAAATATGTCTGCCTCCCCTTTCCTCCTCGGACAGCCCTCCTTAGCATATTTTCTGCGCTACAGGGGGTGGTCTAAGCAAGGAAGGGGAAAGGGCGAATTATTTTCCCCTAGCTATTTTTCCAGGGAAATGATATTGACACATCCATATTTTGATAATTACACTCTCCTGGCTTGTCTTTTCTCACTTGTGGAGTATTATTTTATTTTACTTT
The DNA here is from genome assembly GCF_043159265.1 of Tasmannia lanceolata. Classification (NCBI taxonomy): domain Eukaryota; kingdom Viridiplantae; phylum Streptophyta; class Magnoliopsida; order Canellales; family Winteraceae; genus Tasmannia; species Tasmannia lanceolata. The sequence continues at coordinate 55,201,222 of NW_027518714.1, forward strand.
TTTAAAATGTAAAGACCATTTGATATTCCTTTAAATCCCAAAACCAGCCGGGTTAGTGAAAATATAAAAATATGACTGTGCCAATATACATCGGAGCCCGGGGGCCAAACAGGGGGGTGCCAACACCAAAATTCTGGGATATTTTGTAAATTTCATAAGTTTCAGAGAATTGGGGCGGTTAAATGGGGGTTATCAGGAGTTCTGGGGATCATCTAGGCTTCTAAGGATTTCAACAATGATCTGCAGAGACATATTTTTCGGGTTCTTTTGCATTGAAGGCTCGGTTCTTATGAAATTTCGGGGATATGCTTCAGGCACTTGAAACTTGACATTTGAGACCCGAAAATTTGGTTTCGGGACTCAGATTTTTGGGATTTATTCAATTTTTGGGAAATTTGGGTCAGGTCAAAATGGGGTGTCTACAACTGCATGCTACCTTGCCAACCGGCTTCCATCCTCGGTTCTTGGTGGCTCTTCCCCCTTTACTGTGTTATACCCTGGTCATGACCCCTGTCCTATCACCCCTAGAGTCTTTGGGTGTGTGTGTTTTGTTCACCAGCTTAGTCCTGGCTTCGATAAGCTGGACTCTCGAGCTGAACGGTGCATCTTTCTTGGGTACTCCCGTACCCAGAAAGGTTATCACTGTTACAGTCCTCGTCTGCGTCGGTCCTTTGTGTCTGCCGATGTCACATTCTTCGAGTCCGAGTCCTACTTTGTATCTTCTTATGAGACTCCTTCCACAGTTCCTGACTCGGACCTTTCTCTTCCCCTCGCAGCCCTTCCGGCTCCTCTCCTCAGCCCTCCTGTATTGGTTCCTGAGACTACTACTATCTGTGATCCCTCCTCTTCACTACACGCTCCTGAGGCTACTGAGGCTCCTCCTCCTGCTCCTACGCAGACATATCCTCGTCGGCCGCGATCTACAGCTCATCCTCGTCGGCCGAGATCTACAGCTCATCCTCCTCCGCCCACGCCCTCGCCCTTGCAGCCGGAGATCCCACCTTCCACATCTCAGGTACCCATTTCCCCTAGTTCTACTTCAGATTCTCCCATTGCTTCTCCTACTCGTTCTCACAGTACTGCTCATCCTATTTCCTCTGTTGTTTCATATGACTTTCTCACCCCTATGTTTCAGAGTTTTGTTTCCTCTTTATCCTCTGTTTCTTTACCAGCTGCTCTTGATCATCCGGGATGGCGTGCGACCATGGATCTTGAGATGCAGGCACTCCAGGCCAATCAGACATGGGAGTTAGTTCCTCTTCCTCCTGGAGCTCGTCCAGTTGGTTGCCGCTGGGTTTATGCCGTCAAACACTTACCTGACGGTACTATTGAGCGCCTTAAGGCGCGGTTGGTGGCCAAAGGATATACTCAGACCTTTGGTGTTGATTATTTATGGACTTTCTCGTTGGTCACCAAGATTCCGTCGGTTCGCGTACTTCTCTCTCTTGCCGTTACGCATAACTGGCCTCTGCATCAGTTAGATGTCAAGAAGGCCTTCTTACATGGTGAGCTTATTGAGGAGGTGTATATGGAGCAACCTCCTGGGTATGTTGCTCAGGGGAGATGTTTTCCTCAGTATGTCGGTTACGGAGGTCTATATATGGCCTCAAACAGTCCCCTAGAGCCTGGTTTGGACGATCCAGTGATGTTATCATGCGATATGGCATGAAGCAATGTGCAGTTGATCACTCCGTCTTTAGTTCTCATTCTACTGCTGGTTGTGTGGTATTGATAGTATATGTTGACGACATCATCATTACAGGCGGTGATTCAGAGGGGATACACAGGCTGAAAACCTTCTTGCAGAAAGAGTTTTCAACCAAAGATTTGGGTCGTCTCAGATACTTTCTTGGCATTGAAATTGCATATTCTACTAGAGGTCTCTCCCTCTCACAGAGGAAATATGTTCTAGATCTTCTTGAGGACACAGGTCACCTTGGAGTGAAACCTGCGTCTGCTCCCATGGACCCAAATGGGAAACTCCTTCCAGAAGAAGGAGATTTATTAGATGACCCTGGCAGATACAGGAGGCTGGTGGCTAAGCTCATATATCTTACAGTCACTCGTCCAGATATATCTTTTGTTGTTGGTGCAGTCAGCCAACATATGAGCTCACCCCGTACTTCTCACTGGGCAGTAGTGATTCAGATTCTTCGCTACTTGAAAGCAGTGCCAGGGAAAGGCCTCCTATTCAAGAAGCATGGTCATACCAGAGTAGAAGGCTTTTGTGATGCGGACTGGGCAGGATCTCCAGCAGATAGAAGATCCACCACTGGATATCGCACCTTTGTTGGCGGCAATCTAGTGTCGTGGTAAAGTAAGAAGCAGGACATAGTCTCCAAGTCGAGTGCCGAATCAGAGTATCGTGCTATGTCTCATACCAGTGGAGAGCTTATTTGGTTACGTTCTCTCCTTTCAGAGATTGGTTTCTCTTCATCTACTCCAGCTCAGCTTTATTGTGACAATAAACCTGCTATTCATATAGCTATCAATCCAGTCTTTAATGAGAGAACTAAGCATATAGAGGTTGATTGCCACTTCATTCATCAGAGGATACAAAGAGGCGAGATTCATGTTTCTTTCACGAGATCAGCTGATCAGTTAGCTAATGTATTCACAAAGCCCTTAAGCTATATAAAATTGAGTGACATATGTAACAAGCTTGGAATGTACAATATATACATTCCAGCTTGAGGGGGAGTGTTAGAAGGTATTAGAAGATGTATTACATAGCCTAAGGGTATAGTGGTCATTTGTATGTTCTCTCTCTCTCTCTATATATATATATATATATATGAGAAAACGGTTCCTACACATGTGTAGAGAGTTCTCTACACACTAGCTTAAAATACAGTGGGGGCCCACATTGTTTGGGTGATCCAAGCCATCCATTTTAAAGGCCCTCACATAGATAGGGTGTCTACAAAAAATCTGATCCATAGGATCATCCCAACCCTACGATTTGTGGAGGTAAAATGGATGTCTTTAAACCTTCACAAATTAGTCCATTTTTTGCCTCCACAGTTCGAATGGTTAGGATGATCCTATGGATCTGATTTTTTGTGGACACCCTATCTATGTGAGGGCCTTAAAAATGAATGGTTTGGATCACCCAAATAATGTGGCCCCCACTGTATTTTAAGCTAGTGTGTAGATAACTTATCTACACATATGTGTAGGAACTGTTTTCTCTCTCTCTCTCTCTCTCTATATATATATATATATGAGAAAACGGTTCCTACACATGTGTAGAGAGTTCTCTACACACTAGCTTAAAATACAGTGGGGGCCCACATTGTTTGGGTGATCCAAGCCATCCATTTTAAAGGCCCTCACATAGATAGGGTGTCTACAAAAAATCAGATCCATAGGATCATCCCAACCCTACGATTTGTGGAGGTAAAATGGATGTCTTTAAACCTTCACAAATTAGTCCATTTTTTGTCTCCACAGTTCGAATGGTTAGGATGATCCTATGGATCTGATTTTTTGTGGACACCCTATCTATCTGAGGGCCTTAAAAATGAATGGTTTGGATCACCCAAATAATGTGGCCCCGTATTTTAAGCTAGTGTGTAGATAACTTATCTACACATATGTATATGTGTAGGAACCGTTCTCTCTCTCTCTCTGTATATATATATATCAAAGTAAAAGTAAAGGGAAGTGGGCTTCACTTCTTCTTTTTCTCTTCTTCTCATTCTCTAACAACACCAAAAACATGCATAAAAATATTCAGAAAAAAAATGATTAAGTACACCTAAGAGATAAAGAGTTTTAAATTGCTCCAATTCATTACAAAGAAAATACCACTGTAGAAATTCTTACCTTGCTGATCTTGGGAACTACAGACCTCAACATGTAGAGCCTGTCATTAAGCTTCTTCCGACACCGCCTCTCTGCCATCAGATTCTTCGCGGGGAAACCCTTCTTCTTCCCCTTCTTATCTCCAAACATGATAATGCTATTCAAATTGAGATTCTTCCCGCCATTCTTCGTGTTCTCCTCCATCTTCCTATTCTCCTCAGCCTCATCTGAGTCACAATTCAAATCCAACCCATCGACTGGTCCATCTCTTCCTCATTGTTCTTCTTCCTCTTGTATTGCCCTAAATCCCTCCTCCCAATACTACTATTCCCCTCCACCCTCAAAACCCCCAAATTCAAACCCTTCTCCGAATTCTGTCTGAGGGAAGCTCTATTCTGAAAAAAGAGTGGGTTGCGCTCTGTTAAAAAACAGTGCATTCCCCAAACCCTCAAAACCCTCAAAACCTGTCGGATTGAAATCAGAATTTTCGGCTAGGAATCAAATGGGTAGTTGGCAATTGGTTAATAAAGCTCAAATCAGGACAACCCATTTGACCCTGAGAGGTCATTCCCCTAAACCCCATCAAAACCTCCTCTCCTCTATTCATCAGAACAGGGGAATCCGATTCCTGGTTCACCAGAATCGGCGCAACGAATCCCTTCTCGAGATTGATTTCTTGGGGGTTTTGGATGCTATGAAGGTTATGGTGAGATGGGTTTTCTATGTTGTTCACATACCATTCCTCTTCGAGCAGGGATTTGAAGGTTGAAAAACCCATCTCGTGTTGTTTATCGTTGCTCTTAGTCCATGAAACTTCGTGCTCTTCCTCACCTTCTTCTTTTTCCATCCAGATAACTCCATTCACCCTTGAAAGCATCTCTAACAAACGTTTTCCTTTGTTGAAGAGAAATGAAAAGTTGTTAAAAAGAGAAAAAAGAAAAGGAAATGTGATTTTCAGCACTCCATTTGGAGAGGGGATGGATAGGGATGCATGGTAACGTTCTTCTGACCACTGAGGACCTCTGTTTGTCTCTCTGCCTTCATGCGAGTAATAATAGAAAACGTTCTCATTTACAAAATTACCCCCGAATGTTTTCTCAAAATTTCTATGTCCACGATTTGTTTTGAGAAATGGGAAATAATATCAGCACCAGTCATGTTTTGATATTTTCACTAACTCATCTTGTCTTTTAGAAATCCAAAAGGTCTCATAAGCCAAGTAAATGAGAAAAGACAAGCATGGTTTGTGCAATTATTAAAACATATTGGTTCTGATATCATTTCTCTTTGATTTTTTCCTTTTTTTTTTTTTTTTTTTTTTTGAGATTTTTGTAATCTAGAGAGAGGGAAAAAGGTTGATAGGAAGTACTATATTTTCTAATTGAAAAATCTGCATGCATTGACGAGCTCTTTGTCATTTTTCTAAGAAAATATGCTCTTGTTGGCTAAGTTATGATAGGAATGAGTTGGGTCGTGTACACTTTTGAGCGAAAATCCTACTGTAATGGGTCCATATGATAAAAAGCTTTTCAATGGCAAGAACTTTTATTTCACTCGGTTTTGTAATAAAAAGAGGGTGCTGACAAACCAGACCTCTCTCCTTATCGTCACCTCGTTTTGCCTCTTCCATTCTTTCCCACTACAAGAAATCCCAACCAAGACGTGTTTAGGACTACATCAATCAAATAAATTGAACCAAGGATCTCAGCTTGATTAGGAGTCACAGGAATTCCATTTGTAATGAATCTGGTTTCAAATGGAAATATGGAATCCCCATCTTCATACTACAGACGTATGAAAACAGTCCAAAGATTGTGAACAAAACTTGGCTCAGGTTCTCAGACCCCCTATAATAGCAAAGAGTGTGGGGGTGTGGAAATATCAATTCCATGCTTACTTTTTATTTTCATACTTCCACACCCTTTGCTATTAGACTATTAGCAAGGGGTCTGAGGAAAGTTCCTCAGACCCTGAGCCAAGTTTCGTTCAAAGATTGTAACCTCTGAAACAGCCTTGCCTTCATTCACTGTGTTGGTAATCTGCTTGTAGATGGATGAGCATGGATTAAGTTCCTCCAGGCTTTCCAAGGAAAAGAGTGGGACTCCCAAAGCTTTTAATAGTCAATTCCCTACAGGTAAAAAGTTCAAAAGGGGACGAATGAAAACTACTAGGGGGAAATCAAAATACAACTATCCAAAAGTCACTTTCTATTTCGAATATTCTAATAAAAAGGTCAAAGAAGGTGGCGCCCACTATATGAGAGTGATTCTAGAATTTAACCAAATTCACTCAGTGCCTAATTATAAAATTATAATTAGGCTGTTAGGTCTAAAATTGGTAACAGGTTATGGTAGGGCCGGAAAGGTTGATCTGGGCCTGAAGGGCCGATCTGAACCTGAAGGGCCGATCTGAACCTGAAGGGCTGATCTGGGCCTGAAGGGCTGATCTGGACCTGAAGGGCTGATCTGGGCCTGAAGGGCTGATCTGTACCTGAAGGGCTGATCTGGGCCTGAAGGGCTGATGGAGTCCTGCGCTGCACAAGAGCACAGGCAAGAAGACAAAGGGTCAGACGACCAACCCGGAGTGGTGCTCCGGACGGGCGCTTCGACACTCAAGTCAGTATGAGCAGGAGTGCAGAGCAATGTCAGAGCAAATAACTTAGGGTTTTGATCTTAGATCCCTCACCTTAGCACAAGTGAAGGCTATTTATAGTGATTCTGAGCCACCTGTCCAGGACAGGTGGTGGCCTCTGTATGGACCAGGTCTCATACCTAGGAAGGGTAGGTGGAAGTCCCTGATTGGTCCAGATGTCACACCTAGCAGGGACAGGTGTTGGCTTTGCAGCGGTCCCTGTGAGGGCCACATGTCAACAGCCAATTGGTTGCTGAGTTCGGACCTCATCAGTGCTGAGTTCGGACCCATTAGTGCTGACTCCGGACCCATCAGTTGCCCCCTGGTTCTCCGAGTCGTGACAGCGGCTAGGGGAAGCAAAAAGAGGGTTAAAGCAGCATCTGGCCGGCCTTGAGGCCTCTGGGCAGCCGAGGCCGGCCTCAGGCATGGGCCAGAAAAAACCGCGGCGGCCAAGGGCCTCTGGGCGGCCTGGGGCCTCTGGGCGGCCTGGTCTGAAGGAGCACGGCCGGGCAGGAGCCCCTGTGCAATCCAGTCTGACCGAAATTTGAACCAGAAGTCTGGCCGGCCAAACTTCCTGGGCGTCGTGTCCGGGCAGATCTCCTGGACGGGGCGGCTAGGCAGGACAGGTCCTCTGTCGCCTAGTGAGTGCGTCGTATCCTGTCCGGCTTCGGCTAAGCCTTCTGGGCGGCTAGGCCGGGCAGAAGTTGCACTGGAGGTCTGTCCGTCCGAGCCTTCTGGGCGGCTCGGCCGGGCAGAAGTTGCACTGGAGGTCTGTCCGGCCGAGCCCTTCTGGGCGGCTCGGCCGGGCAGAATTTTGTCTTCCAGCGAACGCGTCATATCCTGTCCGGCTAAGCCTTCTGGGCGGCTAGGCCGGGCAGGTCTTTTGTCGCGTAGCGGTTGCGCCATATCCTGTCCGGCTTCGACTAAGGCGTTGGACGGCCAGGCCGGACAGATCTTTTGTCTTCTAGCGAACGCGTCATATCCTGTCCGGCTAAGCCTTCTGGGCGGCTAGGCCGGGCAGGTCTTTTGTCGCGTAGCGGTTGCGCCATATCCTGTCCGGCTTCGGCGAAGGCGTTGGACGGCCAGGCCGGACATGTCTTTTGTCTTCTAGCGAACGCGTCATATCCTGTCCGGCTAAGCCTTCTGGGAGGCTAGGCCGGGCAGGTCTTTTGTCGCGTAGCGGTTGCGCCATATCCTGTCCGGCTTCGGCGAAGGCGTTGGACGGCCAGGCCGGACAGGTCTTTTGTCTTCTAGCGAATGTGTCATATCCTGTCCGGCTAAGCCTTCTGGGCGGCTAGGCCGGGCAGGTCTTTTGTCGCGTAGCGGTTGCGCCATATCCTGTCCGGCTTCGGCGAAGGCGTTGGACGGCCAGGCCGGACAGGTCTTTTGTCTTCTAGCGAACGCGTCATATCCTGTCCGGCTAAGCCTTCTGGGCGGCTAGGCCGGGCAGGTCTTTTGTCGCGTAGCGGTTGCGCCATATCCTGTCCGGCTTCGGCGAAGGCGTTGGACGGCCAGGCCAGACAGGTCTTTTGTCTTCTTCAGATGACCAGATTTTCTGGTCGGCCTGAAATGACCTCATTTTCTGGTCGGCCTAAGATGACCTCATTTTCTGGTCGGCCTAAGATGACCTCATTTTCTGGTCGGCCCGAGCCCTTTTGGGCGGCTCGGCCGGGCAGAATTTTGTCTTCTTCAGATGACCAGATTTTCTGGTCGGCCCGAGCCCTTCTGGGCGGCTCGGCCGGGCAGACTTTTGAGGTGTTTTTCCACTAGGGCGGGTCCATGGTTGGAACTGATCTCCACACCAAATTGGACGCGCCGGAGTGCACCACTGCCGCTCTCTAAGTCTGCAAACACTTAGGCTGAGAGCTAAGTCTGCAAACACTTAGAGTCTTTTGGCGTCTAGCGATTGCACCATATCCTGTCCGGCTTCGGCGAAGACGTTGGACGGCCAGGCCGGACAGGTCTTTTGTCTTCTGGCGAACGCGTCATATCCTGTCCGGCTAAGCCTTCTGGGCGGCTAGGCCGGGCTGATCTTTTGTCTTCTTCAGATGACCAGATTTTCTGGTCGGCCTGAGATGACCTCATTTTCTGGTCGGCCTGAAATGACCTCATTTTCTGATCGGCCTGAGATGACCTCATTTTCTGGTCGGCCTGAGATGACCTCATTTTCTAGTCGGCCCGAGCCCTTCTGGGCAGCTCGGCCGGGCAGACTTTTTGTCTTCTAGCGAACGCGTCATATCATGTCCGGCTAAGCCTTCTGGACGGCTCGGCAGGGCAGACTTTTGAGGTGGTTTTCCACTAGGGCGGGTCCATGGTTGGAACTGATCTCCACACCAAATTGGACGCGCCGGAGTGCACCACTGCCGCTCTCTAAGTCTGCAAACACTTAGGCTGAGAGCTAAGTCTGCAAACACTTAGAGTCTTTTGGCGTCTAGCGATTGCGCCATATCCTGTCCGGCTAAGGCGCTGGATGGCCAGGCCGGGCAGGTCTTTTGGCGTTTAGCGATTGCGCCATATCCTGTCCGGCTTCGGCTCTGGACGGCCAGGCCGGGCAGGTCTTTGAGGTGGTTTTCCACTAGGGCGGGTCCATGGTTGGAACTGATCTCCACATCAAATTAGACGCGCCGGAGTGCACCACTGCCGTTCTCTAAGTCTGCAAACACTTTGGCTGAGAGCTAAGTCTGCAAACACTTAGGCTGAGAGCTAAGTCTGCAAACACTTAGAGTCTTTTGGCGTTTAGAGATTGCGCCATATCCTGTCCGGCTTAGGCTGTGGACGGCCAGGCCGGACAGGTCTTTTGGCGTTTAGCGATTGTGCCATATCCTGTCCGGCTAAGGCTCTGGGCGGCCAGGCCGGGCAGGTCTTTGAGGTGGTCTCCACTAGGGCGGGTCCATGTGGTTGGAACTGATCTTCACACCAAATTGGATGCGCCGGAGTGCACCACTGCCGTTCTCTAAGTCTGCAAACACTTAGAATGAGAACTAAGTCTGCAAACACTTAGAGTCTTTTGGCGTCTAGCGATTGCGCCATATCCTGTCCGGCTAAGGCGCTGGATGGCCAGGCCGGGCAGGTCTTTTGGCGTTTAGCGATTGCTCCATATCCTGTCCGGCTTCGGCTCTGGACGGCCAGGCCGGGCAGGTCTTTGAGGTGGTTTTCCACTAGGGCGGGTCCATAGTTGGAACTGATCTCCACACCAAATTGGACGCGCCGGAGTGCACCACTGCCGTTCTCTAAGTCTGCAAACACTTAGGCTGAGAGCTAAGTCTGCAAACACTTAGAGTCTTTGATTGGAGGAGCTGGCATATATTAGTGACTCAAAAATGAGGGACACTGTTTAGTGACAACTCCACTTTATTTCTCTTTGAATTACAGAGATTCTTTACAGGCCTTCAAGCATTGGCTCTGAGGAACTGAGCAAGATCTTGCTGCGCGGCCTCTGACAGGGCAGAGCCGATCTGGACAACCCTCAGGTAGTCATCGCTGTACAAAGGGACGCATTCTTCCCTTTCAGTGCCGCTACATAGCACCGCCTCGACTGTGGCTGATCCCCTCTGAGAACCCCTACACCTCCTGGTGTAGTGAACTTCATCTTCTGATGATAGGCGGAGGGAACAGCTCGGAGGAGATTCTGGCCGGGGCGTCTCAGGATAGCATTGTAGGCCGACTTGGCCCTTACCACCAAGAAGTTCACCATGGCGAAGGACTGGCAGGGCGGCTCCCCGATAAGAACTGGAAGCTCGATCTGTCCTTCAACTTTGACAACTTCTCCGGAGAACCCGAACATATCAGAGTTGGCCGGCTTCAGACGGTCAGTTCCGATCAGCATCTGTTCGAAGGCATGATAATAGAGGATGTCTGCAGAGCTCCCGTTGTCGACTAAGATCTTCTTCATCTCCCAGTTCGCCACCAGCATGGTGATGACCAGGGCATCATCATGCGGGAGGATCAGGCCGTCGAGATCTGCATCTGAAAAGGATATCTCGTTCTCTAGCCTGACCTTCTTGCTGCAGGTATGGACGGTGTTGACCTGCCGGGCGTAAGTCCTGCGGGCTGATGAAGAGGTTCCTCCTGCGGTCGGCCCTCCTGAAATGGTACCAATAACACCATGAGGTTGAGGTTGAGGTACCTGAGGAGGGGGGCTGGCCGGGCAGGAGCTTGGATGCGGTCGTCCAGAGGTTGAGCGCCCCGGGGGCTTCTGCCTCTGTTCCTCGGCTTGTCCTTGCGCTCTCTTCTGTTGTCATTATTTTTTAAGTACCTTCCGAGGTACCCTCTGCTGATCAGCTGCTCGATCTCCTCCTTTAAATGAAGGCACGCATTGGTGTCATGGTCGTGGTCCTTGTGGAACCTGCAGTACTGAGACATGTTTCTTTTCCCCGTCGAGGTTTGCCTCTCCGGCCACTGGATGAAATCCTCTTCCCGAATGGCTGCCAGGATCTGTGCTCTGGACGCGGTCAGCCGCGTGTAATGCTCTCTCGGGTGGGGGCTTCTCTCCTTCTTCTGAGGTTTATCATCCCTACGCTGCTTGGTAGGGTCCTTCTCCTCAGGCCTTCTCTTGCTAGCAGAGTCCAGGGCGGCGAGAGTTTCCTCCACCGAGATGTACTCCTCCGCCCCGGCCATCAGGTCTGCGAGGGACTGCGGATTGCGCCGGGCCACTGCTCGCCTGAAGTCAATTGATCGGGCGCCGGCCAGAAGGGCATTCGTGGCCGCGGAAGGATCCAGGTTGGGAACCTGAAGGGCTTCCCTATTGAAGCGACCAACGAACACCTTCAAGGCCTCATCATCTCCCTGTCTGAGGGCCATCAGCGAAGCCGTCGTCTTCCTGGGTCTCCTGCTGCTCATGAAATGGCGGGCCAGGTCATCCCCAAAATCATCAAAATTGTCCACGGACCTGGGTTTAAGCCGCGAGTACCAATCCCGCGCTGCTCCGGTCAACGTGGTGGGGAACGCCCGGCAAAGGAATCCATTCGACGCCCCGTGGAGGAGCATTGTGGTCCTGAAAGTCTCCAAGTGGTCCACGGGGTCGGTGGTCCCGTCATACTGCGGAATCTGCGGCATCTTCTAGCCCGCAGGGGCCTCTGCGCTGAGCACTCTGTCCGAAAATGGTTGAGCGCTTGTGAAGATCCGGGAGGCAGGTCGGCCCTGCTCTCTGGAGAGCTCTTCGATCCGGTGGTCGATCTGCTGGATCCTTCGCAACACCGGGTCCTCTCTTTCCTCAGCCCGGTGGACTGGCCTCTCTCTCCTTGCTGGCGGGCTCATAGCCGATCCGGACTGACTGGCCGGACTCCTTCGCCGGTGCCGCGATCCCTCTCCGTGCGTGGCGTCTCTCTTGCTGCCATGCCTTTGTACGGAGGGAGATCGTGACCGGTGATGTAGGCGAGGCTCGGGGCTGTGGACCCCGATCCTGAGGACGATGCCGAGGGACGCGAGATCCCTCCTGCAATCCTCTAAGATCTCCACAAAGTGAAGGAGAGCTCTGCCAAGGAACTCTCGAAACTGATGCCACCCTCATAGCATAGCTCGAGTGGCGATATAAAAAGAAAGAGATATGTCTTGATCCGGAGCCAGGGCTCGAAACCGAGACATACCTAAAATAAACTCAGAGTCGCCATCCATGGACATGCCATGGAACCAAAACAAATGCTCTGTTTGCAATGGATAACCAGAGATACAAAGGGTCCGTGCCTGATGACGAATGGGGAAGGGGTTAGGCGCCCCCAATTCGCCCAAGTGCGAACACTTGGTCTCTTATGCCATTTTTCATTAACTTCGAAGAAGTTTGGGTAAAAATCATGTGAAATGGGAACAAATATCCCCGAGTGAACGTCTACCTAATCATGCATGACTCGGGGATGAAATAATAAACACACATAAAATAAAATGAAAGATGTGTCACCTAAGCATAGCTAGGTTATGAGTGACATGCCTAATGGGTGTCTAAATTCTGATGTGCAAACACATGCAAGCTACAGCAAAAGGTATAGGATCAGTACGAGAAAGTAAGAAAACACATCAAAACATATAATAACAACATAATAAATCCTAAGACTCTAAATTATTAGCCCGAGTCCTCGGATGGTCTGGTATTCATCCAAAGAAGCCTACGTATCCCCGCCTCCACGAGAATCAAGGCAACGTAGTTCTTCGCGCCTATTCTAAGCTATGATGCCTAAGACACCTAGACCTCTATCCTAGACTCGATCTAAAAGACCGGACTAGTTATTAAAGTTTATTATATGATTATTTAAATTCCAGTGAATTGTGGATTTTAGGACACCATATATGCCCTAACTAAATGCAGATTAGCCCTAGGCTAATGCAGGTGGTTCCTACAACCTATGTGTAACTAGGCTGTATTTCCTAAGAAAAACCAAAGGTGGACTAACGTATCCTACTCTAGTCATCACTCGGCGATGTGGATCGCCGACTGACCGGACGGAGGCGCTCCTATAACTCTAGGACAGACCCCTAACTCTAAAACAAGCACACAGCAAACAAACAATCAAACAACCTATCAAAAGAAAAAAACCTAACTCTAAAAACTCTCTATCTAGGAGAAACTCCTAACTCTAGAGGAAGATCTTTTGAAAACAAGATTTTAAAGGTTTTTGAAGAAGGTTTAAAACGTTTATTTACAAAAAAGTTTGGCTGGACTTGGGATGTAAATCCCAAGCTGCACTACGTACCTCGGAAGAGGATCAAGCCAACGTAGTTCGAAATGAACTCTCAAACTACGCTTCTAAAAGAAACACTCACACTTCAGATTTTTTAAGGTTTTTTATATTTTCAAATGTTTTTGATATTTTTAAAGTTTTCAAATGTTTTTGAGTTTTAAATTTCTAATTTTTTTTGGATTTTAAAGCTTTTCCAATGCTCTAAACCTTAAAACGCTTTCAATCTTAAAGGGAACACGCAAGTAACACCATAAACTAGGGCAAAGCCCTAAATCCAAAGGGGAAACCCCGAATACGCAACTAACGCCTCAAAGAGACGAACCACAATAAGAAACTGGCGTCTCAAAGAGACAAACCACAACAAGAAAGATAGCGACCCAAGAAGAGAGAAAACGATCCAAGATCCCAAGCAAGCAAAGCTCTAATAAGACTGAGTTAGCCTCTAGTCAAAGCGAAGTAATCAACAACTCTAAAGGAGAAACTCCGAACTAACTACACTAAAGAGGGGGAATAAATGAGTCAGAGACTCTCTAATAACACTATCGAGTCAAAGACTCACTCTAAAAGAGGAGGCCACTCTAACATGAGGCTAGGTAAGCCTCCTAAAGGGGAAACTCTCTACATGAGACAAGGCTTGTCTCCGAGACACAAATGACGTAAAAGGAATAAGAGACCCTGCGCATATTTGGCAAAGGTAAAACACCCAGCCGAGCCGGACAGCTACCTAGCCCTAGGGTGCAACAAATGTGCAACCAGATACCCATATAGGATAGGGGTATGAAGCCAAGCCGAGTAGGGTGTTCTCCCAAAACCAAACGACGCACAAAGAGGAGGTTTAGCAAGAGAAAGAGACTGGGCAAGTCTCCTAGACACAGAGGTAGGATAGAGAAAAATGCTAGCAAGACTAGGCAAGTATCCTATATATAAATGAGGGGTATGCTACTTGGATTGAGCACGCCCCCTAAGGGTGGGCTTGGGCTAGCGCCTTCATCGCCCTGATACAAGCATTAGAATCAATATAGGCTCAAAACAATCTAAAAAAAATAGAAAAGGTAAAATTTCCACCTAACATGTAATTTTCACCAAAAATGGTCAAAAATGCCAAACAAATCATGGGAATGATTCAATATACGATTTGTGACTTGCTAGCAAACTCAAAACATCCCGAACACTCATTAAAATTAAATAGAGCTCATGTTGTCCATGATTTTCAAGAAATAGCACAATTATGACATATAGTGTGAAAAATGCAACTTTGCACCGATTTTTGGACCCCTCAAACATCAGAACCATCAAAAACTCTACCAATCAAAATTGTAGATCTCAGCATGAATGACATTCTCTCAGTTGATCAGTTCGTTCGGATCTGGCCAGAAGTGGCCGAAAAATGGCCTCTTCCGATCCATCGCCATTAAAAGACATATTAGTGTTTTAACTGAAAGTTCGGGCTCAGTTTTGACACTTAAAAGATCGCTTCTGGAAAAATTCACTCAAGGATAAAGTATTAGAAAATCTTGTGAAGAACATTTTTTCTTTGTATGGCTTCGGACGAAACAGATCTGGAATAGCCTAAAAATGGCCAGCAAGCTGCTGTTGCAGAAATGACATTGTTTTCAGAAAAACTGAAGCTTGCAAGTCGTTTTTGACATATTAAAAAGCATTTATGGAAACATTTACTCAATAAGACAGTTTTAGGAAACATTATAACAAACACTTTTCCAGTTGACAGTTTTGAACAATTCCGATCAGAAGCAGCCCAAAAATTACTCGACACGATAATTTCTAAAACACTTGGAACAAAAATATCATTATGGACTAAACTTTAAACGAGCATAACTCACGTCTTTTGGCCAAATTTGGGCCGCCATATGTCGAACTGACCGGCTTGACGAGATCTACAAGATTGATGATGTTTGCTTTTAAAAGTTTTGAGCATTTGAGATCGAAAAATGAAAATTCAAAACTAAAGATCACTATACCTATGAGAACACACATACACATTCAAACACATACATCTATTTATAGACATGCGCATATATATCTTCTCACATACATTCTCATTCAAACACATAGTCACAAGCTCACGTTTACATGCATGCAAACAAGTACACATCCACATACATCTTAGTGATGCTATTACTCATCCATGATGTACTCATACAATCTCTATGGAGTAAATTTTTGTGCTAGACAGAGACTGATTTCATAGGCTGAATTACAAGTAACCGGGCTGATTCCATAGCAGAGAACATGGACTAAACAACAAGAGATTGAACCGTCATTGCATTACATCAAACTGAATTGCCGAAACTAGGACTAAACCATGAGCTGAAATGTGTAAAAATCTATGACGGAATCATGGGCTGAATGTGCAAAACAGGGAGCCGAATCTTGAACTGAACTTTTGCGAAACTGGGACAGCAGTTATGGATTGCTGGACAGCAGACATATAGTGTAGGACAGCAGTTATGCATGTAGGACAGCAGTTATGCATGTAGGACAGCAATTATGCAAAATAGGGGCTGATTAGAGGGCTGAACTCATGCACAAACAAGGTGGGGCTGCCATCGTAAAGGACCATGGGCTGTTAGCACCAAGAGTGTAAGTGCTGTCATTACCAAAATGAAGAAGTGGCTGCTATGGATATCATCATGCTCAGCCAACAAAATGAGGGCTGAATTGGTGGACAAAATTGTGCCAAACAGAAGACAGATTTGGTGGACAGAATTTGCGTTAACAGAGGACAGATTTGGTGGACAGATTTTATGCATCAATTGTGCTGAAATGTGGACATAATGTGCACCAAAATAAGGGTGGAATGCATGGACAAAACTAGGCCAAAACAGAGGTTGATTATGGACAGATTCGCTGAAACAAGAGCTGAATCTGTGGACAGATTTGTGCCGAAACAAGACAGATTTATGGGCAGAAATCTGTACAGAAAATTAGCCAAACCCGCGCCAAAAGATGGCAGATTTATGGGCAGATTCATGAGCAGAATTTATGCCCAAACAGGGGCTGAAGTGGGGCTAAAAACTGGGACAGATTTATACTTAAAACAGGGACAAATTCGCGCTCAAACAAAGGCAGAAATTAGGACTGACTTAAACAGAACTGAAATGAAATGAAATTATGCAACTTACCTGTCTAGGAACTTGGCTGCTGTTGGTGAAGAGAAGGTGGCTGATGGTGGTGGATCTTGGGAAAGTTTGGTTTTTAGAAAATGGGTTTTGTGGGTGAGGGTGGTTGGACGAATGGTGGCTGTGAAGTGGGTTTGATGGCTACGAAATGGGTTTGATGTGGCGGAGGTTGCGGCCGATGGAGGTGGGCGGCTATGAAATGGGTTTGATGGCTGTGAAGGGGGTTTAATGGAAGTGGTGGCTTGGTGGAGGAGGAAATGGTGGAGATTCGGCCGGAATCCGGCAAGGTTGCCGGAGGAGGTGGAAATGGAAAATAAAAAATGGGTTTGGGAGTTGGATTTTCGAAGTGGGTTTTGGGGAAAATGGTAGAGGGTGGTTGGTGGCGGTGGAGAGGTGAAGATGAAGGTAGAGGAGAAGAAATGGGGGTTGTGGATGGCGGCTGGATTTGCAGAGGTGGGGTTTGGGCAAAAAATTGAAGAGGGTTTGATGGAGATGAATAGGTTGTGGTGGCTGGCAATGGAAGAGGGAAAGAAGAAGAAAGTGGAGGATTGATAGGCTTGCCGGATTCCGACAAGCTTGCCGGAGAAGATGGATATCGGCCGGAGTCCGGTGGATTTGAAGAGGGGTTTTGGGTGCGGTGGTGGTGGTTGAGATAGGTGATGGGGCAGCAGAAATGGTGGAGATGGTGGTGAAGCTCGGGCCGATCGGGTTTGCAGAAAAATGGAAGAGGGTTTGGTGGATGAAAGAGGTGGGGATGGTGGTTAGTGGAGGAGGTGATGGGGTTTACAGAGATGGGTTTTAGAGGTAGAAAATGAAGAAAAAGAAAGGTTTAGATGGGAGATGGAGATGCAGGTGGTGGGAGGATGAAGAGGGTTTCAAGGGTTTGAAAGGGTTTGGGTCGGGTTTAATGGTGGATGGTCGATGGGATGGAGATGGCGGATGGCGGTTCAAGGTGTGGCCGGGTTTAATGGAGGTTGGCCGGAGTTGATGCCGGAGAAGAAGAACGGCCAAAATCCCTCCCTTTCTCCCTTTGCTCTCTCCAGCCTCTTCCTCCTTTTTTTTTTTTTAAAAAAAAAAAAAACGAAAAATCCCCTTCTTAATTTCTGAAAATCTCAGATCTAGATCTGAGATTTTCTCCCAAAATCTCAGATCCAGATCTGAGATATTTTTCATTTTCAAAATCCTTCTTCTCTCCTCTCTCCCAATTTCAACGAAAATCAATTCCTCCCCACTTTTTTTTTTTTTTTTTTTTATCAAAAACGAAATGATAAATTTGACCCCTCTGTTCTACCCGTGGACAACCCCCTTTAAGATGATTCACCCTCCCTTTCTACATCTGTACTACGCACATTCTCTCGGCTCGTTGGCTAGGTGAATGGGTTCAAATCTCGACGAAATTTTGTGAGGATCTGGACGGGACCCTAATCTACGCTGGGGTTAAATTTGGGGCACGTACTCACTCATTGGACAGGGTTTTGCACAATCAATACGAATTTGGGTCTGGTCAAAATGGGGTGTTTACAGATGCCCCTCTTTGGCAGAGCGTGTGTAACACGCGAATGGCAAAGCTGAACAGACAACGCATTTTGATCGACCCGAAAACAAAAGAAATTTTTTTTTTTTGGGATTTTTCGGTTCTAAGAACGATACTTACAAGGATAAAATGGATTTTGGTTTTGAAATTCAACACTCAACATGACTTATGAGTAATTTGGTAAAAGGCGGGACACATAACTCGGCAATCAAAACATAAGAGAAACTCTCACCAGACATAACATAGTAACATATCAAAGAAACAAACGTAGGCATACCTAAATCCACACGTGGGTGGCGGCGGTATACTGCAGAACAACAAATCATGTAAAACATGACCCAGGCTTTCATTACGAACAACAAAAATAACAAGATAGAGTTGCGGTCCAACTTTTTACCAAACTAGACAAGAAAGAACAACAGTTGAATGAAAATTTTGATTAAGGGTCCATGGTGATAAGCCACGAAGAGCCTTGAAAGCGGGAATCAAGGGTCCACGGTGATAAACCGTGAAGAGCCAAGAAAGAAGGAATCAAGGGTCCACGGTAATAAGCCGTGAAGAGCCAAGAAAGAAGGAATCAAGGGTCCACGGTGATGAGCCGTGAAGAGCCAAGAAAGAAAGAGCCAAGAAAGAAAGAATCAAGGGTCCATGGTAATAAGCCATGAAGAGCCAAGGAAGCAAGGATCAAGGGTCCACGGTGATAAGCCGTGAAGAGCCAAGAAAGAAGGAATCAAGGGTCCATGGTAATAAGCCATGAAGAGCCAAGGAAGCAAGGATCAAGGGTCCACGGTGATAAGCCGTGAAGAGCCAAGAAAGAAGGAATCAAGGGTCCATGGTAATAAGCCATGAAGAGCCAAGGAAGCAAGGATCAAGGGTCCACGGTGATAAGCCGTGAAGAGCCAAGGAAGCAATGATTAAGGAAAGGATCAATGACATGTAAAAGATATGAATGGAATGACTATGAATAGTGGGTCCATGATATATCTGAGAGGACACATCACGAAGAGCCACTCAGGGAGCAAGGGTTCATGGTGTACCTGACTGGTAGACCATGAAGAGCCAAGGATGAACAAGGATAATGACAAGTAATGGAGATGAATAGAATGAGTATGGATAATGGGTCCGGGATATAACTCGAAAGTCAGATCACGAAGAGCCACTCGGGAAGCAAGGGTCCATGGTATTCCTAAATGGTAGACCACGAAGAGCCTTGAATGAATATAGAGGACTAATTTATTGAATGGAGAATTGATTTTTGGATTTTTTAGATTTTTCTGGAATTAGCTTTCTCTTGCCAAGAAAATTGGGAGTATGAGTTCCTTGCTGAGGATCAGACTTAAGTACTTGACGGGGCTTTCAGGTGTTTACCCTTCTTTAACAAGTGAAAAGCATTCTGCTGAGGTTTGACGATTGTGGGAGCAAATTCTAGATTCCGCTGGGGAAATTGATTTTCTTTAGAACTTGACTCTTTCAAGAAAGAGGGCTCATCTGAAGAGTTCAAAGATTTGGCTCAAGACGTGCTCGCATCTCTCTTACTTCAACTTGTTGTAAACATTGGCACTGATTGCCTTTGTATGCTTGATATCTTTTATGACGCAAGTCATAAAAGATGCCCCTAGTGTATTGTACTTCCATGACAAGAGTCTCAAGAAAAGTAGAACAAGGATAGATAAGGAAATTTTTGATTTGCATGGGTTCTTTCTTTGGAATAAAGATGGGATAATGGCTAAGCTCCAAGACTTCTCCTCTCATTGACCACTATGTGAGGTTCGCTCTTTCCCCTACCAACTGCATGAAACTTGACATATTCAGTCTGTCAGAGTAGGATACCTAAACCAGGATCTTTCATTTTGGAAGGTATACACCCCTTCCTTCCAGTGCCATACAACTTTTTAACCTTGAAAGAAAACAAATATGAATGAGGAATAGACTCCCAAGGACTCTATCAAAGAAGGTATAGATTATTCAAGGGACTCGACTACATTTTGATTCACCTTTAGATAAAATATGTTATTTTTTTATGGTAAGGCTAGCCACTCCTAGAGTAATCTCGAAAACTATGTCAAGAGGCACTTCCTTCCGTCATCGGGATTTTCGTCATGGTTATTACCCCCTTCGGATTGCTCAGTCTTAATGCCCCTAGTTTAGAAAAGTATCAAAGCAAGTCTTGCCGACACTACTCGGATTTTGGGATCCTGCCTTGTGTAGTGGTTGCTCCTCCGTCTCCTTGATTTCTCTCTTCAAAAGAAGTCACAACTCAAACTTTGAAAATTCTGCACAATTGAAGAACTCCTTCGGTATCTCATCAATTTTCTCTTCATGGGAATTCTTCGCCTCTGACTAGATTGCCTCTTCAAAATTTCAATCCAGCAGACCGCTACCCTTACTTTGCATAAGCCAATCCCTTTGGTTAATGACTTAGCAAGCACATGATTTCATTTAGGCCGCCCTTTCGGGTTTTCAACCTAGCGGGTCTTCAGACTCTCATTTTTCTCTTTTTTTTCTGTTCTTCTTTTGATTCGCCTCGAACCTTTGCTTGTTTCACCAGATGGACTTTCTAGGAAGGCTTAGGTTCAAAAGGGGTGGGACATTTAAAGTTCAAACGATTTGGACCGAATCTGGTCTTGCCAGACTACCTACGTACCCCAAAAATAGAGGATCAGATCCGCGTAGTTCGCTTTGGGGTTAAACAAAGGATGGTTTAGCTTTAAGCTTCAAAATTTTGAAAGGGGAATCATTCAGCTTTTATTCCCAAGGTTGACCGAATCTGAATTAATCAGACGCCTACGTACCCCTGAAGAGGTGGGGATCAGGTCATAACGTAGTTCAAACTTCTTAAAAAAAATGCCCCTGGTTTATATTGTGGCTAGAAAGAAAGGGTTTGATTTGACTTTTGGCCCAAAAGGTTTACAAATGGATTTTACGACGTTGGGATCTTGGCTATAAAGGTTCAAACGCCCAAGGATGGCCTCTTGATATATTTGATGTACAAGCTCTTTTGAGTGAAGAAGGTTCAAAGGCATTGAATCTTTTTGTTGAGGAGTCTGGCGGTTTTTCAGGCAAAACTTCAACCGCTGTGCTCCATTCCCACATCGAAGATCTTGAATTTATGCTTAAGGTTTCACAACCCCTTGTCTTTCTTTTTTTTTTTTTTTTTTAGGACTCAAATTTATCATACTTCCTTGCCAGAAACTCTTCTCTCAATATTTCATCAGCTCCAAAGGATGTCTGATGTTTCGCTCTTTAAAATCTTCACTTTTCAACTGGATGTCTAAAGCCAATGAAATCTTGCTTTGAGCAACGACTGGGCATTCCCCTGGTTTATCCTTATAGGATCAAGCAAGACTACCTTAAACCCCCCTAAACAGGTTTATCAATTCTTTGCGCTCCTCGGGAGATAAAGTTTTGTCAATCCATCTTTTCCGAGTTTCGGATTTCGATACCACTATCGATAGCTTCGATTTCTTCTTCAAGTGGCTATGCTAGACGCTCTTCCTCTCGTTTGACCTTTTCAGATCTTGAGGGGAATTTCGTCTGCAATCTCATCCAAGAGGGTGTCTTTAGTTATTTAAACATTAGATCTAAGAGTGAATCATAGAACATCAAAGATTCGAAACCAACAACTTTATTGAATTGAAGACTCTTAAGTACATCAGTAACTCTTTTTTTTTTCTCTTTTTTTTTTGGACGCACCTCGATGGGCTCTACATTAAACTTGACAAATGACGTAAACGACAGACTCTGAATGAACACGACTGACAAACATGACACACTCTTTTTTTTTTTCTTTTTTTTTTTGACATTAACATAGTAAGACTTACCAACTCTGAGAGAAGAAAGTTGGTACAAACTCAATGAAAGACAAACCTTAGCAACACAAGACACATTTTTTTTTTTTTGATAATGACGAACTAGCACTGAAAATATATGAGTAGTACACCTTCTTCCATGACGTCAATGACTTGGGGTTCAACCCTGGCGCAGATCTTGTCGATCCGGCTTAAGCTGATCTTCAATAACTGGCAGTGGTGATATTCTTTCTGGCATATAACCACCTCCTGACATCTCAAACTCTGACATTCCCAAATTTGTAACTGAAGAACTCCCTAACTCAAAGGTGGGATGAGCGGTGATAATAGGATCCTCAAAAGGCTCAATGATCGAGTTAGCTTTAGTACCAGCTGAAGAAATTATAACATGTCTTGGCAAAGGATGTTGTGTAGCATTAAACCCGGGCCAAATGGGACGATCTCTATCTACGAGGTCTTGGATTGCAAATATGAGAGAGCGACAACGATTAGTGATGTGACCAGGGCCTTGGTGATATTCACAATATTCATCCTTGTTGTAGAACCTTGGGAGAACCTTAGGTGGTGGCTTTGGAGCCATAAGTTTCAACTGCC
Source organism: Tasmannia lanceolata (assembly GCF_043159265.1). Classification (NCBI taxonomy): domain Eukaryota; kingdom Viridiplantae; phylum Streptophyta; class Magnoliopsida; order Canellales; family Winteraceae; genus Tasmannia; species Tasmannia lanceolata. The sequence goes on from NW_027518714.1 coordinate 55,223,408, forward strand.
CATCCTTAACAAGTTTTCGGAGAATGACTGCTGGAGGTCTCGGCAATTGAGTGAATATCTTCTTAGGTTTCTTTACTGATTTCTCTTCTACTTCATCAGACTTATGCATGACAATTTGAGATGCCTGATGAGATGACTCAATACCGCCGATCTTCTTGGAATAAACAACAGGTTTGTTATCGCTCTTTGGGTTCTTCACATTCTGTTGATCAAAGGTTAACTTCTTAAGCTCTTTAACAAGTTCTTTCGCCTTTTCTTCTGAAGTAGGAGTTAGAAGACACTCATTTTCAACATGTTGCTTACCTTTAAAATCATCAAGACACGCTACTGCGGCTGGTATAGGAACAGAGACCATAGGAGGTAATTTCTCAACTTCTTTTGCAAGTTCTTCCTCTTTTCTTACGGCAGTGGGAGGTGGCAAATTCTTCTCGTCAACATGCTCCTTGTCTTTAGAACCACTGATTGGTTCTACAATGGCCTGGACAGGAACAGAGATCAGAGGAGGAGGATTTTGGACTACAGAGTCCTCAACGGTCAAAGACTTCTCATTACCTAGGTTTTTCAGCTGGTTCCAATCCTCCTTCACATTAGAGAACTCCCTAGATAGGTTCATTACCGATTCTTGCATTTTCTTTAGGAAATCTTCAGATATGGCCATTTTGTCTGAGCAGGGAGGGAAAACTGATGCTGTCAACGGGTAAGGTGAATTAGGTCAGACTCATGTCATGGAATTGACAGACACTGACTTTAGTATGAGGCAATCTCATGAAAATGATATACACAAGTTGAAACAAGAGATAATACAAACACATCTCTCCCTAGGATAAAACTAACAGCAGAACTGTAAGCAGGATCATGGTAGGGTAAGCACATGACTTATCAATAATCCCAAAGGATAACAATCATACTGGAAATGAGTTGAGTAAAATCCGGCAGCATGACGGCCCTAAAAGGATCGTGGTAGAGTAAACTCATGGCTTATCGATAACTCTGAAAAGATAGCGATCACGCTCAAGGTGTTTATATAAAATTCGGCAGCATGACGGCTATACAGGGTGATCCTCACAACTCAACATAAGGGTAAATGAATAGAAACTCAGTAATGTAGGACTCTCAGCAAGGATACTTGCACTCAAATAATGATGGCAAGATAAGCACACAATCAGTAAGCAGAATATGGTCACCACGGAGATGTAATCACATGAAAGACTGGCAATGAATGACGACGAGATGACAGATTATGGTTTCAACAATGGCAAGGGAAATGACACCAACCAAATCAAGAGAATATAGATATGATGAATTAGACCAGGAATACCCACCGAAAATGGGTCCTAATCTAGACAATCAACTCAACAAATGGTGTAGGTACAAGAAGGTAACTAGAAATCGACTCAGCAAATAAGTTATGTACAAAGGAACGACACAACTATACACTCGAGAGACAAAAGGCAGACCATGGTCAGAATAATGATAGAGAAAAATTACTGACCATGTCCGAAGGCTGGGGAATGAAACAATGTGGCTAATGGATAAACCAGAAAACTTCATTGATAGACATGCCCTGGTCTAACAGCTAGCAAGAAGAATGGATAACAAAGAATCAAGAAATGAACACAGGCTATAAAAGGTGGTGAACAAGAATCAACAGCCTGATCCAAGAAAGAAATAGTGAACAAACTCTAATCGGTGATAATAGGTCAGAAAATCTCAGTAGAAAGTAGGCCCCGATCTCAACCGACAAAAACAGATATAAATCCGAGATATAGGAATAATCATATGATAAAGATGACAGGGTAGACCGCGATCTGGATGATGACCAAGCAAGAGCAAGAGTCATCGACCGGGTCTGAAAGAATGGTACGACTGAACTAGATAGAGAAACCTTATTCGGAAGGATAAGCCCTAATCTAAGAATAATATACTATACACACACATATATATATATATATACATATATACCCTAACCAGGGGCACCAGCCCTAATCTATCTAACGGAGTCGAGAAAGTCTCGACTCGCGACAGACCAGTGAGTGTACTAGAACCGCGCTGTAGCCACATAAAGTGAGCTACCCTAGTCTACAAATGGGACAAGGCTCCTAACTCTAAGCTTCACATGTGTGAGCAACACATGTTCAACCCCATATGAATGCAATATACTTATATAAACACGGGTACTTCCTAGTTGGATTTCACTAAGTCAATACGTATATACATAATATATAAAACAAAGTAGGGCTCCGGACTCAATCTAATGGGTACTATGCGTATGAAACATACTTAATATGTATAACAAAAGTACGCCCAATGTTATACATAGTATGCTTCATTGCTCATCGGCTGCTGTAAACACAAGTACGCCCAGTGTTTACGGCTGCAGCACCGGCGCATAGCTTGGAAATAGATTCAACAGTACCATCAGGGTGTAATGACATCCCAGTCGGGCACGCATTCAATCTATCCCGTGGAGCCAATAATAATGAAAAACAATGAAATAAGTAAAGAATAAACAATATGATAACATATGATGTGCAGTGTGTGAATCCCTTGTTTTAATTATGCACCTATCTGGTGCCCCTGGATTCTAACGATAGAATTCCCATTTAAAATGATTTTAGCTCAAATTTCTCCGAAGTTAGTAAAAATAGCATTTTTATAGAGTTAGGCAATGTTTCAAGAACTCCCCAGCAGAGTCGCCAATCTGTGGACCCCGATCCTGAGGACGATGCCGAGGGACGCGAGATCCCTCCTGCAATCCTCTAAGATCTCCACAAAGTGAAGGAGAGCTCTGCCAAGGAACTCTCGAAACTGATGCCACCCTCATAGCATAGCTCGAGTGGCGATATAAAAAGAAAGAGATATGTCTTGATCCGGAGCCAGGGCTCGAAACCGAGACATACCTAAAATAAACTCAGAGTCGCCATCCATGGACATGCCATGGAACCAAAACAAATGCTCTGTTTGCAATGGATAACCAGAGATACAAAGGGTCCGTGCCTGATGACGAATGGGGAAGGGGTTAGGCGCCCCCAATTCGCCCAAGTGCGAACACTTGGTCTCTTATGCCATTTTTCATTAACTTCGAAGAAGTTTGGGTAAAAATCATGTGAAATGGGAACAAATATCCCCGAGTGAACGTCTACCTAATCATGCATGACTCGGGGATGAAATAATAAACACACATAAAATAAAATGAAAGATGTGTCACCTAAGCATAGCTAGGTTATGAGTGACATGCCTAATGGGTGTCTAAATTCTGATGTGCAAACACATGCAAGCTACAGCAAAAGGTATAGGATCAGTACGAGAAAGTAAGAAAACACATCAAAACATATAATAACAACATAATAAATCCTAAGACTCTAAATTATTAGCCCGAGTCCTCGGATGGTCTGGTATTCATCCAAAGAAGCCTACGTATCCCCGCCTCCACGAGAATCAAGGCAACGTAGTTCTTCGCGCCTATTCTAAGCTATGATGCCTAAGACACCTAGACCTCTATCCTAGACTCGATCTAAAAGACCGGACTAGTTATTAAAGTTTATTATATGATTATTTAAATTCCAGTGAATTGTGGATTTTAGGACACCATATATGCCCTAACTAAATGCAGATTAGCCCTAGGCTAATGCAGGTGGTTCCTACAACCTATGTGTAACTAGGCTGTATTTCCTAAGAAAAACCAAAGGTGGACTAACGTATCCTACTCTAGTCATCACTCGGCGATGTGGATCGCCGACTGACCGGACGGAGGCGCTCCTATAACTCTAGGACAGACCCCTAACTCTAAAACAAGCACACAGCAAACAAACAATCAAACAACCTATCAAAAGAAAAAAACCTAACTCTAAAAACTCTCTATCTAGGAGAAACTCCTAACTCTAGAGGAAGATCTTTTGAAAACAAGATTTTAAAGGTTTTTGAAGAAGGTTTAAAACGTTTATTTACAAAAAAGTTTGGCTGGACTTGGGATGTAAATCCCAAGCTGCACTACGTACCTCGGAAGAGGATCAAGCCAACGTAGTTCGAAATGAACTCTCAAACTACGCTTCTAAAAGAAACACTCACACTTCAGATTTTTTAAGGTTTTTTATATTTTCAAATGTTTTTGATATTTTTAAAGTTTTCAAATGTTTTTGAGTTTTAAATTTCTAATTTTTTTTGGATTTTAAAGCTTTTCCAATGCTCTAAACCTTAAAACGCTTTCAATCTTAAAGGGAACACGCAAGTAACACCATAAACTAGGGCAAAGCCCTAAATCCAAAGGGGAAACCCCGAATACGCAACTAACGCCTCAAAGAGACGAACCACAATAAGAAACTGGCGTCTCAAAGAGACAAACCACAACAAGAAAGATAGCGACCCAAGAAGAGAGAAAACGATCCAAGATCCCAAGCAAGCAAAGCTCTAATAAGACTGAGTTAGCCTCTAGTCAAAGCGAAGTAATCAACAACTCTAAAGGAGAAACTCCGAACTAACTACACTAAAGAGGGGGAATAAATGAGTCAGAGACTCTCTAATAACACTATCGAGTCAAAGACTCACTCTAAAAGAGGAGGCCACTCTAACATGAGGCTAGGTAAGCCTCCTAAAGGGGAAACTCTCTACATGAGACAAGGCTTGTCTCCGAGACACAAATGACGTAAAAGGAATAAGAGACCCTGCGCATATTTGGCAAAGGTAAAACACCCAGCCGAGCCGGACAGCTACCTAGCCCTAGGGTGCAACAAATGTGCAACCAGATACCCATATAGGATAGGGGTATGAAGCCAAGCCGAGTAGGGTGTTCTCCCAAAACCAAACGACGCACAAAGAGGAGGTTTAGCAAGAGAAAGAGACTGGGCAAGTCTCCTAGACACAGAGGTAGGATAGAGAAAAATGCTAGCAAGACTAGGCAAGTATCCTATATATAAATGAGGGGTATGCTACTTGGATTGAGCACGCCCCCTAAGGGTGGGCTTGGGCTAGCGCATTCATCGCCCTGATACAAGCATTAGAATCAATATAGGCTCAAAACAATCTAAAAAAAATAGAAAAGGTAAAATTTCCACCTAACATGTAATTTTCACCAAAAATGGTCAAAAATGCCAAACAAATCATGGGAATGATTCAATATACGATTTGTGACTTGCTAGCAAACTCAAAACATCCCGAACACTCATTAAAATTAAATAGAGCTCATGTTGTCCATGATTTTCAAGAAATAGCACAATTATGACATATAGTGTGAAAAATGCAACTTTGCACCGATTTTTGGACCCCTCAAACATCAGAACCATCAAAAACTCTACCAATCAAAATTGTAGATCTCAGCATGAATGACATTCTCTCAGTTGATCAGTTCGTTCGGATCTGGCCAGAAGTGGCCGAAAAATGGCCTCTTCCGATCCATCGCCATTAAAAGACATATTAGTGTTTTAACTGAAAGTTCGGGCTCAGTTTTGACACTTAAAAGATCGCTTCTGGAAAAATTCACTCAAGGATAAAGTATTAGAAAATCTTGTGAAGAACATTTTTTCTTTGTATGGCTTCGGACGAAACAGATCTGGAATAGCCTAAAAATGGCCAGCAAGCTGCTGTTGCAGAAATGACATTGTTTTCAGAAAAACTGAAGCTTGCAAGTCGTTTTTGACATATTAAAAAGCATTTATGGAAACATTTACTCAATAAGACAGTTTTAGGAAACATTATAACAAACACTTTTCCAGTTGACAGTTTTGAACAATTCCGATCAGAAGCAGCCCAAAAATTACTCGACACGATAATTTCTAAAACACTTGGAACAAAAATATCATTATGGACTAAACTTTAAACGAGCATAACTCACGTCTTTTGGCCAAATTTGGGCCGCCATATGTCGAACTGACCGGCTTGACGAGATCTACAAGATTGATGATGTTTGCTTTTAAAAGTTTTGAGCATTTGAGATCGAAAAATGAAAATTCAAAACTAAAGATCACTATACCTATGAGAACACACATACACATTCAAACACATACATCTATTTATAGACATGCGCATATATATCTTCTCACATACATTCTCATTCAAACACATAGTCACAAGCTCACGTTTACATGCATGCAAACAAGTACACATCCACATACATCTTAGTGATGCTATTACTCATCCATGATGTACTCATACAATCTCTATGGAGTAAATTTTTGTGCTAGACAGAGACTGATTTCATAGGCTGAATTACAAGTAACCGGGCTGATTCCATAGCAGAGAACATGGACTAAACAACAAGAGATTGAACCGTCATTGCATTACATCAAACTGAATTGCCGAAACTAGGACTAAACCATGAGCTGAAATGTGTAAAAATCTATGACGGAATCATGGGCTGAATGTGCAAAACAGGGAGCCGAATCTTGAACTGAACTTTTGCGAAACTGGGACAGCAGTTATGGATTGCTGGACAGCAGACATATAGTGTAGGACAGCAGTTATGCATGTAGGACAGCAGTTATGCATGTAGGACAGCAATTATGCAAAATAGGGGCTGATTAGAGGGCTGAACTCATGCACAAACAAGGTGGGGCTGCCATCGTAAAGGACCATGGGCTGTTAGCACCAAGAGTGTAAGTGCTGTCATTACCAAAATGAAGAAGTGGCTGCTATGGATATCATCATGCTCAGCCAACAAAATGAGGGCTGAATTGGTGGACAAAATTGTGCCAAACAGAAGACAGATTTGGTGGACAGAATTTGCGTTAACAGAGGACAGATTTGGTGGACAGATTTTATGCATCAATTGTGCTGAAATGTGGACATAATGTGCACCAAAATAAGGGTGGAATGCATGGACAAAACTAGGCCAAAACAGAGGTTGATTATGGACAGATTCGCTGAAACAAGAGCTGAATCTGTGGACAGATTTGTGCCGAAACAAGACAGATTTATGGGCAGAAATCTGTACAGAAAATTAGCCAAACCCGCGCCAAAAGATGGCAGATTTATGGGCAGATTCATGAGCAGAATTTATGCCCAAACAGGGGCTGAAGTGGGGCTAAAAACTGGGACAGATTTATACTTAAAACAGGGACAAATTCGCGCTCAAACAAAGGCATAAATTAGGACTGACTTAAACAGAACTGAAATGAAATGAAATTATGCAACTTACCTGTCTAGGAACTTGGCTGCTGTTGGTGAAGAGAAGGTGGCTGATGGTGGTGGATCTTGGGAAAGTTTGGTTTTTAGAAAATGGGTTTTGTGGGTGAGGGTGGTTGGACGAATGGTGGCTGTGAAGTGGGTTTGATGGCTACGAAATGGGTTTGATGTGGCGGAGGTTGCGGCCGATGGAGGTGGGCGGCTATGAAATGGGTTTGATGGCTGTGAAGGGGGTTTAATGGAAGTGGTGGCTTGGTGGAGGAGGAAATGGTGGAGATTCGGCCGGAATCCGGCAAGGTTGCCGGAGGAGGTGGAAATGGAAAATAAAAAATGGGTTTGGGAGTTGGATTTTCGAAGTGGGTTTTGGGGAAAATGGTAGAGGGTGGTTGGTGGCGGTGGAGAGGTGAAGATGAAGGTAGAGGAGAAGAAATGGGGGTTGTGGATGGCGGCTGGATTTGCAGAGGTGGGGTTTGGGCAAAAAATTGAAGAGGGTTTGATGGAGATGAATAGGTTGTGGTGGCTGGCAATGGAAGAGGGAAAGAAGAAGAAAGTGGAGGATTGATAGGCTTGCCGGATTCCGGCAAGCTTGCCGGATTCCGGCAAGCTTGCCGGAGAAGATGGATATCGGCCGGAGTCCGGTGGATTTGAAGAGGGGTTTTGGGTGCGGTGGTGGTGGTTGAGATAGGTGATGGGGCAGCAGAAATGGTGGAGATGGTGGTGAAGCTCGGGCCGATCGGGTTTGCAGAAAAATGGAAGAGGGTTTGGTGGATGAAAGAGGTGGGGATGGTGGTTAGTGGAGGAGGTGATGGGGTTTACAGAGATGGGTTTTAGAGGTAGAAAATGAAGAAAAAGAAAGGTTTAGATGGGAGATGGAGATGCAGGTGGTGGGAGGATGAAGAGGGTTTCAAGGGTTTGAAAGGGTTTGGGTCGGGTTTAATGGTGGATGGTCGATGGGATGGAGATGGCGGATGGCGGTTCAAGGTGTGGCCGGGTTTAATGGAGGTTGGCCGGAGTTGATGCCGGAGAAGAAGAACGGCCAAAATCCCTCCCTTTCTCCCTTTGCTCTCTCCAGCCTCTTCCTCCTTTTTTTTTTTTTAAAAAAAAAAAAAACAAAAAATCCCCTTCTTAATTTCTGAAAATCTCAGATCTAGATCTGAGATTTTCTCCCAAAATCTCAGATCCAGATCTGAGATATTTTTCATTTTCAAAATCCTTCTTCTCTCCTCTCTCCCAATTTCAACGAAAATCAATTCCTCCCCACTTTTTTTTTTTTTTTTTTTTATCAAAAACGAAATGATAAATTTGACCCCTCTGTTCTACCCGTGGACAACCCCCTTTAAGATGATTCACCCTCCCTTTCTACATCTGTACTACGCACATTCTCTCGGCTCGTTGGCTAGGTGAATGGGTTCAAATCTCGACGAAATTTTGTGAGGATCTGGACGGGACCCTAATCTACGCTGGGGTTAAATTTGGGGCACGTACTCACTCATTGGACAGGGTTTTGCACAATCAATACGAATTTGGGTCTGGTCAAAATGGGGTGTTTACAGGGGCGCACATGCTTGTCCCAGGAGAGGTGATCTCGTCTTGTAGAGTGACGAGTCTGCTCCCGGGGCGGAGGCGTGTGCTCTCTGCGGGAGCTTCCCCTCCTCTGGGCGGGCTGAGATGCTTCGGCTGGGTGCTGCTGGAGTGCGGTGGCTGGATTCCTGAACTGCGCAATCACAGCAGTCATTTCTTGGAAAAGGGCCCGCATCTCCCTCGGGGTCGGGGTAGGGTCTGAACGGTCCGAGCAAGTCGGACTGCGCTCCCCTGCCGCCCCGACCTCTATCTGCGAGGCCAATCGCTCGCTTCTTCCTTCGCGGGGGGCTGTAGCCCGGGTCGTCCGGGAGGTTGGCACATGCTTTCCGTTTTTCCCTACCATTGCTTAAGTGAGGTTCCGAACAGCTTTTTGTTGCGGGGTCCCACGGATGACGCCAAATCTGTTAGGTCTAAAATTGGTAACAGGTTATGGTAGGGCCGGAAAGGCTGATCTGGGCCTGAAGGGCTGATCTGGGCCTGAAGGGCTGATCTGGACTTGAAGGGCTGATATGGGCCTGAAGGGCTGATCTGGACCTGAAGGGTTGATCTGGGCCTGAAGGGCTGATCTGTACCTGAAGGCCTGATCTGGGCCTGAAGGGCTGATCTGGACCTGAAGGGCTGATCTGGACCTGAAGGGCTGATCTGGGCCTGAAGGGCTGATAGAGTCCTGCGCTGCACAAGAGCACAGGCAAGAAGACAAAGGGTCAGACGACCAACCCGGAGTGGTGCTCCGGACGGGCGCTTCGACACTCAACTCAGTATGAGCAGGAGTGCAGAGTAATGTCAGAGCAAATAACTTAGGGTTTTGATCTCAGATCCCTCACCTTAGCACAAGTGAAGGCTATTTATAGTGATTCTGAGCCACCTGTCTAGGACAGGTGGTAGTTCTGAGCCACCTGTCCAGGACAGGTGGTGGCCTCTGTATGGACCAGGTCTCATACCTAGGAAGGGTAGGTGGAAGTCCCTGATTGGTCCAGGTGTCACACCTAGCAGGGACAGGTGTTGGCTTTGCAGCGGTCCCTGTGAGGGCCACATGTCAACATCCAATTGGTTGCTGAGTTCGGACCTCATCAGTGCTGAGTTCGGACCCATCAGTGCTGAGTCCGGACCCATCAATTAGGCATAGCTGAAATATTTGCTTAATGATCTTGGTATATTTGCTTAATGATCTTTGGCATATTTTGCTTAGTGAGTCTCGAGTTGTGAGCTTACATGGCTGAAATATTTGCTTAATGATCTTGGCATCACACATTATTGACCAATGATCATGTTTGGTGACAACAAAGCTGCGTTACTCATTGCAAATAATTTTATACGTCCATTTTTTTTCACTTAAATACAGGCTTAAATCTTGTTTTATGCCTAATTTAAGTCAAAAGAAACATAGTCAAAAGAAAAGAAAGAATACTATAACGAAAAAACGGGAAGTGATATTTACGCCCCTTTTGATCACCAGGGACACTCAGCGCCAGTGTACGGGGCAATCAAACCCATTGAATTTTTCTGAAGTCAAGTACATTAGCCCCCTTTTAGTCATTGATACACTGGCGCTGGGTGTCCCTAGTGATCAAAAGGGGCGTAAATATCACTTCCCGAAAAAACGGAGGAGGGGGGCTAAAAACTAAGGGGGTGGGGTAATTTTTCAAAGCAATCATCCCAAGGTACCATTGGAAAAGATTCCCGTGTAAGGAAGCAAGGAACTAAAAACTAGAAGGTGAGAGAAAAGGATGTATGACATACAGAGAGGTTAAATAGTAACAAGGATTCTTGGTCCACCTTAAACATGGACGTGCATGTTGATGGAAAGTAGTTGCAATGTGGGCCCATCATAGATAGCCCAATATCTAAAATCCAATAGAATGATTTGGTTGATAACCTTTACTAAATCGTGACCTATCCTAATGGGTCCACTATATTCTAGGCCAATGTGCACGTGCCACGTATACCTCACATTTGGGTGAAAGTGCTGTTTGAGAGATAAAGGTGGAGAGCTTTAAAGAAACGGATTGAAAGGCGGCAAGAGTAGAATAAATTTTATGTGGGGAAACTTAACCTGAGTTTCTCGTGACAACTCTAATTCACCCAAACTAAAAAGTAATCAAACAATCAAAAGAGAGGCAAGAAAGAACACTAATCTTACTGAGAGCCCAGAAAAAGCTTAACCTTAAGATCAAGTCTGAACCAAGTTGCCTAAAATTTAATCGGGTTTGCTTTTCCTAATTAACCTTTTTTTTATCAAAAGCTTTTCCTAAACCTAAACCAACCGAACTTGAGAAAAATGCCAACACAACCCAAGTTGAAATCGGGCTGAACCCAGCCCAATTTGCACCCCTACATCTGGGAGGAGATTAACTTTTAATGTGTGCCATCTTCATGACGGGCCCCACCAAATTAAGGGTCTAGATCATGGCCCCAAAGAAATTTCTACAAAGACTTTTATCTGGACTCAAATTTAGATCATCTTTGTCCAATAACCAGTTTTGAACTTTGAGAGAGAGAGAGAGAGAGAGAGAGAGAGGCCCATTGAGGACTCTAATTCTCTCCTCTTTCTTACCCCAGGTAGGACTCTGATCTTAAGCCCCACATGGGCCTAACTAATATTGGGCCCACATTAAAAACATAACCGCCAACAAAAATAGAAAAAAAAAAAAAAAAAAAAGGCAAGAGGAGGAAAAGAAAAAAGAAAGAGCTAAACACTAGAAAGTGGGGGTAATTTTTCAAAGCAATGAATTAAAAACTAGGTGGGAGAAAACAAGATGTCAGATAGAGAGAAAGAGTTGAAGGGAGCGAATGGGATATACCTAGAGGCGAATTTATCCGCACCATACTATAAAATACTCTAAAATTCCTTTAAAAATGCCATTTCATTACCTTTCTTACCGTTACATTTGTTAGCTAAACACTATTTGTTGTAAACCAATAATAGAATTGGAATGCATAGAAGAATTGTTAGTGAGATATAAGCATGATTAATAAAGCCGAAACTTGTTCCACCACCGAACAAAACAGTAAGAGGACTGTGTTTATAAAAAGAAATCAAATAATGAAGTGAGGTACGGTTTACCGAATCTCCTTAAAGCGATTTGTTCCTGCCTATGGTGCTTTGCAGATAATGAACAATGCTTCCCAAGATACAACACTTCCAACCAGGCTTGATTAGCACTATCAAACTTGGGCGCGATCGAAATTTACTTGGATCAACACACTTAGAGAAAACACTTGAAAAATTTGATTTGATATCAAAAGGATGATCAAAAGATAATTTTCTTTCAGAGAACAACTCTTTCTGCAGAAGAAAAAATTGTGTCTTGGATGAGAAATTTATTTGCAATTTATAGAAAACGAATGGGCATGTCTCTTCACCAAAAAATTAAATGGAGAATTTTTAACTGTCATGAAATAAATGGAGAATTTATAACTGTCATGAAATGAATGGAGAATTGGTAACTTTCAAGAAATAATGGACATGAGCTATTAAACCATTTTAAGTTACAACAATCCATTTTAAGTTACAAAGGAAATAATGGACATGAGCCATTAAACCATTAGCCATTAAACCATTTTAGGTTACAACAATCCCCCACATTTAATGGATCAACAAGATAAAATATTTTGACTCGAGGAATTTTGAGTGTGTCTGTGGAAGGACACTGCATCAAGATAGGTAGCTTTCGCTTTGAACATTCTTTAGTGATAGCTTATCGGGCTTACTTAACTAGTCAATGGACTATGCCTTGAATCGCTAGTTGTTTGTGTAATCCCAGACAATAAACCTCACACAGAGCCCCTCCAATCCAAGATTGGTTTTCTGTTGTGTTCATTATTTCGGCCCTGAACCTCTCGGGATTCGTGCGTGCTTTAGAAATTCTTGCCTTTAAAGAATTTCATAGAGTCGGCCATCTCCACGCATATAGGTGCATTCCTATCAAAGGTATCCTACTATACCTCACTTGGTGTACCAAAATATTGGTTTTCCAAGATATAGGAATCATTAAACGCTTAGTGTATCCTTAAAACGTTGTAGGTAGCACTAGTGCATCATAGGAATAGGAAACAGTGCTCACATTAGAGTTTTCAAAATTTACGTTTTTCTATTGAACCTAGTCCACGGGATCTCCGATTGCTAGGTTAGGTTTCCACCCTGGAATCTCTTTATTGGGTTGAGGCTTTTAACCCCATTCCCCTCGATGCACAGTTCACTTGCTCTCTCGACAAACCTTTTGTCAGCGGATCCGCAATATTTTCCTTAGACTTCACAAAGTTGATGGAAATTATACCATTCGAGAGCAACTGCCTCACGGTATTGTGTCTACGACGAATATGTCTAGACTTACCGTTGTATATTACATTCTGTGCCCTTGCAATTGCTGCTTGATTGTCGCAGTGTGTGCAAATTGCAGGCATAGGTTTTGGCCATAATGGAATATCCTCCAGAAAATGTCGAAGCCACTCTGCTTCTTCACCAGCTTTGTCTAAGGCGATGAATTCAGATTCCATCGTTGAGCGTGCTATCAAAGTTTGTTTAGAGGATTTCCACGAAACTGCAGCTCCACCTAGCGTGAATACATATCTGCTAGTCGATTTCGATTCATTAGAATCCGAAATCCAATTGGCATCACTATAGCCTTCCAGAACAGCCGGATATCTGCTATATTGCAGAGCATAGTCTTTAGTTCTTTTACGATAACCCAACACTCTCAACAAAGCATTCCAATGTTCATGACCTGGATTACTTGTGTATCTACTCAGTTTATCAACTGAATACACAATATCCGGTCTAGTGCAATTCATGATGTACATGATGCTACCAATTACTTGAGAGTACTCCAGCTAGGGCTGTGCATTCGGTTATTAACCGAACCGATTTGACCAAATCTGTAAACCGAAAAAATTTCGGTTATCTAAATCTGTAAACCGAAACTGAAACCGAATTGTTTTGAAAGTTTGAAACCGAACCGAACCGAAACCGAATAAATATTTCGGTTGTTCGGTTAAAACCGAATAATGAGAACCCTAAATAATTTTCTTACTCAAATCCAACAGAACCTTTTTCCTCCATCAAATCTTAGGATTTGCAGGGCTCTCATTCCGCCGTCCACCATAGTAAGTACTTGAGATGGAGAAGGTGAAGTTCTTGAGATGGAGAAGGTGAAGGGGAGCATTTTTCCACCAGCTCCGGCCTCGGTCAAACACCGATTCTTGTCATTCTGGCGAGGTGGATCGACCTCTCTCTCTCTCTTCTTCAAAACAGAGCCTTTCTTTTTATAAAATCTTTCTATATCTACTCTTTCTTGGTAAAAAATTTGGAAATCCCCTTTTTAATTTGCACGAGATTCTGACCCACCTTCCCATGATTTCTTGCCACCTAGCCTGTTACAGATAGACTTGGGAGTTGGGAGAACAGATTCCCAGAATTAGATTTTTCTTAATGATGAAACTAGACTTTTGATGGGTGTATAAAGGCTTCAAATAGTTGGGGTATTATGGGTATTTGATGGGTGTCATGACTGTAATGGGGCCCACTTAGATGAGAGGTCAAATCCCCATGTCACTGGCTGCAGAGAAATTTAATGCACTTTCTTCTCAAAGAAAAAGTTAGAGACAACTGGCATGCATGATAATACTTTTTTTATTATAAAATAGTTACTTTCTAGTAAAAGTAGAAGTTAAAGGCTGTGGGTTACACTATATTCACTCATGAATTATGAAATACCCTTGTCACTTAGAAGTTAAAGGCTGTGGGTTACACTATATTCACTCATGAATTATGAAATACCCTCGTCACTTTTATACTTTCGGTTCTTCGGTTAAACCGAAATAATTTTGCATGAAAACCGAAACCGAACCCGAAAACCGAAATTTTATAAGGTAACCGAAACCGAACCGTTACACTTGGTAACCGAACCGAAATAACCGACCGAATTCGGTTCGGTCGGTTATTTCAGTTTTAACCGATTGATGCACACCCCGAACTCCAGCTGCCTAATACTGTTTCCAGTATTCTTTCTCAGAGTTAAGTATGGAAGAAAAGGATTATTCGCATCTTTAATGCCAAACCTTTTAAACCTCTAAATTACCTTGTGTTAAATTTAGGTCATCAGAATTCTTTATAATTTTTATGCCAAGTATAACATCAGCAACACCTAAATCTTTCATCTCGAAGTTCTTTTCGAGGATCTTCTTAGTTTGTTCAATAACCTTCAAGTTATTACCAAGAATCAACATGTCATCGACATATAGACAAATGAGTACACAACCATCCGAATTGGATTTAATGAATACACATTTGTCACACTCATTAATTCTATAGTCATTTTGTATCATGACTCGGTCAAATTTCTCATGCCATTGTTTAGGAGCTTGTTTAAGTCCATACAATGATTTGACAAGTCTACACACTTTGTGTTCTTGTCCTTTGACCTTGAAATCTTCTGGTTGTTCCATATAAATCTCCTCGTCAAGATCACCATTCAAGAATGCAGTTTTTACATCCATTTGATGTATCTGCAAATTGTATAGCAAAGCTATAGCAATTAACATCCTCACTGATGTTATTCTTGTTACCGGTGAATAAGTATCAAAGTAGTCTAGACCTTCTTTTTGTCTAAACCCTTTGGCTACTAGCCTTGCTTTGTACTTATCAATGGAACCATCAGCTTTACGCTTTCTCCTGAAGATCCATTTACAACCATTTGGTTTATTTCCTGGGGGAAGATCAACCAATTCCCAAGTATGATTACTTAGGATAGAATCTATTTCGCTGTCTACAGCTTCTTTCCAGAAAGGAGCACCTGGAGTTGACATAGCCTCTTTAAATGTTTGAGGTTCACTTTCCAACATGTATGTTAGAAATTCAGGACCAAATGATTTTTCAGTTCTTGATCTCTTGCTCCTTCGAAGTTCGGGCTCATTTCCTCATTCTCAGAACTAGATTCTCTTGATCTTTTCTAAGAAGGTTCACCTTGATCTCTCTTTGCAGGATATATATCCTCAAAGAATTCAACATTTCTTGTTTCCATGATTGTATTAATATGGATATTGCTTATTTCAGATTTGTGAACAAAAAATCTGTAAGCACTGCTATTTTGAGCATAGCCGATGAAAATACAATCAACAGTCTTAGGACCCAGACAAATCTGTTTTGGAAGAGGGACTGCTACTTTTGCAAGACACCCCCACACTTTTAAAAATTAAAGGATGGAGCCCTACCTTTCCATAACTCATATGGAATTTTACCTGTCTTCCTGTGGGGTACTCTATTAAGAATACAGTTTGCAGTTAGTACTGCTTCCCCCCCACAAGTTCTGAGGTAAACCTGAACTTATAAGCATGGCATTGACCATTTCTTTTAATGTTCGGTTCTTCCGTTCAGCAACACCATTTTGTTGCGGAGTGTATGGTGCAGTAGTTTGGTGAATTATTCCAAAATTTGCACATACATTCTCAAATTCGGAAGACTCATATTCTCCTCCTCTATCAGACCTAAGCACCTTGATCTTTTTATCAAGTTGAGTCTCAACCTCATTTTTATACTTGATAAACGTGCTTAAAGCCTCATCTTTGCTAGTTAACAAATAAACGTAGCAAAATCGAGTACAATCATCTACAAACGTGATTAAGTACTTCTTTCCACCTCTACTTTCCACAAACTTTAAATCACATAGATCACTATGAATTAGTTGTAGATGTTCAGATTTCCTCTCACTTGAGTTGAAATGTTTCTTAGCAAACTTAGCTTCAACACAAGTCTCACACTTGTATCCGGCATTCAAATCAAATCTTGGAATTAGCCCTAAGTTGGCTATCTTTTTCATAGTTCCATAATTTACCTGTCCTAATCTACCATGCCATAGAAAAGGAGATACAACCATGTAAACTGAATTTTTATCTTTATTGATGATAGAATTTGGGTACATAAACTTGTTCTTTACATCAATAACAGCCACATTGGCTTTGAACAAATCACCACATAAGTACCCCTTCCCCACGTACATCCCCCCTTAGAGAGTACAAATTTGTCAGATTCAAATGCAATTTTGAACCCCTTCTTAACAAGTATGGGGCCATAAATTAGATTCTTCCTTATTTCTGGAACATGCAACACATTCTTCAAGGTGAGCTCCTTTCCAGAAGTAAACTTCAGGACCATGCTTCCCTTTCCAACAATGTTTGCTGAAGTAGAGTTCGCCATGTAAAGCTTCTCTCCTTCTTCAGCCTCTTCATAGGATGAGAACAAGTGTTTATCGACACAAATGTGATTTGTGGCACCGGTATCGACAAACCAGTCCTTGGTGTTAGACACCAAGCATACTTCTGACATCACCACAGCAACAAACTTCTCATCATCTTCTTGCTCAGTCAGATTTGCTTGTTTGGCTTCTTTGTCCTTGCCTTGTTTCGGACGCTTTCTGCAATCTTTAGCCCAGTGGCCAGGTTTGTTGCAGACGTAACAATTGCCTTGGAACTTCTTCTTTTGTTCCTTTTGTTTGCCTTTCTCTTGGTCAAGCCTCTTTCTCTTCCCATCATTTTTGGGTTTGGAAGATTCAACAATGTTTGCCTTTGGTTCTTTATAAGGGTTTGTTGCCCTTCTGTTGTCTTCTTCGATTCTCAACCGAAGAATGCGATCTTCTAGATTCATCTCCTTGCGCTTGTGCTTCAAGTAATTCTTGAAGTCTAACCAAGCAGGTGGCAACTTCTCAATCACAACCGCCACTTGAAATGACTCACTCAAAGTCATTTTCTCAGCATGGATGTCATGCAAAATGATTTGCAAATCTTGAACTTGACTAATGATTGATTTTGAATCAACCATCTTGAAGTCCAGAAATTTGGCAACGATATGCTTCTTTGTGCCAGCATCCTCGGTTTTGTATTTCTTCTCCAAGGACTCCCACAATTGCTTGGCTGTTTCAAAACTGCTATAAACAGCATATAAATTGTTAGCTAAACAATTGAGAATGTAGTTACGGCAAAGGAAATCACCATGTTTCCAAGCCTCCAACGCCGCAAGCGTTGTGACATCATGCTCATTAGGAGACAATATCGGGCACACCTCCGACAAAAACTTCACAAGGTTCAGAGTGGTCAGATAGAAGTACATTTTCTGTTGCCACTGTTTGAACCCAACGCCAGTAAATTTTTCTGGCTTCTCATTTGGTGGATTTGGCATCACCACACGAGGAATGGTTTGTGGAACCATACCTCCAACTACAGAACCAAAAGGCATAAAACCTGTATTGGTAAAACCAATTCCGGGTCCAAAAGTCGTGCGGCTTGAACCCGCGCCACCATTTGTGGTCTCAGTACGAAGACCCGCAGCATTAGTTACATTGTTACCAGGCGCTCCATTGTTGTTGGTCGGATTGACCACTGGAACACTTCCATCATTTGCAATGTCCTCTCCGACATTCAAGTTCTGGATATCGGGCAAGTCATCAAAGATTCCCGCCATTTCAATTCTCCTATAAACCCAACAAATAGTTAGATCGAAATCTCTTTAAGATTGTTAGCTAAACACTATTTGTTGTAAACCAATAATAGAATTGGAATGTATAGAAGAATTGTTAGTGAGATATAAGCATGATTAATAAAGCCGAAACTTGTTCCACCACCGAACAAAACAGTAAGAGGACTGCGTTTATAAACAAAGTAACAAACTAGAAAGAAATTAAATAATGAAGTGAGGTACGGTTTACCAAATCTCCTTAAAGCGATTTGTTCCTGCCTATGGTGCTTTGCAGGTAATGAACAATGCTTCCCAAGATACAACACTTCCAACCAGGCTTGATTAACACTATCAAACTTGGGCGCGATCGAAATTTACTTGGATCAACACACTCAGAGAAAACACTTGGAAAATTTGATTTGATATCAAAAGGATGATCAATAGATAATTTTCTTTTAGAGAACAACTCTTTCTGCAGAAGAAAAATTGTGTCTTGGACGAGAAATTTGTTTGCTATTTATAGAAAACGAATGGACATGTCTTTTCACCAAAAAAATTAAATGGAGAATTTGTAACTGTCATGAAATAAATGGAGAATTTATAACTGTCATGAAATGAATGGAGAATTTGTAACTTTCAGGAAATAATGGACATGAGCCATTAAACCATTTTAAGTTACAACAATTCATTTTAAGTTACAAAGGAAATAATGGACATGAGCCATTAAACCATTTTAGGTTACAACAACATTTACCACATTTGAATTTAACTCAGTAAAAACAAAACCCGATAGGGTGTGGCTCTTTGGTGTAAAGTCATGGGTTTGCTCCCCAGTGACAGGCGTTCGAATCCCCCCTTGTTTAGCCGATGCATCCCCCCTTGTTTAGCCGATGCACGTGGTCTCCGGGTGCCCGCGCGCATCCCTAGGAAATAGTCCCGTCCTACAAAAGTGGGGTGGGGATACCCTATGGCATAAAAAAAAAATCAGTAAAAACATGTAGTACACGAAATCTACAAGTGTCTACTAATCTATTTGATCTGGTGCCGGGAGTCCAAGGCGCTTAAAGCAGGTGAACCCCCTATTCACAACAAAGTTGTGACCCGTCACATATTTTGCCTCCTCAGATGCAAGGTAGACAGCTGCCCACGCCACATCAGCCTCCTCTCACCGGCCCCACTCAGCTCCCTCAATCCACCCACTATCTGGTCTCGCCCGGCTTTTGGGTAGAATGCCTCCAGCTGGTCAATGACGAACCTCATGGGTACCGCAAAGGGCGAGATACAATGAATCCTCACACCAGGCCTACACATCTCACTTGCGGCGGATTTTACAATCCCTGGTATAGTAAACTTGGATATGGTATAAGGGTGCGGCCCAAGCCCGCCCAATAGCCCGCTAATACTGGCGGTACACAAGATGGATCCGGAGCCCGCGGGTATCATGACCCGACCTGCGTGCTTGATCCCCGCAACTGCCCCACGGACGTTGATGCTCATTACTCGATCAAAGTCGTCGAGATCGAGATCCTCAATGCTCGGTGGGACAGAGGGGCCGGCGATGCCGGCATTGTTGTACATGATGTCCAGTTTGCCATGGCGGGCCACGGTCTGGTCCACAACATCCGCCACTTGGCGCTCGATGGATACATCACATGGGACAAAGTGGGCCTGTGGGCCCAGTTCAGATGCGGCTTCTGGGCCTAGCTGGGTGTCGATGTCAGCTAGGATGACTTTGGCACCTTGTCGGATAAACTCGCGGGCCGTGGCCTTGCCGAGTCCACTCGCTCCGCCAGTTATCAGGGCGATCTTGCCTTCAAGCCCGCACAAAGGATTGTAAGTTTGTAAAATGTTCAAGATTCCTAGGGACCATCTGAGAAGGCATTTGGCAGATGGGCCGTTGCATGTGAGAGAAGCCACACAGGCTCACTTTTCAGCAGATTTTGTCTTGAGAAAACAAAATTGCATGCAGAGGTGGATTGGGACAACATATATGATTAAAAGGACTCACTTTCAACAACTCCATTTGCATATGGGAAATCATATTTCCACCCTATTTTCTAGCATTTTCATCAATATATTATTTTAAAAATCTTACGGCTTATGATTCAAACCAAATATAATGGTTTGCGATTTGAATCTCCTGGTTGAATCTTAAAGTGTACGAAGTTTGCGATTTTCAATTGAATCTAACAATTCGATAGTAAATCGAACGATTTATACAATTTATCCTAATTTAGTTTTTATAATTGAAAACATGATTTTCATTCAAAAGACTCCATTTCCCTTCTGCATTAGAGTTGCCTTCGAAAGCCCTCTCATGAGAAGAAAACAAAAGTGCAAGAGAAACTCCAATGAATTGAATCAATTTGAACTAGTCAAGCAAAGTGCACATGACACGGCGGAAGCGTGCGGAAAAAGGCGATGATCACCAGCCGTTGAAGAACACCGTCTTTTTTAACAAAAAAAAAAGTTTGTGACGCTGAAATGGACTCCGATACATAAGATCAAATCGGAAATAATCTTTGTTTCATACTACTATCTCGATATATAATCTCATGTCCATGGCTGAATGGTTAAAGCGCCTAACTCATAATTGGCAAATTTGTAGGTTCAATTCCTGCTCCCAACATGTTACATACGACAGATATTGTATAATTATTCAGTTTTCCGCAATTTTTTCCATCCCTCTATGTAAATAGTCCAATATAGGCTCACAGTCAATAACATCTTGTTTTTTTAATAATATAATATTTCCCCTAAATGTTTAGTATTAAATATAATATTATTTTTAATTGGTGTATCAAAATTCGGCCTAAATTTCGGTTTCGGTGAGGACCAAAATGCATTTTGAAACCGAAACTTGAAACCATATATGCTTGCTTCCATATAAATGCACCGTGGTGACGTGCAGCCAATGGGGGCCGCCCTTTCAGTCCATTTTTGTAAGGTTGCCCTTGAGTTTAGTATTTCTGTTATTTTTTTAACATAAGTACGGCAGAGTGCAAATTCCTACTAGGTAGGCGATCCTAATCGTTCAGAACAATCCAAACTGTTCATAGGGTTAACAAGTGATTCAAATCTGTATAAAAGTATGACCCAATTTTATATGCCCCACTAACGGAATTTTTTTTATGGGAAGTGATACATTTGTCTTACATGAGACAGCTCCCTATAGTGTATTTATGACCAGTCTTTTACACTAGAGGGGGCTCCCACTGGCAAAAAGGGGCAAATATTTCATTTCTCCTTTATATTTAATTTAATTTAATTTAATTTTTGACCGTCCATTTTATGGGCCAGAGGTGATTGTCTTATCTGTTATTGTTCTCTTAAATGAATGGTTAATTTGGATCATGAAATCGCTTCCATGGTTTGGATCATGAGTGGAGCACTATAATTTTCAATGGGCCTATCAAACCCTAGGATGCTTGAATCAGACCTGGAATCGGGATTCGATTCTAATTCCACCCCACCCAGAGCGGAGGAATTAGAGGGGGGAAATGTTGGAACGTGTTTCCATCCTAAAAGGTGGTATGCTAATTCTTCTAAAGTCAGATTGGAATTTTCATTAGAATTTTTTAGATTAAAATTCTTATTTTAATTTTTCCTCTATAGTCATAATGGAATTTAATTAGGAATTTTTTTAAGAGAAAAGGGTTTCTGCGCTCAAGCACAGAAACAGGGGGCATATTTTTTGGTGGGATCCAAATCATTCATTTGATGAGCCCTTTCATAGATAGGGTGTCCACAAAAAATCAGCTCCATTGGATCACCATAGGGTGTCCATTTGTGGGCCCAAAAAATGGGCAGATGTCCACTATCCGCTCATTTTTTTGGCTCACAAATGGACACCCTATGGTGATCCAATGGAGCTGATTTTTGGTAGGCACCCCATCCATGATGGAGCCTTCCAAATGAATGCTTAGGATCACCCCCCAAATGCCCTCCTGTTTCTGTGCTCGAGCGTAGATAAGCTTATCTGCGCTCGAGCGTAAATTAAAATTATTATTTTAACTTTTCCGCTAAAGTCGGAGTGGAATTTTTATTAGAATTTTTTAAATTAAACTTCTCATCCCGTCTAATGGAGAATCCGAATAGGAATAGAGCTATGACTCTATGAGATGTCATGTAAAAATAAAAACTAAAAGAGATGGGTGTACATGGCAAAAACAAGGGGATATATAAATATATTTCGTGAAAGACTTCGAATTTCTTCTCATGCACGTCGAACAGCTATCTCCCGTTTATTTAATGTTATTTCAAGTTTAGGTGCTGTTCCTGGCTATAATCTGTCTGTTTTGTGTTTTTCCTTTGTTATTTTTGGTGTTGGCATGTGCATTGCTTGAATTAATGGAGAAATTTGCAGGAAGTTTATTAGATCAAGCTAATCTGAGTAAATCTGCTTACATATAGGTTTTAGCTTGAAGAAGTTAAACAAAAGAACCATTTTTTGCGCCTAGAACATTGAAGATTTGGACTAGAGTTGTAGAGGAGGGTAGAATAAGTTCATTTTACCGCTTTCCAGCTGTGAAGAAATTATACATTCCCTTATTTGTCGAAATAGCGTGCTCGGACACCAGATCTACGGAAATAATCACTTCGGATTTTCGAGCATGGCAGCAGGTTCCTTGTGTTTCAGTGGTGTTGAAACCCCTTATATTGGATTAAGAAAGTGTTCTTCATCCTTGGTTTCTTCAAGGAGACTTGAATTCACAGTATCTATAGCTCCAGGCCCTGATTTTTATGTAGGAGGAGACGTGTTGCTTGTGGAAGGAGAGTTTTGAAAATTAGGTGTGAGAAAGGAGCGGTTGCTCGATCTATTTGGGGTCTTCTCTTTTCTCGGTTTGGGATCAGTTGGGTCCCTTCCAATTCTATGGCTGAATTTATTCAGAGTTGGGAATGGGCTCCTTGGAAAAGGAAAGACAGAATTCTGTGGAAGATGTGTCTCTTAGCCTCATTGTGGTTTTTGTGGAAAGAGAGGAATGCGCGTGTCTTTGAAGGGAAGGCTGGTTTTCCATATTGGATTTATATTCAGGTGATAGCTGCAGTCATCTCCTGGGCCCGTATACTTCCTCTTTTTCGTTTTGTTTCAGCTTTTGACCTCTGGGAAGGATGGTCAATCATCTGTATGGAATCGGCTACCAAAGTGAAAACCCGCCCCTCCTGGTCTCCTCCTCCGCCGGGGTCCCTGAAGCTTAACTTTGACGGCTCCTCTATTGGCAACCCAGGAGCGGCAGGAGTAGGAGGGTTATGTAGAAACCACAAAGGGGAAGTCCTCTGGGCCTACTCGGGGCCTATTGGATTGGCAGACTCGAATGAGGTAGAGGTTAGAGCCGTGCACAGCGGGCTTCACTCCATGCCTCGCCTGGAGTGCGACAGAATTATAGTCGAAGGGGAATCCTTAAATGTTATTCGCTGGCTTTCGGGCGCCGCTTCTCCCCCATGGCGATTTTTGCCTCTCTTAGAGGAAATAGAGGATAGATCTAAGGGCTCCTCCATAGTTTTTCGCCATGTCAGGAGATCAGCCAATGCGGATGCCGACTCCCTGGCCAAGAAAGGCGTTTTTCGGGCCGAGTTTGAGTGCTTTGACTATCTTCCTCCTTGACTTATTGTATTGCTATCTTTCTATTCTCTTTGTTCCTTCAGGACCATCTCGGTTCTTTATATATATATATATATATATATATATATATATATATATATATATATATATATATATATATATTATGTTGCCCTCTTCAAAAAAAGAAAAGAAAGGAGCGGTTGCTTTAGTTGAGAAGGCCAAGACTGGAAAGGAAAGGGCTGATGGAAATGTAGGCCAGTTTACATGTGTAATGAAATTCGGTGGTTCTTCAGTTGATTCGGCTAAAAGAATGAGAGAGGTTGCTGATCTTATTCTTAGCTTTCCTGAAGAAAGGCATGTATTGATATTGGCACTCCACTCCTTATTTCTCAGTTTTCTCGTTGCATTTGCCAGTTCCCTTTTCTAGCAAGCAACATGTCAGCAGCCAAAAAAAAAAAACATGTCAGCAGCCAAAAGAGAAGTATAAAATAAAGAATTGCCAATATCAAAACAAAGGGTGTTTGGGCATCATCTCCTTAAAAACAGAGATTGACCTGACCTTTCAAACATGCTTGTCACATTTTTTATTGAATTTGTTAATATCACTTTCAAACATGCTTGTCACATTTGTTATTGAATTGTTAATATCACTTTCAAACATGCCTTCTCAAATGTAGTCTATCTTTCAAGCATGCCTTCTCAAACCATAACCAAAACCAGAAATTCAAATACCCACTGACAAACCATTTGTAAAACCTAGAAATCCAAATACCCCTATGAAATAAAAGAGAGGCAGATAAAATTTAGGGAAAAAACTGCTTATCTCAAGAGGAAAGGGTAGAGATGTTCCGAGAGTCGGATGTATTCTCTAGCTTTTCGCAAAAAGAAATCTCTCTCTCTCTCTCTCTCTCTCTCTCTCTCTCTCTCTCTCTCTCTCTCTCTTATACCCAGTTTCAAAAATGGGAAAGTAGGGTTTTTAGGGGTTTTATACCCTCTCTCTTGTTCGTGGTTTTGGAGATTGGAAAGTACGCCTTTTACTTGTTAGTCGGCAAAAGGCTTAGGTTAAGTCTATAAAGTATACACAAGGTTAATTCTATAAAGTATAAAGTACGATAAAACACGCTCGGGTTGTTTTTTTTTCTCTTTAAACCCAACCTGAGATGGCATTGAGTTTTTAAATGTGAAAACCGACCCGACCCAAGACACACCATTTCTAAATCTGACCCAAGCTTTTTCGGTCGGTTTGATGATGGTCGGGTTTTAGAGACCTGATTTACTGCATATCATCTCTGGTAAATGCAATGTTTTAAAAATTGGAATCAAATAGTAAATCGTAATAGGGGTCGAATCGTATCGGATCGTAAATCGTTTCGTAGATCATAAGATTCATTTGGATATAATATATAAATTCATTAAGAACTATTTTATTTTCATTTATTATTACGAAACGATGTCCAAAAATGCATGTGGCGGCTTCTGCGGAATTTAAGAATTAAAAATTTAGTAAGAACTATTTTATTTTCATTTATTATTATGTGTTTACTAGAGCATGATGGACCTCCCTAGATCTGCAATGGGGAGCTTTGAGATGTGATTTATTGGGTATCCTAGTATTCTTTTTAGTTGACCTTTTCTTCTGTTTTTGGGTTTAAAGGTAGGTGGCATGTCCTCCTCTTGTATTTTTTTTCTTCTAATTATTAATAAAATTTAAGGTGCCGGCCTAGGTTCCTAGATAAATTTCGAGTTAAAAAATGTTTATTAGAGAATGACACTAGACGTATTACATAACTATCAGTCACTAAAAATAACATACAATAGCATGCCAAGCATATATAAAGCAAATTTTGCACAAGACACGGTCAAATCTGTTAAAATAATACATTGAATTAGACACCAAAATGGGATATTTACACATCTCTAGGTTGATTTGACTAAGAAAAAAGGAAATAGGACACAGGAAAACTACAGATCCTTACCAGAAATAGTGGACCTATCTACTCTAAGCTCATCAATGGTCCTGAACATATCAAGGAACAAAACCCTTGGATAAGAATAGTGTTGAAATGCATGTAAATGACTACAAAACTAGAAGTGAGATCTTACTTAAGATGCAGGTCTTTTATGAAGCTCAACTCATCCATGTCTGATACCCTAGAAGCACCACAACTGACAGCCTTTTCCCCTGCTTAAGACACCACCATGAAATTTTGAACACCAAAAAGAATCCTTAATTAAGAAAAAAAAAAACAACACAAACTGTACAGAAAAATCAACACCCACCTGTAGAATCTTGTTTGTCGTCTTCCCCATAGCAGAGGGAACAATTACAGGCCTTTCTTCAGGAAAGCTAAGAATAAGATCAGCAACCTCTCTCATTCTTTCAGCCGATGCAACTGAAGAACCACCGAATTTCATTACACATGTAAACTGGTCTACATTTCCATCAGCCCTTTCTTTCCCAGTCTCAGCCTTCTCAACTAAAGCAACCGCTCTTTTCTCACACCTAATTTTCAAAACTCTCCTTTCACAAGCAACACGTCTCCTCCTACATAAAAATCCAGGGTCTGGAGCTATGGATACTGTGAATTCAAGTCGCCTTGAAGAAACCAAGGATGAAGAACACTTTCTTAATCCAATATAAGGGGTTTCAACACCACTGAAACGCAAGGTAGACGCCGCCATGATACAAAAGCCGAAGTGACTATTTCTAAAGATCTGGTGTGGGGGAGAGCTATTTCGACAAATAATGGAATGTAGGATTTCTTCGCTGCTAGAAAACGGTAAAATGAGCTTAATCTAGCCTCCTCTACAACTCTAGTCCAAATCTTCAATGTTCTAGGCTCAAAACAGGTTCTTTTGTTTAACTTCTTCAAGCTAAAACCTAAATATAAGCAGATTTGCTAAAATTAGCTTGATCTAAGACACTTACTGTAAATTCTGCACAAAACAGACAGATTACAACAAGGAACAGAACCTAAACTTCAAAAAAACCCTAGAAATCTGAAAAGTAAAGTACTAAAAGCTTGAAAAGAAAGGAAAAGGACGAAAGCTAGGGTTTTGGTTTTCTTTTTCCTTACTTTCCTCTCGTGTTTCCTTCCTTTTGAATAACCGTGGGAGCTCTTGAAGGAATGCGAGGGTTTGAGTATTGTAAAGGCACACACACACAGAGAGATTTTAAGCAGACAAGGGTTTGAGTATTTATAGTAAACGAGCGGAGAAAGTGCACAGAGGCGTATTATAGCAGAATGCCCTAGCTTTTGACCTTTTCAATTACGGTAATTGGACCGTTCATCGACTTTGGAGAATTTTTGAGTTTGAGTAGAATTTTCTACGAGCCTTCTAAATTCCAGAAATTTGAACGAAGACTAACCTTTTTAAAATATTCGTGGGATTTGGTAGGAAATTTGAACGAAGACTAACCTTATTTTTAGGGATTTGGTAGGAAATTTAGTGGGAAGCCAATTTAGAGTCAGTTTTGCAGGACAGAACAGCCACACAAGCTCACTTTTCAGCAAATTTTGTCTCTAATACAAAAGTTTTTGTGAGCCGTCTAAATAGCTTTCGGTGAAATGGCCTAGCAAATTGAAAGAAAGAGAAATGCTAAACTGAAAGACGCACTTACAATAACCCAGATCCCAAGAGTGCCTCATTGGATCCACATCTTCAACCGCAATATCAGAATATGGTTGTGTCGAAATCATTTCCATATTTTTATTGTGAAAATATAAGGAACTATATAAAATTCGTTTTGAGTTGACTTCATGAATGGGACTAAGTATCGATCATTTCCCTATTTTTATTCTGAAATATTAGGAACTATATAAAATTCGTCCTGACTTGACTTTATGCAAAATTCGTATTTATTGCCCAACATGAATGCCAAAAATACCCCTAAGGAAAATCAGAAATGTCAATAAAAAAGGTATTGTGCTAGGCTGGGAGACATGAATGGAAATAACAAAAAAGTGAGAAAAAAATTTAACCCTTGAATCACTCTATATATATATATATATATATATATATATATATATATATATATATATATATATATATATATATATATATATATATATATATATATATATATATATATATATGAGAGAAAACGGTTCCTACACACATGTGTAGATAAGTTATCTACACACTAGCTTAAATACAGTGGGGGCTACATTATTTGGGTGATTCAAACCATTCATTTTTAAGGCCCTCACATAGATAGGGTGTCCACAAAAAATCAGATCCATAGGATCATCCTAACCATTCGAACTATGGAGGCAAAAAATGGACTAATTTGTGAAGGTTTAAAGACATCCATTTTACCTCCACAAATCGTAGGGTTGGGATGATCCTATGGATCTGATTTTTTGTAGACACCCTATCTATGTGAGGGCCTTTAAAATGGATGGCTTGGATCACCCAAACAATGTGGGCCCCCACTCTACACATATGTGTAGGAACCGTTCTCTCTCTCTCTCTCTCTCTCTCTCTCTCTCTCTATATATATATATATATATATATATATATATGTATATAAGGATTTGTTAATATCACTTTCAAACATGCCTTCTCAAATGTAGTCTATCTTTCAAGCATGCCTTCTCAAACCATAACCAAAACCAGAAATTCAAATACCCACTGACAAACCATTTGTAAAACCTAGAAATCCAAATACCCCTATGAAATAAAAGAGAGGCAGATAAAATTTAGGGAAAAAACTGCTTATCTCAAGAGGAAAGGGTAGAGATGTTCCGAGAGTCGGATGTATTCTCTAGTTTTTCGCAAGAAGAAATGGCTCTCTCTCTCTCTCTCTCTCTCTCTCTCTCTCTCTCTCTCTCTCTCTCTCTCTCTCTTGTACCCAGTTTCAAAAATGGGAAAGTAGGGGTTTTAGGGGTTTCATACCCTCTCTCTTGTGCGTGCTTTTGGAGATTAGAAAGTACGCCTTTTACTTGTTAGTCGGCAAAAGGCTTAGGTTAAGTCCATAAAGTATACACAAGGTTAATTCTATAAAGTCTAAAGTACGATAAAACACACTCGGGTTGTTTTTTTTTCTCTTTAAACCCAACCTGAGATGACATTGAGTTCTTAAATGTGAAAACTGACCCGACCCAAGACCAACCATTTCTAAACCTGACCCAGTGCTTTTTCAGTCGGTTTGATGACGGTCGGGTTTTAGAGACCTGATTTACTTCATATCATCTCTGGTAAATGCAATGTTTTAAAAATTGGAATCAAATCGTAAATCGTAATAGGGGTCGAATCGTATCGGATCGTAAATCGTTTCGTAGATCATAAGATTCATTTAGATATAATATTTAAATTCATTAAGAACTATTTTATTTTCATTTATTATTACGAAAGTATGAAACGATGTCCAAAAATGCATGTGGCGGCTTCTGTGGAATTAAAGAATTAAAAATTTAGTAAGAACTATTTTATTTTCATTTATTATTATGAGTTTACTAGAGCATGATGGACCTCCCTAGATCTGCAATGGGGAGCTTTGAGATGTGATTTATTGGGTATCCTAGTATTCTTTTTAGTTGATCTTTTCTTCTGTTTTTGGGTTTGACTTTGAAGCTAGGTGGCATGTCCTCCTCTTGTATTTTTTATTCTAATTATTAGTAAAATTTAAGGTGCCGGCCTAGGTTCCTAGATAAATTTCGGGTTAAAAAATGTTTATTAGAGCATGACACCCTTGATTTGAAATGACGTATTACATAACTATCAGTCATTAAAAATGACATACAATAGCATGCCAAGCATAAGGCAAATTCTGCACAAGACACAGTCAAATCTGTTGACATATCTTGCCGTATTGCTGTGTTAAACATTTAGCTCACGATCAGAGAACAATTGAGGGTAAACAATAGTAGGAAGTACTAAAAGTTAACAATATTAAGGGATATTTACACATCTCCAGTTTGATTTGACTAACAAAAAAGGAAATAGGACCCAGGAAAACTACAGATCCTCACCAGAAATAGTGGACCTATCTACTCCAAGCTCATCAATGGTCCTGAATAGGGCTGCAACTCAGGTCGGGCGGGTCGGGTTTTGGAGAACCCAACCCTACCCGAGAAATATCTCGGGTCGGGTCGGGTTTTTTTTCGGAAAACCCACGAATCCCAAACCCGGCCCTACCCATGATAAATCTCGGGTCGGTTCGGGTCGGGTTGGGTTTTTTCACGTTGACGCAATTTTTTAAGGAAAATTCTTGTTTGGCAAGGCAACTCAACTCATAGAAGCAGAAATTACACTCACATTACACTTGAATCAAACAATGATGTAATTACACTCACATCACACTTGAATCAAACAATGCTGTAATTAAACAATGTTGTAATTACAATCAAACAATGCTGAATCAAACACTTGAATCAACTCAACTCATAGAAGCAGAAATTACACTCACATACAGTAACAGTGGGTGCGTGGGTTTTCACTTTTAACTTTTAACTAACAATAGAAAAAAATATACATACTATAACTTATGTAACTTGGGTCGGGTCGGGTCGGGCCCCTTCAAACCCGGCTTGACCCGAGATTCATGCAGGCTTTTGAATGCTCAACCCGGCTCGACCCGAAACCCATGAAACCTGAACCCAACCTAGGCTATTTTCGGGTCGGGTCGATGCGGGTCGGGGAAAACCCGGGTCGAGTTGCAGCCCTAGTCCTGAACATATCAAGGAACAAAACCCATGGATAAGAATAGTGTTGAAATGCATTTAAATCACTACAAAACTAGAAGTGAGATCTTACTTAAGATGCAGGTCTTTTATGAAGCTCAACTCATCCATGTCCGATACCCTAGAAGCACCACAACTGATAGCCTTTTCCCCTCCCTAAGACACCACCATGAATTTTTAAACACCAAAAAGAATCCTTAATCAAGGGGAAAAAAAACGACACCCACCTTTAGAATCTTGTTTGTCGTCTTCCCCATAGCAGAGAGAACAATTACAGGCCTTTCTTCAGGAAAGCTAAGAATAAGATCAGCAACCTCTCTCACTCTTTCTGCCGATGCAACTGACGAACCACCAAATTTCATTACACATGTCAACTGGCCTACATTTCCATCAGCCCTTTCCTTCCCAGTCTCAACTAAAGCAACCGCTCTTTTCTCACTGCTAATTTTCAAAACTCTCCTTCCACAAGCAACACGTCTCCTCCTACATAAAAATTCAGTGTCTGGAGCTACGGATACTGTGAATTCAAGTTGCCTTGAAGAAACCAAGGATGAAGAACACTTTCTTAGTCCAATATAAGGGGTTTCAACACCACTGAAACGCAAGGTAGACGCCGCCATGATACAAAAGCCGAAGTGACTATTTCTGCAGATCTGGTGTGGGGGAGAGCTATTTCGACAAATAGGATTTCTTCAAGCTAAAACCTAAATATAAGCAGATTTAGGAGTGTAGGATTTCTTCGCAGCCAAAAACCGGTAAACTGAGCTTAATCTACCCTCTTCTATAACTCTAATCCAAATCTTCAATGTTCTAGGCTCAAAACAGGTTCTTTTGTTTAACTTCTTCAAGCTAAAACCTAAATATAAGCAGATTTAGGAGTGTAGGATTTCTTCGCAGCCAAAAAACAGTAAACTGAGCTTAATCTACCCTCTTCTATAACTCTAATCCAAATCTTCAATGTTCTAGGCTCAAAACAGGTTCTTTTGTTTAACTTCTTCAAGCTAAAACCTAAATATAAGTAGATTTACTCAAATTAGCTTGATCTAATACACTTACTGCAAATTCAGCCATTAATTCAAGCAATGCACATGCCAACTCCAAAAAAAAAAAGAAGGGAAAAAACACAAAACAGACAGATTACAATGCGTCTGAAAATGAGAAATAATATAAAAAGATTTACAAAAAGAGCTGTGGAAAGTAAAGTACCAAAAGCTTGAAAAGAAAGGAAAAGGACGAAAGCTAGGGTTTTGGTTTTGGTTTTGGTTTTTGAGTTTGAGTGGAATTTTCTACGAGCCTTCTAAATTCCAGAAATTTGCCAGAAATTTGATCGAAGACTATCCTTTTTATGAGGTGGCTGTTCGCCTGTTCTCTAGTATAAAAGTTTTTGTGAGCCGTTTAGATGGCTTTACGTGAAATGGCCTAGCAAATTGAAAGAAACAGAAATATTAAACTGAGAGAAATTATATGGTGTAAGGCCTTATTGTGGTGGAATTAAAGTACCCCCCTTGACATTTGATCCAACAGCAGCTCCTCAAAAAGTGACCTGCTGTTGGATCAAATATCAAGGGCGGTGCCCCTACCGTATTGTCGTAAGGCCTTACACCGTATAAAATCTCATAAACTGGAGGGGCGCACTTACAAAAACCCTAGAGTGCCTCATTGGATCCACATCGTTCGACCGCAATAAGAAATGCATCCGAAATACAAAATTAAAAGAATGATAAATGCGGTGGAGCGAGGTGGATCTAAAGTGGCACCCTAGGTTTTTGAAAGGGCATCCTTCTGCCCCTCTGAGATGATCGAATTCTCCGTGACCAAAATTTTAGTGTTATCTTAGCTGCCTCAATCTCCAAGCCGGAGCAAAAGTTTAAGAAAAGAAATGCCATGCAAAAATGAAATGATTCCATAGCTTGAAGAACGGAAAGAAAAAATTAAACATATAGGGCACGTTCGGCTACCAGGAATCTGTTTTTATGACAAATCGGTAGGCTAAAGGGGAGATGAGGGTGAAGTTGCAAGAATGGAAATCCAGGAATGGTTGTCTCCGGCGATGAGATGGGGCTAAAAATCAGGAAACGGGAAACTCTACTCAAAATCCGGTCAACCTTAATTTTCACCATTTTTAGCCGCATGACTTTTAGTAGCTTCACCCGCATCTCCACATGGAGACTACCAATTTATCATGAAAACATAGTCCTGGTGGCGAGACATGGCCATAGTTAGGCCCTGTTTGTTTCATATTGTGACAACTGATTGTGGGTCCAAAACAGATTATTGGACTCAAAATTACGTATAATTCAGACTCTAATAATTCGTTTGGCCCCACAATCACTTGTAGCAGTCTAAAACGAACAGGGCCTCAAGGTTTTGTCAGCCAGTTTAAACCATAAATGACTCATCATTTTAGAAGATGATAGGGTTTAGAAAGAAAAAAGGAAGATGAAAGGCCCGTTCAAACAATCAAGGAAGATGAAAGGAAGGCCGGTTATTCTGCTCGCTCTCATGCAAAAACAAATGCTCCCTGCAACCCAACAAAACTTCAAAAATTTTCTAAAGAATTGAATTGAATCAAAATCTACAGCCTTTGTGTTTCTCCCTTTTTATCTTAGATGGATCTATTTTGTAATTATAATTTACTGGCTATGCAATGAAAATTCCAAAGAGGAGGAGCAACATGAATTGACAGACATGCAAACCAACAATAAAGAGTACGCCACAAGTTGCTGTGTTCCACATGCAAAAGCTGTTATATATTATAAATTATATTATATTACTAATAATGTATTTGATATTATAAATTTTATTATATTACAATAATATGTTTTGAAGGAAAAAAGTCATAGTTTTTGAGACTTGTGCAAGTTCCCTCCATTAATTTGAAGGGAAAAATCAAAGTCTTAAAAGTTGTGCAAAGTTCCCTCCATCTTTTTCATTTGGGATCTTTTCAAATGCTATGGTGAGAATTATTTGAAATTTGGTGAATCCCACATGGAGATTTAGGATTCAAACTCCTTCACTCCTTCATCTATAAATAGGAGATAGTTTCACTCATCTCATTCAAGTTCTTTAGAGCTCTTTCTCTTTGAGAGAGCACCAAGAAAGAACTTCAAGTAATAATAATAATATATATATATATATATATATATATATATATATATATATATATATGAGGAAAGTGTTTCTACTCGGTCCCCTCGATAAGCTTATCTACTCCTCCCTTTAAAAAAATACAGTGGGCCCACGCTGTTTGGATGATCCAAAGCATTCATTTGATAGGTCTTAACATAGATAGGGTGTGCCCAAAAAATCAGCACCAAAGG
This sequence comes from Tasmannia lanceolata, assembly GCF_043159265.1. Lineage (NCBI taxonomy): Eukaryota > Viridiplantae > Streptophyta > Magnoliopsida > Canellales > Winteraceae > Tasmannia > Tasmannia lanceolata. Next base: position 55,257,119 of record NW_027518714.1, read on the forward strand.
GTCATCCTAGCCCTTCGTTTTGTTGGGCACACCGTGTCCAAAATGGACGCATATAAACGTGGACGTTTATATGTGTCCATTCTGGGCACCACAAGGCACTACAAAACGAAGGGCTAGGATGACCCTTTGGTGCTGATTTTTTGGGCACACCCTATCTATGTTAAGACCTATCAAATGAATGCTTTGGATCATCCAAACAGCGTGGGCCCACTGTATTTTTTTAAAGGGAGGAGTAGATAAGCTTATCTAGGGGACCGAGTAGAAACACTTTCCTCTCTCTCTCTCTCTCTATATATATATATATATATATATATATATATATATAAGAAGAAGAAGAAGGAAGGAATAAAAAGACGGTTAAGGCCTAATGGTTATAACTGTCATTTAAACAAAATAGTTTAAATTTTAAATGCCGAAACAGTTTTTTGTTAAACGGCTATATATGAAGAGTTGCGCCTCTTCTTCAGAAGGGTGCAGGTTTCTTCGTGAGAGGGTGTCTTTGCACCGACTCTGAGTCTCTTCGGAAGGGTGTCTTTGCGCCTATTCGAAGTCTTTAAAAAGGGACTCAATCAGAGTTTGTTATATATATATATATATATATATATATATATATATATATATATATATCTTCTTCTGTCATTCTCTTCTCACTGTCATATAAGTTTAAAGTTTTCTGAGTGGGTTCTGATTTGTGAGAATACATGAAGTGCAGTCCTGTTAAAATTCTCGGTGTTGGGCATTGTATCCTGGAGATAGAATTTCAAGAGTCCATCTGCATCTATACGTGGGAAATTACTATCTTAAAGATAACTTCTTGGAAGTGCCTTGCCCAATTAATTCTTCTGTTCTATTTTCTGCATTCTGTTCTGTCTTATTTTCAACAACAATTTTAAGATATAACTTATTCCGAGATGGATTCAGCAATTGTCAAAACGCAAGTTCAGAATGTGGAAAGGCTTGAGCAATTCAATGGTCTGAATTACAAACACTGGAGTTTGAAGATCTTCTATCAACTCACGATTGCAAAGGTTGCCTATGTACTGAGCACGGCATATCCGCACAATCAGTCAGGAGAAAGTATCAGCGAACTTAATAATGGGCAAAAGAAATGGCTGGAAGATGATTATATCTGTCAATTCACCATTCTGCAGGCTATGACAAATTCGCTCTTCAACGTGTTTCACAAGCACTCTACTGCTTATGAATTGTGGGCGGCAATTCAGCGAAGGTATGTTAATGAAGATGCTGGAAATAAATCTTTCCTTGTTAACAAATATGTTGAGTTCAAAATGGTTGATTCCAAACCTATTATTGATCAAGTTAATGAACTCAATGATATTGCAACTGAATGTGCTGATGCCGGTGAATCAATTTCAGAAACTTTTCAAGTCTCAACTCTTATTGGTAAATTGCCTTCTTCTTGGAAGGATTACCAAAAACGTTTAAAACACGAGAGAAAATATCTAAATTTGGATAAATTGGTTCAACACATTCAAATTGAGAATAAGGCTCGCAATAGAGAAATATCTGTTGATCAAGGAAAGAAAGATAAAGTTCTTAATGTTGATCAACAGATAAATCACCAACAGATATTTCTTAATCCATAAATGATAATAATACATGGACTCTTGTGGATCTTCCTCTTAATACTAAACCCATTGGTTGTAAGTGGGTTTTGAAAAAGAAACTCAAACTTGATGATAGTATTGAAAAATATAAAGCAAGGTTAGTCGCCAAGGGTTATAGTCAAAATGAAGGATTAGATTATTTTGAAATATTTTCTCCTGTTACTAAATCTACTTCTATTAGAACTATGTTTGCTATAGCTTCCTTCTACAATCTTGAAGTACATCAAATGGATGTCAAGACCGTGTTTCTCAATGGAGATCTTAATGAGGAAATTTACATTCATCAGCCTGAAGGGCATGTTCTCAAAGGTCTAGAAAACAAGTATGCAAACTAAACAAATCTCTTTATGGTCTTAAACAAGCACCTAGACAGTGATATAAGAAATTTAGAAAAGAGATAAAAAAATTTGGTTTTAAAAGAAGTAAAGTAGAAAGTTGTGTTTTTTCTAAGAGCACAAAAGATTTTAAAGTGTTAATTACTCTTTATGTTGATGATTTATTAATTTTTGGTTCCAACATAGATTGCATTAATGAGACTAAGAGATACTTGACTCAAATATTTGACATTAAAGACTTAGGTCCTGCTGATGTTATTTTAGGAGTTAAAATTATTAAAAGAGATGGTAAATATATTTTAACTCAGTCTCATTATATTGAAAAATTATTAAGAAAGTTTAATCATTCTGATTGAACCTAGTAAGACTCCTTTTGAACCTCACTGTAAATTAGTACCCAACACTAGGTTACCTGTAAATCAAAAGGAATATGCTAAAATAATTGGTAGCTTAATGTATACCATGAATTATACTAGACCAGACATTGCATGTTCAGTTGGTATGTTAAGTAGATTTACCAATAGTCCAAGTGTTGAACATTGGAATGAAATTAGTAGAGTTTTGAGATATCTAAAACATACCATGAATTATGGCTTGCATTATAACTGTACACTTCTGTTTTAGAATGTTATAGTGATGCTAATTGGGCTTCTGATAGACTTACTTCTAAGTCAACTAGTGGCTGGCTTTTTACTATGGGTGGTTGCATAATTGTTTGGTCCTGTAAGAAACAAACATGTATAGCATTACCTTTAAAGGAATCCGAATTTATTGCTATGTCTCTTGCAAGCAAAGAGATACTTTGGATTAAAAGATTTTTAAGATGTATTCCATTTATAGATTATACTAAAGGACCAATCACTTTATATTGTGATAATCAAGCAGCAATTTACAACACCATAAATAAAAGAATATCAAATAATAGCAAGCATATTGCTATGAGATATAATCACATACGAAGAGTTGTGAAAAAGGGTAAGGTGTCACTTCAATACTTACCTACTGATCAATTGTTGGCAGACCCCCTTACTAAACCTTTATCAGGTGATAAGATCAGTAAAACTATGCTGGTCCACGCATCTCTGTTGGACCATTTAGCCCTCACCTGCTATAACTATGTTGGTCTATATGCAAGGGTAAAATCGTCACATTATCAATCTTTCTAATACTTGTCTTCCTTTTCCCTCTCTCTCTCTCTCTCTCTCTCTCTCTCGAAGGTCAGAGATATTTTTAGACAATCCCTCACCAAACACGTCTCCTCCTCTTTCTTTCATTTGTCCCCAAGAACCCTAATCCCCACCAGTTCCTTCCTTTCAAGATCTTTTTCTCCAAACCCTAATACCCACTCTCATTTCTCTTCATAAAGAAAAAAACGTCTGTGGCACACCACCGCCCTAATCCCTTTCCACGGCCTCATAGCACGTTCTGATTTCTCGCCATTTCTTTCCCGTTGTAGCATTAATGCCGGAGCCGTTCATATTTTTCGGTTCACCTAACGTGCTTCTGAAGTTTTCTGAGAATGAGGTGTTATTACAGTTTGACAAGTTTTTTTCATCCAAGATCCTCACCAAGTGCCTGAAATCAGCATATTAAGGTATGAAGGACATGAATAATTCTATTTTTCTCAATCTTTGAATGATACTTCTGATCTTCTATTTGGTTTTTCCTTTGGACTGGTAGAATTTATTGGATTTTTACTGGTCTCAATATTGTTAACTTAGTCCTAATACAATAGGATTTACTTTAGCATAGTGAATCAGTTGTGTAATTATAAATTTGATCTAATACAAGGAAAATTAAAATATATTTGAACTCCGAAATTTCCCCCCTTTACTTAGACAATTTATGTTATTAGCAATATTCGTTAATTGTTTACAGATTCCAATTCACTGATAGCCATGTCTTTGATGGTCGCGTCTTTCGCGAAAGGCTATATTAAAACAAAATTTGATGGCTGTGCTAATCCTTTGGTTTTCCATACATTTGTCATGTGCACATAAAGTGTTCGATGAAATGCATTCAACAAAATTGTTTTTTTTAACTTTCAAGTGCTCTCATTAAGCTCTCAATGAGCTGCATCACTGGAATTGGATTTTTCTCTTGAGTGCTCTGCCATGGCTTTGATTTATTTACTGACTTTTGCCTTTAATTGATCCAAATAGTCCATTTGATAGGCCTTACTTTTGACCTCCATTGGTCTACAATCCAAAACAAACAGGGTGACCTGAGAATTCGGATTAGTCATTATAGAATAATCAAACATGTGCTGATTTTGTTGCAGAAACTTCTTGAGAGTGGAGGGTTATGCTCATCCTATGAAGATGATATTTGGGTTCACCAAACTAAGATGGATTTCTCTGCCTTCACATATGAAGAACTGGACCATGTAGACGATCCATTATTGCTTCCTCGTTTTCATATGCTTCATCTCACTGGCTACTACATACTCTAGAGAATTGATATTTTTTTGTTCCCTATTCTCCCAAAATCGTTAATAAGTATTCAGGCTTGGGGATTGTAGATCTTCTGTTATTTTTTTAATGGAGTTCCTTTGTTATTTATTAATTTATTTTTGGCGGGAAAAGTAGTGCATGCATTTTTATTTTTTATTTTTGGTTTGTTGCCCATGTTTAGTTTAGGGTTTCATTTGTAGTTGGATTTGATATTTCAATAGCTTATGCTCATTTAACATAGGATTTTTCTTTTTACTGTCGTGCATCGCTCACTCCTTTAGTGACAAAAATAGATAGGTATAGATCTTTTGCACTCACTTAAACTCTGATTTGTAAAAAGTTTTATCGGTAGTTTTGTTTCTTTCTTACGGGGCTTGGATTTTGTTATATCCTAGGTTTAAAATAGGGGGTTTATCTGATTCTGAGCTCTGTGAGCAACTATGAGGCTTTTTGAGAAATTAAACAATATGTTCAATGTCCAAGAGATCTGCACCGGTACTTGACTTCTTATGATGACTTCTACCATAAAAAGGTATTTGAAATTATATTTCATATTTTTCTTTCCTTCATTTACTACCTTGATGCATTAAATATGTTGAGTCTTCAAACCGAAAATAGAGGAATAATATTGACGTGTATCAGAGTAGTTAAAGTTCGTTTTTTTTTAATCCCAAGACAATTGTGAAATTGAGTTTCCATGGCTGCACCTTTTAGATATTCATTGGATTCTTATGGTGTTTTTTATCAATATTAAGTAAAACATTCGTGGCATTAGGTTTTAATAATAAATATCTGTTTTTGTGTGCCAGGATGAATCTTGGCCAGCAGGTGGCAGTGGACTGCTCTTGAGAGCAACAAATGTTGGATTTCATCATCTGTTCCTATGTCAATGAAATCTAAAATCCGATGCTTATGTTGAAATGCATTACCACATCAAACAATAAAAAACTATTTGTGGTATGTTTTTTATTCTCAATTTATTTGTTTGGTTTGAATCTCGAATGGTTTTGGAAAAAAAAATTACATGCTTATCGAATATCTTCTAAAAAAGTGGCAGAAATTAAAATTCCTTCTCTTTGGAACATGATAGTGAAGAAACATTTATGGGTTGTTTTAAAATACTCCTTATAATAGGAACTACCAACAGGATAGAAGGAATATGGAAGGCATTGAAGAACTAAATTTTCATCTCAAACCTGCTAATCATTAATTATCATTAACGGGCAGCCCAGTGCACGAGGCTCCCGCCATTGCGTGGTCTGGGGAGGGCCCAATGATCATTAATTATCATTGAATAACAAAATTTGTATTTGACTTGGATCATTACATTATTGTAGCCCTTGATTACATAATGACCATCTAGATTGCTCCATATCTTCTTATATTGTTGTCAATTATCGGTTCTAATGCAGGTCTCTATACACTTTGGGGTGTGGTTTGGGACGCAAACTTGGGAAGGATTCTTATATTGTTGAGGTGTACCTTTGATTAAACGAACAGTTCCAGGTTTTGAGCATCCACCCCACTGATGTTCCTATGTCAATTTGGAAATTGAACTTTGTTAGACCGTGTTTCTGAAGGCTGACCATTCCTTTTTCTGGATTCAGTGTAAGTTCAGCTTTGGAATTAAAGCTCTTTCACAATTTAGTTACCCACTTTGTCCTTTATTTGCAGTACATGCTTAAGTTAAATCTTATAACTTTCTCATGTGCTTGCTGGCAATCAGTGTCTCTCAATTTGGCATAGCCTTTGTTAAAAACAGTGTCTTTATCTCTGTTATTTCAGATGGTTTTGGATTGTATGTTGCACATGTTTAAATATCCGTTTTTTGGTGATGTTGTTATTGTATTTGAGATTATACTCATGGCCAATTGTATTTAGGACTTTTATGTAATGCTCTCTTTAAATTAATAAAAGGGAGCTTCTCATTTTTTATTTTATTTCTTAATGATTAGCTTTACTGTCATATCGACAAAATTTATTTGTATATAGTTTTAAAATATCTTTTCATTAATCATTTATGTTTTTTTCGCCCGTGCATTGCACGGGGCTTCTTACTAGTATACTATACAGCAGAAGAGAAAAGGAGAGAATTATTTGAATTTCTCCCAAAATTCTATGAGAATTACGCATCACTTTTTTTGACTTTTTTAACAAAGGCACCCATTCAACCCACATATTTTCAATCCCACGCCCTCTTTTATGCTTTTTAACAAAGGCACCAATTAAAGCTACATAATTTCAATCCTACCCCTGTCCTTTATGCTTTTTTAATTATGGAAACCTCTATAGATTGGAGGGCTAGGATCAGCCTATGAAAATGATTTTACGGGCACAACCTGTTGATGTTGTGTTCCATCACATCTACGGTTTGGATCAACCTATGATGTGGTCCGTACAGTTCTTTGTCGGCCCGTGCATCGCACAGGTTTTTTTACTAGTTATATATATATATATATATATATATATATATATATATATATATATAGGCGAAAGTGATTGTGAGCGGCCCCTCATATAAGCTTATATGAGGTGACCGCTAAAAACATGGTGGGCCCACATTTTTGGGGTGATCCGAACCGGTCATTATAGGCCCTGACTTAGATAGAGGGTGCCCAAAAAAATCAGCTACAGAGGATCATCCCAACCCTTCAAACTGTGGAGGTGAAAGAGGGGAAAATGGGCGGGTATAAATTTGTCCACTTACCCGTCCATTTTCCCCCTCTTTCACCTCCACAGTATGAAGGGTTGGGATGATTCTATGGAGCTGATTTTTTGGGCACCCCTTATCTACGTCAGGGCCTATCAAATGACCGGCTCGGATCACCCCAAAAATGTGGGCCCACCATGTTTTTAGCGGTCACCTCATATAAGCTTATATGAGGGGCCGCTCACAATCACTTTATATATATATATATATATATGAGAAAAGTGACACTGTGCGGCCGTATAGATAGCTTATCTACTCCTCCCTCTTTTATTAACGCAGGGAAGTCACCCACCGTCGGATGGAGCTGTTTTCAGCCATGTGATGGTCAAAACTCATATGAGAAAAGTGTTCTCTATATATAAACCCATCGTGAGAAAGAAAAACACAGTGAAAAGTTTTCCAAAAAATGAAGCTTTCTCCCGAGACTTTCTCTCCCACGAAGCTTTCTCTCTCACGAAGGGCGCTCACCCACCTTCATCTTCTTCCTCTCGCTAGCGTACCAGGTACCATTACTTCCTCTCCTTTCATTTTTTTCTTGTTTTTTTTGTGAAAACCAGTGGTTAGGGTTCGAACCAGCAGAATCGAACCCTAATGATCAAAGAAGAAATTGCTTTGTCTTTTCCTTTGCATCTGATTTGTGGGTTTGAAAACCCTAATCGAACCCTAATAATCTGATTTTTTCCAGTCAATTGATTTTTTTCCAGCCATCTGATTTATGGGTTCGAACCAGCAGAAACAACGTTTGAACAATCAATATGATGAAATTATGGGTTCGAACCTGCAAAAACAACGTTTGAACAATCAAAGAAGAAATTGCTTTGTCTTTTCCTTTGCATCTGATTTGTGGGTTTGAAAACCCTAATCGAACCCTAATAATCTGATTTTTTCTCTTTTTTTCTGGGTGAAAACCGAGCCATCTTATTTTGATTTTTTTTTTGGGTTGTGAGAACCCCAACCTAACCGAGCCATCTTATTTCTCTTTCTCTTTTTTTTTGTGTGGAAAGCAATTTATTAGGGGTTCGAAAAATCTGGAAGTTTATTAGAGTTGAAAAATCTAATAAACCCATTAGGTATGATTCTTCCCCTCATTGCATTCTTTTTCTCTTTTTCTTTTTTTTTGAAAAGCAATTTATTAGGGGTTCGAAAAATCTGGACGAAAACCCTAACCCAGATTTTTCCAACCCTAATTATTTGATTTTACGATTTTTTTGGGTTGTGAAAAGAAAAATCTGGACGAAAACCATCTTCTTTGATTTTTCACAAAAATCGAACCAATATAGAGAGATTTTTTTGGGGTATATTTACTGTGATTTCTATGAAAAAGAACCCTTTTCAAACTGCTTTATTAGTGTTTCATTCAAGTGGTTTATCAGGGTTCGATTATTTTACCCTGTTTTAATTGTTGTTGTTGTTGACTTCACTTTTATTTCACTTTGGTTGCTGTTGATTTTTTTCTATTTATCGTTACCACAGTTTGCCATTTGTATTTTTTTCTTTGCATTTTATTTCTTAATTTATGATAATTGCAGATAGTGCTTGTGAGTTGTATATGATCACCTAACATCCCAATGGCCAATGCCTTTCGCAGGTAATGGATGATACTATGTCAAATGTTTGTGGGTTATCCATTGATGATGTTGATGCTAATAGGTTAATTATCGTTGATGATACGTTATCACAAGCTGCTGGTGGGTTAGTAAATGATGAAGTTGAGGGGAATGGATTTCTTTTGGTTGGTGAGGAGGAAAATCTTAATGAGGGTACGTTGGTTTGTGTTGATAACGAAGAGGGTTGCAGTGGTAGTTTGCAGACTCCTACTAAGGATAATGGTAGGAGCAACGTAGCTCATAAACCGGTGGAAAAGCAGCAGTTTGATAGCGAGGCGGCTGCCTACGACTTTTACAATGTATATGGTTTGTCTACAGGGTTTGGGGTAAGGAAATGCAGGACCAGTAAGTCGAAGAAAACAGGGAAAGTGATATTTAGGAGGTTTGTTTGTGATAAAGAAGGAGAGAGATATCCTAAAGATAAGAGACTGGAGGGTAGGGAAGGGGATCTTCTTAGTTTGTTCAATAACCTTCAAGTTATTACCAAGAATCAACATGTCATCGACATATAGACAAATGAGTACACAACCATCCGAATTGGATTTAATGAATACACATTTGTCACACTCATTAATTCTATAGTCATTTTGTATCATGACTCGGTCAAATTTCTCATGCCATTGTTTAGGAGCTTGTTTAAGTCCATACAATGATTTGACAAGTCTACACACTTTGTGTTCTTGTCCTTTGACCTTGAAATCTTCTGGTTGTTCCATATAAATCTCCTCGTCAAGATCACCATTCAAGAATGCAGTTTTTACATCCATTTGATGTATCTGCAAATTGTATAGCAAAGCTATAGCAATTAACATCCTCACTGATGTTATTCTTGTTACCGGTGAATAAGTATCAAAGTAGTCTAGACCTTCTTTTTGTCTAAACCCTTTGGCTACTAGCCTTGCTTTGTACTTATCAATGGAACCATCAGCTTTACGCTTTCTCCTGAAGATCCATTTACAACCATTTGGTTTATTTCCTGGGGGAAGATCAACCAATTCCCAAGTATGATTACTTAGGATAGAATCTATTTCGCTGTCTACAGCTTCTTTCCAGAAAGGAGCACCTGGAGTTGACATAGCCTCTTTAAATGTTTGAGGTTCACTTTCCAACATGTATGTTAGAAATTCAGGACCAAATGATTTTTCAGTTCTTGATCTCTTGCTCCTTCGAAGTTCGGGCTCATTTCCTCATTCTCAGAACTAGATTCTCTTGATCTTTTCTAAGAAGGTTCACCTTGATCTCTCTTTGCAGGATATATATCCTCAAAGAATTCAACATTTCTTGTTTCCATGATTGTATTAATATGGATATTGCTTATTTCAGATTTGTGAACAAAAAATCTGTAAGCACTGCTATTTTGAGCATAGCCGATGAAAATACAATCAACAGTCTTAGGACCCAGACAAATCTGTTTTGGAAGAGGGACTGCTACTTTTGCAAGACACCCCCACACTTTTAAAAATTAAAGGATGGAGCCCTACCTTTCCATAACTCATATGGAATTTTACCTGTCTTCCTGTGGGGTACTCTATTAAGAATACAGTTTGCAGTTAGTACTGCTTCCCCCCCACAAGTTCTGAGGTAAACCTGAACTTATAAGCATGGCATTGACCATTTCTTTTAATGTTCGGTTCTTCCGTTCAGCAACACCATTTTGTTGCGGAGTGTATGGTGCAGTAGTTTGGTGAATTATTCCAAAATTTGCACATACATTCTCAAATTCGGAAGACTCATATTCTCCTCCTCTATCAGACCTAAGCACCTTGATCTTTTTATCAAGTTGAGTCTCAACCTCATTTTTATACTTGATAAACGTGCTTAAAGCCTCATCTTTGCTAGTTAACAAATAAACGTAGCAAAATCGAGTACAATCATCTACAAACGTGATTAAGTACTTCTTTCCACCTCTACTTTCCACAAACTTTAAATCACATAGATCACTATGAATTAGTTGTAGATGTTCAGATTTCCTCTCACTTGAGTTGAAATGTTTCTTAGCAAACTTAGCTTCAACACAAGTCTCACACTTGTATCCGGCATTCAAATCAAATCTTGGAATTAGCCCTAAGTTGGCTATCTTTTTCATAGTTCCATAATTTACCTGTCCTAATCTACCATGCCATAGAAAAGGAGATACAACCATGTAAACTGAATTTTTATCTTTATTGATGATAGAATTTGGGTACATAAACTTGTTCTTTACATCAATAACAGCCACATTGGCTTTGAACAAATCACCACATAAGTACCCCTTCCCCACGTACATCCCCCCTTAGAGAGTACAAATTTGTCAGATTCAAATGCAATTTTGAACCCCTTCTTAACAAGTATGGGGCCATAAATTAGATTCTTCCTTATTTCTGGAACATGCAACACATTCTTCAAGGTGAGCTCCTTTCCAGAAGTAAACTTCAGGACCATGCTTCCCTTTCCAACAATGTTTGCTGAAGTAGAGTTCGCCATGTAAAGCTTCTCTCCTTCTTCAGCCTCTTCATAGGATGAGAACAAGTGTTTATCGACACAAATGTGATTTGTGGCACCGGTATCGACAAACCAGTCCTTGGTGTTAGACACCAAGCATACTTCTGACATCACCACAGCAACAAACTTCTCATCATCTTCTTGCTCAGTCAGATTTGCTTGTTTGGCTTCTTTGTCCTTGCCTTGTTTCGGACGCTTTCTGCAATCTTTAGCCCAGTGGCCAGGTTTGTTGCAGACGTAACAATTGCCTTGGAACTTCTTCTTTTGTTCCTTTTGTTTGCCTTTCTCTTGGTCAAGCCTCTTTCTCTTCCCATCATTTTTGGGTTTGGAAGATTCAACAATGTTTGCCTTTGGTTCTTTATAAGGGTTTGTTGCCCTTCTGTTGTCTTCTTCGATTCTCAACCGAAGAATGCGATCTTCTAGATTCATCTCCTTGCGCTTGTGCTTCAAGTAATTCTTGAAGTCTAACCAAGCAGGTGGCAACTTCTCAATCACAACCGCCACTTGAAATGACTCACTCAAAGTCATTTTCTCAGCATGGATGTCATGCAAAATGATTTGCAAATCTTGAACTTGACTAATGATTGATTTTGAATCAACCATCTTGAAGTCCAGAAATTTGGCAACGATATGCTTCTTTGTGCCAGCATCCTCGGTTTTGTATTTCTTCTCCAAGGACTCCCACAATTGCTTGGCTGTTTCAAAACTGCTATAAACAGCATATAAATTGTTAGCTAAACAATTGAGAATGTAGTTACGGCAAAGGAAATCACCATGTTTCCAAGCCTCCAACGCCGCAAGCGTTGTGACATCATGCTCATTAGGAGACAATATCGGGCACACCTCCGACAAAAACTTCACAAGGTTCAGAGTGGTCAGATAGAAGTACATTTTCTGTTGCCACTGTTTGAACCCAACGCCAGTAAATTTTTCTGGCTTCTCATTTGGTGGATTTGGCATCACCACACGAGGAATGGTTTGTGGAACCATACCTCCAACTACAGAACCAAAAGGCATAAAACCTGTATTGGTAAAACCAATTCCGGGTCCAAAAGTCGTGCGGCTTGAACCCGCGCCACCATTTGTGGTCTCAGTACGAAGACCCGCAGCATTAGTTACATTGTTACCAGGCGCTCCATTGTTGTTGGTCGGATTGACCACTGGAACACTTCCATCATTTGCAATGTCCTCTCCGACATTCAAGTTCTGGATATCGGGCAAGTTCTGGATATCGGGCAAGTCATCAAAGATTCCCGCCATTTCAATTCTCCTATAAACCCAACAAATAGTTAGATCGAAATCTCTTTAAGATTGTTAGCTAAACACTATTTGTTGTAAACCAATAATAGAATTGGAATGTATAGAAGAATTGTTAGTGAGATATAAGCATGATTAATAAAGCCGAAACTTGTTCCACCACCGAACAAAACAGTAAGAGGACTGCGTTTATAAACAAAGTAACAAACTAGAAAGAAATTAAATAATGAAGTGAGGTACGGTTTACCAAATCTCCTTAAAGCGATTTGTTCCTGCCTATGGTGCTTTGCAGGTAATGAACAATGCTTCCCAAGATACAACACTTCCAACCAGGCTTGATTAACACTATCAAACTTGGGCGCGATCGAAATTTACTTGGATCAACACACTCAGAGAAAACACTTGGAAAATTTGATTTGATATCAAAAGGATGATCAATAGATAATTTTCTTTTAGAGAACAACTCTTTCTGCAGAAGAAAAATTGTGTCTTGGACGAGAAATTTGTTTGCTATTTATAGAAAACGAATGGACATGTCTTTTCACCAAAAAAATTAAATGGAGAATTTGTAACTGTCATGAAATAAATGGAGAATTTATAACTGTCATGAAATGAATGGAGAATTTGTAACTTTCAGGAAATAATGGACATGAGCCATTAAACCATTTTAAGTTACAACAATTCATTTTAAGTTACAAAGGAAATAATGGACATGAGCCATTAAACCATTTTAGGTTACAACAACATTTACCACATTTGAATTTAACTCAGTAAAAACAAAACCCGATAGGGTGTGGCTCTTTGGTGTAAAGTCATGGGTTTGCTCCCCAGTGACAGGCGTTCGAATCCCCCCTTGTTTAGCCGATGCATCCCCCCTTGTTTAGCCGATGCACGTGGTCTCCGGGTGCCCGCGCGCATCCCTAGGAAATAGTCCCGTCCTACAAAAGTGGGGTGGGGATACCCTATGGCATAAAAAAAAAATCAGTAAAAACATGTAGTACACGAAATCTACAAGTGTCTACTAATCTATTTGATCTGGTGCCGGGAGTCCAAGGCGCTTAAAGCAGGTGAACCCCCTATTCACAACAAAGTTGTGACCCGTCACATATTTTGCCTCCTCAGATGCAAGGTAGACAGCTGCCCACGCCACATCAGCCTCCTCTCACCGGCCCCACTCAGCTCCCTCAATCCACCCACTATCTGGTCTCGCCCGGCTTTTGGGTAGAATGCCTCCAGCTGGTCAATGACGAACCTCATGGGTACCGCAAAGGGCGAGATACAATGAATCCTCACACCAGGCCTACACATCTCACTTGCGGCGGATTTTACAATCCCTGGTATAGTAAACTTGGATATGGTATAAGGGTGCGGCCCAAGCCCGCCCAATAGCCCGCTAATACTGGCGGTACACAAGATGGATCCGGAGCCCGCGGGTATCATGACCCGACCTGCGTGCTTGATCCCCGCAACTGCCCCACGGACGTTGATGCTCATTACTCGATCAAAGTCGTCGAGATCGAGATCCTCAATGCTCGGTGGGACAGAGGGGCCGGCGATGCCGGCATTGTTGTACATGATGTCCAGTTTGCCATGGCGGGCCACGGTCTGGTCCACAACATCCGCCACTTGGCGCTCGATGGATACATCACATGGGACAAAGTGGGCCTGTGGGCCCAGTTCAGATGCGGCTTCTGGGCCTAGCTGGGTGTCGATGTCAGCTAGGATGACTTTGGCACCTTGTCGGATAAACTCGCGGGCCGTGGCCTTGCCGAGTCCACTCGCTCCGCCAGTTATCAGGGCGATCTTGCCTTCAAGCCCGCACAAAGGATTGTAAGTTTGTAAAATGTTCAAGATTCCTAGGGACCATCTGAGAAGGCATTTGGCAGATGGGCCGTTGCATGTGAGAGAAGCCACACAGGCTCACTTTTCAGCAGATTTTGTCTTGAGAAAACAAAATTGCATGCAGAGGTGGATTGGGACAACATATATGATTAAAAGGACTCACTTTCAACAACTCCATTTGCATATGGGAAATCATATTTCCACCCTATTTTCTAGCATTTTCATCAATATATTATTTTAAAAATCTTACGGCTTATGATTCAAACCAAATATAATGGTTTGCGATTTGAATCTCCTGGTTGAATCTTAAAGTGTACGAAGTTTGCGATTTTCAATTGAATCTAACAATTCGATAGTAAATCGAACGATTTATACAATTTATCCTAATTTAGTTTTTATAATTGAAAACATGATTTTCATTCAAAAGACTCCATTTCCCTTCTGCATTAGAGTTGCCTTCGAAAGCCCTCTCATGAGAAGAAAACAAAAGTGCAAGAGAAACTCCAATGAATTGAATCAATTTGAACTAGTCAAGCAAAGTGCACATGACACGGCGGAAGCGTGCGGAAAAAGGCGATGATCACCAGCCGTTGAAGAACACCGTCTTTTTTAACAAAAAAAAAAGTTTGTGACGCTGAAATGGACTCCGATACATAAGATCAAATCGGAAATAATCTTTGTTTCATACTACTATCTCGATATATAATCTCATGTCCATGGCTGAATGGTTAAAGCGCCTAACTCATAATTGGCAAATTTGTAGGTTCAATTCCTGCTCCCAACATGTTACATACGACAGATATTGTATAATTATTCAGTTTTCCGCAATTTTTTCCATCCCTCTATGTAAATAGTCCAATATAGGCTCACAGTCAATAACATCTTGTTTTTTTAATAATATAATATTTCCCCTAAATGTTTAGTATTAAATATAATATTATTTTTAATTGGTGTATCAAAATTCGGCCTAAATTTCGGTTTCGGTGAGGACCAAAATGCATTTTGAAACCGAAACTTGAAACCATATATGCTTGCTTCCATATAAATGCACCGTGGTGACGTGCAGCCAATGGGGGCCGCCCTTTCAGTCCATTTTTGTAAGGTTGCCCTTGAGTTTAGTATTTCTGTTATTTTTTTAACATAAGTACGGCAGAGTGCAAATTCCTACTAGGTAGGCGATCCTAATCGTTCAGAACAATCCAAACTGTTCATAGGGTTAACAAGTGATTCAAATCTGTATAAAAGTATGACCCAATTTTATATGCCCCACTAACGGAATTTTTTTTATGGGAAGTGATACATTTGTCTTACATGAGACAGCTCCCTATAGTGTATTTATGACCAGTCTTTTACACTAGAGGGGGCTCCCACTGGCAAAAAGGGGCAAATATTTCATTTCTCCTTTATATTTAATTTAATTTAATTTAATTTTTGACCGTCCATTTTATGGGCCAGAGGTGATTGTCTTATCTGTTATTGTTCTCTTAAATGAATGGTTAATTTGGATCATGAAATCGCTTCCATGGTTTGGATCATGAGTGGAGCACTATAATTTTCAATGGGCCTATCAAACCCTAGGATGCTTGAATCAGACCTGGAATCGGGATTCGATTCTAATTCCACCCCACCCAGAGCGGAGGAATTAGAGGGGGGAAATGTTGGAACGTGTTTCCATCCTAAAAGGTGGTATGCTAATTCTTCTAAAGTCAGATTGGAATTTTCATTAGAATTTTTTAGATTAAAATTCTTATTTTAATTTTTCCTCTATAGTCATAATGGAATTTAATTAGGAATTTTTTTAAGAGAAAAGGGTTTCTGCGCTCAAGCACAGAAACAGGGGGCATATTTTTTGGTGGGATCCAAATCATTCATTTGATGAGCCCTTTCATAGATAGGGTGTCCACAAAAAATCAGCTCCATTGGATCACCATAGGGTGTCCATTTGTGGGCCCAAAAAATGGGCAGATGTCCACTATCCGCTCATTTTTTTGGCTCACAAATGGACACCCTATGGTGATCCAATGGAGCTGATTTTTGGTAGGCACCCCATCCATGATGGAGCCTTCCAAATGAATGCTTAGGATCACCCCCCAAATGCCCTCCTGTTTCTGTGCTCGAGCGTAGATAAGCTTATCTGCGCTCGAGCGTAAATTAAAATTATTATTTTAACTTTTCCGCTAAAGTCGGAGTGGAATTTTTATTAGAATTTTTTAAATTAAACTTCTCATCCCGTCTAATGGAGAATCCGAATAGGAATAGAGCTATGACTCTATGAGATGTCATGTAAAAATAAAAACTAAAAGAGATGGGTGTACATGGCAAAAACAAGGGGATATATAAATATATTTCGTGAAAGACTTCGAATTTCTTCTCATGCACGTCGAACAGCTATCTCCCGTTTATTTAATGTTATTTCAAGTTTAGGTGCTGTTCCTGGCTATAATCTGTCTGTTTTGTGTTTTTCCTTTGTTATTTTTGGTGTTGGCATGTGCATTGCTTGAATTAATGGAGAAATTTGCAGGAAGTTTATTAGATCAAGCTAATCTGAGTAAATCTGCTTACATATAGGTTTTAGCTTGAAGAAGTTAAACAAAAGAACCATTTTTTGCGCCTAGAACATTGAAGATTTGGACTAGAGTTGTAGAGGAGGGTAGAATAAGTTCATTTTACCGCTTTCCAGCTGTGAAGAAATTATACATTCCCTTATTTGTCGAAATAGCGTGCTCGGACACCAGATCTACGGAAATAATCACTTCGGATTTTCGAGCATGGCAGCAGGTTCCTTGTGTTTCAGTGGTGTTGAAACCCCTTATATTGGATTAAGAAAGTGTTCTTCATCCTTGGTTTCTTCAAGGAGACTTGAATTCACAGTATCTATAGCTCCAGGCCCTGATTTTTATGTAGGAGGAGACGTGTTGCTTGTGGAAGGAGAGTTTTGAAAATTAGGTGTGAGAAAGGAGCGGTTGCTCGATCTATTTGGGGTCTTCTCTTTTCTCGGTTTGGGATCAGTTGGGTCCCTTCCAATTCTATGGCTGAATTTATTCAGAGTTGGGAATGGGCTCCTTGGAAAAGGAAAGACAGAATTCTGTGGAAGATGTGTCTCTTAGCCTCATTGTGGTTTTTGTGGAAAGAGAGGAATGCGCGTGTCTTTGAAGGGAAGGCTGGTTTTCCATATTGGATTTATATTCAGGTGATAGCTGCAGTCATCTCCTGGGCCCGTATACTTCCTCTTTTTCGTTTTGTTTCAGCTTTTGACCTCTGGGAAGGATGGTCAATCATCTGTATGGAATCGGCTACCAAAGTGAAAACCCGCCCCTCCTGGTCTCCTCCTCCGCCGGGGTCCCTGAAGCTTAACTTTGACGGCTCCTCTATTGGCAACCCAGGAGCGGCAGGAGTAGGAGGGTTATGTAGAAACCACAAAGGGGAAGTCCTCTGGGCCTACTCGGGGCCTATTGGATTGGCAGACTCGAATGAGGTAGAGGTTAGAGCCGTGCACAGCGGGCTTCACTCCATGCCTCGCCTGGAGTGCGACAGAATTATAGTCGAAGGGGAATCCTTAAATGTTATTCGCTGGCTTTCGGGCGCCGCTTCTCCCCCATGGCGATTTTTGCCTCTCTTAGAGGAGATAGAGGATAGATCTAAGGGCTCCTCCATAGTTTTTCGCCATGTCAGGAGATCAGCCAATGCGGATGCCGACTCCCTGGCCAAGAAAGGCGTTTTTCGGGCCGAGTTTGAGTGCTTTGACTATCTTCCTCCTTGACTTATTGTATTGCTATCTTTCTATTCTCTTTGTTCCTTCAGGACCATCTCGGTTCTTTATATATATATATATATATATATATATATATATATATATATTATGTTGCCCTCTTCAAAAAAAGAAAAGAAAGGAGCGGTTGCTTTAGTTGAGAAGGCCAAGACTGGAAAGGAAAGGGCTGATGGAAATGTAGGCCAGTTTACATGTGTAATGAAATTCGGTGGTTCTTCAGTTGATTCGGCTCAAAGAATGAGAGAGGTTGCTGATCTTATTCTTAGCTTTCCTGAAGAAAGGCATGTATTGATATTGGCACTCCACTCCTTATTTCTCAGTTTTCTCGTTGCATTTGCCAGTTCCCTTTTCTAGCAAGCAACATGTCAGCAGCCAAAAAAAAAAAACATGTCAGCAGCCAAAAGAGAAGTATAAAATAAAGAATTGCCAATATCAAAACAAAGGGTGTTTGGGCATCATCTCCTTAAAAACAGAGATTGACCTGACCTTTCAAACATGCTTGTCACATTTTTTATTGAATTTGTTAATATCACTTTCAAACATGCTTGTCACATTTGTTATTGAATTGTTAATATCACTTTCAAACATGCCTTCTCAAATGTAGTCTATCTTTCAAGCATGCCTTCTCAAACCATAACCAAAACCAGAAATTCAAATACCCACTGACAAACCATTTGTAAAACCTAGAAATCCAAATACCCCTATGAAATAAAAGAGAGGCAGATAAAATTTAGGGAAAAAACTGCTTATCTCAAGAGGAAAGGGTAGAGATGTTCCGAGAGTCGGATGTATTCTCTAGCTTTTCGCAAAAAGAAATCTCTCTCTCTCTCTCTCTCTCTCTCTCTCTCTCTCTCTCTCTCTCTCTCTCTCTCTCTCTCTTATACCCAGTTTCAAAAATGGGAAAGTAGGGTTTTTAGGGGTTTTATACCCTCTCTCTTGTTCGTGGTTTTGGAGATTGGAAAGTACGCCTTTTACTTGTTAGTCGGCAAAAGGCTTAGGTTAAGTCTATAAAGTATACACAAGGTTAATTCTATAAAGTATAAAGTACGATAAAACACGCTCGGGTTGTTTTTTTTTCTCTTTAAACCCAACCTGAGATGGCATTGAGTTTTTAAATGTGAAAACCGACCCGACCCAAGACACACCATTTCTAAATCTGACCCAAGCTTTTTCGGTCGGTTTGATGATGGTCGGGTTTTAGAGACCTGATTTACTGCATATCATCTCTGGTAAATGCAATGTTTTAAAAATTGGAATCAAATAGTAAATCGTAATAGGGGTCGAATCGTATCGGATCGTAAATCGTTTCGTAGATCATAAGATTCATTTGGATATAATATATAAATTCATTAAGAACTATTTTATTTTCATTTATTATTACGAAACGATGTCCAAAAATGCATGTGGCGGCTTCTGCGGAATTTAAGAATTAAAAATTTAGTAAGAACTATTTTATTTTCATTTATTATTATGTGTTTACTAGAGCATGATGGACCTCCCTAGATCTGCAATGGGGAGCTTTGAGATGTGATTTATTGGGTATCCTAGTATTCTTTTTAGTTGACCTTTTCTTCTGTTTTTGGGTTTAAAGGTAGGTGGCATGTCCTCCTCTTGTATTTTTTTTCTTCTAATTATTAATAAAATTTAAGGTGCCGGCCTAGGTTCCTAGATAAATTTCGAGTTAAAAAATGTTTATTAGAGAATGACACTAGACGTATTACATAACTATCAGTCACTAAAAATAACATACAATAGCATGCCAAGCATATATAAAGCAAATTTTGCACAAGACACGGTCAAATCTGTTAAAATAATACATTGAATTAGACACCAAAATGGGATATTTACACATCTCTAGGTTGATTTGACTAAGAAAAAAGGAAATAGGACACAGGAAAACTACAGATCCTTACCAGAAATAGTGGACCTATCTACTCTAAGCTCATCAATGGTCCTGAACATATCAAGGAACAAAACCCTTGGATAAGAATAGTGTTGAAATGCATGTAAATGACTACAAAACTAGAAGTGAGATCTTACTTAAGATGCAGGTCTTTTATGAAGCTCAACTCATCCATGTCTGATACCCTAGAAGCACCACAACTGACAGCCTTTTCCCCTGCTTAAGACACCACCATGAAATTTTGAACACCAAAAAGAATCCTTAATTAAGAAAAAAAAAAACAACACAAACTGTACAGAAAAATCAACACCCACCTGTAGAATCTTGTTTGTCGTCTTCCCCATAGCAGAGGGAACAATTACAGGCCTTTCTTCAGGAAAGCTAAGAATAAGATCAGCAACCTCTCTCATTCTTTCAGCCGATGCAACTGAAGAACCACCGAATTTCATTACACATGTAAACTGGTCTACATTTCCATCAGCCCTTTCTTTCCCAGTCTCAGCCTTCTCAACTAAAGCAACCGCTCTTTTCTCACACCTAATTTTCAAAACTCTCCTTTCACAAGCAACACGTCTCCTCCTACATAAAAATCCAGGGTCTGGAGCTATGGATACTGTGAATTCAAGTCGCCTTGAAGAAACCAAGGATGAAGAACACTTTCTTAATCCAATATAAGGGGTTTCAACACCACTGAAACGCAAGGTAGACGCCGCCATGATACAAAAGCCGAAGTGACTATTTCTAAAGATCTGGTGTGGGGGAGAGCTATTTCGACAAATAATGGAATGTAGGATTTCTTCGCTGCTAGAAAACGGTAAAATGAGCTTAATCTAGCCTCCTCTACAACTCTAGTCCAAATCTTCAATGTTCTAGGCTCAAAACAGGTTCTTTTGTTTAACTTCTTCAAGCTAAAACCTAAATATAAGCAGATTTGCTAAAATTAGCTTGATCTAAGACACTTACTGTAAATTCTGCACAAAACAGACAGATTACAACAAGGAACAGAACCTAAACTTCAAAAAAACCCTAGAAATCTGAAAAGTAAAGTACTAAAAGCTTGAAAAGAAAGGAAAAGGACGAAAGCTAGGGTTTTGGTTTTCTTTTTCCTTACTTTCCTCTCGTGTTTCCTTCCTTTTGAATAACCGTGGGAGCTCTTGAAGGAATGCGAGGGTTTGAGTATTGTAAAGGCACACACACACAGAGAGATTTTAAGCAGACAAGGGTTTGAGTATTTATAGTAAACGAGCGGAGAAAGTGCACAGAGGCGTATTATAGCAGAATGCCCTAGCTTTTGACCTTTTCAATTACGGTAATTGGACCGTTCATCGACTTTGGAGAATTTTTGAGTTTGAGTAGAATTTTCTACGAGCCTTCTAAATTCCAGAAATTTGAACGAAGACTAACCTTTTTAAAATATTCGTGGGATTTGGTAGGAAATTTGAACGAAGACTAACCTTATTTTTAGGGATTTGGTAGGAAATTTAGTGGGAAGCCAATTTAGAGTCAGTTTTGCAGGACAGAACAGCCACACAAGCTCACTTTTCAGCAAATTTTGTCTCTAATACAAAAGTTTTTGTGAGCCGTCTAAATAGCTTTCGGTGAAATGGCCTAGCAAATTGAAAGAAAGAGAAATGCTAAACTGAAAGACGCACTTACAATAACCCAGATCCCAAGAGTGCCTCATTGGATCCACATCTTCAACCGCAATATCAGAATATGGTTGTGTCGAAATCATTTCCATATTTTTATTGTGAAAATATAAGGAACTATATAAAATTCGTTTTGAGTTGACTTCATGAATGGGACTAAGTATCGATCATTTCCCTATTTTTATTCTGAAATATTAGGAACTATATAAAATTCGTCCTGACTTGACTTTATGCAAAATTCGTATTTATTGCCCAACATGAATGCCAAAAATACCCCTAAGGAAAATCAGAAATGTCAATAAAAAAGGTATTGTGCTAGGCTGGGAGACATGAATGGAAATAACAAAAAAGTGAGAAAAAAATTTAACCCTTGAATCACTCTTTATATATATATATATATATATATATATATATATATATATATATATATATATATATATATATATATATATATATATATGAGAGAAAACGGTTCCTACACACATGTGTAGATAAGTTATCTACACACTAGCTTAAATACAGTGGGGGCTACATTATTTGGGTGATTCAAACCATTCATTTTTAAGGCCCTCACATAGATAGGGTGTCCACAAAAAATCAGATCCATAGGATCATCCTAACCATTCGAACTATGGAGGCAAAAAATGGACTAATTTGTGAAGGTTTAAAGACATCCATTTTACCTCCACAAATCGTAGGGTTGGGATGATCCTATGGATCTGATTTTTTGTAGACACCCTATCTATGTGAGGGCCTTTAAAATGGATGGCTTGGATCACCCAAACAATGTGGGCCCCCACTCTACACATATGTGTAGGAACCGTTCTCTCTCTCTCTCTCTCTCTCTCTCTCTCTCTCTATATATATATATATATATATATATATATATATATATATATATATATATATATATATATATATATATGTATATAAGGATTTGTTAATATCACTTTCAAACATGCCTTCTCAAATGTAGTCTATCTTTCAAGCATGCCTTCTCAAACCATAACCAAAACCAGAAATTCAAATACCCACTGACAAACCATTTGTAAAACCTAGAAATCCAAATACCCCTATGAAATAAAAGAGAGGCAGATAAAATTTAGGGAAAAAACTGCTTATCTCAAGAGGAAAGGGTAGAGATGTTCCGAGAGTCGGATGTATTCTCTAGTTTTTCGCAAGAAGAAATGGCTCTCTCTCTCTCTCTCTCTCTCTCTCTCTCTCTCTCTCTCTCTCTCTTGTACCCAGTTTCAAAAATGGGAAAGTAGGGGTTTTAGGGGTTTCATACCCTCTCTCTTGTGCGTGCTTTTGGAGATTAGAAAGTACGCCTTTTACTTGTTAGTCGGCAAAAGGCTTAGGTTAAGTCCATAAAGTATACACAAGGTTAATTCTATAAAGTCTAAAGTACGATAAAACACACTCGGGTTGTTTTTTTTTCTCTTTAAACCCAACCTGAGATGACATTGAGTTCTTAAATGTGAAAACTGACCCGACCCAAGACCAACCATTTCTAAACCTGACCCAGTGCTTTTTCAGTCGGTTTGATGACGGTCGGGTTTTAGAGACCTGATTTACTTCATATCATCTCTGGTAAATGCAATGTTTTAAAAATTGGAATCAAATCGTAAATCGTAATAGGGGTCGAATCGTATCGGATCGTAAATCGTTTCGTAGATCATAAGATTCATTTAGATATAATATTTAAATTCATTAAGAACTATTTTATTTTCATTTATTATTACGAAAGTATGAAACGATGTCCAAAAATGCATGTGGCGGCTTCTGTGGAATTAAAGAATTAAAAATTTAGTAAGAACTATTTTATTTTCATTTATTATTATGAGTTTACTAGAGCATGATGGACCTCCCTAGATCTGCAATGGGGAGCTTTGAGATGTGATTTATTGGGTATCCTAGTATTCTTTTTAGTTGATCTTTTCTTCTGTTTTTGGGTTTGACTTTGAAGCTAGGTGGCATGTCCTCCTCTTGTATTTTTTATTCTAATTATTAGTAAAATTTAAGGTGCCGGCCTAGGTTCCTAGATAAATTTCGGGTTAAAAAATGTTTATTAGAGCATGACACCCTTGATTTGAAATGACGTATTACATAACTATCAGTCATTAAAAATGACATACAATAGCATGCCAAGCATAAGGCAAATTCTGCACAAGACACAGTCAAATCTGTTGACATATCTTGCCGTATTGCTGTGTTAAACATTTAGCTCACGATCAGAGAACAATTGAGGGTAAACAATAGTAGGAAGTACTAAAAGTTAACAATATTAAGGGATATTTACACATCTCCAGTTTGATTTGACTAACAAAAAAGGAAATAGGACCCAGGAAAACTACAGATCCTCACCAGAAATAGTGGACCTATCTACTCCAAGCTCATCAATGGTCCTGAATAGGGCTGCAACTCAGGTCGGGCGGGTCGGGTTTTGGAGAACCCAACCCTACCCGAGAAATATCTCGGGTCGGGTCGGGTTTTTTTTCGGAAAACCCACGAATCCCAAACCCGGCCCTACCCATGATAAATCTCGGGTCGGTTCGGGTCGGGTTGGGTTTTTTCACGTTGACGCAATTTTTTAAGGAAAATTCTTGTTTGGCAAGGCAACTCAACTCATAGAAGCAGAAATTACACTCACATTACACTTGAATCAAACAATGATGTAATTACACTCACATCACACTTGAATCAAACAATGCTGTAATTAAACAATGTTGTAATTACAATCAAACAATGCTGAATCAAACACTTGAATCAACTCAACTCATAGAAGCAGAAATTACACTCACATACAGTAACAGTGGGTGCGTGGGTTTTCACTTTTAACTTTTAACTAACAATAGAAAAAAATATACATACTATAACTTATGTAACTTGGGTCGGGTCGGGTCGGGCCCCTTCAAACCCGGCTTGACCCGAGATTCATGCAGGCTTTTGAATGCTCAACCCGGCTCGACCCGAAACCCATGAAACCTGAACCCAACCTAGGCTATTTTCGGGTCGGGTCGATGCGGGTCGGGGAAAACCCGGGTCGAGTTGCAGCCCTAGTCCTGAACATATCAAGGAACAAAACCCATGGATAAGAATAGTGTTGAAATGCATTTAAATCACTACAAAACTAGAAGTGAGATCTTACTTAAGATGCAGGTCTTTTATGAAGCTCAACTCATCCATGTCCGATACCCTAGAAGCACCACAACTGATAGCCTTTTCCCCTCCCTAAGACACCACCATGAATTTTTAAACACCAAAAAGAATCCTTAATCAAGGGGAAAAAAAACGACACCCACCTTTAGAATCTTGTTTGTCGTCTTCCCCATAGCAGAGAGAACAATTACAGGCCTTTCTTCAGGAAAGCTAAGAATAAGATCAGCAACCTCTCTCACTCTTTCTGCCGATGCAACTGACGAACCACCAAATTTCATTACACATGTCAACTGGCCTACATTTCCATCAGCCCTTTCCTTCCCAGTCTCAACTAAAGCAACCGCTCTTTTCTCACTGCTAATTTTCAAAACTCTCCTTCCACAAGCAACACGTCTCCTCCTACATAAAAATTCAGTGTCTGGAGCTACGGATACTGTGAATTCAAGTTGCCTTGAAGAAACCAAGGATGAAGAACACTTTCTTAGTCCAATATAAGGGGTTTCAACACCACTGAAACGCAAGGTAGACGCCGCCATGATACAAAAGCCGAAGTGACTATTTCTGCAGATCTGGTGTGGGGGAGAGCTATTTCGACAAATAGGATTTCTTCAAGCTAAAACCTAAATATAAGCAGATTTAGGAGTGTAGGATTTCTTCGCAGCCAAAAACCGGTAAACTGAGCTTAATCTACCCTCTTCTATAACTCTAATCCAAATCTTCAATGTTCTAGGCTCAAAACAGGTTCTTTTGTTTAACTTCTTCAAGCTAAAACCTAAATATAAGCAGATTTAGGAGTGTAGGATTTCTTCGCAGCCAAAAAACAGTAAACTGAGCTTAATCTACCCTCTTCTATAACTCTAATCCAAATCTTCAATGTTCTAGGCTCAAAACAGGTTCTTTTGTTTAACTTCTTCAAGCTAAAACCTAAATATAAGTAGATTTACTCAAATTAGCTTGATCTAATACACTTACTGCAAATTCAGCCATTAATTCAAGCAATGCACATGCCAACTCCAAAAAAAAAAAGAAGGGAAAAAACACAAAACAGACAGATTACAATGCGTCTGAAAATGAGAAATAATATAAAAAGATTTACAAAAAGAGCTGTGGAAAGTAAAGTACCAAAAGCTTGAAAAGAAAGGAAAAGGACGAAAGCTAGGGTTTTGGTTTTGGTTTTGGTTTTTGAGTTTGAGTGGAATTTTCTACGAGCCTTCTAAATTCCAGAAATTTGCCAGAAATTTGATCGAAGACTATCCTTTTTATGAGGTGGCTGTTCGCCTGTTCTCTAGTATAAAAGTTTTTGTGAGCCGTTTAGATGGCTTTACGTGAAATGGCCTAGCAAATTGAAAGAAACAGAAATATTAAACTGAGAGAAATTATATGGTGTAAGGCCTTATTGTGGTGGAATTAAAGTACCCCCCTTGACATTTGATCCAACAGCAGCTCCTCAAAAAGTGACCTGCTGTTGGATCAAATATCAAGGGCGGTGCCCCTACCGTATTGTCGTAAGGCCTTACACCGTATAAAATCTCATAAACTGGAGGGGCGCACTTACAAAAACCCTAGAGTGCCTCATTGGATCCACATCGTTCGACCGCAATAAGAAATGCATCCGAAATACAAAATTAAAAGAATGATAAATGCGGTGGAGCGAGGTGGATCTAAAGTGGCACCCTAGGTTTTTGAAAGGGCATCCTTCTGCCCCTCTGAGATGATCGAATTCTCCGTGACCAAAATTTTAGTGTTATCTTAGCTGCCTCAATCTCCAAGCCGGAGCAAAAGTTTAAGAAAAGAAATGCCATGCAAAAATGAAATGATTCCATAGCTTGAAGAACGGAAAGAAAAAATTAAACATATAGGGCACGTTCGGCTACCAGGAATCTGTTTTTATGACAAATCGGTAGGCTAAAGGGGAGATGAGGGTGAAGTTGCAAGAATGGAAATCCAGGAATGGTTGTCTCCGGCGATGAGATGGGGCTAAAAATCAGGAAACGGGAAACTCTACTCAAAATCCGGTCAACCTTAATTTTCACCATTTTTAGCCGCATGACTTTTAGTAGCTTCACCCGCATCTCCACATGGAGACTACCAATTTATCATGAAAACATAGTCCTGGTGGCGAGACATGGCCATAGTTAGGCCCTGTTTGTTTCATATTGTGACAACTGATTGTGGGTCCAAAACAGATTATTGGACTCAAAATTACGTATAATTCAGACTCTAATAATTCGTTTGGCCCCACAATCACTTGTAGCAGTCTAAAACGAACAGGGCCTCAAGGTTTTGTCAGCCAGTTTAAACCATAAATGACTCATCATTTTAGAAGATGATAGGGTTTAGAAAGAAAAAAGGAAGATGAAAGGCCCGTTCAAACAATCAAGGAAGATGAAAGGAAGGCCGGTTATTCTGCTCGCTCTCATGCAAAAACAAATGCTCCCTGCAACCCAACAAAACTTCAAAAATTTTCTAAAGAATTGAATTGAATCAAAATCTACAGCCTTTGTGTTTCTCCCTTTTTATCTTAGATGGATCTATTTTGTAATTATAATTTACTGGCTATGCAATGAAAATTCCAAAGAGGAGGAGCAACATGAATTGACAGACATGCAAACCAACAATAAAGAGTACGCCACAAGTTGCTGTGTTCCACATGCAAAAGCTGTTATATATTATAAATTATATTATATTACTAATAATGTATTTGATATTATAAATTTTATTATATTACAATAATATGTTTTGAAGGAAAAAAGTCATAGTTTTTGAGACTTGTGCAAGTTCCCTCCATTAATTTGAAGGGAAAAATCAAAGTCTTAAAAGTTGTGCAAAGTTCCCTCCATCTTTTTCATTTGGGATCTTTTCAAATGCTATGGTGAGAATTATTTGAAATTTGGTGAATCCCACATGGAGATTTAGGATTCAAACTCCTTCACTCCTTCATCTATAAATAGGAGATAGTTTCACTCATCTCATTCAAGTTCTTTAGAGCTCTTTCTCTTTGAGAGAGCACCAAGAAAGAACTTCAAGTAATAATAATAATAATATATATATATATATATATATATATATATATATATATATATATATATATATATGAGGAAAGTGTTTCTACTCGGTCCCCTCGATAAGCTTATCTACTCCTCCCTTTAAAAAAATACAGTGGGCCCACGCTGTTTGGATGATCCAAAGCATTCATTTGATAGGTCTTAACATAGATAGGGTGTGCCCAAAAAATCAGCACCAAAGGGTCATCCTAGCCCTTCGTTTTGTTGGGCACACCGTGTCCAAAATGGACGCATATAAACGTGGACGTTTATATGTGTCCATTCTGGGCACCACAAGGCACTACAAAACGAAGGGCTAGGATGACCCTTTGGTGCTGATTTTTTGGGCACACCCTATCTATGTTAAGACCTATCAAATGAATGCTTTGGATCATCCAAACAGCGTGGGCCCACTGTATTTTTTTAAAGGGAGGAGTAGATAAGCTTATCTAGGGGACCGAGTAGAAACACTTTCCTCTCTCTCTCTCTCTCTATATATATATATATATATATATATATATATATATATATATATAAGAAGAAGAAGAAGGAAGGAATAAAAAGACGGTTAAGGCCTAATGGTTATAACTGTCATTTAAACAAAATAGTTTAAATTTTAAATGCCGAAACAGTTTTTTGTTAAACGGCTATATATGAAGAGTTGCGCCTCTTCTTCAGAAGGGTGCAGGTTTCTTCGTGAGAGGGTGTCTTTGCACCGACTCTGAGTCTCTTCGGAAGGGTGTCTTTGCGCCTATTCGAAGTCTTTAAAAAGGGACTCAATCAGAGTTTGTTATATATATATATATATATATATATATATATATATATATATATATATATATATATATATATATATATATATATATCTTCTTCTGTCATTCTCTTCTCACTGTCATATAAGTTTAAAGTTTTCTGAGTGGGTTCTGATTTGTGAGAATACATGAAGTGCAGTCCTGTTAAAATTCTCGGTGTTGGGCATTGTATCCTGGAGATAGAATTTCAAGAGTCCATCTGCATCTATACGTGGGAAATTACTATCTTAAAGATAACTTCTTGGAAGTGCCTTGCCCAATTAATTCTTCTGTTCTATTTTCTGCATTCTGTTCTGTCTTATTTTCAACAACAATTTTAAGATATAACTTATTCCGAGATGGATTCAGCAATTGTCAAAACGCAAGTTCAGAATGTGGAAAGGCTTGAGCAATTCAATGGTCTGAATTACAAACACTGGAGTTTGAAGATCTTCTATCAACTCACGATTGCAAAGGTTGCCTATGTACTGAGCACGGCATATCCGCACAATCAGTCAGGAGAAAGTATCAGCGAACTTAATAATGGGCAAAAGAAATGGCTGGAAGATGATTATATCTGTCAATTCACCATTCTGCAGGCTATGACAAATTCGCTCTTCAACGTGTTTCACAAGCACTCTACTGCTTATGAATTGTGGGCGGCAATTCAGCGAAGGTATGTTAATGAAGATGCTGGAAATAAATCTTTCCTTGTTAACAAATATGTTGAGTTCAAAATGGTTGATTCCAAACCTATTATTGATCAAGTTAATGAACTCAATGATATTGCAACTGAATGTGCTGATGCCGGTGAATCAATTTCAGAAACTTTTCAAGTCTCAACTCTTATTGGTAAATTGCCTTCTTCTTGGAAGGATTACCAAAAACGTTTAAAACACGAGAGAAAATATCTAAATTTGGATAAATTGGTTCAACACATTCAAATTGAGAATAAGGCTCGCAATAGAGAAATATTTGTTGATCAAGGAAAGAAAGATAAAGTTCTTAATGTTGATCAACAGATAAATCACCAACAGATATTTCTTAATCCATAAATGATAATAATACATGGACTCTTGTGGATCTTCCTCTTAATACTAAACCCATTGGTTGTAAGTGGGTTTTGAAAAAGAAACTCAAACTTGATGATAGTATTGAAAAATATAAAGCAAGGTTAGTCGCCAAGGGTTATAGTCAAAATGAAGGATTAGATTATTTTGAAATATTTTCTCCTGTTACTAAATCTACTTCTATTAGAACTATGTTTGCTATAGCTTCCTTCTACAATCTTGAAGTACATCAAATGGATGTCAAGACCGTGTTTCTCAATGGAGATCTTAATGAGGAAATTTACATTCATCAGCCTGAAGGGCATGTTCTCAAAGGTCTAGAAAACAAGTATGCAAACTAAACAAATCTCTTTATGGTCTTAAACAAGCACCTAGACAGTGATATAAGAAATTTAGAAAAGAGATAAAAAAATTTGGTTTTAAAAGAAGTAAAGTAGAAAGTTGTGTTTTTTCTAAGAGCACAAAAGATTTTAAAGTGTTAATTACTCTTTATGTTGATGATTTATTAATTTTTGGTTCCAACATAGATTGCATTAATGAGACTAAGAGATACTTGACTCAAATATTTGACATTAAAGACTTAGGTCCTGCTGATGTTATTTTAGGAGTTAAAATTATTAAAAGAGATGGTAAATATATTTTAACTCAGTCTCATTATATTGAAAAATTATTAAGAAAGTTTAATCATTCTGATTGAACCTAGTAAGACTCCTTTTGATCCTCACTGTAAATTAGTACCCAACACTAGGTTACCTGTAAATCAAAAGGAATATGCTAAAATAATTGGTAGCTTAATGTATACCATGAATTATACTAGACCAGACATTGCATGTTCAGTTGGTATGTTAAGTAGATTTACCAATAGTCCAAGTGTTGAACATTGGAATGAAATTAGTAGAGTTTTGAGATATCTAAAACATACCATGAATTATGGCTTGCATTATAACTGTACACTTCTGTTTTAGAATGTTATAGTGATGCTAATTGGGCTTCTGATAGACTTACTTCTAAGTCAACTAGTGGCTGGCTTTTTACTATGGGTGGTTGCATAATTGTTTGGTCCTGTAAGAAACAAACATGTATAGCATTACCTTTAAAGGAATCCGAATTTATTGCTATGTCTCTTGCAAGCAAAGAGATACTTTGGATTAAAAGATTTTTAAGATGTATTCCATTTATAGATTATACTAAAGGACCAATCACTTTATATTGTGATAATCAAGCAGCAATTTACAACACCATAAATAAAAGAATATCAAATAATAGCAAGCATATTGCTATGAGATATAATCACATACGAAGAGTTGTGAAAAAGGGTAAGGTGTCACTTCAATACTTACCTACTGATCAATTGTTGGCAGACCCCCTTACTAAACCTTTATCAGGTGATAAGATCAGTAAAACTATGCTGGTCCACGCATCTCTGTTGGACCATTTAGCCCTCACCTGCTATAACTATGTTGGTCTATATGCAAGGGTAAAATCGTCACATTATCAATCTTTCTAATACTTGTCTTCCTTTTCCCTCTCTCTCTCTCTCTCTCTCTCTCTCTCGAAGGTCAGAGATATTTTTAGACAATCCCTCACCAAACACGTCTCCTCCTCTTTCTTTCATTTGTCCCCAAGAACCCTAATCCCCACCAGTTCCTTCCTTTCAAGATCTTTTTCTCCAAACCCTAATACCCACTCTCATTTCTCTTCATAAAGAAAAAAACGTCTGTGGCACACCACCGCCCTAATCCCTTTCCACGGCCTCATAGCACGTTCTGATTTCTCGCCATTTCTTTCCCGTTGTAGCATTAATGCCGGAGCCGTTCATATTTTTCGGTTCACCTAACGTGCTTCTGAAGTTTTCTGAGAATGAGGTGTTATTACAGTTTGACAAGTTTTTTTCATCCAAGATCCTCACCAAGTGCCTGAAATCAGCATATTAAGGTATGAAGGACATGAATAATTCTATTTTTCTCAATCTTTGAATGATACTTCTGATCTTCTATTTGGTTTTTCCTTTGGACTGGTAGAATTTATTGGATTTTTACTGGTCTCAATATTGTTAACTTAGTCCTAATACAATAGGATTTACTTTAGCATAGTGAATCAGTTGTGTAATTATAAATTTGATCTAATACAAGGAAAATTAAAATATATTTGAACTCCGAAATTTCCCCCCTTTACTTAGACAATTTATGTTATTAGCAATATTCGTTAATTGTTTACAGATTCCAATTCACTGATAGCCATGTCTTTGATGGTCGCGTCTTTCGCGAAAGGCTATATTAAAACAAAATTTGATGGCTGTGCTAATCCTTTGGTTTTCCATACATTTGTCATGTGCACATAAAGTGTTCGATGAAATGCATTCAACAAAATTGTTTTTTTTAACTTTCAAGTGCTCTCATTAAGCTCTCAATGAGCTGCATCACTGGAATTGGATTTTTCTCTTGAGTGCTCTGCCATGGCTTTGATTTATTTACTGACTTTTGCCTTTAATTGATCCAAATAGTCCATTTGATAGGCCTTACTTTTGACCTCCATTGGTCTACAATCCAAAACAAACAGGGTGACCTGAGAATTCGGATTAGTCATTATAGAATAATCAAACATGTGCTGATTTTGTTGCAGAAACTTCTTGAGAGTGGAGGGTTATGCTCATCCTATGAAGATGATATTTGGGTTCACCAAACTAAGATGGATTTCTCTGCCTTCACATATGAAGAACTGGACCATGTAGACGATCCATTATTGCTTCCTCGTTTTCATATGCTTCATCTCACTGGCTACTACATACTCTAGAGAATTGATATTTTTTTGTTCCCTATTCTCCCAAAATCGTTAATAAGTATTCAGGCTTGGGGATTGTAGATCTTCTGTTATTTTTTTAATGGAGTTCCTTTGTTATTTATTAATTTATTTTTGGCGGGAAAAGTAGTGCATGCATTTTTATTTTTTATTTTTGGTTTGTTGCCCATGTTTAGTTTAGGGTTTCATTTGTAGTTGGATTTGATATTTCAATAGCTTATGCTCATTTAACATAGGATTTTTCTTTTTACTGTCGTGCATCGCTCACTCCTTTAGTGACAAAAATAGATAGGTATAGATCTTTTGCACTCACTTAAACTCTGATTTGTAAAAAGTTTTATCGGTAGTTTTGTTTCTTTCTTACGGGGCTTGGATTTTGTTATATCCTAGGTTTAAAATAGGGGGTTTATCTGATTCTGAGCTCTGTGAGCAACTATGAGGCTTTTTGAGAAATTAAACAATATGTTCAATGTCCAAGAGATCTGCACCGGTACTTGACTTCTTATGATGACTTCTACCATAAAAAGGTATTTGAAATTATATTTCATATTTTTCTTTCCTTCATTTACTACCTTGATGCATTAAATATGTTGAGTCTTCAAACCGAAAATAGAGGAATAATATTGACGTGTATCAGAGTAGTTAAAGTTCGTTTTTTTTTAATCCCAAGACAATTGTGAAATTGAGTTTCCATGGCTGCACCTTTTAGATATTCATTGGATTCTTATGGTGTTTTTTATCAATATTAAGTAAAACATTCGTGGCATTAGGTTTTAATAATAAATATCTGTTTTTGTGTGCCAGGATGAATCTTGGCCAGCAGGTGGCAGTGGACTGCTCTTGAGAGCAACAAATGTTGGATTTCATCATCTGTTCCTATGTCAATGAAATCTAAAATCCGATGCTTATGTTGAAATGCATTACCACATCAAACAATAAAAAACTATTTGTGGTATGTTTTTTATTCTCAATTTATTTGTTTGGTTTGAATCTCGAATGGTTTTGGAAAAAAAAATTACATGCTTATCGAATATCTTCTAAAAAAGTGGCAGAAATTAAAATTCCTTCTCTTTGGAACATGATAGTGAAGAAACATTTATGGGTTGTTTTAAAATACTCCTTATAATAGGAACTACCAACAGGATAGAAGGAATATGGAAGGCATTGAAGAACTAAATTTTCATCTCAAACCTGCTAATCATTAATTATCATTAACGGGCAGCCCAGTGCACGAGGCTCCCGCCATTGCGTGGTCTGGGGAGGGCCCAATGATCATTAATTATCATTGAATAACAAAATTTGTATTTGACTTGGATCATTACATTATTGTAGCCCTTGATTACATAATGACCATCTAGATTGCTCCATATCTTCTTATATTGTTGTCAATTATCGGTTCTAATGCAGGTCTCTATACACTTTGGGGTGTGGTTTGGGACGCAAACTTGGGAAGGATTCTTATATTGTTGAGGTGTACCTTTGATTAAACGAACAGTTCCAGGTTTTGAGCATCCACCCCACTGATGTTCCTATGTCAATTTGGAAATTGAACTTTGTTAGACCGTGTTTCTGAAGGCTGACCATTCCTTTTTCTGGATTCAGTGTAAGTTCAGCTTTGGAATTAAAGCTCTTTCACAATTTAGTTACCCACTTTGTCCTTTATTTGCAGTACATGCTTAAGTTAAATCTTATAACTTTCTCATGTGCTTGCTGGAAATCAGTGTCTCTCAATTTGGCATAGCCTTTGTTAAAAACAGTGTCTTTATCTCTGTTATTTCAGATGGTTTTGGATTGTATGTTGCACATGTTTAAATATCCGTTTTTTGGTGATGTTGTTATTGTATTTGAGATTATACTCATGGCCAATTGTATTTAGGACTTTTATGTAATGCTCTCTTTAAATTAATAAAAGGGAGCTTCTCATTTTTTATTTTATTTCTTAATGATTAGCTTTACTGTCATATCGACAAAATTTATTTGTATATAGTTTTAAAATATCTTTTCATTAATCATTTATGTTTTTTTCGCCCGTGCATTGCACGGGGCTTCTTACTAGTATACTATACAGCAGAAGAGAAAAGGAGAGAATTATTTGAATTTCTCCCAAAATTCTATGAGAATTACGCATCACTTTTTTTGACTTTTTTAACAAAGGCACCCATTCAACCCACATATTTTCAATCCCACGCCCTCTTTTATGCTTTTTAACAAAGGCACCAATTAAAGCTACATAATTTCAATCCTACCCCTGTCCTTTATGCTTTTTTAATTATGGAAACCTCTATAGATTGGAGGGCTAGGATCAGCCTATGAAAATGATTTTACGGGCACAACCTGTTGATGTTGTGTTCCATCACATCTACGGTTTGGATCAACCTATGATGTGGTCCGTACAGTTCTTTGTCGGCCCGTGCATCGCACAGGTTTTTTTACTAGTTATATATATATATATATATATATATATATATATATATATATATAGGCGAAAGTGATTGTGAGCGGCCCCTCATATAAGCTTATATGAGGTGACCGCTAAAAACATGGTGGGCCCACATTTTTGGGGTGATCCGAACCGGTCATTATAGGCCCTGACTTAGATAGAGGGTGCCCAAAAAAATCAGCTACAGAGGATCATCCCAACCCTTCAAACTGTGGAGGTGAAAGAGGGGAAAATGGGCGGGTATAAATTTGTCCACTTACCCGTCCATTTTCCCCCTCTTTCACCTCCACAGTATGAAGGGTTGGGATGATTCTATGGAGCTGATTTTTTGGGCACCCCTTATCTACGTCAGGGCCTATCAAATGACCGGCTCGGATCACCCCAAAAATGTGGGCCCACCATGTTTTTAGCGGTCACCTCATATAAGCTTATATGAGGGGCCGCTCACAATCACTTTATATATATATATATATATATATATGAGAAAAGTGACACTGTGCGGCCGTATAGATAGCTTATCTACTCCTCCCTCTTTTATTAACGCAGGGAAGTCACCCACCGTCGGATGGAGCTGTTTTCAGCCATGTGATGGTCAAAACTCATATGAGAAAAGTGTTCTCTATATATAAACCCATTGTGAGAAAGAAAAACACAGTGAAAAGTTTTCCAAAAAATGAAGCTTTCTCCCGAGACTTTCTCTCCCACGAAGCTTTCTCTCTCACGAAGGGCGCTCACCCACCTTCATCTTCTTCCTCTCGCTAGCGTACCAGGTACCATTACTTCCTCTCCTTTCATTTTTTTCTTGTTTTTTTTGTGAAAACCAGTGGTTAGGGTTCGAACCAGCAGAATCGAACCCTAATGATCAAAGAAGAAATTGCTTTGTCTTTTCCTTTGCATCTGATTTGTGGGTTTGAAAACCCTAATCGAACCCTAATAATCTGATTTTTTCCAGTCAATTGATTTTTTTCCAGCCATCTGATTTATGGGTTCGAACCAGCAGAAACAACGTTTGAACAATCAATATGATGAAATTATGGGTTCGAACCTGCAAAAACAACGTTTGAACAATCAAAGAAGAAATTGCTTTGTCTTTTCCTTTGCATCTGATTTGTGGGTTTGAAAACCCTAATCGAACCCTAATAATCTGATTTTTTCTCTTTTTTTCTGGGTGAAAACCGAGCCATCTTATTTTGATTTTTTTTTTGGGTTGTGAGAACCCCAACCTAACCGAGCCATCTTATTTCTCTTTCTCTTTTTTTTTGTGTGGAAAGCAATTTATTAGGGGTTCGAAAAATCTGGAAGTTTATTAGAGTTGAAAAATCTAATAAACCCATTAGGTATGATTCTTCCCCTCATTGCATTCTTTTTCTCTTTTTCTTTTTTTTTGAAAAGCAATTTATTAGGGGTTCGAAAAATCTGGACGAAAACCCTAACCCAGATTTTTCCAACCCTAATTATTTGATTTTACGATTTTTTTGGGTTGTGAAAAGAAAAATCTGGACGAAAACCATCTTCTTTGATTTTTCACAAAAATCGAACCAATATAGAGAGATTTTTTTGGGGTATATTTACTGTGATTTCTATGAAAAAGAACCCTTTTCAAACTGCTTTATTAGTGTTTCATTCAAGTGGTTTATCAGGGTTCGATTATTTTACCCTGTTTTAATTGTTGTTGTTGTTGACTTCACTTTTATTTCACTTTGGTTGCTGTTGATTTTTTTCTATTTATCGTTACCACAGTTTGCCATTTGTATTTTTTTCTTTGCATTTTATTTCTTAATTTATGATAATTGCAGATAGTGCTTGTGAGTTGTATATGATCACCTAACATCCCAATGGCCAATGCCTTTCGCAGGTAATGGATGATACTATGTCAAATGTTTGTGGGTTATCCATTGATGATGTTGATGCTAATAGGTTAATTATCGTTGATGATACGTTATCACAAGCTGCTGGTGGGTTAGTAAATGATGAAGTTGAGGGGAATGGATTTCTTTTGGTTGGTGAGGAGGAAAATCTTAATGAGGGTACGTTGGTTTGTGTTGATAACGAAGAGGGTTGCAGTGGTAGTTTGCAGACTCCTACTAAGGATAATGGTAGGAGCAACGTAGCTCATAAACCGGTGGAAAAGCAGCAGTTTGATAGCGAGGCGGCTGCCTACGACTTTTACAATGTATATGGTTTGTCTACAGGGTTTGGGGTAAGGAAATGCAGGACCAGTAAGTCGAAGAAAACAGGGAAAGTGATATTTAGGAGGTTTGTTTGTGATAAAGAAGGAGAGAGATATCCTAAAGATAAGAGACTGGAGGGTAGGGAAGGGGAAGTGAAAAGGCGTCGTACTGTAAGAGAAGGATGTAAAGTGAAGATGGATATTAAATTTAGAGATGGAATGTGGGAAGTGAGCGCTTTTGTGGAGGATCATTGTCACGATCTCACATCTCCACTTAAAAGACGCTTGCATCGCTCGCATAATAATTTCCATAAGAATGCTGCATGTAAGAATTTGGTAAACGTCCTCAATAAAAGTGGATTGGGTCCTAGTGGAATTGCAAGGACAATTAATATATCACGTGATGGATCAGGTAGTGCTGTCACAACCAATCAGGTAGTGACCCATTTGAGATCAGAGAGGGCTAACAACATGGGACGAGAAGCTGTCGAAGTAGCCCTAAGATTCCAACAAAAACGATCAGAAGATCCAAACTTCCATTTCTGCATGGAGTTGGATATTTCAGGAAACTTGAGATCCATGTTTTGGGCAGACTCAAGGGCGAGGGATGCGTACCTTAGATTCAGTGATGTCACGTATAAGACCAATCGGTATAAGATGCCATTTGCACCATTTACTGGTGTCAACCATCACCGACAATCTAATCTTTTTTGTTGTGCCCTCTTAGCAGACGAGACGGAGGAGACATTTACTTGGTTGTTTAAGGAGTGGCTGAAATGCATGTGGGGGAAAGCTCCTAGTTGTATAATAACCGACATGGACGGGGCTATGTGAAATGCAATCAGAACAGTTTTTCCGAACACCCGTCATCGGTTTTGCTCGTGGCATATCAGTAAGCACCTAGTTGAGCATATTCCAGCTATGCGAGATTCGACTAGCGATTTCGCTAAGGATTACACTCATTGGTATTTCAGGAAAAACATAGCCGACAGTGAGACAGAATGACAGAAATTAGTGGAGAAATACCCATTTGTTGAAAATAGTTTGTTAGCAAAAATGTGGGAGCTACGGAGTCATTGGCTGCCTGCTTATTTTAGAGACACGTTCATGGCAGGCATGACATCAAGTTCACGTAGCGAAAGCATGAATGCTTTCTTTGATGGTTTTGTAAACCAGGGCACTACTTTACAAGAGTTTGTTGAACAATATGATAATGCACTTCATGATCGGCGCGATAAAGAATCTCAAGCAGATTTTAAGTCTAAAAGTACAAGTGCTTTATTGATTTCTAGGAGCACTTTGGAATCACAAGCTGCAAAATGTTATACGAGTATTATGTTTAAATTATTCAAAGCAGAATTTGGGGATAGTAGCGACTGTTGGGATGAGTTCTTGGATAAGAATGGTAATGTGTCTGAATACCTTGTGGGATTGAGTAATGAAGAGAAGTGGAAATGGTGCAAGGTTGTATATGAAGAATCTGATGCTGAAGGTGTAAAGGCTACTTGTCAGTGTGCCAAGTTTGAGACCAAAGGCTACTTATGCAAACACATCCTGCGCATTATGAGGGAGAAACGTTTACTTAGCATTCCGGAGCGATATATCTTAAATAGGTGGACGGTTATGGCAAGATATCATCAATCCCGGGGTGGGGTGGCTGTAGACGAAGGAAATAATAAAGCCGTAACTCCTCTTGAGAGATGGCTCCTACTAGCAAAGTGCCACAGAGCACTGGATGTCATTCAGAATATTAAGAGGCTTATGAAGAAGGTGGACGAAACTTTAGATGCATGTTTGGCGGAATCTGAGCTAGAGAAGAGAGACAATGAAATTGTTGCAAATAGTTACAGTCAAGTACAATCCAACTATGTGACTAACACCGCGGAGATATGTATTCGTGACCCCTTACCTGTGAAAACGAAGGGTCCACCGAAGAAGGCTACCCGATTTAAATCCAGTCTAGAGAAATCTAAATCCAAAACCAAGCAACGAAAGTGTGGAAATTATGAACAAAGAGGCCATTATATTAGGACGTGCAAACAGCCCAAGGTTTTGATTCTTGCTTGCTAGTCATTTAGATGTGTTTGGGAAATATATTTTTTTCTTATCATGTCACAGGGAGCTAATATATTTTTCATTTACTATTTTTTCTGATAGATGACTGCAGCAGAGGTTGAAGAGAAAGAAGAGGGAGTGGAAGAAGAAGGGGATGACGAGGAAGAGGAAGAGGACCCGATGTCATACTGAAGAGTCATTTTAGTATGCTTTCTGTAAGTATATAAGCCTTTTTGGTATTCACTTAATATGTTGCATTTATTTCTTGTATGTGCTATCTTATGTTGAGAAATTTCAAGAAACTTGACTCCGGTGCAGCAGGTGGAAGATGGACGTGCTTTTGTTGTATTAATCTGAAGATGCTAGGACCTTTTGCTTTGAAGAGTTTCTGCTTTTACCTTCTATTAATTTGTAGTATTTGTCTATGAGGACATAGAGAAAAATTCATTACTGTCTGCTCATTTATAAAGAGGGTCATTTTTCTTTTGAATCATGTTCTTGAGAAATTGAATGCCTGCTTTAGGGGTCGAGACCACCATGGTTGGAACGAAACCAAACTGCATGTACATGATGGGCCCATATTGTTGGGCTAGCTTTTGAAGGTTACGATGAGGGAGGTCACCCAACAGTAGTAGCTGACATAGATATCCATTCCCGGATAGCAATAGTCTCTATTACAATCTCTTCCTGACTGGGCTGGGCCGAATTGGGCCACCACTTGGGATGGGAATGGGGGATCATCTGACTGCTAAAACACGATGAGTGAAATCTGTGGGGCTAAGATCTAGTTAATTTATGATGGGCCCACATGATCCATGGCCACTTTTTGGCCAGGCACAAGGCATTTCGCAGAAGGCCGTTGCATGAGAGTGCAGCCACATAGGCTCACTTTTCAACAGAAATTGTCTTATTCATTTAATTCATTTTAGGCGGCTGCACCCTCACGCAACAGCCATTCGGAGAAATGCCTTCTGCAATGGTCCCTAGCAACTTACTTCGTTTTATTTATGCAGGATTTGCTAGGTACCATTGCATAAGGCATTTCACGGAACGCCTGTTGCATGAGAGCAGCCACATAGGCTCAGATTTTGTCTTATTCATTTAATTCATGTGAGGTGGCTGCTCTTTCATGCAACAGCCATTCCACGAAATGCCTTCTGTGATCGTCCCTAGCAAATCCCTATTTAAGCTTATGCATGAAATGTGAAGCTAATATTAAGTAATTGCTGAATATATAAAGAAATTCAGCCCTTGTTTTACTTGGAACAGCCGCATCTAGTGTAAAAGAGTGGTCATAAATGCACTGGAGGGGGTTGTCCCAAGTAAAGAAAAAAGGGGTGGAATAACTTCAAATCAATCTAACATATTAAAACATCAGAAATAAAAGCATAGAGTTGCTAGCAAAATAAAAATCCATTTTGCTCAAAAAAAAAAGCCAACCATGGGTGCACCTAGGAAGACAAGGCCCTCATTAGATTGCAAGAAAAACATTTCATTTCTTGCATAGTTATGACTTATTTAGAGGGATATCATTATAAATTGAAGGTCCCTCTAAATAAAACTTGAAGGTCCCTCTAAATAAAACTTGAACTGCAGGGGTTAGAGTTGCTTTTTCTCATGTGTAATCAACAGTGGATATGTAGGAAATTCTCAAAAAAAAAATTCTCTTCCAAACTTTTTCCACAAAATTCCTGCAATCCAAACAGGGGCATAAGTGAATCCCGCTTTAAGTTCCAACATTCAACAACTTCAACTGCTATTGTAACTTCTGTTCTTGTAATACCTCTCAAATATCTCCTTTGATTTAACTTTTTTTTTTTCTCTTTCTTCATTGTGAATTTTTTTTCAGTGTTGAAGTATAAATGATTAAATAAGACCAACTCTAACAGCTTAAGCTTTTGTACTATAACAGTAACTAGTGTGAATTTTTTGTCACTACTAAAATGATTAAAGTCACTACTAAAATAAAATTATGTACATAGTCAAGAGCGGATTCTCAGTCACTCACTACTAGTTACTTTTTCAAAAAAGATAACAGAAGTCCTACAACCACTACTACTTTAAGAAAACACCCCACACTCTCAAAACCTCTCCTTACATCTTGCAACACCTCCTTCATTTGCTCTATCTCATTCTCCAAGACCACCTTCATTTGCTCTATCTCATTCTCCAAACTTTGGAGACGGGTATTTTCACTGAGAGCCTCCCCATCAGTGCCTTCTAACTAGTATGCCTAACGAAAATATTTGCACTTCCTCCTACTGCCACCCTGCAAATTCTATTAAAGGTTAGAATTTTGCAAATGAAAAGAAAAAATATGCAACCAACATCCAAAAGGAAATTTACTGAGTGTTTACTTACACTGTATCCAGCACATGTATAAAATACGCGATATTTGTTATTGTCCGTCTCGCTTATCTTCAGTGCAGCTTTCTTTTGACATTCGCAGTTCCTGCGTATGACTCTAACCTCATCACCTTCCACAGGCTCAATCTCAGAACCAAATTCAGTGCCTTCTAACTAGTAGGCCCAACGAAAATATTTGCATTTCCTCCTGCTGCCATCCTGCAAATTCTGCTAAACGTTAGAATTTTGCAAAAGAAAAGAGAAAGTATGCGACCGACATCTAAAAGGCAATTTATTGAATGTTTACTTACATTGTATCCAGCACATGTATAAAATACGCGATTTTTGTTATTGTCCGTCTCGCTTATCTTCAGTGTAGCTTTCTTCTGACATTCACAGTTCCTGCGGATGACTCTAACCCCACGTGTACTACTATTACTGTTGGATGAGGAAGCCATGCCTTAATCTCCTCTCAATGAAAAACGAAACAAAAGGAATCGGATAAAATAATTTAAACAATTAGCATTTTTTTCCTAACTGAGTAAAATCGGAAAAACTGAAAAGAAGGTTTTTTTACAAGAGGAAGAATTAAAAAAAAAAAAAATTTGATCTGTTGAAAAGGGTTCTTTTTCGTAACTATGTTTAATAAAAAAAGATAGATGGATTCGATATCATTGCAGATTTTTCAACTCTAATAAACTTCCAAACCATTCGAACCCCTAATAAATTGCTTTTCAAAAAAAAAAGAAAGAGAGAAAAAGAATGTAATGAGGGGAAGAATCATACCTAATGGGTTTATTAGATTTTTCAACTCTAATAAACTTCCAGATTTTTCACACTAGTGACTTTAATCATCTACACGGTCCATTACTTCCAGAATTTTCTTTTCACAACCCCAAAAAAATCGTAAAATCAAATAATTAGGGTTGGAAAAATCTGGGTTAGGGTTTTTGTCCAGATTTTTCGAACCCCTAATAAATTGCTTTTCAAAAAAAAAGAAAAAGAGAAAAAGAATGCAATGAGGGGAAGAATCATACCTAATGGGTTTATTAGATTTTTCAACTCTACTAAACTTCCAGATTTTTCGAACCCCTAATAAATTGCTTTTCACACAAAAAAAAAAAAGAGAAAGAGAAATAAGATGGCTCGGTTTTCACCCAGAAAAAAGAGAAAAAATCATATTATTAGGGTTCGATTAGGGTTTTCAAACCCACATATCAGATGCAAAGGAAAAGACAAAGCAATTTCTTCTTTGATTGTTCAAACGTTGTTTCTGCTGGTTCGAATCCATAATTTCATCATATTGATGGGTTTATATATAGAGAACACTTTTCTCATATGAGTTTTGATCATCACACGGCTGAAAACAGCTCCATCCGACGGTGGGTGACTTCCCTGCGTTAATAAAAGAGGGAGGAGTAGATAAGCTATCTACACGGCCGCACAGTGTCACTTTCTCTCTCTCTCTCTCTCTCTCCCTCTCTCTCTATATATATATATATATATGAGGAAACTCACCAAACTTATGGTGAGCTAGCTTGCCCAATCACATGTGTCCCACATTTTGGGGAGTGATCCAAACCATTCATTTGCAAGGCCTTATC
Source organism: Tasmannia lanceolata (assembly GCF_043159265.1). Classification (NCBI taxonomy): domain Eukaryota; kingdom Viridiplantae; phylum Streptophyta; class Magnoliopsida; order Canellales; family Winteraceae; genus Tasmannia; species Tasmannia lanceolata. The sequence continues at coordinate 55,300,231 of NW_027518714.1, forward strand.
ATAGATAGGGGGTGTACCAAAAATCAGCTCCATAGGATCATCCTAACCCCTCCATTTGTGGAGGACAAAAATGGGGCAGATTTGTGTCTGTCCATTTTTGTCCTCCACAAAGGGAGGGGTTAGGATGATCCTATGGAACTGATTTTTGGTACACCCCCCATCTATGTAAGGGACTTTCAAATGAATGGTTTGGATCATCCTAACAAAGTGGGCCCCCATGTGATTGGGCAAGCTAGCTCACCATAAGTTTGGTGAGCTTAAGCTCACCAACAGTTTCCTCTCTCTCTCTCTATATATATATATATATATATATATATATATATATATATATATATATATGAGAGAACATTTCCTACACACTTGTGTAGGTAAGTTACCTACACACTACCTTAAAATACAGTGGGGGCTCACATTGTTTGGGTGATCCAAACCATTCATTTGAATGATCTTCACATAGATAGGGTGTCCACAAAAAATCAGATCCATAGGATCATCCTAACCATTCAAACTATGGAGGCAAAAAATAGACTAATTTGTGAAGGTTTATACACGTCCATTTTACCTCCACAAATCGTAGGGTTGGGATGATCCTATGGATCTGATTTTTTGTGGACACCCTATCTATGTGAGGACCATTCAAATGAATTGTTTGGATCACCCAAACAATGTGCCCCCCCCCCCCCCCACTGTATTTTAAGGTAGTGTGTAGGTAACTTACCTACACAAGTGTGTAGGAAATGTTCTCTCATATATATATATATATATATATATATATATATATATATATATATATATATATATATATATATATATATATGTTCACTTTTCACAGATTGTCGTATTCATTTAATTCATCTTAGGTGGCTGCTCGCACATGCAATAGCCATGCCTTTCTACGATGGTCCCTGGCAAATCCCTAATACTAAAAATATGGGATTTGTAAGGGACCATCACAGAAGGCATTTTGTGGCTGGTCGTTTCATGTGAGAGCGGCTACACATGCTTAGATTTTGTCTTAATTCATTTAATTCATCTGAGGTACCTGCTCCCACATGCAACTGCCCATCTGCGAAATGCCTTCTGCGAAGGTCCCTAGCAAATCCCTATATATTTATATAAATAAGCTATGCTAAAGTATAATGACAAAAGTCCAAATTATAACTTCAAGTTAGATGAGACATGTCAAAACTTTAAAGGGATTTGCTAGGGACCATCACAGAAAAGCATTTCACTGCTGGCTGTTGCATGTGACAACAGCCACCTCAGATGAATTTAATGAATATCGAGATCCGATAAACGAAAGCCACAAGATGAACATCGAGATTTTACATGGTTCGACCAAGATGCCTACATCCACAGGCGAGAACATGATATTCCACTATAAGAAAAACAATATACAAAGATTACAATTACTAACCCTAAACTCATAAACCCGCAACCATTTCCTTGCCCTCTCAACCAAGATCATACACAAGAGAATCCCATGAAAAACTCGAAAAAAACCCGAGAAAATTGAAGGGAAACTCACTCTCTCCCTTTCACCCTCCCTCTCGCATCTCTTCTTTGCAGCCGACACACAAAGAGCATCTCACCCTACCTACAAGAGAAAAATGGCTGTCTTTTATAAACCTAAAAAAGAGTTGTTTCCTCCTTGGTTTTTCCCAGAACAATTACGAAACTAGTTATTTTGGGTAACTAGTGGCGGGAAAACGGGCAACACCCAACAACTACCTTGTTGACTGTTCACCGAATGCCCAAATCCATTAAATACCTAATAAGAAGACATGTAATAAATTGGTCAAAATCAAGGTCACTAACTAACCTTGAATCAAATTAATGTGAAATCAACCTCACATATACTAGAAATGGGTACAGGTTTTGACATTTATGTATGAAAAAAAAAAATCAGTAGAGTCAGCTCCACGCTAAAACAAAAATCATGCTCTTATGCAACATATGGGAATTAGAGTTGTGATTTCGAGAAGACCTCTGTGCTTAAATCACACCCAAACTAAAGGTTAAAAATTCAAGACTCGAGTCCTCTTCGATTGAGTCGTTTGTGTAGGTTTTTTTGAGTTTTACAAGTACTCTCTTGAGTTTTTTTGGGTGAAGTCACCCTCTTAACTTGGCCAAAGTTTTGATCGAGTTGAGTCGACAAGTTCATCTGGGCACTAGACCCAGTTTTGGACACTTATAAGATGGATGTATCAAAGCATGAATTCACATGTACAAAATCAAATGCATGCTAAGATCAAACCCATGTGAGAGAACATCACAAATTTGACAGATCTAATTTTATTCCTAAAATTGCAGATGCTGGGGGGTTTTTGTGCTTCCAAGCCTGCCCAAGGGAATGGCCCACAGACAAAATTTCACCTACAAACTTGATAGGCAGTGCTGATTCTCCGAAATGGCTAGGTAACATTACTTGGGAGGCAAATGGATCTACAAACTCCATGGCAAAAATCTACAGTTAGTGCCATTGCGAATTCTCTTCGATTGTTGAGCTACATTGTCCCATGGAAGCCGGCAGAATGCAAGAGTACTGCTCTGATCTCCTCTGGATGAACATCAGGGCCATCCTTGCATTGCTGAAGAAATGGAAACAAACAGACAGTTCAGCCAGTTGGTTGGTAAATTTTGAGCCTATTTGGGACATCACTAAAATTGGCCCCCATTTGCAAACAAGAAAAGAGTTTTATTTGCAAATGGAGAATTAAACCCCATTAAGAAGCCATTAACTATATCGTGTACAAAACCATTATAATAATAATTTGCAAATTGTCATATTTAACTACAAAATCATGTGCATGAAAGATTAAAGGCAAATAATTCCTAGAGGTATCCAGAGAGGCCTGAGGCCTTTAGTCAAGAGACAAAAATATGCTCTATCCTCACAATAATGAAAAGGGTTAATCCTTTTCCAAAAAATAAAATAATGCAAAGGGTTAACTTACTTCAGCACGGAAAACATCTAGGGAAAATCCATTGAAACAGCCGATGACTGCCCGCTGAATATCGAGCCCAAGGCCATCGAGTACCCTCTTTGTAGAGAGCACGAGACCTGGTCTACGGGTGCAAAACATATGGATGTTAACTGCTCTCCCTTCTCTCACCCTCACTTCTACCTACACAAATCAAACACAAGATTGGTTTTACTGATTGATTAGTTCAGGCTTTAATTAGATATGAAATATGAGATAGGCATTCATAACTGAAATGCTAAAAAACAGAAGCTTTAACAAAAAGTGAACCAAGTAACTCAAATCATCCAAGTAAATGATGGTGGATTTAAGAAAATAGCTCTAATCCCTATCATGCAAACTTGAGTCAGAAAGGTGTGAAGCAATGAAAATATGCACGCACCTTGTTGGTTTCATAACAACATGCATCAACTAGTAACACACTAACACGAGAATAAGAAGACATTGGGACTGAAACTAATAGGAAAACCAAAGAAGTGCAAATTAGGAAACCTCTTCGTTAACAATCCTGAGTTTCATTACATAAAAGCTAAAAGTGATAACAATATTTTTCTAGGTTGGATCAGAGGGGATAGAAATCTACCCTTGCTTGTAGGCCATTCGGGCTCAGTAATGAGCTCGGGCATTGTTCCTCCGTGACACGACAAGGCAGGGTAGGAGGCGTCGGTGTCAAAGGGAGAAAGCTTGTCGTGGCAGGCAGTGAAGAACCTAAAGGAATCAATTCAAGTTCATTGTGTTGCTTATCCTTTGCAAAAGCTCCTTCAAATAATCAATCGCATCACCAAGGATTGAAGCTCTATCCATCTGTGATAACCATGTAAGATTATTAAACCTAGTTTTCAAAACAGAATGTTGCAGGAAAAGAAATAAACTATAGAAAACATATAATCAGAAATTTTAGAATTGTGAGATTCCAAAAAAGAAGTGGCACTATTACTGAAAACTTCTCCAACTATATATTAAGCCTATATTTTATTTGCACTAGAAATGAAAAAATGACTATAACTTTAACCTTCAAAGTACCATCATAGAGTCTGCAATTAAATACTCCCCATCAAATCTCATAATGCTTAAAGAGAACAGAGTAATCCCTTACCGCTTGAAGGTACATATATAGTTATTTACATACAATTTCACATGTGCTCATTTCCAGCTACATACAAATAAATGTCATATAGACAGGCATGAATTTTATACAAAGAAACATTGCAAACAATTCCATCCAATTGTGACCATTAAACACTTGGTATCAGGTACTTCTAAAACCCTAATGATCTTCCCAAACATGCCAAACAAGTACTAACCCAGATAATTGGCCTTTTTATTTCGAGTTCGGCTATGCCTAGCCAATGGAAACTCGCCGAAATTCAACGGAATTGGCCACATTCTTTCGGATTAACCGCTAGATATTTTAGAATATGATTGATCAACCGAGTCAACTTGACTCAGTTCTGAGTTGAAAGCAAAATTTTGAACATTGTCTCAGTTATAGCATCCTTTTCACCTAACAGGGTTGAGAACTTCTGGGTAAAGGAAAAAGCAAATGGAGACTACAAGTCTCCAATCTCTTTAGACTTCGGCGAAACATCAACAGAAGGCAGAAGGTAAAAATATAGAAACCTCATTTCAATAGGCACCTAAATAAGGCTAGTGATTATTTATAGTATTTTCATACTCTAAATTGGAAAGTTAAGAGAATTCAAATTTCCAAGAACTCAGCTGAAGCATCAAAAACTCATTTACAATAACCAAGTCTAGACACCAAAAACATGCATAAAAATATTTTAAAAAAAATAAAAATTAAGTACACCTTAGAGATAAAGAGTTTTAAATTGCTCCAATTCATTACAAAGAAAATACCAGACTGTAGAAATTCTTACCTTGCTGATCTTGGGAACTAAAAATGCTAAAATCCTACAATGCTAAAAGTCAAAAAACTAAAAAGGAATGATATTGTTCCCCTCCGATGCATAAAATCCCCCCTCTCTCGTTAAGTTTTCAAGGTAAATAGAAAGTTAGAAACGTTAAAGGTGGTTCACTGTGTTTAATTTTTCGGTCAACCCGGCCCGATTTGAAATCCGGGTCGGGTTCGGGTTGAGGAAATGGTTCCTCAGGTCGGGTCGGGTTGGGGTCGGGTCGGGTTGGGTTCGGGTTGAGGAAATGGCTCCTCGGGTTGGGTAGGGTGGGGGTTGAGGCCAACCCGAACCCAAACCCGACGCAAGTTGCACCCCTAAACACAGTCATATTTTGATATTTTCACCAACTCATCTTGTCTTTTAGTATATAAAGAGCTGTCAAAGGCTATTGACAATGAACAATCCAAAACGATCTCACGAGCCAAGTAAATAAGAAAAGACAAGCGGGGTTTGTGCAATTATCAAAACATAGTTGTGCTGGATATGATTTCTCTTTGAATCCTTCCCAACCCTCCCCCCTGGCGGGGCATTTATTTTTCCTAGATTTTTGTAATCTATAGAAAAGGGGAAAGGTTGATGGAAAGTACTATATTTTCTGATCGAAAAGCTGCATGGATTGGTGACCTCTTTGCCATTTTTCTAAGAAAATATGCTCTCATTGGGTAAGTTATGATCTCAGTGAGTTGGGTCGTGTGCACTTTTGAGCAAAAATCCTACTATAATGTTTCCATCATTTCAATGGCAAGAAGATTTATTTCTGTCGGTTTTGTAATAAAAAGAGGGTGCCGATAAATTTGCTCTGCATTCGCCCCATTTTGATCTCTCCTCCCCCCCCACAATGGTAAGACCCAACAGATGGACCCACGGGACTTCTCTCCATCCTCACCTCCTCTTGCCTCTTAATTCCACTCTTTCCCACTACAAGAAATCCCAGCCGCGCCATGTTTAGGACTAGATCGATCAAATAAATTTAACCTAGGATCTCAGCTTGAATCACAAGAATTCTGTTTGTAATGAATCTGGTTTCACATGGAATACGCATCTTACAAACGTATGAAAATAGTCCATAGATTGTGCTGGTAATCTGCTTATGGAGGGATGAGTATCGATTAAGGTCCTGGATTACGAGGCTTCCCAACGATATGTGTGGGACTCCCAAATCTATCAATAGTCAATTCACTACCAGTAAAAGGGTCAAAAAGGGGTGAATGGAAACTAGTACGGGGCGAATTTGCCAGTGCCCTAATAAAAAGGTCAAAGAAGGTGGCGCCCACTATTGAGAGTGATTCTAGAATTTAACCAAATTCACTCAGTGCCTAATTATAGAATTATAATTAGGCATAGCTGAAATCTTTGTTTAATGATCGTGGTATATTTGCTTAATGATCTTGGCATATTTGCCTAGCAATTCTCTCGACTTGCGAGCTCAGATGGCTGAAATATTTGCTTAATGATCATGGCATCACACATTATTGACCTATGATCATGTTTGGTGACAACAAAGCCGCGTTAATCATTGCAAACAATTTTATACGTCCATTTTTTTCACTTAAAAATAGGCATAAATTTTGTTGAGCAATGATAGATGCAAGGGAGTCCTTGCATAAAGAGCCGTAAAAAGGCCCGTGAATGGTTCCATGTCATTGAGTGTAACCGAATTTACGTTTTTAATTGATTTTAAACAGTTACACTCAATGGCGTGGAACCAATCAAGGGCCCTTTTTTTTATCTGTTTATGCAAGGGCTCCCTTGCCTCTATCATTCCTCAATTTTGTTTCATGCACAATTTAAGTCAAAAGAGACATTGTCAAAAGAAAAGAAAAATACTATAACGAAAAAACAACGAAGGAGAGGGGCTAAAAACTAAGGGGTGGGGGGGTAGTTTTTCAAAGCCATCATTCCAAGGTACCATTGTAAAAGAACCAAAAGCATTTAAGTCGTTTTACTTGGGGGTATTTTCTTTCAAAGCAATCGTTGCAAGATTCTCGTGTAACGAAGAAGGGACTAAAAACTAAGTGGTGAGAAGAAAGGATGTATGACATACAGAGAGGTTAAATACTAAATAGTAACAAGGTTTCTTGGTCCACCTTAAACATGGACGTGCATGTTGATAGAAAGTAGTTGCATTGTGGGCCCATCCAATAGAATGATTTGGTTGATAATCTATACTAAATCGTGACCTATCCTAATGGGCCCACTATATACTAGGTCAATCTGCACATGCCATGTATACCTCATATTTGGGTGAAAGTGCTGTTATATAGAGAAAGATGAAGAGCTTTAAAGAAACGGATGGATGAGTGGATGACAATTGAGAGATTGAAAGGCGGCAAGAGTAGAATAAATTTGATGTTTCTCGTGACAATTCTAATTCACCCAAACTAAAAACGAATAAAACAATCAAAGGAGAGATGAGAAAGAAGACTGTTCTTTCTGAGAGCACTATCTTGGCAAAGGATGAGGCTACCAGAAGCTTTTAAAAGGACCCAATTAAATTTCAGTCAGTATGATGATGTAGGCCCTCCATTTGGGTATGGGATGCAACTCTGGTAGTGTTGGGCTATGTTGAAAATGATTAAATAACACAAACTCTAACAGCACAAGCTTTTGGAGTAATTGGTTGTTTCACATGGTATCGAGCAATTGACTCCTGGCAGGTCTCGGTTTCAAAACCCCACAAACTCCTTGATATTACAAATGCACATGAGAGGAGCAACATGTGCCACGTGTATCCAGCCCAACCTGGGCTACATGTGAAGTATTGTTTTAGATTTTCAAAGCTGATTGTGAGACACAAACTGTTTATTGGACTCAAATTTACGTTTAATTTTGAGCCCAATAATAGTTATGGGTTTCATAATCGGTTGTCACAGTCTAAAACAATAGGGTTGATTATTTCACAGGCTAGGGTTGGCTTCAAACCAACCCAACCCGAATTGGGTTGGCCTGGGGCAAAAACTAAAAAGTACCAAAAAAAAAAAGCATAACCTTAAGATTTTGAAATCACAACAAGAGTAAGGGGATGGGATCAAGTTTGAGTCAAGTTCCTAAAATTTAATCGGATTGGCTTTTCCTAACCCTAACCCAACCAAACTCGAGAAAATGCCAACCCAGTCTAAGTTGAAATCGGGTTGATCCCAGCCCTGGGAGGAGATTAATTTTCAATGTGTGCCATCTTCATGATGGGCCCCACCAAATTAAGGGTCCAGATCATGACCCTGAAGAAATAACTGGAAAACAACTATAATTGAACATTCTAAATAATCCTATTAGACATGTGAGGCAGCTCCCTAAGCCACACGTTCTTATACAATAAAAAAAGAAAGGAACGGAAAAATCATTGGTGCCATGTGATCCAAGTGAACGGAATACAGCTATTGCAGTAGGGACATTTTCAGATTCTACTCCCGAATCCACGTGGAAGCGGATGATTTCTGCAAAGAGATGAATTAAAAGCTAGGTGGGATGTTAGAGAAAGAGAGTTACATGTTGAAGGGAGCGAAAGAGATAAAATACCCTTCAATTCCTTTCAAAATGCCATTTTCATTACCTTTCTTACCGTTACATTTACCACGTTTGAATTCAATTCAGTAAAAACATGTAGTACACGAAATCTACGAGTGTCTACTAATCTATTTGATCTGGTGCTGGGAGTCCAAGGTGCTTAAAGCAGGTGAACCCCCCATCCACAACCAAGTTGTGACCTGTCACATATTTTGCCTCGTCAGATGCCAGGTAGACAGCAGCCCACGCCACATCACCCTCCTCGCACTGGGCCCCACTCAGCTCCCCCAATCCACCCACTATCTCCGCTATCCGGTCCCGCCCAGCTTTCGGATAGAATCCCTCCAGCTGGTCAATGACAAATCGTGTGGGGACCGCAAAGGGCGAGATACAATTGACCCTCACACCATGCCTACACATCTCACTCGCGGCAGATTTTACAATCCCTGGTATAGTAAACTTGGATATGGTATAAGGGTGCGGCCCAAGCCCGCCCAATAGCCCGCTAATACTGGCGGTACACAAGATGGATCCGGAGCCCGCGGGTATCATGACCCGACCCGCGTGCTTGATCCCCACAACTGCCCCACGGACGTTGATGCTCATTACTCGATCAAAGTCGTCGAGATCGAGATCCACAATGCTTGGTGGGACAGAGGGGCCGGCGATGCCGGCATTGTTGTACATGATGTCCAGTTTGCCATGGCGGGCCACGGTCTGGTCCACAACATCCGCCACTTGGCGCTCGATGGATACATCACATGGGACGAAGTGGGCCTGTGGGCCCAGTTCAGATGCGGCTTCTGGGCCTAGCTGGGTGTCGATGTCAGCTAGGATGACTTTGGCACCTTGTTGGATAAACTCGCGGGCCGTGGCCTTGCCGAGTCCACTCGCTCCGCCTGTTATCAGGGCGATCTTGCCTTCAAGCCTGCACAAAGGATTGTAAGTTTGTAAAATGTTCAAGATTGCTAGGGACCACCTGAGAAGGCATTTGGCAGATGGGCCGTTGCATGTGAGAGAAGCCACACAGGCTCACTTTTCAGCAGATTTTGTCTTGAGAAAACAAAATTGCATGCAGAGGTGCATTGGGACAACATATATGATTAAAAGGACTCACTTTCAACAACTCCATTTGCATATGGGAAATGATATTTCCACACTATTTTCTAGCATTTTCATCAATATATTATTTTAAAAATCTTACGGCTTATGATTCAAACCAAATATAATGGTTTGCGATTTGAATCTCATGGTTGAATTTTAAAGTGTACGAAGTTTGCGATTTTCAATTGAATCAAACAATTCGAGAGTAAATCGAACGATTTATACAATTTATCCTAATTTAGTTTTTATAATTGACTCCATTTCCCTTCTGCATTAGAAGATGCCTTCAAAAGCCCTCTCATGAGAAGAAAACAAAAGTGCAAGAGAAACTCAAATGAATTGAATCAATTTGAACTAGTCAATCAAAGTGCACATGGCACGGCGGAAGCGTGCGGAAAAAGGCGAAGATCACCATCCTCAAGCCGTTGAAGAACACCATCTTTTTTAACAAAAAAAAAAGTTTGTGATGCTGAAATGGACCCCGATACATAAGATCAAATAGGAAATAATCTTTGTTTCATACTACTATCTCGATATATAATCTCATGTCCATGGCTGAATGGTTAAAGCGCCTAACTCATAATTGGCAAATTTGTAGGTTCAATTCCTACTCCCAACGTGTTACATACGGCAGATATTGTGTAATTATTCGGTTTTCCGCAATTTTTTCCATCCCTCTATGTAAATAATCCAATATAGGCTCACAATCAATAACATCTTCACCATCTAGAGTAAACCCACAAGGAAAAGTCGAAAAGATTAAAAAAACTAAAATTTTATCCATCCAAGACCTCATTTCTACATACAGATACGTCCATCTTTATAGAACATCTTGTTTCCTAATTTCTCTCAACTAAAATACTTAATAATCTTAATCCATCAAGGATTCTAACTTATTTAGAATTAGAAATTCTAACTTGAAAAGAAATTTACAGAAAATTAGAAAGCGTCCTACTACATCAGCATGTGCTTAAGGACGTGAGAGAGAGAGAGAGAGAGAGAGAGAGAGAGAGAGAGAGAGAGGTATAACGAAGTTAAATTGATGAGTTACTAGCTTTTTTATAATTGATGTTTGTCATTTGATGTTTGGGACATTAAGAATTAATATAATCTTATGTCATTATTATTTGGGAAATGATATTTTCCCCCAGAAACGGATAAAATCTGCTTGAGGATAAATTCACCCTCTTTAACGTTTTCCTTTACCTTTAAAACTTAACGAATAACATTAAAGCGGGGGATTTTATCCAGAATGCATGGATTTAGAGGAGAAAAAGATGTCTAGTGTGACAAATTTGTTTGCAAACATTTCTTATTATTATATTGAATAACCAATCATCGTATTTTTTATTTAAATTATTGAATTTAAATGAAATTATATATTTTATTATTCTCTAATTTTTTTTATACTTCCAATACATAAACTTGAATCAGTCTTACTATTTACAATCCTTATACTATTTGATCCCTATTACAATTTGTGATTCGATTCAAATTTTAGAAACATTATCTCATCTACCGTGTTTGTCTTTTCCTAAAAATGAACAAATTTGCACTTCATTTTTTTTTTTATGGAAAAGACAAACAAGGAAAACAAAAGGAATGAAATGCTGAAAAGATGTGTAAATATCATTTCACTAGATAGAAATGCTTTTCAAAATCACAATACCACCCTCTATCGGTCTCCCATACAAAATAGAAAGTGGCGGTTAATCGCGCTGGTTCTAATTATTTTCCTTCATATGTAATCAAACAATGGAAAAGCATGAAATTTTGGAAAAGTTTTTCCTTTTTAAACTTTTCCTGAAAATCTATCTAATCAAAATAGGGCTCCTCGAAGAGGATGCAAAGATGATGTTCGCATCCTACCCTCTTCATTCTAGAGAATGCTTCTGTAGGACACGCCCTCATAGTGCTAGCTTAACCCAGATAGCATTCCCTCAACCCTAACCCGACTACCCTCCCTAGCTTCAAGGTAGAGGATGGTCAACCCTAACCCAACCTGCCCGTCTCTAAGGCCATGTCTGCCGCTATGAATAAATTTTCCAAGAAATTTTAATTTATCAAGTCTTGAGAGAGGGCTAGGGAGGTGGGAGGAGTGAAGAGAGGGCAAAGGAAGTCTGAAAAATAAGGAAAATATAAACTCCAATAATCAGAATACAATTTGTTTTTTCCCTACTTTTTAAGCACTTCTTCCATTTTCCTCACTCATACAATCTCAAATCTCTTCATCTTCCATCCCTCCCAAGTCCTCTCTTGACAAACTAATATGTTTTCATTGAAAAAAAAATTCATGGTTTTCAAACATGGCCTACTGTCTCAACTTTCAACCTAAATTCATGGTTTTCAAACATGGCCCAATGTCTCAACTTTCAACCTAAATTCATGGTTTTCAAATCTAGTCGGGTTGGGTTCTGGTTAGTCTAGAGCAAAAACAGAAAAAAATACAAAAATAAATAAAAATAAACCTAAAAGGGCCGTTTGGATACAAAGATTTTATAATCCAGGATTTTACAAACTAGAACCTGGATTTTATAAGCTAAAATCTGATGTACAATCTAGGTTTTACCTTATAAAATTTAGGTTTTAGCTTGTAAAATCTTTGTATCCAAAAGGCAAGAAAAAGTTTTTAAAAATCATGAGATAAAATTAGAGGATGGAGGGTCGGGTTCGGGTTATGTGGGGTTGCCTAAGGCCTTAACCAAACTAATCCGAAATTAAATGTGGCAAGGAAATGTCAACCCAACCCAACCCAACCCGGGTTGAGCGAGACCCACGTTGCACTCCTACAACTGTAAACAACTTGTGAAAGCTATAGAGCAACAGAAGCTTACAAACTACAAAAAATTAGGAGACAGTGCGATTATCAAAATAAGATCGTGTGGCCAAAACATACCTTCCTCCGGCTAGTCCTCCTGAATAAAACCTGACATGATTTTCCAAGAAATTACCGGCTCTGCCACTCAAATCTCTCAAGAACCCTTGCCTGTTGTTTCAATCAAACATTATACAGATTGTAAAACAGAAAAGACTAAAACAAAAACTAGGAAATATATTAGTTTCTTGGAATATATTATTACCTGAGTGCCAATCTCAACATCTCTCTATTTTCTCTGGAAAGATCCCGGCCGGAGAGTTGGATTCCGGTAATAACCGGCCCGGAGAAGGGTTGGATTCCGGATTCCGGCGAGTGTTGTGAAAATGCGTTAGAAAGGAGAAGAAGTGTTCTTTATAGTTTCTTTGGGTGTTGGCGTGTTATTAACCGTTTCTTTTCTCACTCTTTCCCATGCAGAGGATCAGATGTCGGCGCCAAGGAGATTATTGTTTACTAAAAATTATATAAATTTTGCCACCCTCTTGTTTTCCTCGTTTCACCCTCTCCTTTTCAAGAAACCACACCATGTTAATTTCTTGTGGTATGCTAAAGTCAAGGTCGCCCCCATTGGGCGCACCCATCCGCTACAAGTCAACAAAGTGCATTTAAAACTCTTTGACTTGCAGCCATGGTTCAAACTTTCGGATTTCGGTCAGCACAGAAACAGAAATAGAAATCGGGAATACCCGAAACGGTACTTTATTTCGGCCGAAATTTCTTTTTTTCTGAAATTCCGAAATTTTAACCCAAAAATCCTGTTTTTTTAATTATATAATATTTTCCCTCAATTTTTAGTATTAAATATAATATTATTTTTAATTGGTGTATCGAAATTCGGCCGAAATTTCGGTTTCGGTGAGGACCAAAATGCATTCTGAAACCGAAACTTGAAACCATATATGCTTGCTTCCATATAAATGCACCGTGGTGACGTGCAGCCAATGGGGGCGCCCTTTCAGTCCATTTTTGTAAGGTCGCCTTTGAGTTTAGCATTTCTGTTATTTTTTTAACATAAGTACGGCAGAGTGCAAATTCCTACTAGGTAGGCGATCCTAATCGTTCAGAACAATCCAAACTGTTCATAGGGTTAACAAGTGATTCAAATCTGTATAAAAGTTAGACCCAATTTTATATGTAATGGAAATTTTTTTTTATGGGAAGTGATACATTTGCCCTTTTTCTTACATGAGACAGCTCCTTATAGTGTATTTATGACCACTCTTTTACACTAGAGGGGGCTCCCACTGGTAAAAAGGGGTGAATATTTCATTTCTCCTTTTTATTTAATTTAATTTTTGACCGTCCATTTTATGGGCTAGAGGCGATTGTCTTATCTGTTAAATGTTCTCTCAAATGAATGGTTAAGATTGGAATTTTAATTAGAATTTTTTAAATTAAAATTCTTATTTTAATTTTTCCGTGTCATCATGGAATTTTAATTAGGATTTTTTTAAAATTAAAATTGTTATTTTAACTTTTCCGCTAAAGTCAGAGTGGAATTTTTAATAGAGATGGGTGTACTAGGCAAAAACAAGGGGATATAATTATATTTCGTGAAAGACTTTCGAATTTCTTCTCATGCACGTCGAACAGCTGTCTGCCGTCTATTTAATGTTAGAGAAAAAGGGAGATGGTAAATTCGCACCCTCTCTAGGATAATCCGCATCTCTTATTCGCATAATAGAGTGATGCGGATTATCCTAGAGAGGGTGCGAATTTATCATCTCCCAAAAAAAAGTTGGAAAAGTAAAACCTACAAAAGCCTACGTGTGTTAAATCAAACAACGGGTGCCACGTGTCGCTGACCCCGGGTTTCCAGATCGAAAGAATAACAAAGTTGACGAGCAGCTGTCCGGATGTAGAAAGCTGTGTATTTTCCTCTTGGATATCGGTGGGCCCCACATAATTTGTATGCCCCTTATTATGATAAATGCACCTCTCTAGTGTATTTTAAACTTAAACTAACACGAGAAACGATAATATGGACCGTTTGATATTGTTGGCCACTTACTAGAGGGAACCCCGACAAGACTCATTTTATATTGAATTGGGGTATCCCAAGTTCCCAACCCTCGATGCTAATTAGTATTTTTAGGAAAATATTATCTGCACTCTTTTGTTTTGATAATGACACTCTTTTTTTTTCTTTTTTTTTGATTGACAAGACATTGATAGGTAGTTATATGTCAATAATGAGTGGTTGGCCAGTGCCTAACTAAAGAAGGGTGTCTCATTTGTCAATACAAGGGAGTTGTACATGTCAATTCTCCTATTCGAGTCATCTTCGAAGAACCCTAACCTTACACTATCGGCAAGCCTTATGCCAAAAACAGTATTCTAGTCTATGATTTCTAGTAAGGACCTAGAGGATGTTGCATATATCTAGAAACAAGAATGGTTGGATTTATTCTTAGACTAGTTAACAAATAATAAAAGTTGGTAACTGCAAGTGTAGAATTTAAGAACTAATTTTTCACAAATTTTAGAATTTAAGAACTAATCTTTAAGCTAATGTCCATATATTGGTAGTTCTTCATCCTTATTCTCATTATCCAAATAATTTTCTTGCATCCATCGTTCTTTGCGTTTCGGTAACTTCATTTTTCTCTTCTAAAATGCATCAAGAGCCTAAGCAGTCGGTTCCCATCTCGTCTTCTCAATCATCTGAAATCCAATCCCAATTGACATGTTAATTGACTCCTGGTATTGAACTTTGGGTGTCAATAGGTGTCACCCCTACGCAATCTGAAGAAAGAAGGTTTTAGGGTTTTCTCCATGTGAGATAGACCTATAGACGAATTGTGATGGTATATTTCCTATATAAGACCCAAGAGATAGTCCGCTGAGCCAAATAGAATTATTTGAGAAACCAAATATTAACAAGAACTAACCACATTAATGTGTCCATTAAAGGCCTATATTGGGATTTGAGACCGTGCCATTGTGTATACATCTACGATGGGGAGCAAATTTACCATCATATCATGTACTTTAGTCAACTGATTGACAGACAATAATGGAAAAATAATCGGAACATGACATGTTGGAAATCAATCAAGAATAATTCATTGAAACAATATTTTAAACTAATAATTGTCTTGATGCACATTTAGATAATGAATTTTGTAGATCAGAACACTAAGGCTCTGTTTGGTTGCTAGAATTTTAGTGGAAGTAGTCAAAGGGGGAGGTGACAAGCATGAAAGTTGTGTAGGCTTGTCTAGGAGAGAAGAGTGGTAGTTAAAAGAAAAAAAACGGTAGAGTGTTTGGTTGCTAGAAGAGGTGGAAGTATTTGAATGTCATTATCAAAATGGGTGATTGAAGAGAAAGAAAGAAAGGAAAAATGCAATGATTATATAAGACAAATAGGGGTGTAAACGGATCGAATTCGAATCGGATATGGCTATATCCGAATTCGATTACATTATACAGTATACAGTATACACTATCCGAATTTGGATTCGGATTCGAATTTGACGGATATTTAATATCTATTACCGAATTCGTATTCGTCGGATATTTTTCGAATTCGGATATTATCCATTTATCCGGTAAATTCGAACATTTTATTGCATCACTTTATCTTTCTTCTCCTTCTTACTCCTTGAATAAATTTTCCAAACCCTAAAACCAGACCTCTACCTTCTCTTCACAAAATTAACTCTCAAACCCTAAAATATATGAGATCCTCTTCTCCCTTTTAAAATAAAGGCAGAGAGAGAGGCGGTGGGGATGGATGATGGTGTTGGTAGTGGTCTTTGAGTTTTTTTTTTAATGTGTATAATAGAATGGGTTTGGGCTATTTTGAAAAGGGGAAGTGGGAGTGTTGATTGTGAAAGATGAAGAGAAATGGAGATGGAGATGGGGATTGGGTTAGAGATGGAGGTGAGTGGCGGTGATGGAGGTGGCTGTGAGAAGGTGGAGAGGGACGGTAGTGGATTTTGGTGGGATTGGAGGTACTAAGGAATGCCGAAGATGGTGTCTCAGACTCCTCCTTTCTCCTCTCTCTTGCTTCTCCTTGCAAATCTTAGAAGTCCCATCTTTTAATTGCATTTTGGGTTTTTATATAACCCTAAGTTGGAAAATTGATCTGAGCCGTCCAGTTACCATAAATGACTATGGTCTTTTTTCTCTAGAATTCTCTAGAAACTATGATATCTTCTTTCAATCACTATCATCCATTTGTCTCTTTCATCCTTCAGCCCACATTTGTTGCTTCATAAAGAAGCCATGTCAAACTCCAAGAATGCCCTTAAAATGAGAATTACTTCATTTCCTACCCAAAACACTTTTTGTTTTTTCTAAAAAGAAAATTCACTTTTCTTTTAGAAACAAAAGATAGTGTGTCATTACTAAAAATAAATATTAATGATATTATTAATAATAAATAAAAAGGATTTACTTCTCGGATTCGGATGTTAAACGGATCAAATATACCATTTACCAGACTCGCATCCGCCAAGAGCCGGATATCTCATAAACAGATTCGGATAATATCATCTTGAAACAGATCCGGATAATATTCACTTTAAACGGAATCGGATTCGGATGCGGCCGGTAATCGAATTTTCGAATATCCATTTACACCCCTAAAGCAAACAAATTCTACTCTTCTTCTCCCCAAAAAACTCAAAAAATGAGGTTTTGCATTTGAATTTTAGTAGAGGGGACAACTCCGCCACATCAGCGCCACCTTGGAAAAAAACTAATGATGATGTCTCCTCATTGTCTAGAAGTCAAATGGAATTTGAGCTCAAATTTTGCAACCAAACAACATTTGGCATTCCATATCCCCTAAAATGCCCAGCCGTCTTCCACCTTTTTTGCAACCAAACAGGGTAAGAAACTAACATCTAGACGTATGGCGGAGGGTTCTACAAGAAAAGCAAAGGTGCATTGCAAGATATACTTACTTGGAGGTTGGATACAAGGTTTTAAATTTCGGTTTCGGAATGCGTTTCGGTCCTAACCAAAACCGAAATTTCGGACGAAATGAGACGAAACTAATAAATTAGTATTTTATCTCGTCCTAAAATTTCGGCCAAAATTTCCAAAATTTCTCTACTTTCGTCGAAAATTTCTGGAGAATATTAAACAACGTTAAAAAATTCTAGATTTTTTAGGATTTTCCTTAAATTTTGCTCCGAAATTTCGGGAATATCAATATTTCGGTCAAAATTTTGTATGGTTTCGGGTTTACATGATTTCGGTTTCGTTATCTTCCGAAACCTAAAATTTAGGATTTCGATCGAAATTTAAAACCTTGGTTGGATATACAATCTAGACCAATACAAGTATGGAATACCCACCAATAAACAACAATGGTAAAAAAAGAACACCTAGGGCACGTTTGGCTGCCTTGACTTTTGTTCCCTGATAACTCGGGGGGTCGGCCAAGTGGTGAGAAGGGGCTAAAAATCATGAAACAAAAAACTCTACCCAAAATCCAATCGACTAGCTATTTCCTGATTTTTTGCCATTTCTCATCACTTGAGACACTAGTTGTATTATGAAAAAAAAATCATGGTAGCCAAACCAGCCCTTAGTAAGAAACCCAATTATGTAATTGAGGCTAGTTAAGAAAAATGAGAAATAATATAGTCATACTAAGTGTATCCATGTATCAACTGCCGTTAATTTGCATGTGACAACTGGATCTGGATGGAGATGACTCTCACACCAAGTTTTATTGTATAGAATAAACACTAGTTCGTCACTCATTATTCTTCCTCGTATTATGAAGAGAAGATTGGGAAAAAAATATGGGGAATGTGTGTTGTTAATGGCTGAGGCTACAGTGGTAGGTCCTAGTATACTCACTAAAAGGAGAGTTTGCTTGGGGTTGGTCGGCCTTAACGGCAGCACACCTAACGAAAAAATATAAGAAAAACACCCTCATATGCTCTTTCATTATTAGCCATAAACACGAAATGATTATATAATAAGAATGATTGAGAGAGGGTTTTATTAGAATAGGAATGTTGTCATCTTCCTTAAGCGGGGGAGACAGATGTGGGGCAGGTCAATTTGTATTAGAGCTGGATATATGGTTCTTGTTTAATTTCTTAATAACTTAGATTGCCTGTAATAAGAGAATAGGGGTGTGGCTTTCTGTAGAGATGCTCCTCTTGCCTTTCAAAAGATTACTATTATATGAAATATGTTCTAGTGTCAGCATTTGAATGGCTAGAGTCAAGAATCCGAATCTGAATCCGAATCCTATTCTGATTCCTATTTCGATTCTTCTGTAACGTAATGGGAAATTTTTTAATTTATAAAAAAACTCTAATAAAAATTTCATTCTGACTTAGGTGGAATCAGAATACCACCACTTGGGTGAGAAATGGACTACGATATTTTGTCTCCTTTAATTCAGCCCCCAGTATTGTCTCCTTTAATATAGCCCTAGTATCATTCCCACCCCTTGATTCTGTTCATTTTTAGAACCAAATGCTGGATTCGGAATAGGATGCAAATTCCAACACCTAATCCTGGCAATCCAAACACAGGCATCCTATGCTAAGGGACTACTTAGTAGGGTGTGACCTCATAGTTATACAATGTGGCACCCCTACTAAAGAAACAGTGGGCCACACGTTTCATAGATCCAAACTGTTCATTTGACAGCCCTTGCTTTCGATCGTGTATGCCTTCTCACACCAATCATGTCTTACAATTATAAGATCCAATAATGTATATTATTTTTTTGGGGGAATTGCTAGCGTCCATTGCAAAAGGCATTTCGAGGCTGGTCTGTCGTACGTCAGGCTAGCCACCTCATGCATGAAGACAAAAGCTATTGTCTTCATTCACATGTGGCTGGTCTGACATGCAACAAACCAGCCTCGAAATGCCTTCTGCTATGGACCCTAGCAAATCCCTTTGTTTTTTTGTCATTGAAGTTGCCTATATATGTAATTTTTGACCGTCAACGTTAAACAACAAGAAAATACACATTATTACAACTTATGGGCTCATCATTGGTGTCACTTTTGGGCCTTTGGAGATACAGTTCGAAGGCTGTCAAATGAATTGGTTTCAGTCAATCAAAGGTGGGACCCTAGCCCCGTGAAAAACAATTCAAGCACGGGAACCCACTTGGACTAACGGGCCGTTTGGATACAAGGATTTTATAATCTAGGATTGTAAAATCCTGCATTACAAGTTTAAACCTGGATTTCATAAGCTAAAACCCGGGTTTTACATTTCCAAGATTTTAAAATTCAAGTTTTAGTTTATAAAATCCAGGTTTTAAATAAAATTAAAGTTTTAGTTAAGTCCAGAATTTGCAATTCTAGACTATATAATCCATGTATCCAAACGGCCCTAGGATTATTGCTCTCGCTAGTCTAATCAACATCTTGTCTAACGGAATCCATTTAACATATCACATATGGCTAGTCTAATCAACATCTTGTCTAATGGAATCCATTTAACGGAATCCGTTTAACATATCACACATGGGGCCTATATACCGGAAATCGATTCATATTCATAACGATACTTTTCGGACATGTTGATATTGAGAATATTTACGAATATTACAAAATATTCTCAATATATCAACCAATATATTAAAATCAGCCAATGTATAGATATTGCAAAATTGGGTTGAAAGGGCGCCCATGAATTTAACATTCCTCTTAATTTTATTATATAGGCCATGTCTGGCAGGCAAGATTTTTTTTTTTTTTTCATGATAAATCGGTCTCCAAATGGTAAGAGAGGGGTAGGGAAGTGGAAAAGAGAGAGAGATTTGAGAGGGCATGATTGCGATGAGGGTGAGAAGTGGCTAAAATTCAGGAAAAAGTCTATCCTGTTTTTGGGTAGATTTTTGTGTTTCGTGATTTTTAGCCACTTCTCACCATAAGACACTTGTTTACTGTTTTTTAGCCACTTCACCCGCCCTGCTCCTCTCTCACCACTTGGAGATACCGATTTATCATGAAAAAAATTCCCTGGCTGCCAAACGTGCCCAAAGTTTTTTGTTTGTTTACGTAGATGATATCCACTCCCTTATTTTGAAATTGGCACTCCACTCTTTATTTATGCTTTTGTTTGGACATCGATCACTTGTTGGAAATTATACCAAACATTTCCTAGTAAAATAGTGAGATTGATTATTGTGACATTGAGTGGATCATTTGGTGCCACGTACCCAAATACATATGTGATGACAAAGTTGCGACACAGAAGAAAATTTTAAATTCAATTTAGGATCAAGCCCGTTTTACAGTTAGAAGTTGTGACAGGCCGCTCCATTTTCTTTTTAACATATTAAGCCTATGTTCTTCGAGATTTTATACTACTTTTTGACACTAGAGGGCTGTCCCAAATATAAAATAAGGCAAGAATAGATAGCCCTGTTTTTTTTTCAAAAAGTACTCACTTCGTAGGATGATCCAAACTGTTCATTTGTTGGGCCACCATGTATATAGATTGTGCCCTAAAATCATTTCGATAGGATGATCCTAACTCTTCGATTATGAAAGTCTATGTAGAGAGTTTAAATCATCCTACGGAAATGATTATTCGGGCCAGAACCTATTTACGTTGTGACCCAACAAATGAAAGATTTGGATCATCCTATGAATTGCATTTAACAGTGCTTTTTGAAAAATATTGGACTGTATGTCCACACAACATATAAAATCTCATCTTCTTCAGGCAATTTTAGATGTGCATTTGAGCTTTTTTTTGTGTTGAGTGAAAAAAAAAAACGAAAATATAGGAAGAATTGCATTGTAATACCTAATTGCAAATATAATTCTAAAAAAAAAAACGGCCTTGAAATTTGAGACCAACAGATCTAACATGCAAAACCCTGTGTGGTTGAACAGAAGCCCTTGATTGGATAACTTATGGGTTTTGCTTGCCATTTGGGTGCCGAGTTTGCAAAACCCCTTGTTTGGTTGCCAATATAGTATTATATCCCACGAGAAAACCAAGGATGTCTCCTGGTTAATACGTGTCACCCTTGTCCCCTCCCTATAATATCCTTGCAATATTCAACGAAGAAGGAGGAATTTTGTGTGGATCTCTCTCTCTCTCTCTCTGTATCGGTAATGACACCTCATACCGCTATTCTACGAGGTTGACAACCAAACACTACGTACCACTATTCTATGAGATAAGTTTCGGGTAAATCCAATGTTTGTCTCCTTGTTGACCAATTACACCATTAATCTATGAGGTAAGTACTTGCAACCAAATAGACCTCCGGGTTCTTTATGGCTTTCTCCATGACCATCGGCGTTTGGAAGAATTTCGGTCACCGACTGGTAGGCATGAGGGGCAACTAGTGTCTACGACGTAAGGTAGCCAGAGGGACACTTGTTTTGACCCTAGGTGAAAAAACCCTCTATTCACATGACATGGAGGATATTTTGGATTTTATTCCCTAGGCATGATTTTGAGCCTCGCCCATGACTTTGTGGCCCAAAGGCCTAAAACCCACTTAGGCCTATCTTAAAATAATATCCCAACCCACTCATAGGGCTTTTCGGTTTCGATTGAAACCTTATTTTTTTGGCTTAGAATCTAGATTTTTTTGCCTTGGATGGGTGACCTAATTATAAATTCTTGGGTTCTTTAAGGAACTAATTGTATTTTTTTAGTTTCTTTAGGGACCTAAATGTTATTTTAAAGGACTTTTTTTGCGATTTTAGGCTTTATATGGACTTTTTGCAATTATAAAAGGGTGTAAAAATAATGAAAATGAGATATTTTTAATGGACTAATTTTAACTAATCACTAAGGTGCATACTTAAGTTATTTCCAGTACAATTATAGAAATTGTTCACAATATCACTTGGGGTGATACTCGACTGTTTAGGGCAATATATCAACCTAGCGGAGATTTATTTTCTTATGTGATTTGATTAAGAAAATTACATAATAGGGTCTATTTGGATGTTCATAATATAGAAATTGAAGGAAAGGAAAACATATTCCCATTTCTTTAAACTATATATTTAATGTTTTCTAAATTATAAGTTTTAGCTAATAAAGTTTTCTAATCCAATAAGGAGTTTAAGTGTTAGGAATAGATTTTCTTATTTAGATGCTTTCCTTATATATGTTATTGCTATCTTATATTAGGTTTCCTTATTTCTTTTTTCCTATTTTGTTGATTTCTATTTCTGTATTTTGCTTTCCCTAAATTCTATATAATGTAGATGCCGTATGGCTTTTGAGTAAGGAATAATCAAATTAAGTGCAGTTTGCATTTTGGAGGTCGAGTTTCCTCGAATTAACTCATTGGAGGCTCAAGTTTCCTCGAATTAACTCATTCTTTCCCTTTTTTCTATCTTCTTCTTCCCTATTTTCTTTTCTGATAGAACAATGTTCTATCATTAAGAAAGTAGATGACATTAAAAGATTGCAAACACTAGCCCTAATATCTCCGAGTTTAACTCTTTTAATGGGAAAGAAAGTAGAGAAGAAGATGATAGAAAAAAGGAAAATAATGAGTTAATTCGAGAAAACACAGGCCTCCAATATGCTAATTGCACTAATTGTGATTATTCCTTGCTGAATAGCCATAGTGCATCTACATTATATAAAAATTGGGGGAAGCAAAATATGGAAACAGAAATCAGCAGAATAGAAAAAAAGAAATATTGAAATCCTATTCTAATATGGAAATAACTTAAATAAAGAAGACAACCTAAATTAGGAAAACTAATTCTAACAGGAGAAAAGTCTCAAGAGGGTTACTCTGAATGGACTCTACTCTAGCAAGAAAAAGCTTGGTCCCGTGAGCAAGGACTTGTTTAGATTGGAAGATCTTTCAATTGTTCAGTGGTTAACCTCCAAAGGAATGTGTTTCAAAAGGGGTTGAGCTTCTATAGCTCATTGGTAAAAGGCTTTGTACCTCAACCAAGAGGTCGCATGTTCGATCCTAGCTTACCCACCAAAAAAAGGAATGTGTTTCAACGAACAGATCAGATTGATTGCAAGCGATAACAAATCTGCTTCGAAGATTCCGCTCCATGCGATTGTATTTCTAGTGATTGAGAAGAGGGGAACATCACTTCTTAATGCCCTTTTGAACAAAGCCTTTAAATAAAAACAATGTCTTTTGAACAGAGGACTTTTCAATGCCTTTCGAATAGAGGACTTTTCAAGGATTCGTTGCCAAAGTGATGGATCTAACTTTGATGCACACAGAATGCAAACGACTCGATGGCGATCAACAGATTTCCAGTTAAACTCTCAACAGAAATGCACAAACAATCGCAAGTGCGATGTATAGAGAATTGAAATTAAGGAGAATTTTTCAAGAGAGGCGGTGGATCCATTCCGCTATGTCCTCAATTCTTAGATTGAACTAACACTAAGGAAAATAAAAGTTTAGTGCGGAAAAATAAAATAAATATAAAGATAAATTAAGACATGTGTGATATTGGTTGGGTCCTGCCTAACCCCAGCTTACCCATGCAAAAAAAAAAAAGTGTGTGACATTGGTTCTGAGACGTTCCTTGGACGCGTCATCCCTTTTTATAGATTTTTATTGTAACTCTTCACAACTGCTCCTGATCTACAAGAGGTTTCTATAATGTGCAGATCAGAGTCTTGTGATCACACCCTATAGAGATGGAAGATGATCTACGGGGTACAACCTATTTACGTCGTAGCCATACAAATGAACGGTTTGGATCATCCTTTGAAGTGAGATCCACTGTACTGTTCGAAAAATATTGCACTTCATGCACGGCCACCTTATTCTTCGGAGGAAAGTTTATACGGTGTGTGGCCGTATAGTCTAATATTTTCCCAAAAGTACTATACGGCTCAATTCATAGGATGATCCAAACCGTTCATTTTTTTTTTGCCACAACTTCAATAGGCTGTGCCCCAAAAAATCATTGCCACAGGAAAATCTATAAACAATCTGTTTCTTTCGATGAGAAATGGATGTAAAACAATTGTTGGACGCCTAACGGAGCCAAAGGGAATGCACATCATAGGAACCTCTATATATATGAGGGTTAAATCATCCAATACAAATGAGTTTTCGGGCACAACCCACTTATGTTGTGACCCAACAAATGAACGGTTTGGATTATCTTATGAAGTGGGCCGTACAATACTTTTTTTTTAAAAATATTGGATTATACTTCCACTCACCATTCAAAAACCCCTCCTAAGATTAATAGCCAAGCTCATGACAAGCCTGACCATTGCTACATATGGGGTGGCCACACATGAAGTGCAATATTTTTGGAAGAGCACAGTGGAGCTCACTACAAAGGATGATCCAAACCGTTCATTTGTATGGCTAATATGTAAAGAGGCTGTACCCCACAGATCATCTCCATAGGATCATCCTAACACTCCAATCTGCACATTATAGAAACCTCTGTAGATCAGAGGGTTAAGATCATCTATGAGACAGGCCATAAGGCCATTTCCCCTCGTTTTTTAGTTTCGAAATGATTCAACCTCCTTTCTTCTTCATTGTGCTAAAAAGTGGCTTTTTCATATTAGCAAATCAGGTACTAGTTTGACCAGTTGACCCTATATACTAGACGGACTAAAAAACCCATTATTCACAACAATAACACAAGGTCACAAGTGCAGCCCGAAAATACAATGGCCCCACATTGTTTGGGTGATCAAACCATTCATTTGTTGGGCCCTGATGTAGATAGGGTTTGTCCTAGAATTCTTCTCCATGGGATAATCTTAGTACCTTCCTATCCGTGGAGGTTTCTATGCCGTGCTTCCATTTTAAAGCCCTACAAATCAGAGGGTTACGATCCTGCTATGGAGATGATTTTCTGGGCACACCCTATATACGTTAGGGCCCAACAAATAAATGGTTTGGATCACCCAGATACTGTGGCCCCTACTGTATTTTTGGGCTGCACGTGCATGCACGACCGTACACGGTATAATTTCAAACCTATTTGCTTTACTGAAAATACATACGACAAGAGAGTAAGACTTGGAGTTGGGAAGGGAGAGAAGGAAAGTGGTTAGCCATCACGGGAAGGTCACACCGATCTTCATTTCTAGATTTGTCAGAAAATATGTAAGTAGAGATTTTTGGTTTTATTATTTTATTTTTGTTTTGATGGGGCGATCCTAGACCCTTGATTTTAGTAGGGTTTGCAACTCGTGTCGGGTGGGTCGGGCCTAGTTTTTTATGGGAAAACCCGAGATTCATAAACCCGACCCTAACTGAGATAGTTTCTTGGGTCGTGTTGTGTCGCTTCATGTTGTTATTTTTCACCGTACTATATTGACTAATTTCAAAGACTGCAAATCTTCACACCAAAAATCTCTAAATTCATGTTATCAAGTGCATGAATCTAAGAAGCTATTTTTTCACATCACAAACAGGAAGAAAAAAATTTCCATATTATTCAAGAGATATTTAAAAAAGCCATTGTACTCTTATATGAATCGGTTCTGGTTTGGGGTTTTTCTTTTCTTTAAACCTGACCCTACTTAAGAATGGGTCGGATTTTTCAAACTAACACTTGACCCAACCCAAGTCCCGTGATTTCTAAACCCAAGCTATTTTCAGGTGGACTCGACTCGATGCGAGTCGGGTAAAACCCAACCCATTGCAAACTTAGGTCTAATGCTTTGTCCATTTGGCATGTGAACATGACCGTGTGAATCTCGTTGTAAATTAAACACACGATAATTTGTGGTTGGCCATTATTTTACAAATGGCTCACATAATTTGAACTCTGAAGTTTCCAAGCAAGGCCCCATCATCACAACGGTCAAATGGCTTGTTAAAGGGTATTCTTGTCTTTTCAAGAACCAAAAATGCTTTTCCTGCATGCATTCTTTCACAAAAAGTATTCCACGTATCCTAATTTCCCTAATATGGCCAAAAAACATGGTCTGTTTTTCAAATTAGCAAACCAAAAAGACTTATCTGCAAAAAGGTTATACCTCTCTCTCGCTCTCTCTCTCTCTGACTCTGTCTACATCTTCTTCTACCTATCTTGATATTCTCTTTCTTTCAATTTAACAAGCGATCTCCAAACCCTAGCCATTGGGAAAAAAGAGCACAGTGAGTGCAAAACACGCGGTGAGTTTAGGCCTTCCCTCTTTTTTGCTTTTATCATGTTCTTTTCCTTCTACTCTCAGTTTGCCTATTTTACCTGTGAAAAACACTGGGTAGGTCCCACTCCAGTTGGGCCCCCGAGGAAAGCCTCAAAGGATGGGTTTTTGTTACATTACAGATCCGAGAGACCATTTTTTATGGTGCTTCTTATGCTAGATTTTTTTTTTTAACTTCTTCTCGAGTTTTTATATGTTGTAAGCCGGTATAGTTCAGTATTTTTCAAAAGTACTGTACAGGCCACAGCATAGGATGATCCAAACAGTCCATTTGATGGACCACAACGTAAATAGGTTGTGCCCAAAGCATCATTTCCATAGGATGATCCTAGCCCTCCGATCTATAGAGGAGTGCAGATTAGGGAAACCTCTATAGATTGGAGGGTTGGGGTCATCCAATGGGTTTGGTTTTTGGGCCACAATCTATTTATGTTGTGGGTATGTTCCTAGCCTCCGATCTATAGAGGAACTGTATATTAAGGAAGCCTCTATAGATCAGAGGGTTGGGATCATCCAATGGATATGATTTTTGGGCCACATGAAATGGACGGTTTGGATTGTCCTATGGTGTGTCCCATGAACTGGGCTGTTTAGATTATCCTATGGTGTGGCCCATACAGTACTTTTTGAAAAATAGTGGACTATACTGGCTTACACCATATACATTCTCCATTTTGTCATAGGCATTTTTACCTGGCTGTGATATCTTAAATATTTCTGGATGTTTATTTTTTGAAAAGTGACATCTTAAATATATATAGAGTAAAGGTTTTCTGAGCTCGAGCTCAGATAGTCAAGTGTCAAAAACTCACGTGGGCCCACATTTTTGGGGTGATCCAAAGCATTCATTTGAAAGGCCCTTAAATGGATAGGGTGTGTACCAAAAATCAAGTCCATAGGATCATCCTAACCCATCCAAAAGTGGTGGGGGAAATGGACAAATACTGTTTCTCCACAGATCTGCCCATTTCCCCATCCACAAATGGAAGGGTAAGGATGATCCTATGGACCTGATTTTTTGTAGGCACCCTATCCATGTAAGGGCCTTTCAAATGAATGCTTTGGATCACCTCAAAAATATGTGCCCACATGAGTTTCTGAGCTCGAGCTCAAAAACACTTTCCTCACATATATATATTTCATACGAAGGTTACATGAAGAAGGGACCAGGAGTCCCTCATGGATACATCATATGATGGCCAAGGAGAGAACTGCAGAGCCCTAAAAGATAAGAAAAAATATCCAAAACTATCCCTCTTTGCATGCCCCATCCAAAACAAAAGTACACAAAACTTCTTAACGAACTTTTGCGATCTTCCTCGAAGATCTTGATTAGAACACCCACAATGGAACTACCAGAAGAACTTTTGCATCTTCGTCTAAGATCTTGAAAAAACACCTTCAAAGTTTAATAACTTCCCACTACCTTTTGCGATCTTCCTTGAAGATCTTGAAGAAACATCTTCTCACTGGGTCAAAGCAAAAACCCTCAACCTTTTCCTTCGACATCTCCTGTGTCGAGGAATTTCAAAAATACTAAGTCCAATCCTATCTTCAGAGAAAAAAATTCTTAAGAGACTCCAATGCAAAAACATAATAAAAACTATCCCAAAAAACCCCAATCCAAAATCCTTGCAAAGATCGAACCCCTTCACTTCCTGAGAGCTTTAAGATCCCTACTGCCTCGCCTAGGGGTTCTTCCCTTTTTCTCCTCCGCGTCCCGCTGCTCAATCTGAAGGAACATTTTTTTTTGTCCCATCTACATTCTCTTCATACCCTATTCCGAGGTGATCCCCCATTTTCGTCATCTCATCAAACTCAACAGAATAAGCCATCTCTTCTGTCAAATCCTTCTCTTCCTCCACTGAATCCTCCTCCGACACAGCCTTCTCTTCCTCCTCTGAGACATCCATCCCTACTTCTACTGAATCCCATTCAGCCCTACCAATACAGGATTTGATTTTCCCGCTGAGCTCCACCTCCATCGAGTCTCTCGACATCTTAGATTCCTCATCGGGAACAGCTGTGTCCCTCTCCTTCTCCTCTTTTTCCGCCGCAACAGCCTCCATACGAGCGTTCCTTTCCTTTCGTTCCTCTTCCAGATGTTGTTGAAAGTATGGCAGTTTGTAGGGCTGCAACAGGGTCGGGTTGGTCGGGTTTTTCAAAACCCTAGCCCAACCCTGGATCTCATTATCTCGGCCCTGACCCGCCCTGACCCTGAGTCAGGGCCGAAAAACCTCAACCCATTACCCGCCCTACAGGGTATTGTGTTGGCCCTGGCCCGTCTTGATTTGCCCTGATTGGGCAGGGCCGGGCCGGGCCTGCCCTAATTGACCCCAGTGCAAATACCTGTTAAGAGTGCCAAAAATAAAGCAACCACTTATCATATGGAACAAAATGATCAATAAACAGAGAAAGGGAACAAAATAAGACAATATGAATTCAACACCATGCGAGCAATAGAGACAATTAATAATAATAATCTAAAGAAACATCAATCCAAGATAGTAGAAAACATTAGCAAAAGAAACATGCACAGATGGTTCAATTCTATAATAGAAAACTCAGGGTCGGGCCGGGTAAGGGTACCCAAGGCATTAACCCAAAGCCCGCCCGACCTGAGTCAGGGTAAAAAAAAAATGAACCCTGACCCGCCCTCAGGGTTAGAAAATCCAGCCCTGACCCTGTTCGGGCTCAGGGCAGGCCAGGGCTGACAGGGCCAAACTTGCACCCCTAGCAGTTTGTATTGCGGGATGCTGACTTCTTCAACAAATCTTTTCCCTGTTAGTTGGAAAAATTCTTCCTCATTTTCTTTTGCTTCCTTTTTGAACTTTTTTCCACTGGACTTTCATATACGCCATTGCAATCTTGCTTTTTGTTGGGATCCTTCGCACGATCTCTTTTTCTCCTCCCTCCTTTTTAGGCAGGGAACCTTCTTCCCTTATAGCCTTCCTTTTGCCTTTGTCTTCCACTCTTTCCTCATCTTCAGAAGACGATGAATCCCTAAGTTTCTCGGATTTGTTAATTTGATGGTGCCTTAGCAGTGTAGCATTTTATTAGTACTAAAAAGGGGTTGTCCATGATCTTCAAATTTTATGTCTCAAGATCTAGAAATTTTCCACAAACGTGTAAGCATGAATTCTTTTATAAACTTATATTGTCATTATTTCCTATCCCTTTTTTCTATCATCTGCAGAAAAGAGTATTCTTGTTGGTTTTAATGTGTCACATTTTTCAAGTGGGTCATGACTTCCCTTTTTCTCTTGAATTTCTAAGACCTACTTGGGATTACTGATTAGATGTTAAAATTAAAAAGTTTTTCAAACAATATTTTCTACTGGATAATGACTGTTTTTTTTTTCTCTTTTCACTCTGAAATGCAGAGACCCAGTTGGGATATTAGATATTAGAAAGAGACACAGTAGAAAATATGAAGGTAAGGAAAACTGTGGGTTGCATCAAGGATGGTGTGGATTGCACCAAGGAAGAGGCCCTCAAACTCAAGGGAATGGCTGAACAAATGATAAAAAATGAGGAGTACTGGGGTGCGAGAGCTAAGCTAGAGGAGGCAAAGCATCTTTTTCCATCACTTGAACATGTTTGTCAAATGTTAACTATTTGTAATGTACTTTGTGCTGCTGACATTGATTTCCCAATTTATGGGATGGACTGGTATTTCATCCTACAGCTCTCACATGAAGATGATGAAGAAAAGATAAGAGGCGCTCATCAGGAGCTCTCTCTCCACTTGGAGCCCATTAAGGATGAATTTCCTGGTACTGAATCTGCCATGAAGTTCATGGATGAAGCATTGTCTGTGCTCTGTGATGGAGCAAAACGTTCTATATTCGATGCACAGAGGAAAGCTAGTAGGAAGTCTTCGGAGCGTGCTCATTCCCGAACAAGTTCTCATGGCATAAACAAGTACATAGAGGGTGAATCAAGCACCTTTTGGTCTGAGAGGCTAGGACATTTTGATGATGGTAGGACTGACTTAACTAAAAAAAGAATCGCAAGGACTTACTTGGGATGCTTGAAGAATTCTCTCGGTCTAAAATAATCTCGAAGAATACTTTATCTCTTTTCATGAAGACTCATTTAAGTTATCTTTTAATTTTGCAGATTATCTCCCTATGATTGTTACAATGAAAGATTTAAATTCCTCAGAAGAAGTTCCCAGAAAAAAAGAGGGAGACCAGCTGGGAGTAAAGCATGGACAAGTGCTCCAAAAAGGCAGGTAAGGAAATATTATCACAATCTCACGTTACCGATTGAGAGTAAAAATACATGCAACTCTTCCAAAAAGGTAGGTAATTTTCTGTACAATGTTTGGAAGGAAATAATATTTCAGTCTCATGTTACTGTTACTAATCTTCATTGTCTTTTGGCAGAAACGAACGTCTCAAGCTCCTCCAAAACCCAGAAAATCTAAAAAAGTAGTGGCTGGGGAAGTCGTTCAAGCAGCGAAAAAAAGTATTTCCAAGTCCATCTTTGACCGTACTCGAGCCACCCCATCATCAGAAGGTCATCCTCCTGTTTCTTCTCAACTCTCTCACCAAACAACTACAACACCTTCAAAGGATCAAACCTCAAATGCTAAAGAAAAAGTTTCAAAAAACAAAGGGAAAGCGATCCTTGTGGAAACAGTCGAAATAGTTGAAGTAAAAGAAGAAGAAGAAGAAGAAAGAAACCGAGAATACATTCGTGGCTATTCTCATTCCCCCTCTCAAATGGTAAGAACTTAAGCCAACAACTACGATTTATTCATAGTTTCATTTAAAATGTTGACACCTAAATTTCCAGGAAACTTCTCGAATTTACGGAAACAAGGATTTTATTGCGGATCTCCACCAAATAATTCAAGGTTGCGGTCTCCAATCTACTCCACCGCCAGTGCAAAGTTTGTCTGAGATCGAGCCGAGTGATGTAAAGAGAGCAAAAGAGGTTGTTAAGAAAGCATCTTCAATGAGACTGGAATCATTTCTATCAGAGGAATGAAGAGAGGATCTAAAAGCTGCCATCAGAATCTTGTTAGCTGATAAAGAGACGACTTGAGGCCGAAGTTCCAATCTTATGGACTTTCAAGATCAGGTCGAACGGTTGGTTTCCGAGTACAAAGTGTGTCATATTGATCTTGAAGAATACAAACAAAAGAAGAAATTATCACCGGGAACAAGCATACGATTCACAATATCTTATGATTCCCATATAACAGTGGTATACTGCTATAGAACAGTAATGATATAGTCTGACATAGGAATATAAAACATACAAAACAGTAATGATCACAAGGGAACAAGCATAGTCTGATATGGGAATATAAATTTTTGACATGAAATAAAAATATCCACAACTTAATAAAGTCAAACTAAGGGCTCATGGCCAGAATTACAAACATAGAGTATGGTAATCATATGATGTTGGGACTTGGGAGTAGTATGGGAATCAAATGATGTTAGGAAAGTCAATCTTTCTAGGAATTCCATTCAACTTACCTTATGAGCTTTCCTCATGTTCCTCACTCCAGGTTAATAGGGGTATTAGTTTTTTGTGCTTATTAATATAGACGCATATTCATGTTGCATGTGCATTATGATGAAATGTGAAGTGAACATAACATATTCTTGTTGGAAATGCTTTTCCTAGTATGGTTCTGACATCAGTATTATAACATGTAGAATGAAATTTCAATTTACACTCATTGAATTTGAGAATGTGATCACTTGAGGGGAGATTTTCTTTCAAGAGTTTCTAAATGTGTAGAAATGAATGTTGTTGACCTTGATTCTGTCGTGGACAAAGCATGAGTAATTAATTGAAATCATTTCTTATCTCTATCATGTTGAATTTGGGCTTGTGTGTGATTTGAAGTAAATCTAAAGATTCTCATCAAAATTGTGACCTAAAATGCTTTGGATGAACTGAAACTCACTAAGATAATCCATAAACTGTACTATATACCTGATGGTTTCTTAGGTAATCCCGAGATTAGCATTAGATATCATGTGCTTTGGCCTAGTTATTTTAGTCTTTTTCTCACGATGGATGTGTCTATTGGACATCTAGGAATGATTATATTTTTATCAATTGAAAAGTTCTTTCCAATGAATAAGGGCATGTTATTTGTCAGAGTTTCGGCCGTAAGATAAGTAGTCGTATTTTAGTACTTTAGTAGCTTTTGTGGATTTTTGAGACCTAGCTGGACCTGTACACATTTTTCACCTTATCAGCTATCACACATTTAATTAGTGTAAAGATACCAAGTGCGATGCATTTTTATTTGTACATTTTGTTTCCTATTTTTGCACAGTAATCTTTTCTTATTTCTGGTATTGAGGTCTATGTACTACAGTCATCCTATAATCAATGCTCTAATTGCTATTTCAAATGTCGTGTTTTCTTTTAATCACATTTTTGCAGATTATGCACCTTTTGCCACTTCACAAAATATTCATGCACCTTAAATCATAGTTAGGACTGCTTACGATCTTTCTCTCTTTGAAAGCCGAGCTGATCAAAATGAGCTTCATAAGGTAGTACTGCTTTACTCTCCCATATAACCGATTTGTTCATGTTTGAACCCACTTGGTCCTATCAACTAAAAGTTCATTTTGTAGAATTGGATTTTCATGCTGGCTGATTTTTTTACTAAGATAATGCTTTCTCATTTGCGTTGTAGGTTACTGAATTAGTATGAAAGATAGAGGAGGAGCTTGAAGAAGCAAAGCTTGACGCAAAAGAAAAGAAACTTGTGTAGGTCCTTTCTACGGGCTGATAATTAATGATTGTGAAGTTGGGGCAAAATGCTATGGATTTGTTACTTGCACTAATTCTAGATCTGTAGTTTGCGAGTAATGATTGTGAAGTTGGGGCAAAATGTTTTGGATTTGTTACTTTTACTAATTCTAGATCCACAATTTGTGAGCTTTTGTTTGTTGGAATGGATGGTAGGTTTGTCAGTATTTGTTTGTTGGAAATGAACATGTTTTGTGCTCATGTTATGGGTATTTTCCGGCAGATACGTGAACTTTTAGCAGCAGTCATTACCGCCAGTCAATCCTGGCCTTTTGTTGTAGTGGAAAGTTCTTAATTTCTGTATTTAATATTTATAAATGATAAGTTTTAGCTAATAAAGTTTTCTAATCCCAGAAAGAGTTCTAGTCTAATTAAGGAAGTAGCTAACATTGAGAGACTACTAATATGGATGCCAAGTAAAAGGGATCCTCAATGCAGCATCTCAAAGAGTTAAAAGGACCTGCTGCCAGCCAAAAGTATTATGCACAATTGTATAAATATGATGATCTTAGAGAGGGGCTCGACGGCATCAAATTATATTAAGCAATGGTGTGAATAGTTACAGTTAGATGTTAAATGTCTTCCAATGGAAAAGGAATGGGTGGAGCAGAGTCTCCAACTTGAACAATGGTATGCTACTGGGATGTTTAACCCTGTGCTCGAGAAAGAAACTGTATAGAATCAATACCAAATCTTTAAGTTTGGGTCCAGAATCCACATTTCAAGAACTTGGAGATGCTCGAGGGTCTGGCATGGCAAAGGAAGGCAGCAGAGTATGGGTTGTGGCATCAATTCATTAATGTATGTGTGGCAGCGGCTAAGATGGGGAAAAGGGAGTCTGTGGAGGAAGTAGATAGTGTGGAATATGAAGCACTAGTACTGAAATTTGCTGGATTTGATGTTGGTTTAGTAATGGCGAAGCTAAGGTTTATTCGTGTGTTGTTGGGCATTGTGGCGGCAGCACGAAAAGAGAAAGAAAGACAGGATTCAGAGCATATGAAAATGTGTGAAGCAGAAGCTGAGGCCCAAGCAGAAGTAGCATGGTCTGAAGCAAAGCTTCAAGAAGCTCAACAGGCTGCGAACGAGTTTCGTGCCAAGCTAGATCAATCTAATGTGCAGTGGGAGGATATTGACGGCTAGGGCTGCAACAGGGTCGGGTTTTTCAAAACCCTATCCCAACCCTAGATCCCATTATCTCGGTCCTGACCCGCCCTGACCCTGAGTCATGGCCGAAAAACCCCAACCCATGGTCCGCCCTACAGGGCTCAGTGCTGGCCCTGGCCCGCCCTGATTGGCCCTGATTGGGCAGGGCCGGCCCTAATTGACCCTAGTGCAAATACCTGTTAAGAGTGCCAAAAATAAAGCAACCACTTATCATATAGAACAAAATGATCAATAAACAGAGAAAGGGAACAAAATAAGACAATGTGAATTCAACAACATGACGGGCAACAGAGACAATTAATAATAATAATCTAAAGAAACACCAATCCAAGATAATAGAATACATTAGCAAAAGAAACATGCATAGATGGTTCAATTCTATAATAGAAAACTTAGGGTCGGGCAGTGTCAGCGTACCCGAGGCATTAACCCAGAACCCGACCCGACCTGAGTCAGGGTCTAAAAAAATGAACCCTGACCCGCCCTCAGGGTTGGAAAATCCAGCCCTAACCCTGTTCGGGCTCAGGTAGGGTCAGGGCTCACAGGGCCAAACTTGCACCCCTATTGACGGCTTTGTACAATATTTAAAAAGTTGCATATAATTTAGAGTGAGGCAACAGCTCTGATACCATATTAAACAACCAATTATTCCAAAAGCTTAAGCTGCTAGAGTGAGGTAATAGCTCTTATGCCATATTAAACAACCAATTACTTCAAAAGCTTAAGCTGTTAGTGTTGGTGTTATTTAATCATTTATACTTCAATAGATACTTCAGCTGCTAGCTTTTTTCATCTGTCTATGTCCCTGTCTGATATTTGTTAGAATTCATTTGAATTCAGAGAGTGTTATTTAATCATTTATACTTCAATAGATACTTCAGCTGCTAGCTTTTTTCGTCTGTCTATGTCCCTATCTGATATTTGTTAGAATTCATTTGAATTCAGAGAGTGCTATAACTGAAATATGGCTTTATATTTGGATTGAGAGCGAACTGCACCTCTCAGAGAAACACATTCCAAGCATTAAAAAGATTTACATCAGAGTGTATCTTACTTAAGTAGGTAATGTTTTCATGATGAAAGTTCAAGAACTCAATAGAACCCATTTTAAATGCACAAAATTAAGGCCGTCAATGGTCTCAATCTAAGCTGGTGGAACATTATACACTAGTCGTGTTGTGTTTTGGTGTCTTCGACATTGGCGGGTTTTCTCTGTAAAAAAAACAACATAAAAATTTTGATTTTAAAATAAAGAAAAATTAACATTAGTTTATGTATAGTATATACTTGACTGATTTTTTTCATGCAAATTGGATAAAATTATTTTTAAATAAATGTAAGGGATGTCATGAAACAGTTAGATACATACTGGATTTCGAACTGTATCGTTAGACAAATTTGATTAATGATGAAATTATATACATTGTCTAATTCGATTCAAAGTAAATTATGTGTTGGAAATTGGAATCATAAATAGTAAATTTCATAAATTGTTTAATGATATCAGGCCATTTTGTAGAGCTGGAAGCCATATATAGGGGCCTCAAAACTGAAGCAAAAATACCACAGGCAAAGTTTGGATTGAGGCAGATTCTAAGACTGCAGTGGAGATCATTGCAAAAAAGTTCAAATATCCTTGGCGCAAAAAGAACACACTATGCAAAATCAGGAGGATGCTTGTTTCTTTCTCCTCATCGAGAGTAACCCATTTGGAGGGAAGGAAATCAGGCGGCTGACTATATATCCAAATCCTCTTGCCCTTTTAAAGGCGAAATTATTGAACCCCACTCAATTCCTCCTTCCCTCTCTGATATTGTATCTGCTGACTCCTCTAGAGCCCCATTTTCACGCTTGTAATCTTCATTTCATTATCAATGATTCGTAGGGGTCTACCTAACCCCAGTTTAACCACCCCCTGCCCCCCCCCCCCCCCCCCAAAAAAAAAAGCCATTTTGTGGCATGCTTTTGCTGGAGAGAGCGGCCAGATAGGCTCATTTTTTTGCAGATTTTGTCTTATTCATTTAATTCATATGAGGCAGCTGTTCTCTCCCGTCAAAGTGAGCGGCAAAATGACTTTATGTGAAATTGCCTAGCAAATACTTTTACTTCTAATATCTAATCACTAGCCTATATTTGCCCACTTACATGACAACCAATCAATATTTTACACACAACACTAAAATATGTAATCAACTAATCATAAACTATCTCAAATACGAGATTTTATATGGTGTAAGGCCTTAAACCAATACTGTAGTGGTTACCGCCCTTGACATTTGATCCAACAGCAGCTCACTCACTTTTTGAGGAGCTGCTGTTGGATCAAATGTCAAGGTGGTACTTCCGCCGTACAAAGGCCTTATTGTTGTAAGGCCTTACATCATATAATTTATCCTCACTTTTTGAGGACCTGGATCAAATGTCAAGGTGGTAGTTCCGTCGTACAAAGGCCTTATTGTTGTAAGGCCTTACACCATATAATTTATCCTCAAATACATCATAAGATGTATAGAAAACCTACATATTTATAGAAATTTGTATATACATTTTTAGGAATTTTTATGTGGTGCAAGCTTGTTTAGTCCAGTATTTTTCAAAAGCACTGTACAGCTTATACAATAGGATGATCTAACCCGTCCATTTGATGGGTCACAATGTAAATCCATTGCTCCCCAAAAATAATTTCCATAGGATGATCTCAACCCTTGGATCTATAAAGGTTTCCATAATATGCAGTTCCTGAAATAGATCGGAGGGCTAGGATCTTCCCATGGAAATGATTTGTTTTTTCTGTGCACAGCCTAATTTACGTTTGGGCCCATCAAATGGACAATTTGGATCATCTCTATAGAGGTGATTTTCTTGTGATCTGTTCAGAGGGAGGGAGTTTAAAAGACAGGGCATGGCCGTTTCCCTTCTCACACGTCACCGAAAAACCGATATCGGGCGAAACGATATGAGCAGTCGTCTCCCCTATTCTCCTCTCTCTTTCATTTTTACACACACTCTGCTACAAACCAAGGTGAGTTTAGGCCTTTCCTTTCCTGTTTTTTTTTTTTTTTCAATTGTCTTCTTTATTTCTACTGGGTAGGTCCCACTCTAGTTCGTCCGCTGGGGAAAACCCCACAAAAAAGAAGGGTTTTTTATATCTCAAATATTTTCTGCATGTTTATTTGATGGTAATTTAACACTAGCATTTTGTAATTGTAAGTAGTAAATGGGTTTTTTTTTTTTTACCATTTTCTTTTGGGTTTTACTGCAAGGCTCATATACAAGTTTACAGCTCTGGGATATCTCAAATATTTCTGGATGTTTAATTTGCTAGCATTTTATAAGTAGTAAATGGGTTTTTTCCATCATCTTCAAATTTTCAACCTTAGAGAAGAGATATAGAAATTTGTTTCATGATTGAGCGATTATAAAGGATAACAGAAAGATTCAGATGTAATTAAATAGTTCCTAGAATGTTTAACCAAGTTAAAGATTACGGTCTTCAAATGTGTAAGCATGAATTCTTTTATAATTGTCTTGGCTTTTTATAACATCTGCAGAAAAAAGTATTCTT
Organism: Tasmannia lanceolata; assembly: GCF_043159265.1. Classification (NCBI taxonomy): domain Eukaryota; kingdom Viridiplantae; phylum Streptophyta; class Magnoliopsida; order Canellales; family Winteraceae; genus Tasmannia; species Tasmannia lanceolata. Next base: position 55,338,226 of record NW_027518714.1, read on the forward strand.
GTTGGTTCATATCAAATTTTCAAGTGGGTCATGACTTCCCTTTTTCTCCTGAATTTCTAAGACCCACTTGGGATTACTGATTAGTGTCAAGTATTCCTGCCCATAGCAGCCATGGTTGAAGTCCATCATGGCTGCCATCTACCCACACATGGGCTGTCACCTCTCTTTGTCAAATAAAGCTGTAGCCAACACACACTTGTTATATTGTTTTTCAACAATGGCAGCCACTGGCCACCATGCATTGTAAAAAGCGTGGGCAACCAACCATGGTGGGGCCCACCACCCAAGGCTTATAATAGGGGCCTTCTCCCTTCATTGTTAAAACACACCAACGGGAAGAACAAATAGCTCTCTAGAGAGAGAGAGAGAGAGAGAGAGAGAGAGAGAGAGAGAGTTCTGTCCAATAGCTTGGGGTTTATCTCGGGGTTATTTGTGAGTACTTTGTAATTTTTTTTCACATTTTTCACTGTGAGTTGAGTGGTGAGACAATGTAGGTTCTCAGAGAGGGTGATATTTCCATATTATTGGGGGTCTCAAATCTGGGCAGAAATTTGAGACGTTGTATCATTTATTTGATAGTGGAATTTTCTCGGACCTGTCGTGTGGTTTTTCCCTCTACTCTAGGAGTGTTTTCCACGTAAATCTTGATGTCTCTGATTTACTCTTTTCTGCTCATTATCTATTATTCTTTGGAGTGGCTCACAATTCCAGGAGTTTATATTATTTTATTCCGCTGCAATTCACACTAATTACTGGTCTGGTACTAACAAGTGGTATCAGAGCCAAGTTATTTCGGCAGTAATTCTGTGTGAATGGAGGAAGGCTATAACTCCGGTACCATGATTAAGCTCGCAGCGACCAACTACACACTATAGAAACCAAAGATGGAGGACTTGTTGGTCCACAAGGATCTGTACGATCCTATTCAGAGCGAAGGAAAATCTGCTATTACGGATAAAAGCGCAGAGGCCTTGGTGTGGGAAAAGCTGAACGGAAAAGTTGTCGCCACTATTTGCCAATGGGTGGACAACAACGTCTTCAACCATGTCGCCAAAGAGACAGATGCTTATACTCTTTGGACAAAGCTTGAAGAATCTCTACGAAAAAAAGTTAGCTCAAAATAAAGCTTTCCTGTTCAGAAGACTTGTACACCTAAAATACATGGAAGGGCGTCCGGTTGCCGAGCATCTAAGCAATGTTTAAGATCTCGTGAACCGATTGGCCACAATGACGATAGTTATCGACGAGAAACTACACGCGTTGATGCTATTAGGCTCTTTGCCTGATAGCTGGGAGACTCTGGTGGTGTCCTTGAGCAATTATGCTCCAGATGGAAAGCTAACCTTGGCAATGGTCAAGGATAGTATCTTAAATGAGAAGACAACGAGAAAAGATCTTGGGATAATTGATGGCCAAGCTTTTCTCATGGAAAGCAGAGGACGGAGCAAAAGCCGAGGGCCGAATGAGCGTGGCAAATCTATAGGAAGGTCAAAATCCCGAGATGGCAAAAAATGTTATCACTGTGGTAAGTTTGGCCAAATAAGGAGATTTTTTTTTAATGGTAATAGGATTTCATTAAAACAAAACGAGACTGAGGAGATCCCGAAGATACAACTAAAAAACAAGCTAAAAGGGAAAGCAAAAACATAGAATAACCAAAAAAAAAAAGCTAAGGAGGAAGGAAATCAAAAATCTCAATGCTCTCCCTAGAAAAAGCTAAGGAGATTTTGTAAGATCTTGAAGCAGGAACAGACGGATGAAAAATCCCAGAAAAACACCAATGCAAATTCTGCTGCTAAGGTGTCCGAAGATGAAGATGTCGCACTAGCATGCGATGAATGCAACCATTTTAGTGACTCCAACGCCGAATGGGTGATTGATTCAGCAGCCTCCTATCATTGTGTTCCTAGAAAGGAACTCTTCACCTCATACAAAGGAGGAGACTTTGGCTGTGTGAAGATGGGAAATTCCAGTCGAGCATCGATTATTGGAATTGGCGGCATGTGCATAAAGACAGATGTTGGATGCACATTAATTCTCAAGGAGGTACGACATGTTCCTAATTTACGCCTTAATTTGATCTCTACTCATGCTTTGGATCAGGAAGGCTATGTGCAATATTTTGGCAGGGGAAAATGGAAACTCACCAAGGGTTCACTATTAATTGCAAGAGGAAATGTTTGTTGCACCTTATAAAAAAAAAACACAGGTGAAGGTGTGCGGCAACTCAGTAAGTATGTGTGGCTCACATGAGTGAGAAAGGTTTGCAGCTATTGACAAGGAAATCCCTCATTCCTTGTGCAAAATGTATTCCTCTAGACCCTTGCGATCATTGCTTATTCAGAAAGCAACACAGAGTTTCATTTGGTAAATCAGGTAAACAGAAGGAAAATAAACTTGATTTAGTTTATTCTGATGTTTATGGCCAACTTGAGGTGAAATCTCTTGGTGGTAGTAAATATTTTGTTACTTTTATTGATGATGCTTCACGAAAGTTGTGGGTTTATATGTTGAAAACAAAAGATCAGGTTCTTCAGCATTTTCAGAAATTTCATGCGATGGTGGAAAGAGAGACGGGGAAGAAATTAAAGTGTCTGCGCACCAACAATGGCGGAGAATACACATCCCATGTCTTTGAATCCTACTGTACTATTCATGGGATTTGGCACGAGAAGATGGTTCCTGGTACCCCACAACACAATGGCATAGCTGAACGTATGAATCGCACCATTTTGGAGAAAGTCAGATGCATGCTGCAAATGGCTAAACTGTCGAAACCATTATGGAGTGAAGCTGTCAACACTGCCCTCTACCTAATTAACAGGTCACCACCTGTTCCTTTGGGTTTTGACATTCTTGAAAAGGTGTGGACTGGAGAAAATGTCTCCTACCCTCACCTAAAAGTATTTGGTTGTAAAGCTTTTGCGCATGTACCCAAGGAACAGAGGCCGAAGCTCAACGACAAGGCAAATCCATGTGTCCTTGTCGGATATGGTGATACAGAGTTTGGTTATAGGCTATGGGATCTAGTAAAAAAGAAGGTGATCAGAAGTAGAGATGTCATCTTCCAAGAAAATGAGACTTTCGAAGAAAGTGAAAGTTAAGACCGCGAAGTTGAAGGTGTTGTCGACCTAACACCGGCCTCTTCCCCATTAGACGATGCCACAATTGGGGAAGACACGAATGAAGAACTTGACATTGAAGAGCCAGCAACAGTTGATGGTGATGAACCAGACGTAGGAGGTGCTGATCAGCGGGAGCAATCAACCCCTCCAGAAATAATAGAACCTCAATTGAGACGGTCTACAAGGGAGCGTCGGCCATCAACCAGGTATTCCAGTTCTGAGTATATTATAATTACCAATGACGGGGAGCTAGATAGTTTTCATGAAGCACTGCCGCACACAGATAAAGATAGTTGGATGAAAACAATGCAAGAAGAAATGAATTCTCTGAAAAAGAATGATACATATGAACTGGTGAAACTTCCTAAAGGGAAGAAAACATTGATGAACAAATGGGTGTTCAAGCTGAAAAAGAATGGCAATAAGCTAGTCAATCATAAAGCTCGATTGGTAGTAAAAGGCTTTATCCAGAAGAAAGGAATCGACTATGATGAAATCTCTTCACCTGTGGTAAAGATGAGCTCCATTAGAGTTATATTGGATCTGGCCGCTAGCTTGGATGTTGATCTTGAACAGATGGATGTGAAGACTACATTCCTTCATGGCGACCTAAAGGAAGAAATATATATGTCACATCCAGAATGATTTGAAGTTAAAGGGAAGGAGAGTATGGTCTGCAGATTAAAGAAAAGCTTGTATGGGCTGAAACAAGCTTTGTGCCAATGGTATAAAAAGTTTGATTCGTTCATGGTGGGTCATGGATATGGCAGAACGGAAGCGGATCATTAAGAAAAGCTTGTATGGGCTGAAACAAGCTTTGTGCCAATGGTATAACAAGTTTGATTCGTTCATGGTGGGTCATGGATATGGCAGAACGGAAGCGGATCATTGCGTCTACCTCAGAAAATTCCCTAATGTTAACTTCATTATTTTACCGTTATATGTTGATGATATGTTGATTGTTGGACAGGATGCCCAAATGATTGCAAATTTGAAAAAGGACTTGGCCAAATTCTTTGATATGAAGGACTTGGGAGCAGCCTGACAGATTCTAGGCATGCAAATCACCCGTGACCAGAAAACCAAGAAGATATGGTTGTCACAAGAGAAATATGTTGAAAAGATGCTTAAGCGATTCAACATGCAGAATGCCAAGCCAGTTAGCACTCATCTGGCAAAACATTTTAAGCTGAGTAAAATGACACGTCCAACATCCGAAGAAGAAAAGATAGCAATGAATGCTATTCCTTACTCCTCTGCAGTCAGGAGTTTGATGTACGCGATGGTCTGTACTCGACCAGACATCGCTCATGCTGTTGGAGTGGTCAACAGGTTTCTTTCGAATCCGGGTAAAGACCACTCGGAAGCTGTAAAATGGATCTTCAGATACTTGAGAGGAAACTCCAAGTTGTGCTTATGCTTCGGGGGATCATAACCAATTCTGAAAGGCTACATAGATGCTGATATGGATGGAAATCTTGATGGTAGAAAATGTACATCAGGATATTTATTCTCTTTTGCTGGGAGAACTGTATCTTGGCAGTCCAAACTGCAGAAGTGTGTTGCCTTGTCTACGACGGAGGCAGAATCTTGATGGTAGAAAATCGACTAGCTCGAGCTGATCTTTCCCCAGGTGCATTCGATCGAAGGCATTCTGATGGAGCACATTGACGGAACTCCCTGTATCCACAAGGATCCTGTTGACATTGAAGTTGGCGATGACCAATCGCACGACTATGGCGTCGTCGTTGGGGATGTGGATGTCCTTGTAATCTTCCTCGGTGAATGTTATTGCTAGGTCGGTTCTTTGCTCTAACCGTTATCTCTTTGTCTGGGCTTCGACAGAGTTTATTTGTTCGGCATATAGTTCTCATCCTTTGGGGATCGGTCCTTCCGCTGCGAGCCCGCCACAGATCATGTCGATGTCTTCGGTGATCTTGGGGGCTTCTGACCTTCGGTCTTGTGTTTGCCGGCGACTGCTCTCGCCTTTTTGTGGGTTGGGCGAGCGATGGCGGCTAGACGAATGACGTCTCTCTGGGTCTGGTGGACCTCGGTTGGTGACGACTTCTCGGAGGGTTCTGAAGGTATTGTCGAGTCGACTGAGCCCTGCGAGTCTCTGAATCTCTACTTTGAGGTGGTGGCACTTGTCAGTGGTATGGCCGTGATCCTGGTGCTAATGGTAGTATTTGCCGGTGTTGCGTTTTTTGCCAGCGTTCTTCATCTTCTTGGGCCACTGTATCAGTTCCTTGTTCCTGATTTCATACAGGATGTTGGATCTTGCTGTATTTAGTGGGGTGTAATTGACTCGGTCAATTGGGGGTAGGGCTGGAGCTCGATTGAACGGTCGGTTGTCGGGGCGGGCTTGTTTGTATTTCTGGCTAAGCCTCGAGTCATCCTTACGCTTCTCGCTGACCCGGGCGAGCTCCAACTCTTTCTCCATGGCGAATGATTTTTCATTGTTAATGTATCTGTCGGCACTAGCCATGAGTTCCTGGAGATCTCTGAGCGGATTGTCATTCAAAGAAATCTTCATGTCCCTGTCCCGAATGGCGGTTCTAAGGGTGTCTCTCACCATGTCGAAGTTCGGATCCTTGATCTGGTGTAATTCCATTCGGAACCGACTGATAAATGCTCTTAGTGTCTCGTCACGACCCTGCATGAGGGCCAGGAGAGTGTCGGATGGTTTCTGACGAGGTCCGATGTTCAAGTGGCAAACTCTTTTCCGAGTTCATGGAACGATCCGATAGAGTTTGGCTTCAGCCGACTATACCAGTTGTTGGCGTCTCTTTTTAGGTATGCGGAGAAGGCCTTGCACATCACGACGTCTGTCGCATTTCGTAGTACCATTGCCCGTCGGTAAGTCCGGAGAAATTCCAAGGGGTCGGTCGACCCGTCGTACAAGTCCAGGCGTCCCATATCGAAATTGGGAGCCATGTGTGCATCCGCGATCCTCGGCACGAATGGTGAAGCAATCGCATTGTCCCATTCGACCAAGAGGTCGGGATCGTATGGCATTTTCATTTGTTGCTAGAGTTCCCTCAGTTGTCATTGGAGATCGACAACGATGGTGGAGTCTGCCAAGTGTTGAACTTCACCTCACGGTGCTTACTTGGGGGAGGGTTGTCTCTGGCGCAGAAGATTTGCCAAGGTCGGTTCCGCCTATTCGCCATGTTGCCGTCTCGTTCGAGATCCTCTATTGGGATTCGGCTGCGGGCTGGTAATCGAGGCCGAACCTTGTGGGTGACAGTGAGACCTCCTGCTTCTTGGGTTTCGCCCCTCGAAGGATTCGTATCTCTCTGCCATATTGGGGGAACTGGAGCGTTGTTATTCGGAGGAATGGCGATCGTCGGCGGGACTACTAGTTGTGGTAGTAATCTTTGCAACACTTGTTGGAGGACAATAGTGACGTCTCCAAATTGCTGAGTGAGTTGGTTGAACATGTTCATGGCTACATGTGCGTCACCGGACGGGACAATTTCTTCCATTGGTGGTTGATCTTGCTGGTTTGTTTGACTTCTCATCGCCACCCTATCGTTGAGTTGAGGGTGAGATGGGGCCTTCAAAGCTTTTGATTTTGACATGGTCCCACGGATGGCGCCAATCTGATGGTGCCCGAAATCAGACTGCTCGGTCTAGCATCGTAGAGCCTTTGATCCTGCGCTCACAGAGAAAGCGTTAGTGAGCCAGAGTTGTGGCTCTGGGCGGCCACTTCGACACTTAAGTCAGAGATGGGCAACACAGAAGAAAGGGACGAAGGGAAGAGACAAGAACCAAAACTGGTTACCAGCAAGATGTGAGTTCATGCCCTCTTCTGAGTGTGTAGACGCCCTTTTATAGGAGAGGAGACTCATAATACCCACGACGCTCATCATGCCCATAATTCTTCCCACGTGTCACGGATAGGGTGGCGGTTACAATCGTGGGGGCGTGATCCTAGGAATAACCAAACGGAGATGGTGGGATGGTTTTCGTGGCGGGAGCCTTCGATTCCTCTTTCTGACGGGGGGGGGGAGGGGGTGAGATTCTTGTAACGGTCAACCAGATTCCTTGCTCACTCGCTGGGATTCTGTGGTTGTGTCTTATTTCCTGGTAGGTCGGCACCGATGGTTCAGGACGTAGGCCCAATGTGGTCATATTCTGAATTTGGGGAGAGACTTAGGGTCGGTACCGAATATACCAATTTTACCCCCAGCACAACATAAAGCATGGTGTGTCGTCCTTTGGATCGGGGGAAGGGACTGAGGAAGTCCATACCCCACATGGTGAAAGGGTTGGGACTAGAGACAGGGGGTATCTGGTGGCCGGCTAGCGAGGTACCGATGCGAACCTCTGGCATTTTTCACACCTTTTTCATGAATTCTTTGGCATCTTGTAAGAGGGTTAGCCAAAAATGTCCGTGCCTGAGGATCTTCTGGGCCAGCGTCCTACCCCCCGAATGATCGCCGGATATGCCCTCGTGTACCTCCCTCCTGGCGTAATAAGTCTGCGGGGCTCGGAGGCATTTCAAAAAGGGCCACGAATAGGAGCGCTTGTACAAGTTTTTACCGTCAAATAAGTATTGCATACATGACTTGAGCTGTAAATATGTCAGTCGAAATGGTGACAACGAATCTTATAAAATGTGTTTCACACCAAGATCAAGCACGATCATGTGAGGCGTCACAAGTTAAGAGATTGGGATCACACAATAGTATTCACTTGAAGAAGATTCATAGAGATGAAAACACAGTCAACATTTTATTAAGCTAGTCATCATAAAGAATTTCAATAACTATTTGAATTTTGCTAATATTACCAAATGTTGGTGATTGCTGGGATACCCTGTCAAGTGAGTGGGTGCCTCATGTTCTAAGAGGTGGACTATTGGACAGTACTATTAATCTTCTATTGGCTGTGGGGTTTGTAGATACACAGCTCTACTTTTAGCTGTTGAATTAGATGGTCTAGTCTGATGGTTGTGGCTGAGGATTCCTAATTAAGGAGGGTTTACTAGCCATATAAAATTCGGGTCAGAGGATGAGGTGAGACTTGAGAGGAGGTCTTAATTATAAGAAAGCCGATGAAGGATGTTAATAGATTTAGAAAACACCTTTAGACCCCATTACCATTATGAAGGGCCGTAGTTAAGTCTCGAGTACTTGTTCAATTCATTGTATGGTCTTTCCTAAGGGATCTAAAGAGACGTTTTGCTAAGGAGGGACCTTGCATTGGAAAATGATATTTTACAATGCACCTTAACGGGTGCATTGGAAAACCAGAGGAGAAATAAAATCTGGTGCTTGTTTTCCCGAAGCCGAACTCTCCTTCTTCCCATCTCCCTACTCTCCTCTTTCTCTCATATTAACAAGTGCTCTCCAAACCACTGCCAAGAGACTGGGAAAAAACACCAAAGTATAGGCCTTTCCTTTCTTCATCTTTTTTTTTTTTTAATTATGTTCTTTATTTCTGGTCATTTTCTAGTCATTGTCTTATTGTCCCACTCCAGCTTGGATCTGAAAGCCAGGGGCCCTTAAAGATCCTTAGGCCATGAAGGAGGTACCATTTGACGTGGTGGGGGAGCACACCATCCTGGTGGATAGTGACATTAAGAGACTGAGGATGAAGTATCATGTCCCGTCCTCGGTCAGTCTTCGTATTCCCAAGCCCAGTCAGTGGGCATGTGATGAGTACGCGGGTCTATCAGTGTACGAGGACATGTTTAGAGCCGGCTTTCGGTTCCCGGTGCACGAGTTCTTCGTGCGCGTCTTGAACTATTACGGGGTCAGTCCTGCCCAGATAGTGCCCAACGGTTGGCGTAGCATGGTCGGTTTCGCTTTCTTGGTCTGGAAGTTGGGTAAAAGATTGTCGGTCGATGTCTTTCGTGCTTGTTTCGAGCTGAGACCCCTATCGAAAGGGTCCTGGTGGTATTATTTCATCCATCGGACCAAGACTAAAGTCATCGATAAGCTTCCATCTTCCATCAAAAAGTGGAAGAACAAATATGTCTTCGCATCGCTCAGGAACAAGGAGGAGGTATGGGGGTTCGAATGGAAATGGAGTCCCCAAGAGCCGAAGGGAAAGAATGGCGCACCGGTACTTGATGCCGAGGACGAGGCAACCTTTCAGGCGATAGACGACGCTATACCGATAACGCCGGCCGATTTGGTAATTGAGGCCAATCTCGTGAAAGCTGGCCTGGGCTTGACGGCGCCCAAGGCAGTCTTTCTGCCCAGGACTCCTGTTATTAAACCTGTCGTCATTCGTCCACTCAGCGCCAATCTAGCCAAGGCCGGTGCAGCTGATGCAGAACTGAGCGGGATCCAGCTCGGTAATGTCTTATAAGTATTTTGAGTTTGATTTTTTGTCATTTTCCTCTTCAGTACTGATCGGCTTTTGTTCTTTGCAGAGTCTAGCCCCGTGGATATAAGGAAGATGGTTAAGGCTTCGAAGGAGCCTCAGCAGTTGAAGACAGTGGCGAAAAAAGAGACGGCATTCGTCATTGAAGACAGTGATGACGAGAAGAGGGAGAAAGAGAAAAAGGAGGGAAAGAAGATGAAACAAGTGGTGAAGGAGACGGAGGAGGAGAGGGAGAGGAAGGAGAAGGAGAAAGAGAGCAAGAAGAGGCCAGGAGATACGGGTCTTGCTGATTCGAGGGCTCCCAAGGGCCCGAGGGAGACTCTCCTGGCCGGGGAATCCTCCACGGCTCCTGCCCTCAGGAAGACTTCAGACCTGAATATGAAGGGAGGGAATGGTACTATGGATTGCATCAAGGAAGAAGCCCTCAGACTCAAGGGAATGACCGAAGAAATGATTAGAAGTTGGGATTACATTGGTGCTAGAGATAAGCTAATTGAGGCAAAACAACTTTTTCCAACACTTGAAAATGTTTCTCAGATGCTAACTGTCTGTGATATACTATGTGCTGCTGACAAATCTTTCGAAAGTTATGGGAAGGACTGGTATTTCATTCTACAGCTCAATCCTAATGATGAAGAAGCAGTGATAAGAGCTAGGCATCATGAGCTCTTTAACCACCTTGAGCCCATTAAAGACAAGTTTCCCGGTGCTAAATCTGCCCTGGAATTCATTGATAAAGCAATGTCTGTGCTTTGTGATAGAGAAAAACGTTCTACATTTGATGCGAAGAGAAAAGCTAGTTGCAAGTCTCCGGGGCGTGCTCATTTCGAGACCACTTCTAGCAAAAATAAGTATATGGATGGTGAACCAACCCCCATTTTGTCCAAGAGACTAAGACATTCTGATGATGGTAATGGTGATTTATCTGAAAACAAAATGGCAAGGAGTTATTCTTTGATTGCTTCATCTGAAGAATTGTCCCAGTCAGAAATAATCTCGAAGAAGTTGCTGTCGAAGAGTGGTTCTGGTCATGATGACAGTAACGATTCTCAATGCAGCTTCTCAAAGAGTGAAAAGGGCCCACTGCCAACTAAAAGTGTTATGCACAATTGGATAAATCGGATGATCTTAGAGAGGGGCTCCACGAGATCAAATTATATTAAACAATGGTGTGATCAGTTACAGTTAGACTGTAAATGTCTTCCAATGGAAAAGGAATGGGTGGAGCAGAGTCACCAACTTGAACAATGGTATGCTACTGGGATGTTTAACCAGGTGCTCGAGAAGGAAACTGTGAAGAATCAATACCCAATATTTGAAGTGTGGGTCCAGCATCCACATTTCAAGAACTTAGAGATGGTCGAGGGTCCTGCGTGGCAACGAAAGGCAACAGAGTACGGGTTGTGGCATCAATTCATTAACGTATGTGTGGCAGCGGCTAAGATGGGGAAGAAGGTGTCCATTGAGGAAATATCTGTTGTTGAAAATGAAGCACAAGTGCTGAAAGAAGCTGGCTTTGATGTTGGTTTAGTCATGGCGAAACTGAGGTTTATTCGTGTATTGTTGGGCATAGTGGTGGCAGCACGAGAGGAGAAGGAAAGACGGGATACAGAGTATATGAAGATGTGCAAAGCCGAAGCTGAGGCACTGGGAAAGCCTAGCGAAGTAAAGCGGCTAGAGGCAGAATTGGCGAAGGCCCGAGCAGAAGTAGTGACGACCGAAGCAAAGCTGGAAGAAGCTCAACGGGCTGCGAACGAGTTCCATGCCAAACTGGAGGAATCTAATGCGCAGCGAGAGGATATGAGCGACTTTATACAATATTTAGAAAGTTGCATGTAATTTGGGGTAATAGTTTCAATACAGTGTAATCTTTCTTGTAATATGAACATAAGTAGTTTTTCATCTGTCTCTATGTCCATATCTAATATTTGATATGCTTCAAGTCTGTAGAAACTTCAGCTGCTAGCTTTTTTTCATCTGTCTGTGTCCCCATCTGACATTTGATAGCTTTCATTTGAGGGAGAGCTATAACTGGAATATGGTTTTATATTTGAATTGAGAGAGAGCTATAACTGAAATATGGCTTTTATATTTGGATTGAGAGAGAAATATACATCTCAGAGTGAGAAACACATTTTGAACTATGAAGAAACAATTGCATTAGTGTATCTCACTTAAGTGGATAATGTTTTCATAATGAATGTTCCAGAACACACAACATTAGACAAAAGTTGTGTGTTATCTTCAACGCTGGCGGGTGTTGTTTGTAAAAAATTAACATAAAAAATGTGACATAAAATTTTTTTTTTTAAAAAAAATTTAGTTTATGTATAGTATGCTTGACTGATATTTTTCATGCAAATTGGATAGAATTATTTGACATAAATGTAAGGGATGTCATGAAACAGTTAGATATGTAGTGGACTCTGAGCTGTATGGTTAGTGGAATTTGATTAATGATGAAACTATATACATTGTCCAATTCAATTCAAAGTAAATTATGTGTTCGAATCATAAAAATAAAATTATATATACATTGTTTAATTTTTGGGATTTGGTAGGCAATTTTGTGGCTCTCTTTTGCGGGAGAGAGAGCAGCCACACAAACTCACGTTTTAACAGATTGTCTTATTCATTTAATTCTTCTGTGGCTATTCTCTCCTGCAAATGTGAGCCGCAAAATGGCTCTCCACGCTCTATTTTAAGCTTTACAATTGAACACAGATAACTTGTTGGAAAGTATATGAGCCATTTACTAGTAAAATAGTGTGATGCAGTATTGTGGTATTTGGGCGCACCTCTTTTAAACCAAAACTTTATGGTTGAGGATTTTCTTACATCTGATGAGTCAATAGGATATTTCCTTAGACAAATGGGTTGGTGTTCTTCTGAATTTTCTCATCAGAAACAGCTGAGGCAATCTCATTTGGAGGATAATAAGGCAGTTCAAGATTTTGTGTGGAGAGACAAATGGCAATGGTAGAGAAGATTGGCCATTTTTAGAGGGGAAAGTGGCATTTTTGTTTTGCATCTTTCGCGAAGAAGCTGTTACGATTTCCATTCCTAATGATAGAACAAACAGTAGAATCGGAATTGACATTCGTTTTACTGGGGGAATTGGAGTAGAATTGGAATTTGATTTCAATACCAATTCCTTATTCTTGTGTTGGTAAATAAGAAAGCACTCCCATGTATGGATTGTGGGCCAAACTTAAGGCGAATTTATATGGGGGATGGCCGTGCATGCATGTGCAGCCCAATAGAACAGTTGGGGCCTACATTATTTGGGTGATCAAAACCATTCATTTGTTGGGCCTTGGTGTAGATAGGGTGTGCCCAAAAAATCTTTTCTGTAAGATGATCTTAACCCTCCGATCCGTGGAGGTTTTTATATTGTGCTGTCCATTTTAAACCTCCACAAACGGAAGGGTTACGGGTTAGGATCATCCTATCGAGAAGGTTTTTTGAGACACCATATCTACAACATGGACCAACAAATGAATGGTTTAGATCACCCAAAAAATGTGGGCCCACTGTTTTTTTTGGGCTGCAAGTTTGCACGGCCACCCACCGTATAATTTCTCGAAACTTCGATACACCTGAGGCGAATATATCACTTCCGAAGGACCATGTTTTACTATTTTTGGGTAACTATGGGATTTGCTAGATTTTTTAATTATTTAATACTTTCTGGAAAATTCAGCCGAAATTAATACTTTTCTAAAATTTCGGCCGAAATTTTCTATGAAATTATTTTATTTGGTTTCGTAGATTTCGCGTGAAATTTCGGGATCCGAAATGCTTTACGAAACCGAAATTTGAATCCATGTTTCAGACCATTCATGCTTGATAGCCAAATGAAGGATTTCAGCAGATTTTGAAAACACCAATTCCCAAGAAGCGTTTTGACGGTTCTCCTTTGGACTACCAATTCCCAAGAAACATTTTAACTCTTCGTCTTTTCATCTTTTTCCTCTCATCCAAGGCTCCTCTTTCTCTCCTTTTAACACCCAACCTCTGGACCACGGCCACAAGACACTAGGAAAAGAGACCACACCTCGCTAAGGTGAGTTTAGGCATTTCCTTTTTTATTTATACTCATTTTGTCTTACTTACATGCCACATTGGGTCGATACTTGAACAAAATATCAACGGCATAGAGTTTGCAATCATAAATCTAAGAAGAACAAGTAAAACCCAACACTTTCTCTCTCAGAAGAAAGAAGAAAAAAAATTCTGTAATTCAAAAAACAAGTGTAACATTCACTTCCTTTTTATAGGAGAGGACTTCTTTTACATTTTGAACTGAAATTATAACAAAGGCAAGAAGCCTTATTACACTAGACTTATTATTAGACCAATAAACATTAGATGATTCTAACTTATTATTAGACCAATAATTTGGTTGTTTGTTTTAAATCAAACATGAGCAATAGGGCCTTAGCTTTGTTATTTCAAAGTCTATAGGACTGATATTTCTTTTACTTTCTCTTATTTGTGATGCTAAAATCAGTTTAATGATATAGGCTCTCTTTGTTTTAGATTTACTAATGTTTTGATGAATGTCTTTGATTTTAGACAGATCTGCTTATAAACTTAGATTGCTAAAATGAGAAAGGGTGCAAAAGAGGTAAAGATGATATGGAATACTTGATTGATGTTTATTTCCAATAATAGTTAGGCACTTATGCTTTGATGTAAATTGTTTTGCAGGATCCATACGGGAAGTCAAGATGCTCTCCATCTAATTTTAACACGAGCATCAATGACATAAAATTGCAGCCCCGTCATTATGAAGTTCTTGAGAGGACTCCTTTTGCGAAGTTGGTTTGGCTTGTAGGCATTCAAATGCACAAGCCCCTCCTGAGAGAAATAGATAAATTATGGGATCCAAAGACGAAAAAATGTACATTAGGGAGCAAGTTAGTTCCATTTGACGTTAGTGATGTCGCATTGGTCCTGGGTCTTCCCACTAAGGGGGAAAGAATACTACTAGTGGACAGGAAAACACGAAAGAAAGGCAAGACTCGTCGTAGAGTGCCCGGTTGGAGTTTTCCTGATGCTTCTGTTAGAGCAACAAACATTGTGGCAAAAGCGAAGACAGTAGTTAATGGAGAAGACCCTCGTGAGATAGAGGAAACTGTGAAATATGTATTGTTATTGCTATTTGCCACTGTATTGTTTACTCCAACGGCACATCGGACATACCAATCCTTTTGGCCCTATATTGACAATTTGGAAAATATAGGAAACTACGCTTGGGCCTATGCAGTCTATGATTGGTTAGTAGACAGCTTGGAGATATGGTCGGAGAAGCAAGGATATCTTGGTGGATGCTCATTGGTATTACAGGTATGATAGACTCTCCCTCGTTTATTGAAATGGGATTGGAAAGAGAAAACTAGGCCGCAAGCCAAGAAGTTTAGATTGATTAAGATGAAACTCATAAAAGCATCTCAGGTGAGGCTTAAAACTCGATACCAATATAGTCTTAGTTCAAAATACTTGTGTTAACTAAATGTTTTAATAAATGTTCAGGTGGTGGCCAGTCTACAACCAAGAGAGGAGGAAGAACATCTGTTACCCTTAAGAGATCAGGTATTGCAACATTGTCCATGTTATGAGTTTACTCCTTAACCATTTCCATGTTCTGAATTTACTTCTTAATTCTACAAACTAATAATTTTTTGTCATGTTTGTATCTTAGGACGCCGAGGTTACAGATGTCATAGATGAACTTCAAGCATTGGCCAAGTACCCTGCCAGGCCAACATTGTCCATTTGTCCTGCAATGCTAACATCGGCCCAGAACAATACTCCTGAAATGTCAGCTATACAAACTGCAAGAAAGAGAAGAGAAGTAACCGAAAGTGAGGTAGAGAAATTTAAAAAAGTGTCTGAGGAGATGAATGAAAAGATAGTAATAATGGAAAACGAGAGGGAGGAAAGGAGAAAGGCTAGGGAGGAAATGCAAGAGAGCATTATGTGTCTAGAGAGGGAAGTAGAGGACATAAAGAAGGGAAGGATACATGCCAATGAAGAAAAGGGTGGGCTGAGTAGAGATAATGGTGAGGGGGTAAAGGATGAGGCACTAAAAGCAATAGTTATAGATGGTGAGCCGTTTTTTGACTCGGAAGAAGCGGCAACCTTTCAGGCGATAGACGATTCTAGACCAGTCTTTCTGCTCAGGACTCTTCCTGCCATTAAACCTGTTGTTGTTCGTCCACTCAGCACCAAGCTGACCGAGGCCGATTCAGCTGACACAGAATCGAGTGGAACCCAGCTGGGTAATGTCCTATGACTATTTTGTGTTTATTTTTTTGTCATTTTCCTCCCGAGTGCTGATCGGCTCTTGTTCTTTGCAGAGTCTAGCTCCATGGATATAATGAAGATGGTTAAGGCTTTGAAGGAGTCTCAACAGGCCAAGACAGTGGCAAAGAAGGAGACGGCATTCATTATTAAAGATCCAATGCTCATCGAGCGGGAGAAGAGGGAGAAAGAGAGAGAGGAGGGAAAGAAGATGAAACAAGTGGTGAAGGAGACGGAGCAGGAGAGGGAGAGGAGGGAGAAGAACAAAGACAGCAAGAATAGGCCCGGAGATCCGGATCTTGCTGATTCGAGGGCGCCCAAGAGCCCGAGGCCGAATCTCCTGACCGGGGATTCGTCCACATCTCCTTCCCTCGGGGACACTTCAGACTTGAATATGGAGGGAGGGAATGGTATGGATTGCATTAAGGAAGAGGCCCACAAACTCAAGGGAATGGCTGAAGAGATGATTAGAAGTTGGGATTACTTTGGTGGTAAATGTCTTCCAATGGAGAGGGAATGGGTGGGTCAGGGCCACCAACTTGAACAGTGGTATGCTACTGGGATGTTTAATCCTGTGCTCGAGAAGGAAACTGTGCAGAATCAATACCCAATCTTTGAAGTGTGGGTCCAGCATCCACATTTCAAGAACTTGGAGACGCTTGAGGGTCCTACATGGCAACGGAAGGCAGCAGAGTATGGGTTGTGGCATCAATTCATTAAAGTCTGTGTGGCAGCAGCGAAGTTGGGGAAGAAGGTGTCCGTGGAGGAAGTAATGGGGGTGGAAGATGAAGCACTAGTGCTTCAAGAAGCTGGATTTGATGTTGGTTTAGTAATGGGGAAGCTACGGTTTATTCGTGTATTGCTGGGCATAGTGGCAGCAGCACAAAAAGAGAAGGAAAGACTGGATGCAGAGTATATAAAAATGTGTGAAGCTGAAGCTGAGACACTGGGAAGGCAGGGTGAAGTGGAGCGACTAGAGGCAGAATTGGCGAAAGCCCGAGCAGAAGTAGCGAGGACCAAAGCAAAGCTGGAAGAAGCTCAACGGGCTACGAACGAGTTTCGTTCCAAACTGGAAGAATCTAACATGCAGCGAAAGCATATAGACGGCTTTATACAATATTTAGAAAGTTGCATATAATTTGGGGTAAAAGTTCCAATATAGTGTAATAATTTTTGTTATATGAACAGAAGTAGGCTTTTTTCATCTGGGTCTGTGTCCATATTTGATAGTTTTCATTTGAATTGAGAGAGAGCTATAACTGAAATATTTGATATGCTTCAAGTCAGATTAGCTAGCTATTTTCATAATGAAAGTTACAGAAATAGAGGAATCTAATGTGCAATGCGCAGAGAGGATATAGATGGCTTTATACAATATATTTAGAAAGCTGCATGCAAGATGGGGTAAAAGTTCCAATACGGTGTAATATCTCTTGTTATTTGAACAGAAGTAGGCTTTTTTCATCTGTCTCTGTGTCCATATCTAATATTTGATATGCTAAATCTGTAGATACAACTTCAGCTGCTAGTTTTTTTTCATCTGTCTGTATCTCTTATCTGATATTTGATAGCTTTCATTTGAATTGAGAGAGCTGTAACTGAAATGTGGTTTTATATTTGAATTGAGAGAGAGAGAGAGAGAGAGAGAGAGAGAGAGAGAGAGAGAGCTATAACTGAAATATGGCTTTATAATTGGGGGTTTTTATATGGTGCAAGTCCATGTAGTCCAGTATTTTTTCAAAAAGTACGGTACGGCTCACACCATAGGATGATCCAAACTGTCCATATGATGAGCCACAACATGATAGGTTGTGCCAATAAACCGTTTTCATAGGTTGATCCTAGCCCTCCGATCTATAGAGGATCTGCATATTATGGAAAGCTGTAGATCGAGAAGGGTTGGGATCTCATAATGCTTGCCCAATCAATAGAATCGGAATTGACATTCCCTTTACTGGGAAATTGGAAGAGGATTAGGATTGATTTCAATACCGATTCCTGATCATTGTAATCCAAAGACACCTTAACTGTGCTGAGTAAGACTTAGGAAACACTCCAATGTGCACGGATTGGAAATGGATTGTAGCCCAAAATCAGAAAGTAACCAAAAAGCACGGCAGGTGTATTGATTCAAAGTGGAACCCATGACACCCCTAATAAAAGGCTAGAAACATAAGGAAAACCTATATATGTATAAGAATTTACAATGGCTAATGATATTGGCACTGCCATGTTTTGATAATTGCACTAACTCATCTTGTCTTTTATTATTTAAGCAGCTGTCAAATGTTATTTCAATTCCCAAAAAGCTCTGATAACTCATAAGCCATTTAAAAAAGAAAGTATAAATTTATTTTACTTTTTTTTAATGGCAAGTTGAGTTTGTGCCATTATTAAAACATATCAATAGCCTTTAAAATTATACATTTTCAGACCATTCATGGCAAGAAAACCAAAGGAAGGATGTTAGCAGATTTGGAAAACACCAATTGGGAAGAAGCATTGTGATGATACGATCTTGACCGTTGCACACCTCATAAAAGGAGTGTCGATAGGACCCACGTTTAGACCCCATTTTGAAGGACAATGGGTTCTTATAGTTGATTGTTTTTAGGCCACCACTCTCTCTCTCTCTCTCTCTCTTTTCATTTTCTTCCTCACAGGCACTCTCAAGTCTCAACACTAACGCCTACAAGAAACTGGGAAAAAGGACCACAACTCAGTAGGGTGAGTTTAGGCCTTTTCTTTTTTATTTATGCTCTTTATTTCTACTCATTTTGTCTTACTATACACACCACATTGGGTCGCCAATGGAACAAAATATCAAATGCATAGTGTTTGAACTTTGCACACGGGTATAATCTCTCTTTTCCAGCCAGAATAAAACCCTAAGTTTCTAAAACTTCGACTCCATTGAGGCCATGTTTGGCAACCATGATTTTTTTTTTCATGGAATATTTGCTTTAGAGACAGAATAATAAGGAAAAATAGGGAAGTGATATATCCACCCCTTTTAATTACTAGGGCCACCCAGCAGCAGTGTATCAGTGATTGCAGAGGGGCTGATGTACTTCAAGTCAGAAGGATTCAATGGGGCTGATTGTGTTACGAACCTAAATCGGTTCGTAACGGAATTGATCTTCTTAGAGGGAAGATTAGCCTCTTGATCCACTTCGAGGGAAGGATCAATCCTCATTTGTGAACAAAGACACGATTTCTCAAACAAGTTTCTTCATTGATTTCCATTAACAGAAAGATGTGCTTATATAAAAAGCACTTAATGATAAACATAGAATAAACATACAAATAATAAATCCTGATCTAAATTAGTATCCTAATCTATCATAACTACTAAATATATCACATCTGGCAAGATCTGATCTTATTTTCTAAAATAGCATAATAATTTTGTATTTTGACTTACTCTGTTGTATTTTCGAATTGGTCTCGGGTATGCCCGTGGCAACACTTTTCTATATTTTGTAATGCAGGATGGGACTCCGAGTACCGAATGCTATCTTAATATTAATGAAATATGTCAACTTTCCAACAAAAAAACAAAAAAAAAGCATAATAATTTATTTCACCACAAGTGGGTCCCATTTAGGCACGTAACATTCCACCCGCCTTGAAATCGACCTTGTCCTCAAGGTTGGAGATTGCGAACCAATTGGGGAAAAAATCAAATCTTGTATATTTTCTGAAAGTCTTTTTCTGCCTCCCTCCTTTTCTTCTTCTCTTTGTCTTGCGGTTTATCGTCATCAATGGTTGAAACAACTCCATTTTCAAACCGATCTCATCGCGGCGTTCATCAAAGCTCGTTCGTTATGTTTTTCTGGAATGATTTGGATGGTGACGCACGGATGATTGTGGGCGAGAATTTTTTCGAAGGCGTTGGACAGTTTGAAACCATCTATATACTTCCATCAATTCCAAAATAAAACCTTTGATCTTCTAAAAATCTCCACGCATCGAATCTGAAAACATAGCGATGGAGCAGGATCAACGGCTCTGATACCACTTCTTAGAGGGAAGATTAGCCTCTTGATCAACTTCGAGGGAAGGATCAAGCCTCCTTTGTGCACAAAGACACGATTCTCAAACCAGTTTCTTCATTGATTTCCATTAACAGTAACATGTGCTTATATAAAAAGCAATTAATGATATACATAGAAAGTGATGGAGATAAACATAAAATAATAAATCCTAGTCTAAATTAGTATCCTAATCTATCATAACTACTAAACATATCACATCTGGCAAGATCCGATCTTATTCTGTAAAATAGCATAATAATTTATTCCATCACAAGTGGGTCCCATTTAGGCACGTAATAGATTGCCATGTACACTGCTGCTGGGTGTCCCAAGTAATCAAAAGGGGCGCATATATCACTTCCCGAAAAATAAAACTCTATTTTGAATAGAGTTTTTCTTTTCCCTATTTTTCTGTCACTTATCACCCCCTCCCTACTCATGCCCTCTCATTTCTCTTTGTCTTCCAAGCTCCCTGCCCCTCTCCCACCACTTGATAATATTCCATGAAGAAAAACATCATGGCTTCCAAACATGGCCTTAGGACTACTGTGCAGTTCAAATGTGTAAGCATGATTTCTTTGGGATTTTATGTGTAAGCCTGTAGTCCAGTATTTTTAAAAAAGTACTGTACAGCCCACACCATAGGATGATACACCATCCATCTGATGGACTATACAGGCTTACACCATATGGAAACTCCTTTTATAAACTTGTATAGGTCTTGGCATTTGTTCCTATCATTTCTTGTAATATCTTCACAAAAGAGTATTCTTGTTGGCTATATCACATTTTCAAGTGGGTCATAGCTTCCCTTTTTTCTGTTGAATTTCAAAGACCCACTTGGGATTACTGATTAGATGTTAGAATTTTTTAAGGTTTCCGGTCTTACAGATCATATCCTCAACTGGGTCATGAGGTTGAAATGCTGAAACTTAGATGGATTATATGTTGGAACAAAGAGAATTCCCCTTTCTATTCATTCTGCGCCTTTTCATACTTGTTCTGTGGCTTCTCAGACAATATCTTCAACAAGTTCATGACTGTTTTTCTCCTCCTCCCTCTGAAATGCAGAGACCCAGTTAGGATATTAGATATTGGATCAAAGAAACTCAGCCCGGCTTGTTGAATTAGTTTTGTGTGACTTCAAAGTTGAATATAAAGATAGGGAATGATATGGATTGCATTAAGGAAGAGGCCCTCAGACTCCGGGGAATGGCTGAACAGATGATTAGAAATGAGGATTACATTGGTGCTAGAGATAAGCTAAACGACGCAAAACAGCTTTTTCCAGCACTAGAAAATGTTTCTCAGATGCTAACTGTCTGTAATATACTCTGCGCTGCTAACTTAGATTTCCCAAATCACGGGATGGACTGGTATTTCATTCTACAGCTCAATCCTAATGATGATGAAGTAACGATAAGAAGTGGGTATGAAAAGCTCTGTCTGGATCTTGAGCCCATTAAGGATGAGTTTCCTGGTGCTAAATCTGCACTGGAGTACATCGATAAAGCAATGTCAGTGCTTTCTGATAGAGGAAAACGTTCTGTATTCGATGCTAAGAGGAAAGCTAGTTGGAAGTCTTCGGGGCATGCTCATCTGATAAATGTTAAACCATCAAAGAAGCAGGTACTTTTGCCATTCTTGATTTTCACTGGAATATTCTTTCGGTCTTGTGTTATTAATTCTCATTTTCTTTGGTAGAAGCAAATTGCGGGTGTGCAATTGACGACCCAAAAATCTGAAGTAGAGATGAACAGAGAAGCTAATGAGGAGGCCATGAATGGATTTCCCATATCAGTCTCTCATCATACAGCAGCTCCATCCTCCTTACCTTCTGAGAATCAACCTCAGGATTCATTGCAACCCTCTCTGCCTACGCCGACAAAATCCACAACAGACCAGGTGTCTGACCGAACAAGGGAATCCTCGCCTGAGAAAGAGAAAGAAACCAAGGCCGAGTTAACACTTCAGGCCGAATCTGGTGATCATTCTCCTGACGATTCTCCTTCTCCTTCTCCTTCCCTGGAAAATCCAGCCACTCCCCTAGAGGTTGGTAATCTAAACAAAATGTTTAAACTGTTAGTAATGTGGTTCAAAGTATTGACTCTTGCATTTCAGATCCCTCCATTTGATACCGTCATAGACTACATTGAGGATCTTCGCCTGCTGATCCTAGACGAATCTTTTTCATCACCAGAGAACCAATCATCCAGTTTGGTCCAGCTCGAGTCAACTGAAATCCAAAATGCAAAGAAGATCGTGGGTATGGCATCTTCTATGGAATTGCAATTATTTGTTTCTGAAGAATTTCAATTGGAACTCAAAAATGCGATTGACATATTGTTGGCCGACAAGAACAAAACTCCAGGTCGAACTTCCAAGCTTCTAAACTTTCAGAAATATATCGAGCATTTAGTGCCAGATTACAAATCCTACCTGAAGGATTTAGATGCAGCCGAGCGTGTCTGTTCTGAAGTCAATTTTCTTAGACAAACACTGTCCCAGACGGTCGATCGAATGGAAAGACTCGCAGATGTCAATCGAAAATGCAAGCAGGAAAAAGACTCCATTCTTGAAGAAAAACACAATCTGAAAGCAAGGATTAAAGAACTCTTCCAGCAGCAGATGAAGATTGATACCTCACTCGCCGACAATCTTCGGTTAATGAAGGAGCTGGTGGCCAAAACTGAGGAGGATAAAATGTGTTTCAGGACCAAGATAACCGAGAAATGGGATTTGAAGATAAAGGAAAAAGATGCCAACAAATGTCTGGAACATCTTCGCGAAGTATGGGAGGATAAGAGGAAGCTGATTCGTGATATCACGTGTAAAAGCATGGAGGGAAGGAAAGAAAAAAATTAAACTTAAAGCTTTTATTTCAGCCTTCAGGCCATAATAATTAGTAACTCAGCCATGAGGCCACGTACTATTTTTATTTTTGTTTTCATGGATGGTAGATTTTAACTCTTTTGACCTAGTGATAGGCTGTTTGATGAATGTTTTAGCTCATCTTAATCAGTCTGTTCCTATTTTTCAATTGTCTCCTATAGTATAGGATAATATGGTTTGAGAAACTTAGCTTTGATAGATACCATCAATATCTTTGAGGTGATAAGCACCGCCATTTAATACTTTATAACTAATAAATGGTCCCTCCCAATTCAGTGACTATTTCCTAAATGTTGGATTTTTAGTTCTAATAGGCAAAATGGTTTTCCAAACTAGGCCGTTTTTTGCAAAAAAAATTGTTATAGATAATCTAAGTTCAGATAAGTCTTTGAGCTCGGTTAGTATGACTTGTGCATATTCGTCTTTAGATAAGTTATTTTGTACAATCACCTGTAAAGACTGAACCGGGACTTACATAGGTTGAACTACATTATGCTGGTATGTTAAAGCAAATGGGGTGGTCTCTGTATTTGATTTTTTTGAAGTCCTATAAACCCACAGGACTTCAGACAACAACATAACTAGAAGGGTGTTGGCTGTATTTCCTGAACTGATAGATATTATTTCATCCATGTGTTCTGTTCTTTCCACTAACTGTACTCAAATGTTTTTTCTGTAGTTTGCGAAGTTATGCACATGATTGTAACTTACATCATGTCTACTTTTAACCATCTATTTGTCCTGCCTTATTTTGGGAGAATTGCATCTTGCATCACTCTACCTACAAGACTTTGTTAGGCTCCTAATCAATATACTAACAAGTGGTAGACCTATATTCTATGTTGTTATGTTTTTAACTTTTAAGTTTTTTGCCCATTTTCATTTGTTATTGCAATGGATTATACTTTCCATGAACAGCCTATTCTCTTATTGATGCTACTTTTTCATATTTGTAAGAGTCAATAGCTAAAACCATTTGTAACACAGTTCTGTTTTCCATATTTGTACACCAAATGACTGATTCATTCTTAGGCTAGTTGTCACGGGCCTGCTAATTCGTAGGCTAAAACCTGTGTGGCACTCGTGCCACACCTCAATGTTAGCCTCAAGTCAGCCAAATCCAAGTGACCGAGCCAATGGTCCTGATCATGCCACATGGCATCATCCAGTGCTTCAAGGCCATCCTAGAAATATCTAGACTCACTAGAATACTCTACACTTGTTCTACAAAGAATCCTCAAGAATAATCTTACTCCTAGACATCTCTACAAATATCTACAAACAATCAGGTCTATCTAGAATCTTCTACACATCTTTGGAGTTCTAGAATGCTTTCTATACATCCAGGGCTGATTTGGGTATCCTCTAAGCATATAAAAAGGGTTCAAGTGGAACATGGAAATGAGAACTTGGTCAATTTTAGTGATGTATAAGGTTTGTGGTCATTTTAGTATAATCACTGTTTAAAAATGAGGATGCAGGTCAAAATGCTGCCAAGAAAATTCCTTGCGACTCGGCGCGTATGTGGCCAAGAATGCGGTTGACACTGCTGGGTACTCGGATGACGTGGTCATAACTCGGGAGAGTCAAAGGAGTTTTTATTGACTCTGTAGGGCAAAATGTAGAATGTAGTGGCAAAACGTGGAACACAGCCAAGGGAAAAGAGAGTTGACTCCAGGGAGTCCACGATGATGCGGGGGAGTTTTAAAACTATGAGTATAATCTCCCGTGTTGATAGATCTACTCTATGAATAAAAAAATCAATAGGAGCAACTAGATATCATCCTTGGGATCGCATGCTAACGAAAATAACTTTAGAAAATGTTCTTTTGGGTCGATCGCATGCTAACGAAAATAACTTTAGAAAATGTTCGTTTGGGTCTACAAGAAAGAATTTTTTCCTTCCATCAAAATTGATGGAAACGAGAACTATGGGGTCACCTTTCTTCGTTTATTGGTCCTTTTGCTGTTGTACATTCAAACGATCCCTCCAAAACCTTCTTTTATCACTAGTACCATGAAAAAAAATCCCCTAGAGGTGCGCATAGTTCGATTTGTAAATTTTAAACTTTTATTCTTATGCTAAAGTTGTGTTTTTTTTTTTTTTCCTTTAATAATTTGTTGCTTCCTTGCTATTGTTGATATTATAGCATTTCAAATTTAACAGACCCATATCTAATTATATGAACATGACAAGCGCACAATTCTATTTTCTATCGTTTTAGAACAATTCATGTACTTCTCTGGATGTGGTATCTTCTCTGTATGTAATCTTTTGTGGCTAGTAAGCAAGCAAGCTATGCACAGGTTGCAACTATAGCCAGTGGAGTATATGCTGTTTGGGCAAAATACCATCCGAAAATTACAGTTAACACCATGTTTTAGTGAGACAGACCATGTTGAAATAAATGGATACAGTTACAGTAGCCTTATATCAGTGAAAGTTCCTCCTCTATCTGATATTCGATAGCTTTCATTTGAATTGAGAGAGATAGAGAGAGGGGGGGTGCTATAACTGAAATATGGTCTTATATCTTGGATTGAGAGAGAGCAATAGGGCCCGTTTGGATACCCCTTGGATTTGGATTTGGAGGTGAATTTGGATTTTTAAATCCAAATTCGCTGTTTGGCAAGCCTTTATGACATCTGGATTTGGATTTGAGTGAAATCCACAAGATTTACAAATTCCTCATGTTAGTGTAATTTTTTGGATTTATAAATCCTTTCTGCGAGAAGTTATTTATAAATCTAAATCCGACCCGGAAGGAGTTAAAATGACCAAAATATACCAAAAAAGTATTAAATGACTTAAGTACCCACATGACATTAAAAACTTATCAAAATACATCGTATTAGGTAAAATGACTAGAAAACCCCGATTCAAGCAAAATGACCGAAATACCCCTATACCACATAAAAATGACAAAATACCCCCGAGTCGTGCAAAATGACTAAAATACCCTTAAGACATAAAAATGATCAAAATAACCTCATACATGGTAAAATGACTAGAATACCCCAATATCATGGAAAATTACTAAAATACCTCTAGATCAAATAAAAATGACCCATGGCTCATAAAAATGACTAAAATAACTAAAAATACCATCATTAGATAAAAATGATAAAAATATGCCATATTAGGTAAGATGACTAGATATTAGGCTCATGAAAAATGACTAAAAATACCCTCATGAGATAAAAATGAGAAAAATACGCCATATTAGGTAAAATGACTAGAATACCCCCGGGTCATGCACAATGACCAGAATACACCTATACCGGGTGAAAATGACCAAATATCCTGAGTCATGAAAAATGACTAAAACACCCTTGTGACATAAAAAATGATCAAAATACCCATATAGGGTAAAATGACTAGAATACCCCTGGATCATGGAAAATGGCTGAAATGCTCATATATTAAGTATTTTAGGGCTTTTTGGTTTTGTTAGATTTCAAATTCAAATCCAAAGAGCATCCAAACAAAAAAAATTAATTTAGATTTGAAATCCAAATCTATACGTGGTCATCTAAACGGCATTATTTATTAATTTGTGAATTTTAAAATTCTTGATTTCAAATCCATGGATTTTGGAAATCCAAATTCACCTCCAAATCCAAATCCAACGGGTATCCAAACGGGCCCTAACTGAAATATGGTTTTATATTTGGATTGAGAGAGAAATTATACCACTCAGAGTGAGAAACACATTTCCAAGTATGAAAAAACAATTACATCAGAGCGTATCTTAAGTAGATAATCTTTTCATATTGAAAGTTATAGAACTGCATGGAACCCATTTTAAAGGCACAGAATTAGGGCTATCAACGGTCTCAATCTAAACTGGTGGAACATTATACACAAGTTGTATGTTGGGTTTTGGTTTCTTGTTTACCACATGTAGGTGTGGGTTTTCTTTGTAAAAAATGGTAAATATTAAATAAAATTAATATGGCGGGTTTTCTTTGTGTTTACCACACAAGCTCACTTTTTAGCAGATTTTGTCGCATTCATTTAATTCATCTAAGGTGGCTGCTCCCTCCTGCAAAAGTGAGCCACAAAACGGCTTTCCGCGAAATTGGCTAGCAAATTCCTAAATTTAAGTATATAATTTTTTGTTTGCGCAGATGATATCCAGTTATCCACTCCCTTACATTGATATTGGCACTCAACTCCCTATTTTAAGATTTTATGATTGAACTCTTCCTAACTTGTCTGTCAAGATATTGACGATGATTTTATGCTCCTTGGTTTTTCTGGGTTTGAACTGATGAGAGAGAAAAGCTGTCTCTGTGTTTTTTTTCCTACACCATTGGACCTAATTTTTTTGGGGGAGTGATATCAGCACAAGTGCACAACCGTACTTTGATAATTGTACTGGCCCATCTTGTCTTTTATTATATAAAAAGCGGTCAAGGGTTATTAGGCTTCCCAAAAAGCTCTTACAACCAATTAAAAAGGAAAAGACAATCTGCATTTGTGCAATTATTAAAACATGGTTGTGCTGATATCATTTCTCCTTTTTTAACGTGTTCGTTCCTTGTCATGGTTAGCCTTACGATGTCCATCTTACATGTAATTTTAATGACCTTCTCTATGGTTCTTTTTAGAAATGTTCAAAGATGTGAATATTTATTCCTAAATCCACGATCCCACTAGCTTCTCTCTCTCTCTATTATATTTACATAAGGGGAATGATATTTTCCCCCCTTTGACGGATAAAATCCTCCCCAATAATGTTTTCGGCTAACTTTCAAAGGTAAGGAAAAACGTTAAAGGGGGTGAATTTATCCTCGAGTAGTGAACCATTCTCACGGAAAACGTTAAGGGGGGGGGATATCATTCCCCTTCCATAATCAGTAGAGCAGTCACCTCAGATGAATTAAATGATATTGGAACTACCATGCTTTAATAAATGCACAAACTCAGCTTGTGTTTTCTTTTTAAATTGACTTCTGCCTGAAAATTTTAATACATAGAATCCTATGGTAGGGATTTTTGCTGCATGGCCTAAGAGACGAATGGTTTGGATCATTGACCAAGTGGGCTCTGCTTCCATCATACAAGAGTCCTTCATAGTGAAAACAAATTGGAGGGTCCGAATCGTCCAAGGGGTGTGGACTCTGCATCATAACAAAGCCTAGCAAATAAAGGATTTGGGTCACTAAGCAAGATGCCAAAAAAAAAAAAAAAAACATTTTATGCTGCATTTGAAGCCTTTGTAAGAACAGTCCTATAAATTAATAGGGATTTGCTAGGGACCATTGCAGAAGGCATTTCGTGGGCAGGCTGTTGCATGAGAGAGCAGCCACCTCATGAATAAGACAAAATCTGTTGAAAAGTGAGCCCATGTGGCTGTTCTCTCATGCAACAGCCGACCGAAATGCCTCTTGTCCATTGTCCCTAGCAAATCCCAAATTATTAGTATGTACTATAATTCTTCAATTTACTATTCAAAGATAAGAAATATTTATTTAAAATATTTAAGTTAACATCTAATTTAATATTTCTGGAACACAAGATGTATCTAAATAAATGGTGGAACATGCAGTATTCTTTTCCATATTTTTAGGCACAAACTGCATTCCTAAATTTGATCTTTTAACGATTCCATATTTTTTTCTTTAAAACAGTTTTAAAGCATGTATGTTTTTTTATCAACCTGTTCAATGTGTGTTACTAGCAAGGTTTTAAATTTTGGTTTTGGCATGAATTTTGGACCAAATCGAAACCAAAATTTTCACCGAAATCCTGAAATATCGGCCAAAATTGGGTAGAAAAAAGTGAAATGCTGTTTTTTGGGGCCGAAATTACAAAAATTTCGGCTGAAATTATGTAAACAGATAAAATAATAATATTTTAACTAAAATTCTCTGAAATTTCGGGGCCATTTCTGTTTTGGAATGTTTCGGTTTCGGACTTCGGTCGAAATTTAAAACCTTGGTTACTAGTGCAAATAAAACTTAGAAACAAAAGGAAAATAAGGAAACCATCTTACATCACGTGTACTAATAAAAACATATATATATATATATATATATATATATATATATATATATATATATATATATATATATATATGAGAAAAGTGTAACTACACATACGTGTAGCTAACTTAGAATTGACTCCACATTTTTAGACCATGGACGCTAAGGCCATGTTCGGCAACCGGGATTTTTTTTTTTCATGATAAATTAGTTTCTCCTAGTGGGGACAGCGGGCTGCGGCGGTTGGGAGAAGGAGAGACTTGAGAGTGAACGATTGAGTAGAGGGTGAGTAGTGACTAAAAATTAAGGAAAGAGTCGATCAGATTTTAAGTTTAAGTAGATATTTTTGTTTTCTGGGTTTTCAAGCTTTTCTTGCCCTCTCCGCACTCAGTCCCGCTCATATCTATCACTGCCCACCAATAGTTAGCAAAACCTCGTTTCAAACCCTCACACACACCCCACACCCCCCCCCCAATGCTATCTGTTGAAGGCGTGGAAAATATAAAGAAGATGGGGGACGATATCGCTCCCTTTTTTTTCTTCTTCAAAGAAACATGTTTTATTCGCTTGCCATTAAATAACCTGTCTAAAACTTTTACAGGCAAAAAAAACTCCATTTTTTTTAGGAAAACGTTTTAAACAAGCTTAAAACGCTTTTCACATGTATTAAACACATTTTTTGCCCAACATTACCCCAGTTATATTTTTTAAATGATAAATTTTAAACTAATTTTTTTTGTGTTTCTGTTTTTTCACCATGCTTTTTTTAACAAATCTAATAATCTAATAATATATCAGTAAAACGGAATGTTGCTAAGTGTGCCACGTGCCAATCCCTCTGTATTTCGCAACACACTCTCTCTCTCTCTCCCTTCTTGCCTTTAATAAAATATACCCATTCACCCAACTCTCTCTCATTGCCTTCAGTGACACACTCTCTCTCCTTGCCTTTAATAAAAAAATACCCATTCATGCATACAATGCATTGTGTTACGGTCCTGAGTGAGGGCCTGCCTTGGTATGGGACTGGTTGGGACCCAGCTTGGTACGGGACAGGTTTAAAGAGCCTTGCCTAACGCGCTCCATCACTCTGGAGCTTTCGGCGTATAGGGTAAGTTACCTAACACATTGGACTTTACAAAATTTATGGCAATCCCTCCGTATCCAAACAAAGATTTTGCGTCCCTTCGATATTACTTGAAACGAATCTCCATTAATATCCCATTAACGAATATGCATTTCCGAACTCCCTCCTTCAACGCATGTTCATTTCCAAAGCTAGTTTCTTTCATATGCATTTATTTACTTCCCCACGTACTGCATATACCCTTTCCAAGAAAACCCCAAATTTACTCTCTCTCTCTCTCTCTCAAACTTTTCTCCCACTATCTCCATCTCCCTTACCGCCATCTGCAGCATCTGAATCATGACAACAAATGTATTTTAATTCGTTTTGCTAGCATGCTTTCTGGGTTTTGATAATTCGGCTAGTTGCTATATAATTTGAGGGCGTTTTGATTAATCTGTAAGGATATTGAATTGTTGACAGTTTTTGTTTCCTATATCATATGCTTGAAACAATGAATAAGTAGGCACATTTTGGTCATTACCACGTACGTCAAAGACGATGAAAAGGGACCAAGGAAACTGAAGTGATATTTTAATGGTTTTGATTGAGGCTGTTTGTACATTTTTGTTGGCAGGAATCAAGGATGAGTGAGCTGGAGGTTACCATTTTCTGATATAAAAGAGTTTTGCGGTGAGAGATGGTAAAAAAAACATGTGATTCCAATTTATAAAAGTTGACAGGTTTCCTGGTTCTATTGCTTTACATTAATTGTTACCAATTGTTACTAACTTGGAGTCCTTTAACATGTTGAAAGATGATGAATACATTTTTTTATTGCATTTTTTCGATACTCTGATTATGCTCAAACATCACTCTACAGTGCATGTTTTCTTGGGAAGACCAAATAAGGTAAGCTATGTTGTTTCTGGAGAAGTTTAATTTTTCACCTCGAGGCATTTGTTTTGACACTCCTGTTGAATCTAAGTTTCTTCTTCTTCTTCTTCCTTTCTCTCTCTCTCTTAAATTTCTCTCTGTGGTTGATTGGGACTATTAAGTTCTTCTGGCTGAAGGTGATGGATGCTCTTCCTGTTTCATTCTATGATAAAGCATAGTAATTATGCTCATAGTTTTAGGCATTTTTTTTAAGATCTTATGTCATGATTTGTATATGCAATTGTACTTTTAAGTTAATAGCATTTTGGTTGGTAAATAGCATTTTCTCTCTGCTTTGTTTATTCTTTAGGTTTTATTTGTACTTTGTTTTTTCGTTCCCGAGCAAACGGACGGGTCCACAACTAATACAGTATTAAACTCGAATTTTTTTCCTTAGCGTTTTTCTTCCCAAATTATGCTCCTAACCTCCCTCACTTTGGATAAGCTAATATGCCATTAAAAAAAATCAGGGTAGCCAAACGTGCCCTAAGAAAGCCAGGGAAGTAAGTTGTCAGATTTAGAAAACAAAAACACCCATTATGATTTCTGAAGGAAAGCCTTTTCGGGGTTTTCTTGTGCAAATACTGTTTGAGAAATAATTCTGTATCTGTTGGAAAGAAAAAGCAGTAACCAGTTTGCTTCAAGGCGCGAAATCGCTTTCCTTAAGACAGATTTCGCCCCCACTAGAAGTGTGCAAAGGGGATCCGCGAACTGCCTCCAAGATACAATGAAGCCAGTAGGAATGTCCTACTAATTTGACAACGCTCTGCACAAGCGGAGTCAAATCCGAAATGCCCTTAGAATCTTACAAGCCTGAGAGAATCAGTCTAATTTCTGTTACTGCAGTATAACAGTAATTAGATAAACAATAAGAAAATAGTTTAGTAAAACGAATTTTGGTGGGAGCAAGAAAGAGAGTATAATGCACTAGAAGTCTTAAGAATTTATCTAGAAATGGGTAAATTCGATTGTACTTTGAAATGGTTGGGTTCTGCAACTTTTATAGAGCCTCTGGTGTCTTTTCAGTGTGAAAAGCACCCCTGTATAGAGTCTTTCCAGATCGGTTTGAATTCTGGCCGTTAGATCGCGCCCATACGCGATTCAACGAACCAGATCAATCCTAGAGAGTCTGTTGGGATATTTAAATTCCCGTCCTCCCATCTAACCGTTAGATGATCCATCTATGGTACAGATCGCACCCCTTAGATCCTTGACCGTTGGGAAGGGACACAACCCAATGGATCGCACCCACTGACCGTTGGAGCACTGGGCCCGCTGGGCCGACCGTTGTGCTCGAATCAAAGCCCAACCCAATCGAACTATTCGACACTGGGCTTGGGCTTGATGGGCCTTTGAACTATTCGGCCCACCCACTAGACCGATCCACAATCGTCTAGATCCAACGGTCCAGATCAGATCTGGAAAAATTAAAGGCTCCAATCGCTACGATGCGGCGTGCGAAGTGCAAAGTGCGCCTAATAAAGCGCACTATGCGCCCTATAGCCCATTGCCCACGCCGCGCGTGCGTGTGCGCGAACGGTGCGTTGCACCGTCCCGCGGGTCCAACCATGGGTTCAACCCAATGTGCAATCAAACAAGTAATAGAAAAGTGTAGTGCTTTATAAGCCCTTCTCTTTCTTTTCTCTCATCCGATTTGGGACTATCTTTTCAACTACATTACACTATTCTCTTTCTCTTGCAAAAAGCAACTATTTCCAAAGAAAAGTTTTTCTTTTTCCAAAACACACTTAAAGAAAATATTTTCCAAAAATTGTTTTGACCAAAAACACTTGATTTTGAAAAATCTTTAACAATCCCCCACCATTTTCAAAATCAAAAAAGATTTTCTCATCAGGCTTGGAATTTTTATGCATAAATAAAGGTATCTTTCGATTTGAACCTTTACTTAGTGAAAACACATCAAAGTTAACCAGAATTGCATAGTAGACATGTCTTTGAACTAGCGATTCTATTTGGTTAACCGGACACATCTCACACATAAGAATTTATCTCTTTAGGCAATTTCTAAAAAACCGACACATGAATTGGCCTTGTGTCTATATCTTGGTTTCATGAGTGCTCTAGAAACTAGCCAGGTCTCATAGGAAGCGGCACCACTCCCACACTCACATAGGTAGACTTATCAAGAGTGCCCCTGTAACTATAACACTCCAACACTTTGTTATAAGTCTATTAAGAGCTCAAATGCTCAGCCTTTCCCTTTTATACATTACAGGTACCAAGCACTTTACCTTGGGATGGAAATATAATATATATTATAGTGCTTGCAATCACTCCATATGATGTACTTTGACTCATTGAACTCAAGACTTGATATTTATTCAAGTGTTGAGTCGAGGTTCCATCATTGGTGACTATTTGGTAATGGCTTTAACCCCATCCCTAATGATGTTTTACACACCATATCTCTCGCAAGAGCTTTAGTAAATGGATCAGCCAAATTTTGGCTTGATCTCACAAAATCAATAGTTACTACTCCATTAGTAAGTAACTCTCTCACAGTACTGTGTCTAAGTCCTATATGCCTGGACTTACCATTATAAACATGATTATATGCCCTTGATAGTGTGGCCTGACTATCACAGTGGACATAAATCGATGGCATAGGATTAGGCCATAACGGAATTTCCAATAACAAATTCCGAAGCCATTCCGCCTCTTTACAACATGCTGCCAGAGCTATAAACTCTGCTTCCATAGTGGATGTTGAAATGCATGTTTGTTTCTTAGAGGCCCAGGAGACTGCTCCCCCACCAAGGGTGAAAATCCACCCACTGGTTGATGTATGATCTATACGCTCAGTTATCCAACTAGCGTCAGTGTATCCTTCTATTACAGTTGGATACCCACCATAACATAAACCATAGTCTATAGTTTTCTTTAAATATTTTAATACTCTATAGACTGCATTCCAATGAGAGAAATTTGGATTACTGGTAAACCTACTAAGCTTATCCACAGCAAATGCTATGTCTGGCCTAGTACAGGTCATAGCATACATAAGGCTACCAATCACACTAGCATACCCTAGTTGAGAAATAGTCCTTCCAGAATTAAGATATAACTTCCCACTAGGATCAAAAGGAGTTGAAGCAGGTGAACAATCAAAATGATTAAACTTTTTAAGAACTTTTTCAATATAATGTGACTGGGTTAGAATCAAACTACTGTTATGTCTTATGATTCTTATACCCAAGATCACATCTGCTTCACCCATATCTTTCATATCAAAGTTTTGAGATAAAAATAATTTAGTACTTTGAATACATTCAAAATCTGTACTAAATATTAACATATCATCAACATATAAACATATAATAACACCACTACCACCTTTAAAGTTACTATATACACATTTATCTGACTCATGAATTCTATAACCATTAGAGACTAACACCTTATCAAATCTTTCATGCCATTGCTTAGGAGCTTGCTTTAGGCCATATAAAGATTTGACTAATTTACAGACTTTATGCTCTTGACCAGGTAAAATGAAACCTTCAGGTTGTTCCATATACACTTCTTCATCAAGTTCACCATTTAAGAATGCTGTTTTAACATCCATTTGGTGAATGTGAAGTTTGTATATGGAAGCAAGAGCAATCCAGACTCTAATGGTAGAAATCCTAGCAACGGGTGCATATGTATCAAAATAATCAATTCCGGGTTTTTGAGTAAACCCTTTGGCAACTAACCTAGCTTTAAACTTTTCTATAGTTCCATCTACTTTGATCTTCTTTTTGAAGATCCACTTACACCCAATAGGTTTAGATCCAGGTGGTAGATCAACTAAATACCAAGTCTTATTACCCATAATAGAATCCATTTCGTCATTAATTGCTTCTTTCCAAAAAGCGACATCCTGTGACTTTATGGCTTCCGTATAGGTTTGAGGTCACTTTCTACATTTAAATCTAACATTATAGAAGATTTGAGTTTTTCTCTTGTCCCTTCTACTAGGTAAGTAACAAAGTCAGGACCAAAACTCTTTTCACTTCTATCTCTTTTACTTCTTCTTATTTCACTAGGTTCACCATCTTTTGTTTGTGGTTCTAAAGAAAGTTCCACAGAATTACTAGGCTGAACTTCTTTTGGAATTAAAGTGAACCTATTCTCATAGAAGAAGGCATCTCTAGATTCAATTATTGTATTAATTTGTAGAAAATCATTAGGTTCTATAACTAGAAACCTATATGCCTTACTATGGCTAGCATATCCTAAAAAAATACACTCTATACCCTTCTCACCTAATTTTCTTAATTTAGGTTTAGGAACTTTAACAATGGCTCTACAACCCCAAACTTTAAAATAATTCAAGTTTGGTTTTCTTTTCTTCCAAAGCTCATAAGGGGTTACATTATTCTTTTTACTTGGTACCCTATTCAATATGTAACAAGCAGTAAGTAATGCTTCACCCCAAAAACTTTTATTCAAACCAGAATTAACAAGCATAGCATTAACCATTTCAGTTAAAGTTCTATTTTTTCTTTCTGCTACACCATTTTGCTGTGGTGTATAAGGGGCAGAAGTTTCATGAACTATGCCCACTGATTCACAGAAAAGAGGGAAATGGTATTCACCACCCCTATCAGATCTAAGGCATTTAATGCATGTTTCACATTGGTTTTCTACTTCTGTTTTATAAACCTTAAACTTTTCCAACACTTCATCTTTATGACTAAGTAAATATACATAGCAAAATTTAGTAAAATCATATATAAAAGTAACAAAATACTTTTTACCTCCCTTGGTAGGAACACTATGTATATCGCATACATCGCTATGTACAAGGTCTAACAGATTAGAAGTTCTATCTACTGAGGGAAATGGTTTAGTTATTAATTTAGTTTGCATACATATTTTGCATTTATCTACTAAATCAATTTCACATTTTGGAATTAAATCTAACTTAACCATATCATGCATTTTCCTAGTATTAACATGTCCTAAACGATTATGCCATAAAGATAAAGAGTCAACAACATAAGCAAAGACATTCACTTTGTTGATATTGAGTTTAAACATCCCTTCATACATATATCCCTTTCCAACAAAGGTACCCCCCTTAGAAAGAATGAATTTGTCAGATTCAAATACGAGCTTGAAGCCATTCTTGTTAAGAATGCTTCCAGAAACTAAATTCTTTCGCACTTCAGGTACATGAAAGACATCGGTAAGAGTGAGGCGCTTGCCGGATGTAAATTCCAGTTCTACTTTGCCTCTTCGTTTGACTTCTGCCGTCGACGAATTGCCCATGTAAAGGACACTTCCATCTTCAACCGTTTCATAGGTTGAAAACAGATTCCTGTCTTTGTAGACATGCCTCGTCGCACCCGAGTCAATCCACCAATCATTGCCATCTTCAAGAATATTTGCTTCTGAAATCATGGCCACAAACTTGTTGTTGTCTGTTGGTGTTCCCGACTTCTTATCTTTAAGAAGTCGACATTCACTCTTGTAGTGGCCTGGTTTGCCACAATTGAAACAAGCACCCTTCCTTTTCTTATTCTTATTATTCTTCTTGTCAGGGTGTTTGTTTCTCTTCCGATTGCCTTTCCCTTGTTGGTTTGGTTTATTGACATTTTCCACCAAGTGTATCTTAGAGGAAGAATTCTCATGATCATCTTTATGATCTCTAATCCTTGACTCTTCCTCAATCCTGAGGCATAGAGCCAAGTCATCAAGAGAAATCTCCTCTTTCTTGTGTTTAAGACTTTTTCTAAATTCTTTCCAACTTGGCGGAAGTTTGTCAATAATCGACGGAATTATAAAGGAATCATCAAGTAAA
This sequence comes from Tasmannia lanceolata, assembly GCF_043159265.1. Classification (NCBI taxonomy): domain Eukaryota; kingdom Viridiplantae; phylum Streptophyta; class Magnoliopsida; order Canellales; family Winteraceae; genus Tasmannia; species Tasmannia lanceolata. The sequence continues at coordinate 55,374,727 of NW_027518714.1, forward strand.
ATGCCTTGCAAATGAATTTGACTCACCATGTGTTGGATTTCATGCAGTTGATCAATAACAGGTCTATCATCTACCATGCGATAATTCAGGAAACGACTCACAGAGAATTTTTTGCTGCTAGCATCCTCCGCCATGTACTTCGCTTCGAGTGCGTTCCAAATCTCACTTGCCGATCCCATTCCCTGATATATGTCGAACAAAGTATCCGACATAGCATTGAGGATGTGCCCTTTGCAGATGTAATCATCTTGTTCCCATTTCATTCTTGCACGAGCCTGCGCTAATGTCTCATTTTCAACTGTTGTCGGCCTTGGGGATGTGAGAACTCGAACTACTTTGAGCGACGTAAGGATGAAGTGCAACTTCTTCTGCCATCGCTTGAAATTCCCTTTGTCAAATCGCTCAAGTTTGACAAAGTCTTGGGACATTTGACGGATTGAGTACAACGCCATTGAAGCAAAGATAATCTGTCTTAAGATTGTTTGAGAAATAATTCTGTATCTGTTGGAAAGAAAAAGCAGTAACCAGTTTGCTTCAAGGCGCGAAATCGCTTTCCTTAAGACAGATTTCGCCCCCACTAGAAGTGTGCAAAGGGGATCCGCGAACTGCCTCCAAGATACAATGAAGCCAGTAGGAATGTCCTACTAATTTGACAACGCTCTGCACAAGCGGAGTCAAATCCAAAATGCCCTTAGAATCTTACAAGCCTGAGAGAATCAGTCTAATTTCTGTTACTGCAGTATAACAGTAATTAGATAAACAATAAGAAAATAGTTTAGTAAAACGAATTTTGGTGGGAGCAAGAAAGAGAGTATAATGCACTAGAAGTCTTAAGAATTTATCTAGAAATGGGTAAATTCGATTGTACTTTGAAATGGTTGGGTTCTGCAACTTTTATAGAGCCTCTGGTGTCTTTTCAGTGTGAAAAGCACCCCTGTATAGAGTCTTTCCAGATCGGTTTGAATTCTGGCCGTTAGATCGCGCCCATACGCGATTCAACGAACCAGATCAATCCTAGAGAGTCTGTTGGGATATTTAAATTCCCGTCCTCCCATCTAACCGTTAGATGATCCATCTATGGTACAGATCGCACCCCTTAGATCCTTGACCGTTGGGAAGGGACACAACCCAATGGATCGCACCCACTGACCGTTGGAGCACTGGGCCCGCTGGGCCGACCGTTGTGCTCGAATCAAAGCCCAACCCAATCGAACTATTCGACACTGGGCTTGGGCTTGATGGGCCTTTGAACTATTCGGCCCACCCACTAGACCGATCCACAATCGTCTAGATCCAACGGTCCAGATCAGATCTGGAAAAATTAAAGGCTCCAATCGCTACGATGCGGCGTGCGAAGTGCAAAGTGCGCCTAATAAAGCGCCACTATGCGCCCTATAGCCCATTGCCCACGCCGCGCGTGCGTGTGCGCGAACGGTGCGTTGCACCGTCCCGCGGGTCCAACCATGGGTTCAACCCAATGTGCAATCAAACAAGTAATAGAAAAGTGTAGTGCTTTATAAGCCCTTCTCTTTCTTTTCTCTCATCCGATTTGGGACTATCTTTTCAACTACATTACACTATTCTCTTTCTCTTGCAAAAAGCAACTATTTCCAAAGAAAAGTTTTTCTTTTTCCAAAACACACTTAAAGAAAATATTTTCCAAAAATTGTTTTGACCAAAAACACTTGATTTTGAAAAATCTTTAACAATCCCCCACCATTTTCAAAATCAAAAAAGATTTTCTCATCAGGCTTGGAATTTTTATGCATAAATAAAGGTATCTTTCGATTTGAACCTTTACTTAGTGAAAACACATCAAAGTTAACCAGAATTGCATAGTAGACATGTCTTTGAACTAGCGATTCTATTTGGTTAACCGGACACATCTCACACATAAGAATTTATCTCTTTAGGCAATTTCTAAAAAACCGACACATGAATTGGCCTTGTGTCTATATCTTGGTTTCATGAGTGCTCTAGAAACTAGCCAGGTCTCATAGGAAGCGGCACCACTCCCACACTCACATAGGTAGACTTATCAAGAGTGCCCCTGTAACTATAACACTCCAACACTTTGTTATAAGTCTATTAAGAGCTCAAATGCTCAGCCTTTCCCTTTTATACATTACAGGTACCAAGCACTTTACCTTGGGATGGAAATATAATATATATTATAGTGCTTGCAATCACTCCATATGATGTACTTTGACTCATTGAACTCAAGACTTGATATTTATTCAAGTGTTGAGTCGAGGTTCCATCATTGGTGACTATTTGGTAATGGCTTTAACCCCATCCCTAATGATGTTTTACACACCATATCTCTCGCAAGAGCTTTAGTAAATGGATCAGCCAAATTTTGGCTTGATCTCACAAAATCAATAGTTACTACTCCATTAGTAAGTAACTCTCTCACAGTACTGTGTCTAAGTCCTATATGCCTGGACTTACCATTATAAACATGATTATATGCCCTTGATAGTGTGGCCTGACTATCACAGTGGACATAAATCGATGGCATAGGATTAGGCCATAACGGAATTTCCAATAACAAATTCCGAAGCCATTCCGCCTCTTTACAACATGCTGCCAGAGCTATAAACTCTGCTTCCATAGTGGATGTTGAAATGCATGTTTGTTTCTTAGAGGCCCAGGAGACTGCTCCCCCACCAAGGGTGAAAATCCACCCACTGGTTGATGTATGATCTATACGCTCAGTTATCCAACTAGCGTCAGTGTATCCTTCTATTACAGTTGGATACCCACCATAACATAAACCATAGTCTATAGTTTTCTTTAAATATTTTAATACTCTATAGACTGCATTCCAATGAGAGAAATTTGGATTACTGGTAAACCTACTAAGCTTATCCACAGCAAATGCTATGTCTGGCCTAGTACAGGTCATAGCATACATAAGGCTACCAATCACACTAGCATACCCTAGTTGAGAAATAGTCCTTCCAGAATTAAGATATAACTTCCCACTAGGATCAAAAGGAGTTGAAGCAGGTGAACAATCAAAATGATTAAACTTTTTAAGAACTTTTTCAATATAATGTGACTGGGTTAGAATCAAACTACTGTTATGTCTTATGATTCTTATACCCAAGATCACATCTGCTTCACCCATATCTTTCATATCAAAGTTTTGAGATAAAAATAATTTAGTACTTTGAATACATTCAAAATCTGTACTAAATATTAACATATCATCAACATATAAACATATAATAACACCACTACCACCTTTAAAGTTACTATATACACATTTATCTGACTCATGAATTCTATAACCATTAGAGACTAACACCTTATCAAATCTTTCATGCCATTGCTTAGGAGCTTGCTTTAGGCCATATAAAGATTTGACTAATTTACAGACTTTATGCTCTTGACCAGGTAAAATGAAACCTTCAGGTTGTTCCATATACACTTCTTCATCAAGTTCACCATTTAAGAATGCTGTTTTAACATCCATTTGGTGAATGTGAAGTTTGTATATGGAAGCAAGAGCAATCCAGACTCTAATGGTAGAAATCCTAGCAACGGGTGCATATGTATCAAAATAATCAATTCCGGGTTTTTGAGTAAACCCTTTGGCAACTAACCTAGCTTTAAACTTTTCTATAGTTCCATCTACTTTGATCTTCTTTTTGAAGATCCACTTACACCCAATAGGTTTAGATCCAGGTGGTAGATCAACTAAATACCAAGTCTTATTACCCATAATAGAATCCATTTCGTCATTAATTGCTTCTTTCCAAAAAGCGACATCCTGTGACTTTATGGCTTCCGTATAGGTTTGAGGTCACTTTCTACATTTAAATCTAACATTATAGAAGATTTGAGTTTTTCTCTTGTCCCTTCTACTAGGTAAGTAACAAAGTCAGGACCAAAACTCTTTTCACTTCTATCTCTTTTACTTCTTCTTATTTCACTAGGTTCACCATCTTTTGTTTGTGGTTCTAAAGAAAGTTCCACAGAATTACTAGGCTGAACTTCTTTTGGAATTAAAGTGAACCTATTCTCATAGAAGAAGGCATCTCTAGATTCAATTATTGTATTAATTTGTAGAAAATCATTAGGTTCTATAACTAGAAACCTATATGCCTTACTATGGCTAGCATATCCTAAAAAAATACACTCTATACCCTTCTCACCTAATTTTCTTAATTTAGGTTTAGGAACTTTAACAATGGCTCTACAACCCCAAACTTTAAAATAATTCAAGTTTGGTTTTCTTTTCTTCCAAAGCTCATAAGGGGTTACATTATTCTTTTTACTTGGTACCCTATTCAATATGTAACAAGCAGTAAGTAATGCTTCACCCCAAAAACTTTTATTCAAACCAGAATTAACAAGCATAGCATTAACCATTTCAGTTAAAGTTCTATTTTTTCTTTCTGCTACACCATTTTGCTGTGGTGTATAAGGGGCAGAAGTTTCATGAACTATGCCCACTGATTCACAGAAAAGAGGGAAATGGTATTCACCACCCCTATCAGATCTAAGGCATTTAATGCATGTTTCACATTGGTTTTCTACTTCTGTTTTATAAATCTTAAACTTTTCCAACACTTCATCTTTATGACTAAGTAAATATACATAGCAAAATTTAGTAAAATCATCTATAAAAGTAACAAAATACTTTTTACCTCCCTTGGTAGGAACACTATGTATATCGCATACATCGCTATGTACAAGGTCTAACAGATTAGAAGTTCTATCTACTGAGGGAAATGGTTTAGTTATTAATTTAGTTTGCATACATATTTTGCATTTATCTACTAAATCAATTTCACATTTTGGAATTAAATCTAACTTAACCATATCATGCATTTTCCTAGTATTAACATGTCCTAAACGATTATGCCATAAAGATAAAGAGTCAACAACATAAGCAAAGACATTCACTTTGTTGATATTGAGTTTAAACATCCCTTCATACATATATCCCTTTCCAACAAAGGTACCCCCCTTAGAAAGAATGAATTTGTCAGATTCAAATACGAGCTTGAAGCCATTCTTGTTAAGAATGCTTCCAGAAACTAAATTCTTTCGCACTTCAGGTACATGAAAGACATCGGTAAGAGTGAGGCGCTTGCCGGATGTAAATTCCAGTTCTACTTTGCCTCTTCGTTTGACTTCTGCCGTCGACGAATTGCCCATGTAAAGGACACTTCCATCTTCAACCGTTTCATAGGTTGAAAACAGATTCCTGTCTTTGCAGACATGCCTCGTCGCACCCGAGTCAATCCACCAATCATTGCCATCTTCAAGAATATTTGCTTCTGAAATCATGGCCACAAACTTGTTGTTGTCTGTTGGTGTTCCCGACTTCTTATCTTTAAGAAGTCGACATTCACTCTTGTAGTGGCCTGGTTTGCCACAATTGAAACAAGCACCCTTCCTTTTCTTATTCTTATTATTCTTCTTGTCAGGGTGTTTGTTTCTCTTCCGATTGCCTTTCCCTTGTTGGTTTGGTTTATTGACATTTTCCACCAAGTGTATCTTAGAGGAAGAATTCTCATGATCATCTTTATGATCTCTAATCCTTGACTCTTCCTCAATCCTGAGGCATAGAGCCAAGTCATCAAGAGAAATCTCCTCTTTCTTGTGTTTAAGACTTTTTCTAAATTCTTTCCAACTTGGCGGAAGTTTGTCAATAATCGACGGAATTATAAAGGAATCATCAAGTAAAATGCCTTGCAAATGAATTTGACTCGCCATGTGTTGGATTTCATGCAGTTGATCAATAACAGGTCTATCATCTACCATGCGATAATTCAGGAAACGACTCACAGAGAATTTTTTGCTGCTAGCATCCTCCGCCATGTACTTCGCTTCGAGTGCGTTCCAAATCTCACTTGCCGATCCCATTCCCTGATATATGTCGAACAAAGTATCCGACATAGCATTGAGGATGTGCCCTTTGCAGATGTAATCATCTTGTTCCCATTTCATTCTTGCACGAGCCTGCGCTAATGTCTCATTTTCAACTGTTGTCGGCCTTGGGGATGTGAGAACTCGAACTACTTTGAGCGACGTAAGGATGAAGTGCAACTTCTTCTGCCATCGCTTGAAATTCCCTTTGTCAAATCGCTCAAGTTTGACAAAGTCTTGGGACATTTGACGGATTGAGTACAACGCCATTGAAGCAAAGATAATCTGTCTTAAGATTGTTTGAGAAATAATTCTGTATCTGTTGGAAAGAAAAAGCAGTAACCAGTTTGCTTCAAGGCGCGAAATCGCTTTCCTTAAGACAGATTTCGCCCCCACTAGAAGTGTGCAAAGGGGATCCGCGAACTGCCTCCAAGATACAATGAAGCCAGTAGGAATGTCCTACTAATTTGACAACGCTCTGCACAAGCGGAGTCAAATCCGAAATGCCCTTAGAATCTTACAAGCCTGAGAGAATCAGTCTAATTTCTGTTACTGCAGTATAACAGTAATTAGATAAACAATAAGAAAATAGTTTAGTAAAACGAATTTTGGTGGGAGCAAGAAAGAGAGTATAATGCACTAGAAGTCTTAAGAATTTATCTAGAAATGGGTAAATTCGATTGTACTTTGAAATGGTTGGGTTCTGCAACTTTTATAGAGCCTCTGGTGTCTTTTCAGTGTGAAAAGCACCCCTGTATAGAGTCTTTCCAGATCGGTTTGAATTCTGGCCGTTAGATCGCGCCCATACGCGATTCAACGAACCAGATCAATCCTAGAGAGTCTGTTGGGATATTTAAATTCCCGTCCTCCCATCTAACCGTTAGATGATCCATCTATGGTACAGATCGCACCCCTTAGATCCTTGACCGTTGGGAAGGGACACAACCCAATGGATCGCACCCACTGACCGTTGGAGCACTGGGCCCGCTGGGCCGACCGTTGTGCTCGAATCAAAGCCCAACCCAATCGAACTATTCGACACTGGGCTTGGGCTTGATGGGCCTTTGAACTATTCGGCCCACCCACTAGACCGATCCACAATCGTCTAGATCCAACGGTCCAGATCAGATCTGGAAAAATTAAAGGCTCCAATCGCTACGATGCGGCGTGCGAAGTGCAAAGTGCGCCTAATAAAGCGCCACTATGCGCCCTATAGCCCATTGCCCACGCCGCGCGTGCGTGTGCGCGAACGGTGCGTTGCACCGTCCCGCGGGTCCAACCATGGGTTCAACCCAATGTGCAATCAAACAAGTAATAGAAAAGTGTAGTGCTTTATAAGCCCTTCTCTTTCTTTTCTCTCATCCGATTTGGGACTATCTTTTCAACTACATTACACTATTCTCTTTCTCTTGCAAAAAGCAACTATTTCCAAAGAAAAGTTTTTCTTTTTCCAAAACACACTTAAAGAAAATATTTTCCAAAAATTGTTTTGACCAAAAACACTTGATTTTGAAAAATCTTTAACAATCCCCCACCATTTTCAAAATCAAAAAAGATTTTCTCATCAGGCTTGGAATTTTTATGCATAAATAAAGGTATCTTTCGATTTGAACCTTTACTTAGTGAAAACACATCAAAGTTAACCAGAATTGCATAGTAGACATGTCTTTGAACTAGCGATTCTATTTGGTTAACCGGACACATCTCACACATAAGAATTTATCTCTTTAGGCAATTTCTAAAAAACCGACACATGAATTGGCCTTGTGTCTATATCTTGGTTTCATGAGTGCTCTAGAAACTAGCCAGGTCTCATAGGAAGCGGCACCACTCCCACACTCACATAGGTAGACTTATCAAGAGTGCCCCTGTAACTATAACACTCCAACACTTTGTTATAAGTCTATTAAGAGCTCAAATGCTCAGCCTTTCCCTTTTATACATTACAGGTACCAAGCACTTTACCTTGGGATGGAAATATAATATATATTATAGTGCTTGCAATCACTCCATATGATGTACTTTGACTCATTGAACTCAAGACTTGATATTTATTCAAGTGTTGAGTCGAGGTTCCATCATTGGTGACTATTTGGTAATGGCTTTAACCCCATCCCTAATGATGTTTTACACACCATATCTCTCGCAAGAGCTTTAGTAAATGGATCAGCCAAATTTTGGCTTGATCTCACAAAATCAATAGTTACTACTCCATTAGTAAGTAACTCTCTCACAGTACTGTGTCTAAGTCCTATATGCCTGGACTTACCATTATAAACATGATTATATGCCCTTGATAGTGTGGCCTGACTATCACAGTGGACATAAATCGATGGCATAGGATTAGGCCATAACGGAATTTCCAATAACAAATTCCGAAGCCATTCCGCCTCTTTACAACATGCTGCCAGAGCTATAAACTCTGCTTCCATAGTGGATGTTGAAATGCATGTTTGTTTCTTAGAGGCCCAGGAGACTGCTCCCCCACCAAGGGTGAAAATCCACCCACTGGTTGATGTATGATCTATACGCTCAGTTATCCAACTAGCGTCAGTGTATCCTTCTATTACAGTTGGATACCCACCATAACATAAATCATAGTCTATAGTTTTCTTTAAATATTTTAATACTCTATAGACTGCATTCCAATGAGAGAAATTTGGATTACTGGTAAACCTACTAAGCTTATCCACAGCAAATGCTATGTCTGGCCTAGTACAGGTCATAGCATACATAAGGCTACCAATCACACTAGCATACCCTAGTTGAGAAATAGTCCTTCCAGAATTAAGATATAACTTCCCACTAGGATCAAAAGGAGTTGAAGCAGGTGAACAATCAAAATGATTAAACTTTTTAAGAACTTTTTCAATATAATGTGACTGGGTTAGAATCAAACTACTGTTATGTCTTATGATTCTTATACCCAAGATCACATCTGCTTCACCCATATCTTTCATATCAAAGTTTTGAGATAAAAATAATTTAGTACTTTGAATACATTCAAAATCTGTACTAAATATTAACATATCATCAACATATAAACATATAATAACACCACTACCACCTTTAAAGTTACTATATACACATTTATCTGACTCATGAATTCTATAACCATTAGAGACTAACACCTTATCAAATCTTTCATGCCATTGCTTAGGAGCTTGCTTTAGGCCATATAAAGATTTGACTAATTTACAGACTTTATGCTCTTGACCAGGTAAAATGAAACCTTCAGGTTGTTCCATATACACTTCTTCATCAAGTTCACCATTTAAGAATGCTGTTTTAACATCCATTTGGTGAATGTGAAGTTTGTATATGGAAGCAAGAGCAATCCAGACTCTAATGGTAGAAATCCTAGCAACGGGTGCATATGTATCAAAATAATCAATTCCGGGTTTTTGAGTAAACCCTTTGGCAACTAACCTAGCTTTAAACTTTTCTATAGTTCCATCTACTTTGATCTTCTTTTTGAAGATCCACTTACACCCAATAGGTTTAGATCCAGGTGGTAGATCAACTAAATACCAAGTCTTATTACCCATAATAGAATCCATTTCGTCATTAATTGCTTCTTTCCAAAAAGCGACATCCTGTGACTTTATGGCTTCCGTATAGGTTTGAGGTCACTTTCTACATTTAAATCTAACATTATAGAAGATTTGAGTTTTTCTCTTGTCCCTTCTACTAGGTAAGTAACAAAGTCAGGACCAAAACTCTTTTCACTTCTATCTCTTTTACTTCTTCTTATTTCACTAGGTTCACCATCTTTTGTTTGTGGTTCTAAAGAAAGTTCCACAGAATTACTAGGCTGAACTTCTTTTGGAATTAAAGTGAACCTATTCTCATAGAAGAAGGCATCTCTAGATTCAATTATTGTATTAATTTGTAGAAAATCATTAGGTTCTATAACTAGAAACCTATATGCCTTACTATGGCTAGCATATCCTAAAAAAATACACTCTATACCCTTCTCACCTAATTTTCTTAATTTAGGTTTAGGAACTTTAACAATGGCTCTACAACCCCAAACTTTAAAATAATTCAAGTTTGGTTTTCTTTTCTTCCAAAGCTCATAAGGGGTTACATTATTCTTTTTACTTGGTACCCTATTCAATATGTAACAAGCAGTAAGTAATGCTTCACCCCAAAAACTTTTATTCAAACCAGAATTAACAAGCATAGCATTAACCATTTCAGTTAAAGTTCTATTTTTTCTTTCTGCTACACCATTTTGCTGTGGTGTATAAGGGGCAGAAGTTTCATGAACTATGCCCACTGATTCACAGAAAAGAGGGAAATGGTATTCACCACCCCTATCAGATCTAAGGCATTTAATGCATGTTTCACATTGGTTTTCTACTTCTGTTTTATAAACCTTAAACTTTTCCAACACTTCATCTTTATGACTAAGTAAATATACATAGCAAAATTTAGTAAAATCATCTATAAAAGTAACAAAATACTTTTTACCTCCCTTGGTAGGAACACTATGTATATCGCATACATCGCTATGTACAAGGTCTAACAGATTAGAAGTTCTATCTACTGAGGGAAATGGTTTAGTTATTAATTTAGTTTGCATACATATTTTGCATTTATCTACTAAATCAATTTCACATTTTGGAATTAAATCTAACTTAACCATATCATGCATTTTCCTAGTATTAACATGTCCTAAACGATTATGCCATAAAGATAAAGAGTCAACAACATAAGCAAAGACATTCACTTTGTTGATATTGAGTTTAAACATCCCTTCATACATATATCCCTTTCCAACAAAGGTACCCCCCTTAGAAAGAATGAATTTGTCAGATTCAAATACGAGCTTGAAGCCATTCTTGTTAAGAATGCTTCCAGAAACTAAATTCTTTCGCACTTCAGGTACATGAAAGACATCGGTAAGAGTGAGGCGCTTGCCGGATGTAAATTCCAGTTCTACTTTGCCTCTTCGTTTGACTTCTGCCGTCGACGAATTGCCCATGTAAAGGACACTTCCATCTTCAACCGTTTCATAGGTTGAAAACAGATTCCTGTCTTTGCAGACATGCCTCGTCGCACCCGAGTCAATCCACCAATCATTGCCATCTTCAAGAATATTTGCTTCTGAAATCATGGCCACAAACTTGTTGTTGTCTGTTGGTGTTCCCGACTTCTTATCTTTAAGAAGTCGACATTCACTCTTGTAGTGGCCTGGTTTGCCACAATTGAAACAAGCACCCTTCCTTTTCTTATTCTTATTATTCTTCTTGTCAGGGTGTTTGTTTCTCTTCCGATTGCCTTTCCCTTGTTGGTTTGGTTTATTGACATTTTCCACCAAGTGTATCTTAGAGGAAGAATTCTCATGATCATCTTTATGATCTCTAATCCTTGACTCTTCCTCAATCCTGAGGCATAGAGCCAAGTCATCAAGAGAAATCTCCTCTTTCTTGTGTTTAAGACTTTTTCTAAATTCTTTCCAACTTGGCGGAAGTTTGTCAATAATCGACGGAATTATAAAGGAATCATCAAGTAAAATGCCTTGCAAATGAATTTGACTCACCATGTGTTGGATTTCATGCAGTTGATCAATAACAGGTCTATCATCTACCATGCGATAATTCAGGAAACGACTCACAGAGAATTTTTTGCTGCTAGCATCCTCCGCCATGTACTTCGCTTCGAGTGCGTTCCAAATCTCACTTGCCGATCCCATTCCCTGATATATGTCGAACAAAGTATCCGACATAGCATTGAGGATGTGCCCTTTGCAGATGTAATCATCTTGTTCCCATTTCATTCTTGCACGAGCCTGCGCTAATGTCTCATTTTCAACTGTTGTCGGCCTTGGGGATGTGAGAACTCGAACTACTTTGAGCGACGTAAGGATGAAGTGCAACTTCTTCTGCCATCGCTTGAAATTCCCTTTGTCAAATCGCTCAAGTTTGACAAAGTCTTGGGACATTTGACGGATTGAGTACAACGCCATTGAAGCAAAGATAATCTGTCTTAAGATTGTTTGAGAAATAATTCTGTATCTGTTGGAAAGAAAAAGCAGTAACCAGTTTGCTTCAAGGCGCGAAATCGCTTTCCTTAAGACAGATTTCGCCCCCACTAGAAGTGTGCAAAGGGGATCCGCGAACTGCCTCCAAGATACAATGAAGCCAGTAGGAATGTCCTACTAATTTGACAACGCTCTGCACAAGCGGAGTCAAATCCGAAATGCCCTTAGAATCTTACAAGCCTGAGAGAATCAGTCTAATTTCTGTTACTGCAGTATAACAGTAATTAGATAAACAATAAGAAAATAGTTTAGTAAAACGAATTTTGGTGGGAGCAAGAAAGAGAGTATAATGCACTAGAAGTCTTAAGAATTTATCTAGAAATGGGTAAATTCGATTGTACTTTGAAATGGTTGGGTTCTGCAACTTTTATAGAGCCTCTGGTGTCTTTTCAGTGTGAAAAGCACCCCTGTATAGAGTCTTTCCAGATCGGTTTGAATTCTGGCCGTTAGATCGCGCCCATACGCGATTCAACGAACCAGATCAATCCTAGAGAGTCTGTTGGGATATTTAAATTCCCGTCCTCCCATCTAACCGTTAGATGATCCATCTATGGTACAGATCGCACCCCTTAGATCCTTGACCGTTGGGAAGGGACACAACCCAATGGATCGCACCCACTGACCGTTGGAGCACTGGGCCCGCTGGGCCGACCGTTGTGCTCGAATCAAAGCCCAACCCAATCGAACTATTCGACACTGGGCTTGGGCTTGATGGGCCTTTGAACTATTCGGCCCACCCACTAGACCGATCCACAATCGTCTAGATCCAACGGTCCAGATCAGATCTGGAAAAATTAAAGGCTCCAATCGCTACGATGCGGCGTGCGAAGTGCAAAGTGCGCCTAATAAAGCGCCACTATGCGCCCTATAGCCCATTGCCCACGCCGCGTGTGCGTGTGCGCGAACGGTGCGTTGCACCGTCCCGCGGGTCCAACCATGGGTTCAACCCAATGTGCAATCAAACAAGTAATAGAAAAGTGTAGTGCTTTATAAGCCCTTCTCTTTCTTTTCTCTCATCCGATTTGGGACTATCTTTTCAACTACATTACACTATTCTCTTTCTCTTGCAAAAAGCAACTATTTCCAAAGAAAAGTTTTTCTTTTTCCAAAACACACTTAAAGAAAATATTTTCCAAAAATTGTTTTGACCAAAAACACTTGATTTTGAAAAATCTTTAACAATCCCCCACCATTTTCAAAATCAAAAAAGATTTTCTCATCAGGCTTGGAATTTTTATGCATAAATAAAGGTATCTTTCGATTTGAACCTTTACTTAGTGAAAACACATCAAAGTTAACCAGAATTGCATAGTAGACATGTCTTTGAACTAGCGATTCTATTTGGTTAACCGGACACATCTCACACATAAGAATTTATCTCTTTAGGCAATTTCTAAAAAACCGACACATGAATTGGCCTTGTGTCTATATCTTGGTTTCATGAGTGCTCTAGAAACTAGCCAGGTCTCATAGGAAGCGGCACCACTCCCACACTCACATAGGTAGACTTATCAAGAGTGCCCCTGTAACTATAACACTCCAACACTTTGTTATAAGTCTATTAAGAGCTCAAATGCTCAGCCTTTCCCTTTTATACATTACAGGTACCAAGCACTTTACCTTGGGATGGAAATATAATATATATTATAGTGCTTGCAATCACTCCATATGATGTACTTTGACTCATTGAACTCAAGACTTGATATTTATTCAAGTGTTGAGTCGAGGTTCCATCATTGGTGACTATTTGGTAATGGCTTTAACCCCATCCCTAATGATGTTTTACACACCATATCTCTCGCAAGAGCTTTAGTAAATGGATCAGCCAAATTTTGGCTTGATCTCACAAAATCAATAGTTACTACTCCATTAGTAAGTAACTCTCTCACAGTACTGTGTCTAAGTCCTATATGCCTGGACTTACCATTATAAACATGATTATATGCCCTTGATAGTGTGGCCTGACTATCACAGTGGACATAAATCGATGGCATAGGATTAGGCCATAACGGAATTTCCAATAACAAATTCCGAAGCCATTCCGCCTCTTTACAACATGCTGCCAGAGCTATAAACTCTGCTTCCATAGTGGATGTTGAAATGCATGTTTGTTTCTTAGAGGCCCAGGAGACTGCTCCCCCACCAAGGGTGAAAATCCACCCACTGGTTGATGTATGATCTATACGCTCAGTTATCCAACTAGCGTCAGTGTATCCTTCTATTACAGTTGGATACCCACCATAACATAAACCATAGTCTATAGTTTTCTTTAAATATTTTAATACTCTATAGACTGCATTCCAATGAGAGAAATTTGGATTACTGGTAAACCTACTAAGCTTACCCACAGCAAATGCTATGTCTGGCCTAGTACAGGTCATAGCATACATAAGGCTACCAATCACACTAGCATACCCTAGTTGAGAAATAGTCCTTCCAGAATTAAGATATAACTTCCCACTAGGATCAAAAGGAGTTGAAGCAGGTGAACAATCAAAATGATTAAACTTTTTAAGAACTTTTTCAATATAATGTGACTGGGTTAGAATCAAACTACTGTTATGTCTTATGATTCTTATACCCAAGATCACATCTGCTTCACCCATATCTTTCATATCAAAGTTTTGAGATAAAAATAATTTAGTACTTTGAATACATTCAAAATCTGTACTAAATATTAACATATCATCAACATATAAACATATAATAACACCACTACCACCTTTAAAGTTACTATATACACATTTATCTGACTCATGAATTCTATAACCATTAGAGACTAACACCTTATCAAATCTTTCATGCCATTGCTTAGGAGCTTGCTTTAGGCCATATAAAGATTTGACTAATTTACAGACTTTATGCTCTTGACCAGGTAAAATGAAACCTTCAGGTTGTTCCATATACACTTCTTCATCAAGTTCACCATTTAAGAATGCTGTTTTAACATCCATTTGGTGAATGTGAAGTTTGTATATGGAAGCAAGAGCAATCCAGACTCTAATGGTAGAAATCCTAGCAACGGGTGCATATGTATCAAAATAATCAATTCCGGGTTTTTGAGTAAACCCTTTGGCAACTAACCTAGCTTTAAACTTTTCTATAGTTCCATCTACTTTGATCTTCTTTTTGAAGATCCACTTACACCCAATAGGTTTAGATCCAGGTGGTAGATCAACTAAATACCAAGTCTTATTACCCATAATAGAATCCATTTCGTCATTAATTGCTTCTTTCCAAAAAGCGACATCCTGTGACTTTATGGCTTCCGTATAGGTTTGAGGTCACTTTCTACATTTAAATCTAACATTATAGAAGATTTGAGTTTTTCTCTTGTCCCTTCTACTAGGTAAGTAACAAAGTCAGGACCAAAACTCTTTTCACTTCTATCTCTTTTACTTCTTCTTATTTCACTAGGTTCACCATCTTTTGTTTGTGGTTCTAAAGAAAGTTCCACAGAATTACTAGGCTGAACTTCTTTTGGAATTAAAGTGAACCTATTCTCATAGAAGAAGGCATCTCTAGATTCAATTATTGTATTAATTTGTAGAAAATCATTAGGTTCTATAACTAGAAACCTATATGCCTTACTATGGCTAGCATATCCTAAAAAAATACACTCTATACCCTTCTCACCTAATTTTCTTAATTTAGGTTTAGGAACTTTAACAATGGCTCTACAACCCCAAACTTTAAAATAATTCAAGTTTGGTTTTCTTTTCTTCCAAAGCTCATAAGGGGTTACATTATTCTTTTTACTTGGTACCCTATTCAATATGTAACAAGCAGTAAGTAATGCTTCACCCCAAAAACTTTTATTCAAACCAGAATTAACAAGCATAGCATTAACCATTTCAGTTAAAGTTCTATTTTTTCTTTCTGCTACACCATTTTGCTGTGGTGTATAAGGGGCAGAAGTTTCATGAACTATGCCCACTGATTCACAGAAAAGAGGGAAATGGTATTCACCACCCCTATCAGATCTAAGGCATTTAATGCATGTTTCACATTGGTTTTCTACTTCTGTTTTATAAACCTTAAACTTTTCCAACACTTCATCTTTATGACTAAGTAAATATACATAGCAAAATTTAGTAAAATCATCTATAAAAGTAACAAAATACTTTTTACCTCCCTTGGTAGGAACACTATGTATATCGCATACATCGCTATGTACAAGGTCTAACAGATTAGAAGTTCTATCTACTGAGGGAAATGGTTTAGTTATTAATTTAGTTTGCATACATATTTTGCATTTATCTACTAAATCAATTTCACATTTTGGAATTAAATCTAACTTAACCATATCATGCATTTTCCTAGTATTAACATGTCCTAAACGATTATGCCATAAAGATAAAGAGTCAACAACATAAGCAAAGACATTCACTTTGTTGATATTGAGTTTAAACATCCCTTCATACATATATCCCTTTCCAACAAAGGTACCCCCCTTAGAAAGAATGAATTTGTCAGATTCAAATACGAGCTTGAAGCCATTCTTGTTAAGAATGCTTCCAGAAACTAAATTCTTTCGCACTTCAGGTACATGAAAGACATCGGTAAGAGTGAGGCGCTTGCCGGATGTAAATTCCAGTTCTACTTTGCCTCTTCGTTTGACTTCTGCCGTCGACGAATTGCCCATGTAAAGGACACTTCCATCTTCAACCGTTTCATAGGTTGAAAACAGATTCCTGTCTTTGCAGACATGCCTCGTCGCACCCGAGTCAATCCACCAATCATTGCCATCTTCAAGAATATTTGCTTCTGAAATCATGGCCACAAACTTGTTGTTGTCTGTTGGTGTTCCCGACTTCTTATCTTTAAGAAGTCGACATTCACTCTTGTAGTGGCCTGGTTTGCCACAATTGAAACAAGCACCCTTCCTTTTCTTATTCTTATTATTCTTCTTGTCAGGGTGTTTGTTTCTCTTCCGATTGCCTTTCCCTTGTTGGTTTGGTTTATTGACATTTTCCACCAAGTGTATCTTAGAGGAAGAATTCTCATGATCATCTTTATGATCTCTAATCCTTGACTCTTCCTCAATCCTGAGGCATAGAGCCAAGTCATCAAGAGAAATCTCCTCTTTCTTGTGTTTAAGACTTTTTCTAAATTCTTTCCAACTTGGCGGAAGTTTGTCAATAATCGACGGAATTATAAAGGAATCATCAAGTAAAATGCCTTGCAAATGAATTTGACTCACCATGTGTTGGATTTCATGCAGTTGATCAATAACAGGTCTATCATCTACCATGCGATAATTCAGGAAACGACTCACAGAGAATTTTTTGCTGCTAGCATCCTCCGCCATGTACTTCGCTTCGAGTGCGTTCCAAATCTCACTTGCCGATCCCATTCCCTGATATATGTCGAACAAAGTATCCGACATAGCATTGAGGATGTGCCCTTTGCAGATGTAATCATCTTGTTCCCATTTCATTCTTGCACGAGCCTGCGCTAATGTCTCATTTTCAACTGTTGTCGGCCTTGGGGATGTGAGAACTCGAACTACTTTGAGCGACGTAAGGATGAAGTGCAACTTCTTCTGCCATCGCTTGAAATTCCCTTTGTCAAATCGCTCAAGTTTGACAAAGTCTTGGGACATTTGACGGATTGAGTACAACGCCATTGAAGCAAAGATAATCTGTCTTAAGATTGTTTGAGAAATAATTCTGTATCTGTTGGAAAGAAAAAGCAGTAACCAGTTTGCTTCAAGGCGCGAAATCGCTTTCCTTAAGACAGATTTCGCCCCCACTAGAAGTGTGCAAAGGGGATCCGCGAACTGCCTCCAAGATACAATGAAGCCAGTAGGAATGTCCTACTAATTTGACAACGCTCTGCACAAGCGGAGTCAAATCCGAAATGCCCTTAGAATCTTACAAGCCTGAGAGAATCAGTCTAATTTCTGTTACTGCAGTATAACAGTAATTAGATAAACAATAAGAAAATAGTTTAGTAAAACGAATTTTGGTGGGAGCAAGAAAGAGAGTATAATGCACTAGAAGTCTTAAGAATTTATCTAGAAATGGGTAAATTCGATTGTACTTTGAAATGGTTGGGTTCTGCAACTTTTATAGAGCCTCTGGTGTCTTTTCAGTGTGAAAAGCACCCCTGTATAGAGTCTTTCCAGATCGGTTTGAATTCTGGCCGTTAGATCGCGCCCATACGCGATTCAACGAACCAGATCAATCCTAGAGAGTCTGTTGGGATATTTAAATTCCCGTCCTCCCATCTAACCGTTAGATGATCCATCTATGGTACAGATCGCACCCCTTAGATCCTTGACCGTTGGGAAGGGACACAACCCAATGGATCGCACCCACTGACCGTTGGAGCACTGGGCCCGCTGGGCCGACCGTTGTGCTCGAATCAAAGCCCAACCCAATCGAACTATTCGACACTGGGCTTGGGCTTGATGGGCCTTTGAACTATTCGGCCCACCCACTAGACCGATCCACAATCGTCTAGATCCAACGGTCCAGATCAGATCTGGAAAAATTAAAGGCTCCAATCGCTACGATGCGGCGTGCGAAGTGCAAAGTGCGCCTAATAAAGCGCCACTATGCGCCCTATAGCCCATTGCCCACGCCGCGCGTGCGTGTGCGCGAACGGTGCGTTGCACCGTCCCGCGGGTCCAACCATGGGTTCAACCCAATGTGCAATCAAACAAGTAATAGAAAAGTGTAGTGCTTTATAAGCCCTTCTCTTTCTTTTCTCTCATCCGATTTGGGACTATCTTTTCAACTACATTACACTATTCTCTTTCTCTTGCAAAAAGCAACTATTTCCAAAGAAAAGTTTTTCTTTTTCCAAAACACACTTAAAGAAAATATTTTCCAAAAATTGTTTTGACCAAAAACACTTGATTTTGAAAAATCTTTAACAATCCCCCACCATTTTCAAAATCAAAAAAGATTTTCTCATCAGGCTTGGAATTTTTATGCATAAATAAAGGTATCTTTCGATTTGAACCTTTACTTAGTGAAAACACATCAAAGTTAACCAGAATTGCATAGTAGACATGTCTTTGAACTAGCGATTCTATTTGGTTAACCGGACACATCTCACACATAAGAATTTATCTCTTTAGGCAATTTCTAAAAAACCGACACATGAATTGGCCTTGTGTCTATATCTTGGTTTCATGAGTGCTCTAGAAACTAGCCAGGTCTCATAGGAAGCGGCACCACTCCCACACTCACATAGGTAGACTTATCAAGAGTGCCCCTGTAACTATAACACTCCAACACTTTGTTATAAGTCTATTAAGAGCTCAAATGCTCAGCCTTTCCCTTTTATACATTACAGGTACCAAGCACTTTACCTTGGGATGGAAATATAATATATATTATAGTGCTTGCAATCACTCCATATGATGTACTTTGACTCATTGAACTCAAGACTTGATATTTATTCAAGTGTTGAGTCGAGGTTCCATCATTGGTGACTATTTGGTAATGGCTTTAACCCCATCCCTAATGATGTTTTACACACCATATCTCTCGCAAGAGCTTTAGTAAATGGATCAGCCAAATTTTGGCTTGATCTCACAAAATCAATAGTTACTACTCCATTAGTAAGTAACTCTCTCACAGTACTGTGTCTAAGTCCTATATGCCTGGACTTACCATTATAAACATGATTATATGCCCTTGATAGTGTGGCCTGACTATCACAGTGGACATAAATCGATGGCATAGGATTAGGCCATAACGGAATTTCCAATAACAAATTCCGAAGCCATTCCGCCTCTTTACAACATGCTGCCAGAGCTATAAACTCTGCTTCCATAGTGGATGTTGAAATGCATGTTTGTTTCTTAGAGGCCCAGGAGACTGCTCCCCCACCAAGGGTGAAAATCCACCCACTGGTTGATGTATGATCTATACGCTCAGTTATCCAACTAGCGTCAGTGTATCCTTCTATTACAGTTGGATACCCACCATAACATAAACCATAGTCTATAGTTTTCTTTAAATATTTTAATACTCTATAGACTGCATTCCAATGAGAGAAATTTGGATTACTGGTAAACCTACTAAGCTTACCCACAGCAAATGCTATGTCTGGCCTAGTACAGGTCATAGCATACATAAGGCTACCAATCACACTAGCATACCCTAGTTGAGAAATAGTCCTTCCAGAATTAAGATATAACTTCCCACTAGGATCAAAAGGAGTTGAAGCAGGTGAACAATCAAAATGATTAAACTTTTTAAGAACTTTTTCAATATAATGTGACTGGGTTAGAATCAAACTACTGTTATGTCTTATGATTCTTATACCCAAGATCACATCTGCTTCACCCATATCTTTCATATCAAAGTTTTGAGATAAAAATAATTTAGTACTTTGAATACATTCAAAATCTGTACTAAATATTAACATATCATCAACATATAAACATATAATAACACCACTACCACCTTTAAAGTTACTATATACACATTTATCTGACTCATGAATTCTATAACCATTAGAGACTAACACCTTATCAAATCTTTCATGCCATTGCTTAGGAGCTTGCTTTAGGCCATATAAAGATTTGACTAATTTACAGACTTTATGCTCTTGACCAGGTAAAATGAAACCTTCAGGTTGTTCCATATACACTTCTTCATCAAGTTCACCATTTAAGAATGCTGTTTTAACATCCATTTGGTGAATGTGAAGTTTGTATATGGAAGCAAGAGCAATCCAGACTCTAATGGTAGAAATCCTAGCAACGGGTGCATATGTATCAAAATAATCAATTCCGGGTTTTTGAGTAAACCCTTTGGCAACTAACCTAGCTTTAAACTTTTCTATAGTTCCATCTACTTTGATCTTCTTTTTGAAGATCCACTTACACCCAATAGGTTTAGATCCAGGTGGTAGATCAACTAAATACCAAGTCTTATTACCCATAATAGAATCCATTTCGTCATTAATTGCTTCTTTCCAAAAAGCGACATCCTGTGACTTTATGGCTTCCGTATAGGTTTGAGGTCACTTTCTACATTTAAATCTAACATTATAGAAGATTTGAGTTTTTCTCTTGTCCCTTCTACTAGGTAAGTAACAAAGTCAGGACCAAAACTCTTTTCACTTCTATCTCTTTTACTTCTTCTTATTTCACTAGGTTCACCATCTTTTGTTTGTGGTTCTAAAGAAAGTTCCACAGAATTACTAGGCTGAACTTCTTTTGGAATTAAAGTGAACCTATTCTCATAGAAGAAGGCATCTCTAGATTCAATTATTGTATTAATTTGTAGAAAATCATTAGGTTCTATAACTAGAAACCTATATGCCTTACTATGGCTAGCATATCCTAAAAAAATACACTCTATACCCTTCTCACCTAATTTTCTTAATTTAGGTTTAGGAACTTTAACAATGGCTCTACAACCCCAAACTTTAAAATAATTCAAGTTTGGTTTTCTTTTCTTCCAAAGCTCATAAGGGGTTACATTATTCTTTTTACTTGGTACCCTATTCAATATGTAACAAGCAGTAAGTAATGCTTCACCCCAAAAACTTTTATTCAAACCAGAATTAACAAGCATAGCATTAACCATTTCAGTTAAAGTTCTATTTTTTCTTTCTGCTACACCATTTTGCTGTGGTGTATAAGGGGCAGAAGTTTCATGAACTATGCCCACTGATTCACAGAAAAGAGGGAAATGGTATTCACCACCCCTATCAGATCTAAGGCATTTAATGCATGTTTCACATTGGTTTTCTACTTCTGTTTTATAAACCTTAAACTTTTCCAACACTTCATCTTTATGACTAAGTAAATATACATAGCAAAATTTAGTAAAATCATCTATAAAAGTAACAAAATACTTTTTACCTCCCTTGGTAGGAACACTATGTATATCGCATACATCGCTATGTACAAGGTCTAACAGATTAGAAGTTCTATCTACTGAGGGAAATGGTTTAGTTATTAATTTAGTTTGCATACATATTTTGCATTTATCTACTAAATCAATTTCACATTTTGGAATTAAATCTAACTTAACCATATCATGCATTTTCCTAGTATTAACATGTCCTAAACGATTATGCCATAAAGATAAAGAGTCAACAACATAAGCAAAGACATTCACTTTGTTGATATTGAGTTTAAACATCCCTTCATACATATATCCCTTTCCAACAAAGGTACCCCCCTTAGAAAGAATGAATTTGTCAGATTCAAATACGAGCTTGAAGCCATTCTTGTTAAGAATGCTTCCAGAAACTAAATTCTTTCGCACTTCAGGTACATGAAAGACATCGGTAAGAGTGAGGCGCTTGCCGGATGTAAATTCCAGTTCTACTTTGCCTCTTCGTTTGACTTCTGCCGTCGACGAATTGCCCATGTAAAGGACACTTCCATCTTCAACCGTTTCATAGGTTGAAAACAGATTCCTGTCTTTGCAGACATGCCTCGTCGCACCCGAGTCAATCCACCAATCATTGCCATCTTCAAGAATATTTGCTTCTGAAATCATGGCCACAAACTTGTTGTTGTCTGTTGGTGTTCCCGACTTCTTATCTTTAAGAAGTCGACATTCACTCTTGTAGTGGCCTGGTTTGCCACAATTGAAACAAGCACCCTTCCTTTTCTTATTCTTATTATTCTTCTTGTCAGGGTGTTTGTTTCTCTTCCGATTGCCTTTCCCTTGTTGGTTTGGTTTATTGACATTTTCCACCAAGTGTATCTTAGAGGAAGAATTCTCATGATCATCTTTATGATCTCTAATCCTTGACTCTTCCTCAATCCTGAGGCATAGAGCCAAGTCATCAAGAGAAATCTCCTCTTTCTTGTGTTTAAGACTTTTTCTAAATTCTTTCCAACTTGGCGGAAGTTTGTCAATAATCGACGGAATTATAAAGGAATCATCAAGTAAAATGCCTTGCAAATGAATTTGACTCGCCATGTGTTGGATTTCATGCAGTTGATCAATAACAGGTCTATCATCTACCATGCGATAATTCAGGAAACGACTCACAGAGAATTTTTTGCTGCTAGCATCCTCCGCCATGTACTTCGCTTCGAGTGCGTTCCAAATCTCACTTGCCGATCCCATTCCCTGATATATGTCGAACAAAGTATCCGACATAGCATTGAGGATGTGCCCTTTGCAGATGTAATCATCTTGTTCCCATTTCATTCTTGCACGAGCCTGCGCTAATGTCTCATTTTCAACTGTTGTCGGCCTTGGGGATGTGAGAACTCGAACTACTTTGAGCGACGTAAGGATGAAGTGCAACTTCTTCTGCCATCGCTTGAAATTCCCTTTGTCAAATCGCTCAAGTTTGACAAAGTCTTGGGACATTTGACGGATTGAGTACAACGCCATTGAAGCAAAGATAATCTGTCTTAAGATTGTTTGAGAAATAATTCTGTATCTGTTGGAAAGAAAAAGCAGTAACCAGTTTGCTTCAAGGCGCGAAATCGCTTTCCTTAAGACAGATTTCGCCCCCACTAGAAGTGTGCAAAGGGGATCCGCGAACTGCCTCCAAGATACAATGAAGCCAGTAGGAATGTCCTACTAATTTGACAACGCTCTGCACAAGCGGAGTCAAATCCGAAATGCCCTTAGAATCTTACAAGCCTGAGAGAATCAGTCTAATTTCTGTTACTGCAGTATAACAGTAATTAGATAAACAATAAGAAAATAGTTTAGTAAAACGAATTTTGGTGGGAGCAAGAAAGAGAGTATAATGCACTAGAAGTCTTAAGAATTTATCTAGAAATGGGTAAATTCGATTGTACTTTGAAATGGTTGGGTTCTGCAACTTTTATAGAGCCTCTGGTGTCTTTTCAGTGTGAAAAGCACCCCTGTATAGAGTCTTTCCAGATCGGTTTGAATTCTGGCCGTTAGATCGCGCCCATACGCGATTCAACGAACCAGATCAATCCTAGAGAGTCTGTTGGGATATTTAAATTCCCGTCCTCCCATCTAACCGTTAGATGATCCATCTATGGTACAGATCGCACCCCTTAGATCCTTGACCGTTGGGAAGGGACACAACCCAATGGATCGCACCCACTGACCGTTGGAGCACTGGGCCCGCTGGGCCGACCGTTGTGCTCGAATCAAAGCCCAACCCAATCGAACTATTCGACACTGGGCTTGGGCTTGATGGGCCTTTGAACTATTCGGCCCACCCACTAGACCGATCCACAATCGTCTAGATCCAACGGTCCAGATCAGATCTGGAAAAATTAAAGGCTCCAATCGCTACGATGCGGCGTGCGAAGTGCAAAGTGCGCCTAATAAAGCGCCACTATGCGCCCTATAGCCCATTGCCCACGCCGCGCGTGCGTGTGCGCGAACGGTGCGTTGCACCGTCCCGCGGGTCCAACCATGGGTTCAACCCAATGTGCAATCAAACAAGTAATAGAAAAGTGTAGTGCTTTATAAGCCCTTCTCTTTCTTTTCTCTCATCCGATTTGGGACTATCTTTTCAACTACATTACACTATTCTCTTTCTCTTGCAAAAAGCAACTATTTCCAAAGAAAAGTTTTTCTTTTTCCAAAACACACTTAAAGAAAATATTTTCCAAAAATTGTTTTGACCAAAAACACTTGATTTTGAAAAATCTTTAACAATCCCCCACCATTTTCAAAATCAAAAAAGATTTTCTCATCAGGCTTGGAATTTTTATGCATAAATAAAGGTATCTTTCGATTTGAACCTTTACTTAGTGAAAACACATCAAAGTTAACCAGAATTGCATAGTAGACATGTCTTTGAACTAGCGATTCTATTTGGTTAACCGGACACATCTCACACATAAGAATTTATCTCTTTAGGCAATTTCTAAAAAACCGACACATGAATTGGCCTTGTGTCTATATCTTGGTTTCATGAGTGCTCTAGAAACTAGCCAGGTCTCATAGGAAGCGGCACCACTCCCACACTCACATAGGTAGACTTATCAAGA
The DNA here is from genome assembly GCF_043159265.1 of Tasmannia lanceolata. Classification (NCBI taxonomy): domain Eukaryota; kingdom Viridiplantae; phylum Streptophyta; class Magnoliopsida; order Canellales; family Winteraceae; genus Tasmannia; species Tasmannia lanceolata. The sequence goes on from NW_027518714.1 coordinate 55,399,587, forward strand.
GTGCCCCTGTAACTATAACACTCCAACACTTTGTTATAAGTCTATTAAGAGCTCAAATGCTCAGCCTTTCCCTTTTATACATTACAGGTACCAAGCACTTTACCTTGGGATGGAAATATAATATATATTATAGTGCTTGCAATCACTCCATATGATGTACTTTGACTCATTGAACTCAAGACTTGATATTTATTCAAGTGTTGAGTCGAGGTTCCATCATTGGTGACTATTTGGTAATGGCTTTAACCCCATCCCTAATGATGTTTTACACACCATATCTCTCGCAAGAGCTTTAGTAAATGGATCAGCCAAATTTTGGCTTGATCTCACAAAATCAATAGTTACTACTCCATTAGTAAGTAACTCTCTCACAGTACTGTGTCTAAGTCCTATATGCCTGGACTTACCATTATAAACATGATTATATGCCCTTGATAGTGTGGCCTGACTATCACAGTGGACATAAATCGATGGCATAGGATTAGGCCATAACGGAATTTCCAATAACAAATTCCGAAGCCATTCCGCCTCTTTACAACATGCTGCCAGAGCTATAAACTCTGCTTCCATAGTGGATGTTGAAATGCATGTTTGTTTCTTAGAGGCCCAGGAGACTGCTCCCCCACCAAGGGTGAAAATCCACCCACTGGTTGATGTATGATCTATACGCTCAGTTATCCAACTAGCGTCAGTGTATCCTTCTATTACAGTTGGATACCCACCATAACATAAACCATAGTCTATAGTTTTCTTTAAATATTTTAATACTCTATAGACTGCATTCCAATGAGAGAAATTTGGATTACTGGTAAACCTACTAAGCTTACCCACAGCAAATGCTATGTCTGGCCTAGTACAGGTCATAGCATACATAAGGCTACCAATCACACTAGCATACCCTAGTTGAGAAATAGTCCTTCCAGAATTAAGATATAACTTCCCACTAGGATCAAAAGGAGTTGAAGCAGGTGAACAATCAAAATGATTAAACTTTTTAAGAACTTTTTCAATATAATGTGACTGGGTTAGAATCAAACTACTGTTATGTCTTATGATTCTTATACCCAAGATCACATCTGCTTCACCCATATCTTTCATATCAAAGTTTTGAGATAAAAATAATTTAGTACTTTGAATACATTCAAAATCTGTACTAAATATTAACATATCATCAACATATAAACATATAATAACACCACTACCACCTTTAAAGTTACTATATACACATTTATCTGACTCATGAATTCTATAACCATTAGAGACTAACACCTTATCAAATCTTTCATGCCATTGCTTAGGAGCTTGCTTTAGGCCATATAAAGATTTGACTAATTTACAGACTTTATGCTCTTGACCAGGTAAAATGAAACCTTCAGGTTGTTCCATATACACTTCTTCATCAAGTTCACCATTTAAGAATGCTGTTTTAACATCCATTTGGTGAATGTGAAGTTTGTATATGGAAGCAAGAGCAATCCAGACTCTAATGGTAGAAATCCTAGCAACGGGTGCATATGTATCAAAATAATCAATTCCGGGTTTTTGAGTAAACCCTTTGGCAACTAACCTAGCTTTAAACTTTTCTATAGTTCCATCTACTTTGATCTTCTTTTTGAAGATCCACTTACACCCAATAGGTTTAGATCCAGGTGGTAGATCAACTAAATACCAAGTCTTATTACCCATAATAGAATCCATTTCGTCATTAATTGCTTCTTTCCAAAAAGCGACATCCTGTGACTTTATGGCTTCCGTATAGGTTTGAGGTCACTTTCTACATTTAAATCTAACATTATAGAAGATTTGAGTTTTTCTCTTGTCCCTTCTACTAGGTAAGTAACAAAGTCAGGACCAAAACTCTTTTCACTTCTATCTCTTTTACTTCTTCTTATTTCACTAGGTTCACCATCTTTTGTTTGTGGTTCTAAAGAAAGTTCCACAGAATTACTAGGCTGAACTTCTTTTGGAATTAAAGTGAACCTATTCTCATAGAAGAAGGCATCTCTAGATTCAATTATTGTATTAATTTGTAGAAAATCATTAGGTTCTATAACTAGAAACCTATATGCCTTACTATGGCTAGCATATCCTAAAAAAATACACTCTATACCCTTCTCACCTAATTTTCTTAATTTAGGTTTAGGAACTTTAACAATGGCTCTACAACCCCAAACTTTAAAATAATTCAAGTTTGGTTTTCTTTTCTTCCAAAGCTCATAAGGGGTTACATTATTCTTTTTACTTGGTACCCTATTCAATATGTAACAAGCAGTAAGTAATGCTTCACCCCAAAAACTTTTATTCAAACCAGAATTAACAAGCATAGCATTAACCATTTCAGTTAAAGTTCTATTTTTTCTTTCTGCTACACCATTTTGCTGTGGTGTATAAGGGGCAGAAGTTTCATGAACTATGCCCACTGATTCACAGAAAAGAGGGAAATGGTATTCACCACCCCTATCAGATCTAAGGCATTTAATGCATGTTTCACATTGGTTTTCTACTTCTGTTTTATAAACCTTAAACTTTTCCAACACTTCATCTTTATGACTAAGTAAATATACATAGCAAAATTTAGTAAAATCATCTATAAAAGTAACAAAATACTTTTTACCTCCCTTGGTAGGAACACTATGTATATCGCATACATCGCTATGTACAAGGTCTAACAGATTAGAAGTTCTATCTACTGAGGGAAATGGTTTAGTTATTAATTTAGTTTGCATACATATTTTGCATTTATCTACTAAATCAATTTCACATTTTGGAATTAAATCTAACTTAACCATATCATGCATTTTCCTAGTATTAACATGTCCTAAACGATTATGCCATAAAGATAAAGAGTCAACAACATAAGCAAAGACATTCACTTTGTTGATATTGAGTTTAAACATCCCTTCATACATATATCCCTTTCCAACAAAGGTACCCCCCTTAGAAAGAATGAATTTGTCAGATTCAAATACGAGCTTGAAGCCATTCTTGTTAAGAATGCTTCCAGAAACTAAATTCTTTCGCACTTCAGGTACATGAAAGACATCGGTAAGAGTGAGGCGCTTGCCGGATGTAAATTCCAGTTCTACTTTGCCTCTTCGTTTGACTTCTGCCGTCGACGAATTGCCCATGTAAAGGACACTTCCATCTTCAACCGTTTCATAGGTTGAAAACAGATTCCTGTCTTTGCAGACATGCCTCGTCGCACCCGAGTCAATCCACCAATCATTGCCATCTTCAAGAATATTTGCTTCTGAAATCATGGCCACAAACTTGTTGTTGTCTGTTGGTGTTCCCGACTTCTTATCTTTAAGAAGTCGACATTCACTCTTGTAGTGGCCTGGTTTGCCACAATTGAAACAAGCACCCTTCCTTTTCTTATTCTTATTATTCTTCTTGTCAGGGTGTTTGTTTCTCTTCCGATTGCCTTTCCCTTGTTGGTTTGGTTTATTGACATTTTCCACCAAGTGTATCTTAGAGGAAGAATTCTCATGATCATCTTTATGATCTCTAATCCTTGACTCTTCCTCAATCCTGAGGCATAGAGCCAAGTCATCAAGAGAAATCTCCTCTTTCTTGTGTTTAAGACTTTTTCTAAATTCTTTCCAACTTGGCGGAAGTTTGTCAATAATCGACGGAATTATAAAGGAATCATCAAGTAAAATGCCTTGCAAATGAATTTGACTCACCATGTGTTGGATTTCATGCAGTTGATCAATAACAGGTCTATCATCTACCATGCGATAATTCAGGAAACGACTCACAGAGAATTTTTTGCTGCTAGCATCCTCCGCCATGTACTTCGCTTCGAGTGCGTTCCAAATCTCACTTGCCGATCCCATTCCCTGATATATGTCGAACAAAGTATCCGACATAGCATTGAGGATGTGCCCTTTGCAGATGTAATCATCTTGTTCCCATTTCATTCTTGCACGAGCCTGCGCTAATGTCTCATTTTCAACTGTTGTCGGCCTTGGGGATGTGAGAACTCGAACTACTTTGAGCGACGTAAGGATGAAGTGCAACTTCTTCTGCCATCGCTTGAAATTCCCTTTGTCAAATCGCTCAAGTTTGACAAAGTCTTGGGACATTTGACGGATTGAGTACAACGCCATTGAAGCAAAGATAATCTGTCTTAAGATTGTTTGAGAAATAATTCTGTATCTGTTGGAAAGAAAAAGCAGTAACCAGTTTGCTTCAAGGCGCGAAATCGCTTTCCTTAAGACAGATTTCGCCCCCACTAGAAGTGTGCAAAGGGGATCCGCGAACTGCCTCCAAGATACAATGAAGCCAGTAGGAATGTCCTACTAATTTGACAACGCTCTGCACAAGCGGAGTCAAATCCGAAATGCCCTTAGAATCTTACAAGCCTGAGAGAATCAGTCTAATTTCTGTTACTGCAGTATAACAGTAATTAGATAAACAATAAGAAAATAGTTTAGTAAAACGAATTTTGGTGGGAGCAAGAAAGAGAGTATAATGCACTAGAAGTCTTAAGAATTTATCTAGAAATGGGTAAATTCGATTGTACTTTGAAATGGTTGGGTTCTGCAACTTTTATAGAGCCTCTGGTGTCTTTTCAGTGTGAAAAGCACCCCTGTATAGAGTCTTTCCAGATCGGTTTGAATTATGGCCGTTAGATCGCGCCCATACGCGATTCAACGAACCAGATCAATCCTAGAGAGTCTGTTGGGATATTTAAATTCCCGTCCTCCCATCTAACCGTTAGATGATCCATCTATGGTACAGATCGCACCCCTTAGATCCTTGACCGTTGGGAAGGGACACAACCCAATGGATCGCACCCACTGACCGTTGGAGCACTGGGCCCGCTGGGCCGACCGTTGTGCTCGAATCAAAGCCCAACCCAATCGAACTATTCGACACTGGGCTTGGGCTTGATGGGCCTTTGAACTATTCGGCCCACCCACTAGACCGATCCACAATCGTCTAGATCCAACGGTCCAGATCAGATCTGGAAAAATTAAAGGCTCCAATCGCTACGATGCGGCGTGCGAAGTGCAAAGTGCGCCTAATAAAGCGCCACTATGCGCCCTATAGCCCATTGCCCACGCCGCGCGTGCGTGTGCGCGAACGGTGCGTTGCACCGTCCCGCGGGTCCAACCATGGGTTCAACCCAATGTGCAATCAAACAAGTAATAGAAAAGTGTAGTGCTTTATAAGCCCTTCTCTTTCTTTTCTCTCATCCGATTTGGGACTATCTTTTCAACTACATTACACTATTCTCTTTCTCTTGCAAAAAGCAACTATTTCCAAAGAAAAGTTTTTCTTTTTCCAAAACACACTTAAAGAAAATATTTTCCAAAAATTGTTTTGACCAAAAACACTTGATTTTGAAAAATCTTTAACAAATACTCATGGGACTTTGCTAACCAATTTCACATGCAAAAGCCAGCTGCGAAATGGGCTTCCGCTAAATTGGCTAGCAAATCCCAAATTCCCAATACAATACTCAATGTGATTGGGTACTTTGTGGGGTTAGATGAGATTTACCTTGTCGGGTAATTATTCAATTGAAATACCGCTTCTTGCCTTTTTTGTACTTAAAAATTCATATTAAAAACAGAACATTCATCTCCCTATTCTCCTCTGTTCTCTCATTTTAAGACATTCTCTCCAAACCCCAGCCACAAGCCACTGAGAAAAAACACCACACCCCTCTTCTTCTTATTTATTATGTTCTTTGTTTCTACTGGGTAGGTCCCACTCCAGTTTGGTCGCCGGTGAAAATCCCCAAAAAGAAGGGTATTTGTCCTGTGAGTGTTACATCTCCAAGAGACCATGTTTTATGATGGTCCTTATGCAGATTTTTTGAACATTTCTTTTGGATTTTACTGCAAGGCCCATAGACAAGTTTATGGCCCTGTTTTATCTCAAATATTCTTGGATGTTTATTTGATGGTACTTTAACATTAGCATGTTATAACTTACAAGTAGTAAATGGGTTTTTTTCCATAGCTTGAAATTTTCAGCCTTACAAAAGATATCTAGAAATTTATTTCATGATTGAGCGATTATAAAGGATAACATAAAGATTCACCATTTATCTGTTTAAGGATTAGGTGTTCAAATGTGTAAGCATGAATTCTTAGTCTTGACATTTGTTTGTATTGTTCTTTTTTTTTCTAACATTTGCAGAAAAGTGTATTCTTGTTGGTTTAACATATCACATATTTCAAGTGGGCCATGACTACCCTTTTTCTCTTTAATTTCTAAGACCCACTTGGGATTACTGATTAGATGTTAGAATGAAAAAGTTTTTTTAAGGTTTCTGGTCTTATAGATCATATACTCAACTGGGTCATGAGGTTGAAATGCTGAAACTAAGATGGGAATATATGTTGGAACAAAGAGAATTTCCCACTGTATTCATTCTTTGCCTTTTCATACTTGGACTGTGGCTTCTCAAACAATATTTTCAACTGGTTCATGACTGTTTTTTCCTGTTCCCTCCAAAATGTAGAGACCCAGTTGGAATTGTATGGATTGCATTACGGAAAAGGCCCTCAGACTCAAGGGAATCGCCGAACAGATGATTAGAAGTGGGGATTACATTGGTGCTAGATATAACATAAACGGGGCAAAACAGCTTTTTCCAGCACTAAAAAATATTTCTCAGATGCTAACTGTCTGTAATATACTCTGTGCTGCTAACTTAGATTTCCCAAGTCACGGGAAGGACTGGTATTTCATTCTACAGCTCAATTCTAATGATGATGAAGCAACGATAAGAAGTGCGTATCAAAAGTTCTGTTTCGAACTTGAGCCCATTAAGGATGAATTTCCTGGTTCTAAATCTGCACCGGAGTACATCGATAAAGCAATATCTGTGCTTTGTGATTGTGCAAAACGTTCTGAGTTCGATGCAAAGAGGAAAGATAGTTTCAAGTCCTTGGGGCATGTTAATTTGATCATTTCTTCTGGAATAAATGAGTATATGGAGGATGAACCGACCATGATTATCAAAGGTATATCTTTTCTAATTCTTTAAATCTTCTATGAATACTATCCAATTTTGCATTTAATTTTAGCAGATAATGCGAACACTGTCACCCTGGACAATGATCCCTCTTTGGAAGAAAAGAAAAATGAGGAAGAAAATGAAAAATGAAAGGAACCATTCCCTCTTACCATAAAGAGGGATATACCGGCGCACAGAAAATCAACTGCTAGCTCATCAAAGAAGAAGGTAACTTTTGTCATTCTTGAAGTTGATAGGAGTATCCTTTTGGTCTTGTTTTATTAATTCTCATTTTCTTTGGTAGAAATCTAATGTAGCAATGACCAGAGAAGATACTCAGGAACCCATGAATGAATTTTCCACATTAGTCTCTGATCATATAGCAGCTCCATCCACCTTTCCTTCTGAGAATCAGCCTCAGTATTCATCGCAGCCCTCTCTGCCCACAACGGAGCAGGCGTCCGAGCGAACAAGGGAATCCTCACCTGAGAAAGAGAAAGAAACTGAGGCCGAGTCAATACTTCAGGACGAAGCTGGAGATCAATCTGGAGATCATTCTCCAAATTATTCCCCTAACTATTCTCCTAACTACTCTTCTTCTCCTTCCTTGGAAAATACAGTCACTCCCCGAGAGGTTGGTAAACAAATTGTTTAACCTGTTGGTAATTTGGTTCAAAATACTGACTCTTGAATTTTCAGATCCTTCCATCCATTCCATTTTAGACTATATCACGAATCTTCGCCAACTGATCGTAGACGAATCTCTTTCATCACTCCAACCCCGATCATCCAGTTCGGTCGAGTTCGAATCAACCGAAATCCAAAAGGCAAAGAAGATAGTGGGTAAGGCATCTTTTATGGATTTGGAATTATTTGTTTCCGAAGAATTTCAACTGGAACTCAAAAATGTGATTGAGATATTGTTGGCCGACGAGAACAAAACTCCGGGTCGAACTTCCAATCTTCTAAATTTCCAGAAATATGTTGAGCATTTAGTGCCCGATTACAAATCCTACCAGAAGGATTTAGACACGGCCGAGCGTGTTTCTTTTGAAGCCAATTTTCTAAGACAAACACTGTCTCAAACTGTCGATCAAATGCAAAGACTCGCACATGTCAGTCGAAAATGCAAGCAGGAAAAAGACTCCATTCTTAAAGAAAAACACGATCTGAAAGCAAGGATTAAAGAACTCTCCCAGCAGCTGAAAAGGACTGAAACCTCACTCGCCGACAATCTTCAGTTAATGAAGGAGCTAATGGCCAAAACCGAGGAAGATAAGATGAGTTTCAAGACCAAGACGACAGAGGAAAAGGGTTTGAAGATAAAGGAGAAAGATGTGAAGCAATGTCTGGAACATCTTCGCGAAGTATGGGAGGACAAGAGGAAGCTGATTTGTGATATTGTGAGTAAAAGCATGTAGGGAACCTAAGAAAAAATTTAAACTTAAAACTTTCTTTTTGGCGTTCACTTCAGCCACAAGGCCAGGTACTATTTTTACTTCTGTCTTCATGGATGATAGATTTTAACTCTTCTTTTTTGGTTGGTAAGATGGGATTTAAACTTAAAACTTTTATTTTGGCCTTCACCTCAGCCACAAGGCCAGGTACTATTTTTAACTCTTCTTTTTTGGTTTGAAGACCAAAGCCTTGACTATTGAACTAGTGGCTCAATCCCGATTTAACTCTTCTTGGCCTAGTGATGGGCTCTGATGAATATTTTAGCCCAACTTAATCAGTCTTTCTATTTCTCAATTGTCTCCCATAGTGGAAGACAATATGCTTTGAGAAACTTAATGTTGAGGAACACTAAGGGGCTGTTTGGATAAGCGGATTTTAGAATCCAGGTTTTTAGTTTGAAAACAGTGTAAAAGATGGTTCATGATCAAGCTGATGTATGCTGTCCTGACAACTTTTCTTGGATTTTAAGTGAGAAATTCAGGTTTTAAAAACCTCTCCCGCATCCTGAGATTTCTAAAAGCTGGAAAAATGGGAGAATCTGCTACTCTCTTGCTGTCGGAAAGTAGGGCGAGAAGTAAAAAACGACGGCTGTTCCACTTCTTCTCTTGTCTCTCAGCTACAATTTTGAAGAAATCCCAGATTCTAAAATCCACGTATCTAAACGGCCCCTAAGTTTTCCTTAACCTAGGAAGATGTTGAACAGCAGTTGGGGAGACAATATATCGACCAATCATAGATCTTATCATTCACATTCTTAAGATGATAAGCACCACCCTTTAATACTTTATAATCTGTTTGTTCCTATTTCTCCATTGTCTCTGTACTTGACTTTTTAACAGTCTCTGTTACATAGGTGACAACAGCTCGTGCCATGTCATTAGGTTTTCTTGAATCTTCTTTTTTTTGTTTTTCAAAATTCAGCTTTACAGACTTATTTATGGATTTGTCCTGCCCATTAGCCTGGGAATAATACGGCGTCGAATAGATGTCATGTTTGCCTCTAGATATACTATCATGATCTGTTGTTATGGTTTTGTAAAGGGTCGAGCAGAAGTGGCAAGGACCAAAGCAAAGCTGTAAGAAGCTCTAAACTGAAGCAATCTAAATCACATCTCGAGGATATACGCCACTTTATACAATATTTAGAAATTTGAACGTAATTTGTGGTAGAAGTTTCAATGCAGTGATCTTTCTTGATACATGAGAAATAGGCATTTTTTATTTTTCTATACGTCAGTATCTTATATTTGTCATGCTTTATGTGTGCATATATTTCTAACTTTAGCTGGTAGCTTTCATTTCAAGTTGAGTATATCCTTTTGAGCCTACCTTTCTCATTCCTTGCTTAACAAAAGAGCAATAGTTCCAACAGAATGAACTATGGTTTATCAGCATATGGCATATTATAGAATATGAAACCATTTGAATTAACAAATTGACAGATATCAATACAATTTTTGCTACTAAGTGATTGCTTATTTGCCCATTCTTCAGTCCCAAGCTAATTTATTTGCACATATCCTTTACTGGTCACCCTCTTATCTGCACCACAATAAAGGTTTATGCAGGATTCATAGATTAGAGTCTACTGTTCATATTACAGGTGTGCAAGTGGAACTGGTAATGGTTTCAATCAAATCCTATGCCAGAAAGTTCACCACCAATTTCCCAGTAGCCTTTGAATTAAGTCGACCAATTAGAAGAAATTGAATTCAACTATGATAGCAAACCATGTCCACTTAACAAAATGTCCATGGGGGCAAGAATACATGTCCTCTGATACACGATTGAGTTCCAAAATCCCTGAGAGCGAAAAAAGAGAGAGAAATCAAGTGTTAAGTTTTGTCCAGAGAAGTACTATGGTCTGAGCATCAACTGATCTTTGTTTTAAGGTTAGAGTTTTATCGAATTCCTGCGTTCTACCTTGAATTAATCGAATAGCTAAAAATGTACATAACTTGAAGGATATTATAACAAGCCTGCAAAACAAATATCCAATCGGCAAGAAAAACAAATCTTCCAACCAATCCCTAGCTTTCTGCAATACATTAGCAATAGTACAAATTGGGTAAAAAATAATTTTATTCAAACTCTCAAATTGTACATGGTATCATGAATCAAATTATCATATCAACAAAGAAAAATGGAAATGAAGAATGCGGAAGGTATATTTTATTTGAAGAAATTTCCGCCGCGCTATCCGTTGAAACGATTTACAGAGATAATAACGAATTAAATTGAAAGCAACAGTTTAACCAACAACCTAGTGATCAACAGTTCACAGTAACTTGAAGAGGAATGGCAGTTACAACAATACATTAGCGAGATACGGATACGTGACTTAAAATGTACCATTGAGCATAGAAGAAGATCGGCTAATGAATTGGCGCTGCCAAAAGAACGCGTTGCTTCGGAATCGATGACCATATACATCGCTCCTGAAGAGGAATGGAATGTCACGATTTTGGCCGAATAGACTCTCTGTAATTTTTCATGTTTTTTCGATGTAGCTCGGGTGGGTAATACACCTGAATGTTTTGGAGACATCTTGTCCCCTGTATGTAATCTCGGTTTTTGGTAATAATTGTTATCTTTCAAAAAAAAAAAAAAAAAAGAAAGATTCACAGTAACTTGAATAAAAAAATCACAATATCCTAATCATAATCGAAACCAATCCTAACCTCTCTCTTCATCTTCTTATGAATAATTCTTATTGATGAAAAGGCATGTCTGACATGTGATTGGGCTGTTTTAGAGTGCCATTAAATAATTTTTGGGGAATTCATATTGGCCATTGATTATAGCTCCTAACGGTAAGAATAATGTACTGGGTATGGCCCGTGGGCATGGGCCAACTGCAGTTTGATGCAATAGATGAACATTCCATAGCCCCAAACATGGGCTTTGTTTTTAGGCTCTATTAATCATCAATTTGCCCCACTAATCTAAGAGTGGGAATTGGTTTTTGGGAATATAGGCCACACATATTTTGATCCAACCGATGGACAGTCCAGATAGTCAAAAGATGGGTTTCTGTGGCAAAAATTCTCTTAATAGCAAAAGATGCCCCTAACTTATGCCTAAAAAATGTAATGAAACATAAAGGCAAACTTAAAAAGTCACATATCTCCATTTAAGGATCTCCTTCTAATTCCTAAACAAGGGTCAAATAGTTAGACCCCAAAAATCTTTTCCTGCAAAGGCCCAATCAACTAATCGGATCTTTACACCAAGGCATGACTTTGTTAAATGACTCCACCTTGCTTTCATACATGCATTGTTTCCTTTCTGACCAAAGGGTCCATGAACAGAAAGGCTTCACCAGTTTAGAATATTACTATTCTGAATGTGAAAGATTTAAAATATCACAACCCATTTCAGGGTGGAAAAGTAATTAACAGTGGTGGTTGAGGACAAGTGAGAAGTGAGAACATAATTTACAGATGTAAAAAAATGTTTTCTCTAGAAATCTAATGGCGTTTCATTGAAACAACAAGAATGAACCGGAAAAAAAGTAATGGAAGCATGAGAACTCAAGACAAACTAAATAACTTTGCTACTCACATTCATCTACCATTGAGCGACAGAGTTTAAAGCATTAATGAAGATGATAGAACAGTGACCACAATATACAATTCAGATCTAGAAAAGTTTCAACAAGGGCAAAAATGAGTAGACTTTAGAGAAGAAAAAGAAGAAAGAGCTACATACCTTTACAGAATTGTTATCAAGCTCCAGAACTCTCTTGTAATCCTCCCTAATTTTTGTGAGGTTAATATAGAACCCAACAAGAAAAACACTCAAGAACACATTACAATCAAGCGGAGAAAAGTTACAAAGAAAAAGGGAGGGGTCCCTTTTGTTGGGGTTCCATGCAAAAGCAAATAGTCCCACATGGGATAAATGAAATGGAAGGCGATGGGTTATAAGGGAATGGGCAACCTCCCTCTAAAGGCTAGCTTTTAGTGGTGAGTTCTACCCGGTTAAAAGTAACAGCCACTTGATGATTACCTCTAACAGATGAATCAAATTATACTACCCATTAAAGAAGAACAATAAAACCAACCAACAATGGCTTTTAGAGAAGTACTAGTATTTTGAGCCCATGATTTGCATGGGTAAAAATGGAACCAACAATGGCTTTTAGTGGCCCCCACCCTAATGCATAGGTTTTGGTAGAGATGGTGGGCCCCACCTCATAATAAAATTAAGGAGATGATATTTTCAACCCCTGCATTACATGCACTCTCCACTTATAACTTGATTTGACTTGAAAAGTGGGCAATTTTAACGCTTTTTGTTGTCAAATCAAGTAATAAGGGGAGTGACAGAGCGTGCTTGTAATGCAGGGGTGAAAATATCATCTTCCTAAAATTATGGAAGATGATTTTTTCGCCCCTTTAGGATAATGCGCCCCCTTATAACATGAATTGTGGGTAGACTTTAACCTTTTTGACATCAAAATCACGTTAAAAGGTGCATTATCCTACAACGGGTGAAAAAATATCGCCCTAACATTAGGGGTAATATGGTAGGTAGGTCCCACCCTATGCATATGTTTGTGTAGAGATGGTGGGCCCCACACCCATCAAAACATTAGGTGTAAAATGGTAGGTGTCATCCCATACGGGGAAATGGTGGGTCCCACTCTATGCATGGAGTTGGGTGGAGACGGTGGGCCATCCTAAATGAGTACTTGGCAGATAATGGGTACTTTTGTGTGGTTAGGTGTGTGATTTACCGTGTCTGGTAATTTATTCAATTGATTGTGAGAGGGGAGGAGGGAGCTGAAAAGACAGGGGCTTTGTTTTTTCACACGCCACCGAGAACCCGATATCCTCCGAAACGTTACAAGTATTCATCTCCTAAAGTCCTACCTTGGAAACCCCACTCATTTTAATAGAATCCATTGCCACAAGACACTGGGAAAAAAGACCACACCACACCACAGTGAGTTTAGGCCTTTCCTTTCCTTTTTTATTACTACTATGTTCTTTAATTTCCCTTTTTACCTGGTGAAAACCCCCATTAAGATGGGTTTGTTTTTGGTGTTATTGTGCGAGTGTTACAAATTCAAGAGACAATGTTTTATGATGGTCCTTATGCAGATTTTTTGCACATTTTCTATTGGATTTTACTGCATGGTTCATAGACAAGCTTACATGTTTGTGATATCTCAAATATGTCTGCATGTTTATTTGAGTGTGCTTTAACACTAGCATTTTGTAAGTGTTAAATGGGTTTTGTCCATGATCTTCAAATTTTCAGCCTTACAGAAGAGATGTAGAAACTTATTTCATGAGTGAGCGATTATAAAGGGTATCATATAATTAAATAGATCCTAGAATGTTTTACTAACTTAAGGATTATAGTCTTTAAATGTGTAAGCATTAATTCTTTTAGAACTTATAATAGTCTTGGCATGTTGTTCGTATTGTTTTATGTTTCCTAAAATATGCAGGAACGAGCATTCTTGTTGCTTTAACATATCGCATTTTCGAGTTTCTAAGACCCAAATGGGATTACTGATTAGATGTTAGAGTGAAAAAGTGTTTAAAACCCTGTTCGTTTAAGATTATGACAACCGATTGTGAGTGCTAAATCAATTATTGGACTCAAATTTAAACCTAGGCCCTGTTCGTTTAAGATTATGACAACCGATTGTGAGTGCTAAACCAATTATTGGACTCAAATTTAAACCTAGGCCCTATTTGTTTAAGATTATGACAACCGATTGTGAGTGCTCAACTTATTATTGGACTAATTGGTTGTCATAGTCTTAAACAAACCAGGCCCTAATTTTGAAACCAATAATCGGTTTGGCACTCACAATCAGTTGTCATAATCTTAAACGAACAGGGCCGAGGTTTCCGATCTTATAGATCATATCCTCAACTGGGTTATGAGGTCGAAATGCTGAAACTAAGCTGGGATTATAAGTTGGAACAAAGAGAATTTCCCCTTGAAATGTGGCTTTTCATACTTGTAATGTGGCTTCTCAACCAATAGTTTCAACTGGTTCATGACTGATTTTCCCTTCTCCCTCTGAAATGCAGAGACCCAGTTGGGATATTAGATATTGGGTCAAAGAAACTCAGCCGGGCTTGTTGAATTAGTTTTGAGTGACTTCATTCTTGAATACAAAGTGAGGGAACGGTATGGATGGCATTAAGGAAGAGGCCCTCAGACTCAAGGGAATCGCCGAACAGATGATTAGAGGTGGGGATTACAACAGTGCCAGATATAAGCTAAACGAGGCAAAACAGCTTTTTCCAGTGCTAGAAAATGTTTCACAGGTGCTAACTGCCTGCAATATACTCTGTGCTGCTGGCATAGATTTCCCAAATCATGGGATGGACTGGTATTTCATTCTACAGCTCAATCCTAATGACGATGAAGCAACGATAAGAACTGGGTATCAAATGCTCTGTCTCGATCTTGAGCCCATTAAGGATGAGTTTCCTGGTGCTAAATCCGCACTGGAGTACATTGATAAAGCAATGTCGGTGCTTTGTAATAGAGCAAAACGTTCTGTGTTCGATGCAAAGAGGAAAGCTAGTTGGAAGTCTTCAGGGCATGCTCATTCGATAACTGCTAGCCCGTCAAAGAAGCAAGTAATTAACTTTGGCATTCTTGATTTTTCCAAGAGTATCCTTTCGGTCTGGTCTTATTAATTCTTATTTTCTTTGGTAGAAGCAAACTGTGGGTGTTCACTGCAAGACCAAGGATTCTAAAGTAGTGACGATCAGAGAAGCTAATGAGGAGGCCATGAATGAACTTCCCATATTAGTCTCTCACCATACGGCTACTCCATTTCCCTTACCTTCTAAGAATCAACCTCAGGATTCATTGCAGGCCTCTCTGCCCACAATGGACCAAGCAACCGAGGCTGAGTCACCACTTCAGGCCGAATCTGGAGATCATTCTCCTAACTATTCTCCTTATCCTTCCCCCAAAAATCCATCCACTCCCCCAGAGGTTGGTAATCTAAACAAAATGTTTAACCAGTTGGTAATTTGGTTCAAAATTCTGACTCTTGAATTTTCAGATCCCTCCATCCGATACACTCATAGACTATATCGCGGATCTTCGCCAGCTGATCCTAGACAAATCTCTTTCATCACCCGAGCCCCAATCACCCAGTTCAGTCCAGCTTGAATCATTCGAAATCCAGAAGGCAAAGAAGATTGTGGGTAAGGCATCTTCTATGGAATTGCAATTATTTGTTTCCGAGGAATTTCAACTGGAACTCAAAAATGCAATTGACATATTGTTGGCCGACAAGAACAAAACTCCGGGTCGAACTTCCAACCTTCTAAACTTTCAGAAATATATCAAGCGTCTAGTGCCCGATTACAAATCCTACCATGAGGATTTAGATGCGGCCAAGCGTGTTTCTTATGAAGCCAATTTTCTAAGACAAATACTATCTCAAACGGTCGATCAGATGGAAAGACTCGTAGATGTCAATCGAAAATGCAAGCACTTAATGGGCTCCATTCTTGAAGAAAAATATGATCTGAAAGCAAGGATTAAAGAGCTCTCCCAACTGCTGACAAAGACTGAAACCTCGCTCTCCAATAATCTTCGGTTAATGAAGGAGCTGATGGTCAAAACTGAGGAATGTAAGATGAGTTTCAAGACCAAAATGACCGAGAAAAGAGATTTGAAGATAAAGGAGAAAGATGCGAAGAACTGTCTGGAACATCTTCGCGAAGTATGGGTGGACAAGAGGAATCTGATTCGTGATATTGGGAGTAAAAGCATGGTGGGAAGGTGATGTAGAGCAAGTCAGTGTGTGTAAAGGGCAAGGAAAAGACTAGATAAAGATGGTAGTGGCTGCCAAATTTTGTTTCTAAAGTGATGTAGATCAAGGTTGCAGGGATGCTGATCAAGTTTTTGGCGCAATGTATAGTCCAAAGATGTGCTTAGGTGGGTGGCTACAAATGGATTTATGATCTAAGACTTTTGCTCTAGCACTGTTGTCAATGGGACAGTTGAATCTCTACTCAAAGTGACTGTATAAATTCTTCAATCGATCAGTGGTAACTGATCCTCTCCTTTAATTTTGGAACCTTGTAATATTAACAGAAGTAGGGTTATATCTATGGAATTTTCTATGATAGATGAGCAGTCCATAAGAAGGCAAATACCATGAGGCATAGCAGTTCACAACTGAGAATTTTCCTTCTACTAACATGAGTTCAGACTGACTTTCGAGTCATTAAAAAGGGCGGCCCAGTGCATGAGGCTCCACCATTGCAAGGGTCTGGGGGAGGGACCACCATGTCACAATGGACTATGGAGCAGCCTTACCGTTGCGCCAAGGTTCGCCCTCTTTGCAAAGCGTAAGTAACTAACTCAATCCCCTAAGGTCATGGTTGGATACCTCATGTTCTTGTAGTTGGATTTGGATTTGAGTTTTGGATACAAAATACATCACTCATCCTCATGCTCATGTCGTAAATGAGAGGGAGGGAGGGACGTCTTGCTGCTGCTGCAACAAGGTCGAGGAGCAGGTAGGGTGAAGGTAATTGCCACAAATATTTATTTCCAAATAATGTCTTGCAAAACAGATTTGAAAATCAGATTTTTTTTTTCCCACTGCTGTAGCTGATTTAGAAATCTAAGGATCTGATCTAATTCCAAATCTCAACTGCAAATGTGAGAAATCCAAATCTAAATCTTGTGGGTATACAAACGTGACTTAAATAGGCTCAACTCAACAAAGCCTTTGTCCCAAACTAGTTTGGGTCGGCTACCTAAATAGACTGTCATATGGAAATACAGATCTTTGCAAAATTTAAAAGGCTATATAGGTTATGCATTTTCCAACGAGATCTAGGGACAGATTATAGCAGATTTTCTGATGAGTCGATGCCAAAGGTAGGATTTCCATCTTTGATCTTTGCAACAGTAAATCAGCTGAGATATAACTCAGATATGAACCAGTTCAAATGTTAAAGCTAGCACAGATTGGAAGTAGGTTGACATCTGATATGAGTTGCAGGTGATTTAGAACAGAGTTGCCAAGAAAAACAGAAACAAAACTCAATCAAGTTGTATTTCAATGTGCTGATCAGATTGGCAATTCCAGTATGGAAATTACGGACGAAAAAAAAATAGAAAAGATACAGATATTAGGGCTACTTCGAGGGTAGTATCCTCCTAGAAAGAGAGAAAGAGAGAGACATGCATAAAGTTCTGCCCTTCTCCTCATTGCTTGCTTTACTTTATTGAGACCTTTCTAACAAATTATGTTATGCTTCCTTCTAGAATCACACGTAATCACTCAGTACGCTGGGACGTTTCTTCAGTCTCACGCTCTTGTGTGTGGCTCCCAATTCAGGAAATTCTCCTGCCATGTCATCTGCTTGTGTGGCAACATCCTCACCGTTCCTCTGATTCATATCATTACCATTCCCTTCCGAAAGAACGTTGTCCTCAAGGTTCAGCTGAGGGTACAATTGGCGCAGAAGGCTGATGTCTTCCCAAGAAGCTTCTTCTAATGGTAGTCCTTCCCACTGTTCCAATGCTTGTGCTACCCAGTGTTGTTACCGCTTTAAGTGTCGGTAGTTTAGAATGCCAGTTGGTTGTGCCATTGCCAGGCCATCGGAGTGAATAAGTGGTAAGGGAATGGATTGGTTTTGAGGATCCCCCACGCATTTCTTGAGAGTTGAAACATGAAAGACTGGGTGAATGCGTGCTTCCAGAGGTAATTCCAGCTTATAAGCAACAGTCCCGATTTTTTCCAAAACTTTGAAAGGGCCGAAGAATCGTCTTCCGAGCTTCTGGTTGGTTCGTAAGGCTACGATTGCTGACGGTAAGGTTGCAGTTTAACAAAGACCCAATCTCCTGGCTCGAAGTGTTTCTCTATGTGATGTTTGTCCGCTTGATTCGTCATTCGTGTTTGGGCACGAGTGAGATTGTGTTTGAGTTCCTGTAGAATGACGTCCCTACTTTGGAGCATATGATCTGTGGCTTCATTAAGGGAAGACCCAGGTATGTACCTAGAGAGGACAGGAGGTGGTCTGCCGTATAGAGCTTGGAAGGGAGTCATTCCAGTAGCGGTGTGGAAGGCAGTGTTGTACCAAAACTCTGCTCAATGTAAATATTTGACCCAGTGTTTGGGTTCATCAAGGACAAAACCTCGCAAGTACATTTCGAGGCACCGATTGAGTACTTCGGATTGCCCATCCATTTGGGAAGATAAGCACTGCTCGTTGCGAGTGTGGTACCTTGAAGTTTGAATAATTCCTGCCAAAATTTACTAATGAAAAAGGGGTCTCGATCACTTACAATCGTGCGTGGGACTCCATGTAGCTTAGTAATTTCTGAAGTAAAGATTTCTGCGACCTTGTGGCTGGTAAAATTGCTGGGCAGAGCTATAAAATGGGCATACTTGGTTAACCTATCGACGACAACCAAAATTGTAGCTTTTCCAAAGGGGCTTGGGAGTCCTGTGATAAAGTCCATGGCAATATCTTCCCAGACTTGTTCAGGGATCGGAAGCAATTGGAGTAATCCCGCCAGAGAACCCTGAGCTACAAATTGTTTGACCTGTGGACGCATCCCCTTCAAATAGAAATTAGCCACTAATCTCTTAAAGGTTCGTAGGAACCCTGCATGTCCCCCAATCGGAGAGGCGTGGAATTCATGTAGGAAAATATCCCGCAGATTCAAGTTGGAGGGTACAATCAAACGATTGTGGAAGTACAAAAGCCCATTTTTGGAGTATCGGGAATACTTTGAGGGTTCCGTTTCTATTGGAAGGGGAGGTGATGGTCTTGACTTTGCAGGAGAATGGCCTGGTGTAAAGGGCAAGGAAAAGACTAGATAGAGATGGAAGTGGCTGCCAAATTTTGCTACTAAAGCAATGTAGATCAAAGTTTCAGGGATGCTGATCATGTTTTTTGCACAATGAATAGTCCAAAGAAGTACTTAATTGAGTGGCTACAAATGGATTTATGATCTAAGATTTCTTCTCTAGTGCTGTTGTCAATTGGTAAGTTGAATCCCTACTCAAAGTGACTATAAATTCTTTTATTAAGCTAGTTATCGTTAAGAATTTTAGTACTATTTGAAATTTGCCAATATTACAAAATGTTGATGATGGGTGGGATACCCAGTCAAGTGAGTGGGCAATACTATTGATCTTCTGCTGGCTGTGGATATTCTGGATATATGGCTCTATTTTTAGCTGTTGAATTAGATGGTCTAGTCTGATGGTTGTGGTTGATGACACCTAATTAAGGAGGGATTCTGATGCTAGTGTAGGCCGAAATGGCGGGAGGTTGTTCACAAGCACAGGATTTCTG
Organism: Tasmannia lanceolata; assembly: GCF_043159265.1. Lineage (NCBI taxonomy): Eukaryota > Viridiplantae > Streptophyta > Magnoliopsida > Canellales > Winteraceae > Tasmannia > Tasmannia lanceolata. The sequence continues at coordinate 55,419,342 of NW_027518714.1, forward strand.
TACTAATTCCACTCCACAAATGTAATATATGTATCTTCTTGTGACAACAGTACCAAAACTATGAATTTTCAAAACAGTTTATGAGCTGACTTTTATTTCTCTATGATAGCTCTCTGTTGCCTCAAATTCCTTGAAAATTTCAGTCCAATTTACAACATTCCAGACCTTCAGTCAAACAGAATTTAAAGCCTTTAAGGCACTTGTATCAAAACAGCAGATCCAAGCATTTTTTCTAAGTAGAAACACATTCTCTCAGATCCAATGCCAAGCATCCATTAAATTGATAATCAGGTTGGGATCTTTGATGTGCAGCAACTATCTGCTCACAGAATCATCTGAAAAGCAGAGTGGAACTAAGGATTTATGCTTCTGCTCAAGTTTCTTTACAAACTCAACCAATGAATTAAAGTCTCTATAGGAGGAGACAAAGTGATTGTCCTTTCCGTATCCCATTGTCTGGTATTGAAAGAAAAATCTGAGGGCCAAACCACCATTTTTTTTTTCAAATATTTGCTAGAAGATTTGTCAATCGAAGATCAAGCTTCAGCCCTTTTGGTTCCTGAGTGGATCGCATTCATACGCTTGCTTAATCATCATGGCTATGAAATCGCATATGTAATAGATTGGTTTCACAATTACAATATTGTTTCCATGTTTATCTGATGCTAAATTTATTTTCAACTATAGGATTGAATAAATAATAAAATCCATTAAGTGGTATCAGAGCATTGGGATTGTATATCTAGACAGAGAACTTATGTTGATATATGTGTGTTAGAGTGTGAGAGTCTGACATTGTTGGATGGTTGGTGTGTTAGCATTGCTAATTGGTTAGATTTGCAACTACGTAAATGTGGTAGCTAGGTTAGATTAGGAAGTTTCTATCCTTATCTTTATCTTTCTAATATTATTTTTTGAAGTGCGTGCCTGAAAGAGTTCTATATTCCTATGACGATTGGTATCTAAAACCGACTCATGATAATGTGGTCATTGAGGCACTAGTCTATAGTGGCTAATTCTCATGAAGATCGGTACTAAAACTGACCTATGATGACTTGCATGTTAAGACATTGGTCCATAGCGACCCATTTCTCAAACCATTCCATGGATACTCACACATCAAGTTTAGAATCCCATCAAACCAATTGAGGCTCTCTGCGGCACATCAACAAGCTACAGCTTCTTCACCAATCGGCATCAGTCCTTGTCATTAGCTGAATTCGACAACAAGCATTGGTTATGATCATCAACCTTCAACAATGTGCATCAATTGGAGGATCGAGCTATATTTTTTAATTGGGGATATTTTATTGTTATCAAACACATTTAGATTTCTAACCCGCATACGTTTGGTGTGTTAGCTTTGCTAATTGGTTAAATTAGGCAACTAAGTAAATGTGCTAGCTAGGGTAGATTAGGATGTTTCCATCCTTATCATTCTAATCTTATCTCTTAAGTTCCCTATATAAAAATTGTTTTAAAGCTAATTGTAATCAACCGAGATTAATGGAAATCTTTTATTTTATCAATGTATAAATGTGGGATTTGCTAGGCACGATTCGCAGCTCACTTTTGCTGGAGAACATCTACCTCAGATGAATTAAATGAATATGACAATATGTGCTGAAAAGAAACCTATGCGGTTGTTCTCTCATGCAAAAGTGAGCCGTGAAATGGCTTCTCGAGAAATTTCCTAGCAAATCCCTACACACACATATATGAGTAAAACACACCATGGCACGACACCACATAGAAAAATTAGTAAATGATTTGTGATGAGATTAGTTATAACAATGGAGATATAAAATATTTCTAAAGTAATGGCCTAACTTAGTTTATGTCAAACAAAATTTATGAATCATTTTGTTAAGGTATAAGAGATTAAATAATTCCATCTCCAATAACTTAAGCTTTTGGAGTAATTGGTTGTTCGACATGGAATTAATTGCCTTTGTTCAAACCTCCTTGATATTAAAAATCCACATGTAATGGCCAACCAAAAAGAAGGGTCACACGTGAGGGTGAGGGTGAGTGATAAAGTATAAGAGATTAAATAACTCCATCTCCGATAGCTTAAGCTTTTGGAGTAATTGGTTGTTTGACACAGTTATAAAAACACCATTTATGTAAAAGGGAAATGATTTCAGCACTCCACTCTTTTTATAAGATGCGCGGAAGCTTTCTGAGAACTGTAATATTCTCCTGATAGCTCTTTAAATACTAAACGACAAGATGTGTCGCGCATCTTATAAAAAGAGCGTAGTGTTGAAATCATTTCTCACACGTAAAACACCATTTTTATAAAATTATGTGAGATATTCTAGGCTTCCGTACCTCACTTTGATGGCGATTTCGGTCGGAGATTGTCGGGATTCCTTTCTAACCTCGTAGAAAAAGAAGTTGAAACTTCTGTTCTCCACCGACTTTGGCAGACATAAGAGGGAGAGAGAGATTTTGGAATGGGAAATGTTATCAGCACTACTGTATTTTGATGAGGGCACTCCTCATTTTATTAAAGTACAGTATGGCCCGCACCATAGGATGATCCAAACCGTCCATTAGATAGGCCATAGCCTAAATAGGTTGTGCCCCAAAAATTATTTCCATAGGTTGATTCTAACCCTCCAATCTATAGAGTGTTAGGATCAACCCTCTACATTCAGATCGGACGATTAGGATCAGCCTATGGAAATGATTTTTGGGGCACAACCCCATCTAATGGACGGTTTGGATGATCCTATGATGCGGGTCATACCATTCTTTTAATAAAGTAAGGAGTGCCCTCATCAAAATACAGTAGTGCTGATAACATTTCCCTTTTGGAATCGGCTTATCTATTGCATATGGATTACGCAGAGTTAAGATGAAGAAAGGTTGACATGAGATGGAAAGCACAAGAAAATTCCACCTGGGATGAAAAAATTAGAAGGCTTTCCTTCTTCGTATATAGCACAGATAGATATGTACACATATATAGGCTACTACTATGTTTTGATAATTGCACAAACTCAGTTTGTGTTTTCTTTTTAAATTGACTTCTGCAAGACCATTGACCATGTAGAGCATCACGAGGCGACCCGTCTGATCTTGGTTGGATCAAAGGCTAAGATCATCCGATCAAGGTGTTCCCAACTCGCCGCCTTATGAATGTTGTCAAATCCGTTGATCCGAATAGCAACAATAATTCAGATGACTTGAACCAATCTGATTCAATTTTTACTTAAGTGGCCTTCAATTTATGATAACATCCCTCTAAATGAACCATAATCATATCATTTCCCTCTAAATTTTCCTAAGAAAAAATTTTCCATCTGAAATTTGTTTCTTGCAAGATCAATGGTGTCGATTGGACGTACATGGACCCCATTTGGGTCTCAAAATTTTGATCATCAGCATTGATCCAACGGTTTCTATCTGCCTGTTGCCTTTTGTTTTGAAGATCCAACCAATGTGGGACCCGTCTAGCTTTTTTTACAATATTTTCAAGACATTTTAGACAAAGAAAAGTAGTTTCTAAGAAACGCATTTTCTCCATCTGTGTATGCATACTGCTCTCCCTTTGAATACAAATACCTTTTATCTTTTTTCTCTTTTCAATTTTTGGCAGAAATATAATGTGAAATGTTATCAGCACCACCACATTTTGATATATGCACAAACCCGGCTGTCTTTTCTTCTTTAATTGGCTTGTGGGAACATTTTGGGAAATGTAATAACCTTTTGAGTTTTTGACGTCTCTTTAAATACTAAAAGACAGGATGGTTTGTGAAAATATCAAAATATGGTCGTGCTGATATCATTTCCCAATATAAGAAAGACAGTTTTTTTTCTTCTTTTTTTTTTAACATATTTGAAGAACACATTTGAGCTTGTCCCAATACAAAGAACGAGACATATGCCTAACCAAACATCTCTCATGCCTTCAAGCATTTCTTTCTCTTTATGGGAGGAGCTTTGCATGGCCTTAGCTTTTGAGGGGACTTTTCCAAGCTTTCCAAAGACGAAGAAACAGAAGTACGGTGAAGATACATGGTCTAACTACTTGGTGGGACCCGCCAAATGGTTTGTTTCATTTTTTGTAGGGGTGCAACTTGGGCGGGCTCAACCCGAACCCATCGGGTTTAACCCAAAAAAAAAGTCAGGTTGGGTTGAGTCCAGGTCGGGTTCGAGTTGGATTTTCTCAGCTTGGGTTGAGTTCAGGTCGGGTTCGGGTTGAGGGCTTTGGCAACCCGACCCGAGTGACATTTTTAATATTTTTTTATTTTTTAAGCTTAAAATCTCGGGTTGGCAAAAATGGTTCTTCGGGTCGGGTTGGGTTCGGGTTGACTAAATGATTGGCCTTAACCCGAACCCAACCCGAGTTGCACCCCTTTTATCTCCACTCTTTTATTCAAAAAGCTCTTCTGCTTTGCTTCTTTTGTCCTTTTTCTCACATTACCTCGTCTTTGCATTAGTCCCCTTTCCAAGATAATATATTCATGAGTAATAAAAACATGTCAGTCATGTTAAATAAAAACAATTTTCTTTCCTCTTTTATGGAAATACAAAGAAGGGTGGTGTGGAAATATCAGTTTCATTTTATGTCCATTTTTAATCTTTATTTATAAGAAATATCACTGACTTAACCATTCAAAAAAAAAAAAATATCACTCTTTTTTCCATATTTTTTAGTCACAAAATGCATTACCAAATTTGATCTTTTAAAGCTTTCTTCTTCTTCTTCTTTAAAACAGTTGTAAAAGCATACATCATCCAACAGGTGTCTTACCAGTACAAATAATACTAAGAAACAAAAGGAAAATGAGGAAGACCATCTTACATGTACTAATAAAAAGCTATATATGTATAGAAATTTGACTCTACACAGCCTCTCTGATGCCCTTCTCTTTTTCTTTTTTTGAAATGATGCAAGCCCTCATCTTCTTCATTATACTAAAAAAATAGGAGATTAAAATCCGAAAACTATTCTGCCTCAAACTCTCCCTCTTCCCATTTTCTTCCCATTCTCTCTTTCTCTCATTTTAACAAGACACTCTACAAAGGTGACCACAATACATTAGGAGAAAAAGACCACACCTCACTACTGTGAGTTTAGGCCTCTCCTTTTCCTTTCCTTGTTCTTTTCTTTGTTAATATGTTCTTTACTTGAACTCACCATGGTGACCACTAGACACAAACATTGGGTAGGTCCCACTCCAGTTCGACCCCAGGATAAAAGACCCAAAAAGAAGGGTTATTGTTTTATAATGGTCCTTGTGCAGATTTTTTGGATTTTACTGCAAAGCTCATTGACAAGTTTATGCCTGTAATATCTCAAATTGTGGATGTTCAAACTTTCAGTCTTCAATTGAAGATTTAGAAATTTATTTCATGATTGAGTGATTATAAAGGATAATGTCAAGATTCAGATGTTATTAAATATTTCCTGCAATGTTTTACCAACTTGGCCCTGTATGGATTGCTAGAAAAAAAAATTCTGACGGAAAATATTTCCCCGAGAATTTTTTTTTCACAATTTAGAGATAAATAATATGATTATGGTTAATTTAGAGGGATATCTTTATAAATTGAAGGTCCCTCTTGATAAAAATCAAATAGGGTTGGTTCGAGTTATCTCTTATCCTGTGCAAAAAAAACTTACAAAATTTAGAAATGTTTTTCCTTTCCATACTTTTCTACAAAATTCTTGCAATCCAAACAGGGCCAAAGATTACAGTGTTAAATGTGTAAGCATGAATCCTTTTAGAAGTAATTGTAGTCTTGGCATTTGTTGATATTATTTTTTGTCTAACATCTGCAGAAAAGAGTATTCTTGTTGGTTTAACATATCACATTTTCAAGTGGGCCATGACTTTCCTTTTGTTGGTGCAAATAGGGAAAAAACTATAAAATGAAAACTGTAATAATATTAACTTAGAGAAAAGTGAAAAGACCAAACCAAGTATAGATAATCCTCTTCTTTTGTAGAGCTGTTGTACGTCCTTGAACGCTTTGCTTAAGACGTTATTCGACCCTATTCCGCCCTATTCTTATGCAACGATCTGACTGACGGCCAAACCGTCTCCAGGAACAACAACTGAGTGTTGGTGTGCACCTACCAAAAACTTTGACGGCAAAGCTTCGAGACTCGTTGCTTAAGCAAATCGGGCTCTTCAAAATTCTTGTGGAACGTAATCTCACAAGGTCGAACTATGGACCAATATCACATAGCACTACTGTGTGGACCAATATCACACAGCACTTTGGGGCTTCTCCTTATGTGGACGTCAATCTCACACGAAAATACTGGACACATAAAAAATATGGGGCACACCCTTGGTTGACCAAGGCCTTTCCTTTCTCACATTACAACAATGGTAGAAAACTTTTTTTCTTCTCTATCTTAGAAAAGCTATACCTTTTCTCTCTTTACAGAAGCAAGCCATGAGTCTCTTCATCTTCTGGAATCACCCTTAATGAGAGCACTCCTCAAGGCACACCACCAAATGAGAAATTCAGAGAGTCATCATTAATGGAATACAAAGAGTTAACTAGAAAGACTAACTCTTTCGTCCTTCTTTGTGAAATGACCCTTTCGGAGTACCAAGGAATAAGAAAAGCCACCTTAAAAGCCTTAGCCCGTATTTAAGATTTGAAACTCAATTGGATTAAAAAATCCAACACCTTTTTCTCTTCAATTTCTAAGACCCACTTGGGACTACCATTAGATTTTAGAATGAAAATGTTTTTATGGTTTCCTGTCTTATAGGTCATATACTCACCTGGGTCATGTGGTTGAAATGCTGAAACTAAGCTGGGATTATATGTTGAAACAAAGAGAATTTTCCTTTTATTAATGTGATTGAAATGCTGAAACGAAGTTGGGATTATATGTTGGAACAAAGAGAATTTCCCCTTTTATTCATTCTTTGCCTTTTCATACTTGTGTTGTGACATCTCAAACAATATTTTCAACTACTTCATGACTGGCCAATCATACTTCCGTATGAGCCCTTTATGCACCTTGAGATAGAATCAACACTGGTTTGGCTGAAGCTTTACCAGTACTGAGTCCCCAATCTTTAAGTGGGCAGGCCTTATATCCTTGCTTTAAGCCATAAGCCACTTTTTCATTATCTTGGCTTTCTCATTCTCCCTCTGAAATGCAGAGACCCAGTTGGGATTTGGGATCAAGGAAACTCAGCCTGGCTAGTTGAATTAGTTTTGACTTTTGAGTGACTTCAAACTTGAATATAAAGAGAGGGAACAATATGTATAAGCATGAATTCTTTTATAAACTTTGTATAGTTCTTGGCATTTGTTCCAATCCTTTCTTCTAACACCCGCAGAAAAGAGTATTCTTGTTTGCTTTAACATATCACATTGTCAATTGGGTCATGGCTTCCCTTTTATCTGTTGAATTTGAAAGACCCATTTCCCCCCTTTTTATCTCTTGAATTTAAAAGACCCACTAGAGATTACAGATTATTTGTTAGAATGAAAAAGTTTTTTAAGGTTTCCGGTCTTATAGATCATATCCTCAACTGGGCTAAGCTGGATTATGTGTTAAAACAAAGATGATTTCCCCTTCTATTCATTCTTTGCCTTTTGAACTTGTAGTGTGACTTCTCTAACAATATTTTCAACTGGTTCATGACTGTTTTTTCCTTTTCCTTCTGAAATGCAGAGACCCGGTTGGAATGGTATGAATTGGATTACTGGCGAGGCTTTGAATATTGAGGGAGGGAATGGTATGGATTGCATTAAGGAAGAGGCCCTCAGACTCAAGGGAATGGCCGAACAGATGATTACAAGTAAGGAATACAATCGTGCTAGAAATAAGCTAAATGAGGCAAAAGAACTTTTTCCAAAGCTGGAAAATGTTTCTCAGATGCTAACTGTATGTGATATACTTTGTGCTGCTGACATTGATTTCCCAAGTGGGAAGGACTGGTATTTCATTCTACAGCTCACAGATAATGATGATGAAGGAACGATAAGAAGCCGGTACCAAAAGCTCTATCTCGACCTTGAACCCATTAAGGATGAGTTTCCCGGTACCAAAACTGCCACGGAGTTCCTCGATAAATCAATGTCTGTGCTTTGTGATAGAAAAAAACGTTCTGTGTTTGATGCAAAGAGGAAAGATGGTTGGAAGTCTTCGGGGCATGCTCATTTGATAACTTCTTCTGTAATAAATGAGTATATGGAGGATGAACCAACCACAATAATAAAAGGTATGTCTTTTCTAATTCTTTAAATCTTCCATGAAGACTTTGTGAAACAACCAATTACTCCAAAAACGTAAGCTGTTACAATTGGTGTTATTTAATCATATATACTTCAACAGACTTATCCAACTTTGCATCTCATTTTAGAAGATAATCCTCTGATAGTGAAGAAGACCGTGAAAGAGGAAGCGAACCCTGTCACCCTGGAAAATGATTCCTCTTTGGAAGAAAGGGAAAATGAGCAAGAAAATGAACCATTCCCTCCGACCACAAAGAGGGGTAGACTGACCCACAGCAAATCAACTGTTGGCCCATCAAAGAAGCAGGTAATTTTGCCATTCTGGATTTTGACAGTAGTATCCTTTCGGTCTTGTCTTATTAATTCTGATTTTCATTGGTAGAAATCAAAAGTGGCAATGATCAGAGAAGCTACTGAGGGAGCCATGAATGAATTTTCCAGATCAGTCTCTCATCATACAGCAGCTCCATCCACCTTACCTTCCGAGAATCAATCTCAGGATTCATTGCAGCCCTCTCTACAACCACTTCAGGTTGAATCTGGAGATCATTCTCCTTATGATTCTCCTAACTATTCTCCGAACTATTCTCCTTCTCCTTCCCCTTCCTCAGAAAATCCAGCCACTCCCCTAGAGGTTGGTAATCTAAACAAAATGTTTAACTAGTTAGTAATTTGGTTCAAAATACTGACTTTTGAATTTTCCAGATACTTCCATCCGTTACAATCGTAGACTATATCACGGATCTTCGCCAGCTGATCATAGACGAATCTCCTTCATCACCCGAGCCCCAATCATCCATTTCAATTGAGCTTGAATCAACCGAAATCCAAAATGCAAAGAAGATCGTGGGAATGGCATCTTCTATGGAATTGGAATTATTTGTTTCCGAAGAATTTCAAGTTGAACTAAAAAATGCTATTGACATATTATTGGCCGACGAGAACAAAACTCTGGATCAAACTTCCAACCTTCTAAACTTTCATAAATATATCGAGCGTTTAGTGCCCAATTACAATTCCTATTTGGAGGATTTAGACGCGGCTGAGCGTGCTTCTTCTGATGCCAATTTTCTAAGACAAACACTATCTCAGATGGTCGATCAAATGGAAAGACTCGCAGATGTCAATCGAAAATGTAAGCAGGAAAAAGAATCCATTCTTGAAGAAAAACACAATCTGAAAGTAAGGGTTAGAGAACTCTCCCAACAGTTGACAAAGACAGAAACCTCACTGGCTGACAATCTTCGGTTAATGAAGGAGCTGGTGGCCAAAACTGAGGAGGATAAAATGAGTTTCAAGACCAAGATGATCGAGAAAAGTGGTTGGAAGATAAAGGAGAAAGATGCGAAGAAATCTCTAGAACATCTTCATGAAGTATGGGAGGATAAGAGGAAACTGATTCGTAATATTGGGAGTAACAGCATGGAGGGAAGGAAAGAAAAAATTTAAACTTAAATGCTTTTATTTCGGCCTTCACGCCATAATAGTTAGTAACTTACCCATAAGGCCACGTACTATTCTTATTTTTGTTTTTTTGGATGGTAGATTCTAACTCTTTTAAGCCTAGTGGTAGGCTGTTTGATGAATGTTTTAGCTCAACTTAATCGGTCTTCGAGCTCGGTTAGTATGGCGTGTGCTTAATCATCTTTAGATAAGTTATTTTTTCAATCACCTGTAAAGACTGAAGCGGGACTTACAATGCAGCGACTTCGTATATGATAAATAGGTATTTTTTATTTATGATAAGTTATTTTGTAGAAGTTCCAATGCAGTGATCTTTCTTGATATATGAGAAATAGGTGTTTTTTATCTTTCTCTGTGTCATTATCTTATATTTGTTATGCTTCAAGTGTGTGTATACTTCAACTTAGCTGCTAGCTTTCATTTCCAGTTGAGTATATCCTCTTTTAGCCTAGTTTTCTCCATAGAAGCACGAAGCAGGTGCGGGGGAGGGAGCAGGAGCGGGTGCAGGGAAGCGTGGGGTCTAGAAGAGGCTAAGGTTGGGAGCGTCGTGGGAGTATTAATATAATATTTTCATCGTGTCTTTCAAAATTCAAGTACATAAAAAATAGTGATTTTTAACTATCTTCATTTATATCTTACAAAATTTAAGTACAACAAAATTAGTAATTTCTAGTCATCTTCATTTCCATGCCCTCTTTCCTCATGCCTTCTGTAGATTTGCCTCCGTGCTTGCTCCAATGAAGTACTTTGAGCAGTTTGAGGAGTTTGATGCAAGTAAGTTCGTGAGGGGGTTACTAGTGGCGTAATAAGAGCATGTTGGGAGCGGTTTCCATCTCTTCGGAATCACGCTCCCTGGAAGCTCCTTCCTATGGAGCGCCGAATCGAGGTTCCAAGTCAGGAGCGGCACCCCGAGAGAAGATTCCTGCTTCTAAGGTTTTCTCATTGCGTGCATTAGGAAAGAGCAATGGTTCCAACAGAATGAACTATGGTTTTACATTTGAATTGAGAGGGAGCTATAACTGAAATATGGTTGTATAATTAAATTGAGCGAGAGAGCTATATCTCTCAAAAGTGAGAAACACATTTCCAAGTAGCATTAGACAATCAGAGTGTATCTTGCCAGTAGATAATATTTTTCATACTGAAAGTTCTGGAACTCCTTGTATATCATTTTAAATGATCAGAATTAGGGCTGTCAATGGTCCAATCTAAACCGGTGAGACAATTTTGATCTTGAATTGCAGCTCTTCTCCCTTGTTCTTCAAGTCTTGTAGTTTTGCAAGGATTCTGCTTCTTGTAATCGAGAGTCAGGCATCTCTTTGCTTGGCACTCTCCATTTCTATCAAGGAGTTTCTGATGAAACACTGATTCTACACTTTCTTATTTGTATGTTATCTGAGGCTTGCTGTTTGTGATTGTTCCCTGCTGAAATTAGTTGTTGAATTTCGAAAGGGAAGTAGTTATTGGAACGATACAGAGAAGATTAGCATGCCTCCTGCGCAATGATGACACGCACAAACCGAGAAATGGTCCAAAATTTTGTAAGCGAACCTTTCTTGATGTTTTTTTTTTTTTGGATAATTGCTTACAGTTTAATCGAGAGTCAGGCATCTCTTTGCTTGGCACGCCATTTCTATCAAGGAGTTTCTGATGAAACACTGATTCTACACTTTCTTATTTGTATGTTATCTGAGGCTTGCTGTTTGTGATTGTTCCCTGCTGAAATTAGTCATTGAATCTCAAAAGGGAAGTAGTTATTGGAACGATACAAAGAAGATTAGCATGGCCCCTGTGCAAGGATGACACGCACAAATCGATAAATGGTAGGAAATTTTGTAAGCAAACCTTTCTTGATGTTGTTTTTTTTTTCTTTTTTCTTTTTTTTTTCTTTTGTTCTTTTTTTCTTTTTTTCTTTTTTTGATAATTGCTTACAGTTGGCAGCATCAGAGATACTCTAACTTGTATTTGTGGTTTAGACCTTTAAGGTACCTAATTTACTGAGTTGATGTGTTTGTGACTCTGATGTTTCCAAACACTTTGTCATCCACTTGTGTTTGGGTTATGTACGTTGATGTGTTTGATTGATGTAACTTTGAAGTTTCCAAACACATTGTCATCCACTTGTGTTTGGGTTAGGTTATGTACTCTTTTCATTTGCTTATGTACCTGAGATGCTAAATACCTGTGGAATATATGAGATTGATATTTGTGAACGAATAGTGCGATTGTTCTTTCTGTTTAGTGCTTCAATCGGCAATCCTATTATCTAGCATCAGAATCATTTGAATTATCAAGCTCATTTCAATTTATCCTAGGCCACTGGCTTACTGCCAAATTGCTTCATAGGAGTCATTGTGATTTTTCCAAATCAAGTCTTCATGTGTCTGATTCCTTCCTCACTCGGCTCTGTGGACCCCGATCCCGAGGAAGGTGAGCGAGGGATACGAGATCCCACGTCAATCCTCTAAGATCTCCACAATGTGAAGGAGAGCTCTACCAAGGAACTCTCGGAATGATGCCACTCACAGCATGGGTGGCGATATAACTGAGATACTTCTTGATTCAGGGACTAGCCCGGAACCGAGACGTACCTATAACAAAGAAGAGTCGCCATCCAAGGAAATTGACCCTTGATCCCATACAATACTCTGTCGCAGCGAATAACCAGAGATACAAAAGTCCGTGCCTGGTGACGAATGAGGAAGATCCGAAGAGCACCCCCAATTCGCCCAAGTGCGAGCACCTGGTCTCTTATGCCATTTATTATTAAGTTTGCAGAGTTTTGGGCGAAAATCAGATGAAATGGGAACGAATATCCCTGAGAAAATATCTATCTAAGCATGCACGACCCGGGGATGGGCAAAAGAAAATAAACATCCAAATCCTAACTCGCCGCATCTACTCCTAACCCATCACATCTAGGAAAGCAGTAACATCCGCATGCACAACTACAGCTACGCAAGTAATATAGCAGATATGATGAGCAGGAAAGCAGTAAATATCTACAGCTAAGCATATGATCATGATAAGTAAGCAGATAAACGTTACAGCTAAGCATGTAAATAAGCATGTGGAGCTAAACACACAAGGAACCAAAGACAAACACTCGATAAGCTAAAAGATGCGAGGAAAGAAAGGAATCAGAAAATCGACGGTATGCGTAAACCCAAAATGCCAGGAAAAAGAAAAGGGGACATACGATAGACTCAGGGAGCGATTCTAAAGGAATCGAGCTCAGTGATCCTGACCCGCTAAAGATCGGGCAAGTCTCATGATCGTCATGACCTACCGTTGGGCTCAGCGAAGATAATCCCTGTGAAGGGGCCACGCTATGTCGTCACCCTCCCAAAACCCGATAAAACGTCGGAAAACAGATAAAAACCGGAAAACCACAATCAAAATCGAAAATGAAATGAAAAGAAGGCTCCGAGTGACCTGGCAATCACCATCCTTGTCCATTTTGATTTTTGTTTTGAAAGAATTGAAAGATTTTTGGATGTTTAAATGATTTTTTGAAGGGTTCAATTGGTTTTATTGAAAAGTTTGACAGAACTTGGGATGAAGATCCCAAGCTGCCTACGTACCCTGTGGAAAGGGATCAAGCCAACGTAGTTAGAAACAGCTTTTCGAAATACGCTTTGAGTTATTTTTGAATTTTTGTTGCTTTGCATTTTTATGTATTTTTATCCCTTTTAATTGAAAGGGGGTTTTGGCTCAAGAGGTTGCCGTCCGTCATCGCCTAAACCCGACAAAGTGTTCTTGTGATCGAGGGAATCCCGAAACTCAAAAAGGATCCCAAGGAATGTAAGGAGAATGACTCTGAATGGAGAAGAGACCCAAGAAAATGTCCCTATAATCGAAGGAATCCCGAAGCTTGAATAGGACCCCTAGGAACGTGAGGAGAATGAACCCGAAGGAAGACAAGGTAGAACCCCTGAACCCTATGAGAAGTAATGATCTCGAAGAAAAGGGAACCCCTTAAGCCCTGTAAGAGATGCTGATATAGGAAAAGGGATATGAAGGGCAAAGGGGTGGCTCAAGAAACATTCCGTCATCGCCTGGATCGGCGAGGGGTTGTGAACGTCGGACACAAATAATAACCCAAATTCTAATGAAGATTCTCAAAATGGGAGAAAATCCTTAGAATGAAAGATGTAACCTAGGTCTTGACTTAGAACCAAGTAAAGAGAGGCAGAGACAGGACAGGGAGAGTGCAGCAATATCAACAACTAATGAGTGAGGTGCGTACTGCTCAAGCCATACAAATAACGAGCGGCAATTATCAACGATAACTCCATATTTGTAGCTCATTGATGGGACAATTGAACATCATATATTGGAAGACCTTCCCTTGTACAATATGCCAACCATAATTCATCAATCCATCAACAATAATCAAGCAAAAGTATTGGTTTAGTGAATCAACAAAGGCAATTATTCTTAAAACATTCTCTTCATCAACCTGTAAAATAACTCCTCTATCAATTTATTGCCTCACCATCGTTAGATCGTTAAGTTCAATATTTGCATTGATTCATTATGAAAATTAGCATCTCAGTAAGCTTATTTGCCTACTAAAAACAGTAAAAATGGCACTTCTGAAAAGGACAAATGTATAACTATCAGATCAATGTTGTTACTACTCAATTGATACTAGCGCACACGAAATATATAATAGGCTAAGACCAATGACAAAATGACCATTATGCTCACAATATAGCTTAATCAATGATGAGTACTACTTATAGAATCAACAATAAACCCAAAATTAATGAAAGAACAACCATCATAACCATCACATAACTCAACCCTTAATGAAATATCTGTAAAATCTTCAACAAGCTAGAACCAGTGAAAAAAATGACAAATATATCAGCTATGCAACCCAATCACCGGAAGTATGACCATCAAAACAATAATACAATCCAATCGAGGATGGAACTCATGAAATTACCACTAAGCTAAGATTAATGAAAGAATGACCATCATGCAAGTATTAGGAGCCATTCAAACAAAACAGACAGAACTCCTTAGAAATGAAGGACTAAATGAAATAAAAGGAAGATTACCTGAATATATAGATCAGAGGGGGGGGGGGGGAGGTCTCTTTGTGCTTTTCCCTTTTCTCCTTCTCTTCAATAGTTCAAAATTCTCCAACTCCCTTTTACCTTGGGGAAGACAAATTCCGGCGAGACCTTCACCGGCTGGGGTCAGATTTGAGAAACGAGAGGCAAATGGTTGGCAGAGGTATGGAAATTGGGACCAGAGAAGATGCAATGGGGTTTATTGGGATGGTTTTGCTTTCGAATGTTTGTTGTGAGCTGTACAGGTAAGTTCAGGTTCTGGATTTTAGGCGGGGATGCCGGATTTAGGAAGGGCCACCGGACTAGATGGGAATGGGTTTGTGGAATCACGTGGCAGAGGAAGTGGAGGTTGGGTGGTGATGTTGGCCGGAGGTGGAGATTTGGTCGGAGAAGGTGGTCGGTGGAAAATGGAGGGTCGAGATGGGTTTCCTAGCTGGAAAACAGGGTAAAATGAAAATCAAAATGGGTTTTGTGATGAGAATAAAGGGGGTGGACAGATCTACCGGTGGAGATGTGAAAATTGTGTGGGTTTGAAGGTGGGTTTGGACATGGGTTTTCGAAGTGGGTTTGGGGTGGGAATGGTGACGGTGGCGAAGAGATCCGGTGTTAATGAAGATAAGGCGGAGAAGATGGTCGGGTGATCGGAGGTTCGATCGGATTCCAGCAAAGTCACCGGAATCAATGGAGGTTGGGGGTGAATTTTGGGTTTAATGAAGCAATAAGGAAGATAGAAAATGGGATCTGTTGAGGATAGATTAGGGATGTGGTTTACTAGAAAAATGAGATGGGTTTGATTGGGATGGAGATGGGGTCTTGTTGGTGGCTCATAGAAAATGATGGTGGTGGTGTGGCAATGGAGTATTAGATTCCGGTGAGATAGGGCCGGAATCGAGGTGGGCTGACCGGAGAAGGTGGTGTTGGTGGAGGTAGTTAGTGGCCGTGGAATGGGATGGGCTTGCCGGATTCCGACCGGTGACATTGATCGGAGGAGATGAGGAGGCCAAAACGTGAACCCAAATTCTTCCCTTACTTTCTCTGTTACTCCTTTTTCTCCCTTTTTTTTTCTCCCTCTCCATCTCTCTGCCACTGTGCTCTCCCTCTCCCCTATTCTTTCTTGCGGCTGCCCCTTTTTAGAGAGAAAAAAAAAATGAAGAAGCCCTCCTTTCAACCCTAATTCGAATGGGCCTTTTATAAGAAAAGGGTGTGCTGATATTAGCACACCCTTGCCTTGATATTTGCACACCCCACTTGCTTTTTGTCTACTTTATTTGCTTGCACACGGGTATTGGTAGTGGCACACCCTCGCTTCAATAATTGACCCCTCTTCTGCTTAGCGCAATTGATAATGGGACAAACTTGTCTTGTCTTTTCCTCCAAATTTTGTTTGATTTTTCTGAAAATTTGTAGGGTATTCCTTAGAGCAGTAACAATTTTTCGGGAGCTTTATATTCACTGAAGGACAAGATTAATTGGATAAAATTTTGGACTTTTCTCGCGTTTGGATTTGGTTTCGGGAATTCCGGGATTGGGATTTTATTCGATTCTGGGGAAAAGGGTCCGGTCAAAATGGGGTGTCTACAGATGACCCTCTTTGGCAGAGGGTGCTTGTCACACGAATGCCAAAGCTGAAGAGACAACGCATTTTAATCGGCCCGAAATTTCAAATGGAAAGATACAAAAGGGATTGGATTTTTATTAAATGGCAATTTGGACTTTGAACAATCAGGCGGAACCCACACGTACTGAAAATGAGGTTGGAATAATCAGGCGTAACCTTCACGCCCTGAAAAAAGCATTTTTAGTTAGGCAGAACATTCGCGCACTAATAAACGGGAGATTTGGTTAGGTGGAGCCTTCACACGCTAACCACAGGGAAGCTTTGTTATGCTGAACTTTCACGCAGGAAGAAGCAAGGAAGAATTGCTATGCGGAACCTTCACAGAATAACAAACTGGGAAAATTTAATTAGGCGGAACCCTCACGCACTAATCAAAAGGGAAAGCTTTGTTATGTGGAACCCTCACGCAGTAACAAGCAGGAAAATTTTGTTACGTGGAACCCTCACACGATAACAAAACGGGGGGAATTTAATTAGGCAGAACCATCACGCACTAATCAAAAGGAAAAGCTTTGTTATGCGGAACCTTCACGCAGTAACAAGCAGGGGAAATTTGTTACGTGGAACCCTCACACGATAACAAAAAGGAAACTTTAATTAGGCGGAACCCTCACGCACTAATCAAAAGAGAAAGCTTTGTTATGCGGAACCCTCACGCAGTAACAAGCAAGGAAAATTTGTTATGTGGAACCCTCACACAGTAACAAAAGGGAAGAATTTAATTAGGCGGAACTCTCACGCACTAATAAAAAGGGAAAGCTTTGTTATACGAAACCTTCACGCAGTAACAAGCAGAACAATTTTGTTACGTGGAACCCTCACACGATAACAGAAGGAAAAATTTAATTAGGCGGAACCCTCGCGCACTAATCAAAAGGGAAGGCTTTGTTGTGCGGAACCCTCACGCAGTAACAAGCAAGGAAAATTTGTTACGTGGAACCGTCACACAGTAACAAAAGGGGAGATTTTAATTAGGCGGAACCCTCACGCACTAATCAAAAGGAAAATTTTGATTGAGTAAAATTCTTGTGCAAAGATTGATACTCTCTTTCTTTTGATTTATTGATTTGAATTGATTGATTTGGATTGATGGATTTGGATTGAATTCTTTGGAGAATGCTTTGTCTCTCCAAAGAAGCAGGAACTTCTTTTTTTTTTTGATATGCTTGCTGGATTGATTGATTGATTCAGGTTGATCCCTTTGAGAATTACTTTGTCTCTTGCCGAGAAAATGGGAGTGCGAGTTCCTTGTTAAGGACTGGACTCACATGATTTGCTGGGATTTTGGATATTGACCCTTTTTTAAAGAATTAGATTCTGTTGGGAATTGAATGCTTTGAGCAGTTGACAGCGTACTTTCAGGGAAGTATATTCTAGACTCCACTAGGGACTGATTTTGCTGATGAGTTGACTCTGTTGTAGAGTAGGCTTAGCCGGGGAAATTGGAGGTTTGACTCGAGATGTGCTCAAGCTTCTCTCATTTCAACTTGCTGGGGACGTTGGTTTATTCTGATTGTCCTTGTGGATTTGACAGCTTTTATGACTTGGTGTGATTTGCCAAGTCATAAAAGATGCCCCTAGTGTATTTCATACTTCTATGACTTGAGTCATAATAAAGCAATACAAATGCAGGGAAACAAACATTTCATTTCATGAATATTGGATTTACAAAACTCTGTGTGTAGAGGAAACATGAGAACCATGAGATCAATTCTGCCTGAAACGTCTCTTTCAAATCTGCCAGCTGACAAAATTTCAATAGGCGTGATAGCGTGCCATTCTTCTAAACCTTGTTCTGATTTATTCCGTCTTCCGGAGAAGCGACTTCTTGCTTTGGTGCCTGTCACCCCAGCTCTGGGAAAGGTACAGACCATACAAGACCTTGGAGATTTAGACTTGACACGTGACAAACTTCGACAAGTGACAAGTAAAAGACATTGACAAGCACATGACTTGGATTTCAAGAAAGACTCAACTTGCTTCTTGATCTGACAAATGTTTTAAATTGGTGAAGGTTAACCACTCTTAGAGTGACTTGAATACCATGCTTAAAAAGCGATTCATTCCCTGTTCGGTACTACCGTCATGGTCATTAAACCCCTTCGATTGCTTAGTCTTAAGTGCCCCTAGTTTAGAGGAAGATCAAAGCAAGTCATGCTGGCACTATTCAGATTTTGATGATGCCATTACTGGGTTACAAGTCTTGTCTATCTCCGTTGTTCAGCTTCTTTAGAAATCACTGTCACTGACCAGATCGTCTTTTTAGGTTTTCAATCTGGCGGACCGCTTGCCTTAATTTTTGCCTGAATTGCTCTTGCGAGTTTTCAATCCAGAAGGCTCACACCTTGATTTTTGCCTAAGCCGCCCTTTCGGGTTTTCAACTTAGCAGGTGAATGACCCTAACTTTTGCTTAGATCGCCCTTGCGGGTTTTCAATCTAACGGGCCTTCAGACTCTATTTTTTTTCTTTTTTTTTTCTTAGCCACAAACCTTTGCCTATTGCACCAAAAGGTCTTTTTAGGTAAGTTAAGGTTTGAAAGACCAGAGTTTTGATAAGTTTTCCAAGGTTTCAACCGAATCCGGACTAGCCAGACTGCCTACGTACCCCCAAAGGATGAGGATCAGGTCACTCGTAGTTCAAGGCACAAATGCCCCTAGTTTATGGGTTTTGAAAAGAGAATGGTTTTGACTTTGTGTAAGCTCAAAAGGGTTTTGCAAAGGATTCTTTTGATTTATTTATTTTTTAAAGGTTTTTTGGTTTGGAGTTCTGGTCGGTCAAGAAAAGCCTTCTGGTGCTCTAAGCATAGTACTTCTTGAGTTGATCAAGGTTTGTTGGCTCTGTTAGCTTTTCTCCATTTTCATCGAGGAGTCTGACGGCTTTTCCAGGCAAGACTTCGTCAACAATGTATGGACCTGACCATTTCGGCTTGAATTTACCCCTGGGATCATATACCGGTGCCCGGAAGGATTTCAGAACAAGATCTCCCTTCTTGAGGTCTCGAACACGAACTTTCTTGTTGAAGGCTCTCTCGACACGGCGTTGATACCCCTGAACATGGTACAATGCTTTCAGCCTCTTTTCGTCAATCATTTGTAACTCTTGATATCTGGCTTGAGCCCAAACAGATTCTGGCAACCCAGCTTCCATCATCACTCTTAGGGAGGGAATTCGCAGTTCAACAGGCAAGACAGCTTCCATTCCGTACACCAGAGAATACGGAGTCGCACCTGTAGAGGATCTGATCGACGTCCTATAGGCCCACAAAGCATACGGGAGTTTGTCCGACCAATCTTTGTAAGTCTCGGTCATCCTGCTGATGATCACTTTGATGTTTTTGTTAGCAGCCTCAACAGCTCCGTTTGTTTGGGGTCTATAGGGCGAAGACTTATGATGCTTGATCTTAAACTCCTCACACAGGCGCGCCACGTCCTTCTTAAAATGGGACCCATTGTCTGAAATTAGTTCATGTGGTACTCCATATCTGCAAATAATATTTGCTTTGATGAACTTTGCAACAGAAGCCGAGGTCAATGACGCATACGAAGCAGCTTCTATCCACTTTGTGAAGTAATCAATGGCAACCAAGATATACTCATGTCCACTTGAAGACTTCAGACTTATCTTCCCGATGATATCTATTCCCCATACTGAGAACGGCCAAGGTGAAGTGAGAGAATGCAACTGAGAAGGTGGTACATGGATGAGATTGGCATAGACCTGACACTTGTGACATTTCTTCACATAGGCGTAGCAATCTGCTTCCATTGTCGGCCAATAATACCCAAGTCTGAGAATCTTCCTTGACAGTATCTTTCCGTTCATATGCGGTCCACAGACTCCTTCGTGTGTTTGCTCTATGAGTTCAGCTACTTGATCCTCATCTATACACAAAAGTTGGATTCCATCAAACGACCTTCTGTATAACTCTTCACCACAGATGACAAAATTCGAGGCCAATTTCTGAAGAGACCTTCGCTCTTTTCCTGAAGCTTCCGGCGGATGCCCTTTGCCCGAGATGAAGTCTTTGATATCTGTGTACCAAGGCTTGCCATCTGGACACCTTGCTGCTATTTCAATGGCGTTAACATGCGCCGGGGCCCATTGTAGCCTTACTGCTAATGGTTGAACCTCCATAGTCGCAGAAATATCAAGCATCGAAGCCAGAGTAGCTAATGCATCCGCAAAATGATTCTTCGTTCTGGACAAATGAGTGAATGTGATATTTTTAAATTTTCTGACCAGAGACTCTAGGTACGTATTATACGAGATCAACTTATCGTCTCTTGTTTTCCAGTTTCCGTTGATTTGACAGATGATCGGAATTGAATCTCCGAATATGTCTAGATCCTGAATGCACAAGGCTATGGCTGCTTCCAAACCTGCGATACACGCCTCATATTCTGCCATATTGTTTGTGCACTTGAATTGAAGTTTGATGGATATAGGGATATACTCTTTTCTTGGTGACACCAACACTGCCCCTACACCTTGGCCTCGATTGTTGACTGCTCCATCAAAGTACATCAACCACTTTGTGTCTGAAACTTCATCTTCCACAGCCATTATCTCTTCATCCGGAAACTCTGCTTTCAACAATTCATTATTTTCTGCTGATGAATCAGCTGACTGTTTAGCTATCACGCGCCCCTTAATTGACTTCTGAGTGATATAAGTGATATCGAACTCAGACAATAACAACAACCACCTGGCAGTTCTTCTGGTGAGGGCTGGCATCTCGAACAAATATTTCAATGGATCCATCCGTGAGAGGAGAAGGACCCTATTTGATAATAGATAATGTCTAAGCTTTTGAGTAGCCCAAACCAGTGCTAGACAGGTCTTTTCGAGGATGGTGTACTTCTGCTCGTACTCCAACATTTTCTTGCTGATATAGTAAATGGCTCTTTCTCGCTTCAGCCCCGGGTCTTGTTGCGCTAACATACACCCCATCGCTGTGTCAGTAACGGACAAGTACAGGAACATCGGTTGTCCTGGTATGATTGGTGACAAAACTGGTGGTAAAGCCAAACACTGCTTGATTTTCTCGAAAGCTTCTTGACACTCTTCGTTCCATTTCTTTGAAGCATTCTTCTTTAAGAGCTTGAAAATCGGTTCACAAGTCGTTGTCAATTGTGCAATGAACCTTCTCAAATATTGAACCTTGCCTAAGAACCCACGGATCTGTTTCTCGGTCTTTGGAGGCGCCATTTCTTGGATAGCTTTGATTTTCTGTGGATCTACTTCAATCCCTCTCTGGCTGACCAAGAATCCCAGCAGTTTTCCTGATGTAACCCCAAATACACACTTATTCGGGTTGAGACGAAGCTTGAACTTTTGAATCCGCTTGAAGAACTTTCTCAATGCCCCGGCATGCTCTTCTCTGGTCTTCGCTTTAACGATCATGTCATTAACATATACTTCGACCTCTTTGTGTATCATGTCATGCAATAAAGTAGTAGCAGCTCTCTGATATGTTGCTCCAGCATTTTTGAGTCCAAATGGCATAACTTTGTAACAATATGTCCCCCATTGAGTGATGAAGGCCGTCTTGATCATGTCTTCATGAGCCATCTTGATCTGGTTGTATCCTGAGAATCCATTCATAAATGAAAGGAGAGCATGGCCTGCCGTGTTGTCCACCAAGATGTCAATGTGTGGCAAAGGGAAATCATCTTTCGGACTTGCTCTGTTCAGATCTCTGAAATCCACACACATTCTGACTTTTCCGTCCTTTTTGGGCACCGGTACTATGTTGGCTAGCCATTCAGGGTATTCAACAACTTGTATGAAGCCGACATCCAATTGTTTCTGAACTTCATCTCTGACTAGCAATTCCCACTCTGGTTTCATTTTTCGGAGTTTTTGCTTTTTCGGCCTAACACCTGGGATTAGGGGAAGTCTATGTTGAACAATGTCTTCACTTAATCCCAGCATGTCATCATAGGACCAAGCAAAAACTTCTTTGAATTCCTCTAGTAGGGCAATTAATTCTGCACGCTCTTCAGGAGTTAATGTTTTGCCAATTCGAATTTCCCGAATTAGGGTTTCATCACCAATATTGATGGTCTCGATTTCTTCTTCGAATGGTTTTGCTCGACGCTGCTCCTCCTGCCTAATCATGTGTTTGATTTCAGGGGGAGTTTCGTCGGCATCCTCATCAGAGAGGGAGTCTTGATTATTATTATTATTAATTTGATCAAATAAAAAAGCAGAAATTGAAGTAGAGACAGGCGAATAAAAAGAAGAGTCTTTTATTTCATTCAAAGAAATCGAAGTTACAGCTGTTGACGCGCCCTCAATGGGCTCAGTATTGAAATCTTTAGAAATCTTTACAGACTCATCATCAGACTGGACTATCGTATGAACAGACTTGACAGACTCGGTAGACTCAACGGAAGATGCAACGGACTCTGCATCGGACTGAACAACGGCATGAAAAGACTCCTCATCAACGGGCTCGATCACAACTGTACCTACATCAAAAGAAACATCAGATATAGCAAACTCTATTTTTGACTCGGAAATGGACGTATAGCTAGAGACAACAGACTCTTTGATAGAAACAGGATTGTACTGGATGACGACTTGGGGTATGACCTGGGAACTCCAGTTCGTGAGGGGTCCCTCGGCTGGGGTGATAGAAACAGGACTGTACTGGATGACGACTTGGGGTATGACCTGGGAACTCCAGTTCGTGAGGGGTCCCTCGGCTGGGGTGATAAGGCTTTCAGGATCAAGAATCAGCGCATCTCTTCCGATCATGGCTACGATCGATAACAGAACCTGGAACAGGGAATTCAGAAGACACGGCTCAAGTATATCAGCCCAATCAACTTCTGGTTCAATCTCGTGAATCTGTAAGCTCGGGTACTCATCTGGCAGCTCCATATCGAAGAATATCTCAAACCCTGGCAGCTCTTGCCCTGTTAACTCATCAACCCACGGCTCTTCGCACCCACAGAATGCAAAGTCATCTCCCTCTCTGCGGTACTTACCATTTCTGATCAGACTAAATGGTTTCATCGGCAGCTCCAGACCCTGACGACAGAGCTCGGACCATTTCCGCATGTAATTTCTCATTTCTCTAATCTCATCACGAGAAGGTTCATATCCGAGTCCAAACAACCCTTCATTCTTTCTCATTGCAGGCCATTCGACTATCCCCTGATGATTGCGACCCAGACCTGCACCGGGAATGTACCCCTGTCTACGCATCATTTTTACAACCTGGGGATTAGTGCTGGTGAGGAACAAAATCTCTTCATTCTTTACTTTTTCAAATGATATGGCTGTGACTTCTACAGAGAACCCGGTCAGACTAACATCAACTTTCTTTCCTGAGGTACCCTCTTGCGAAATTTGGCCTACCTCTAAATCAGGATCACCCTTGACTGTTATCACCCTGTTGTTTCTGATGAACTTAAGTTTCTGGTGCAGTGAAGAAGGGATAACTCCAACTTTATGGAGCCAAGGTCGGCCAAGCAAGAGAAGGAAAGACGCTTTGATTTCGAGCACTTGAAACTCTATTTCAAAGATTTCTCCTCCTATCAGAATTTCGGTTGCTAGTGTTCCAATAACATCGCATCTGGTACTGTCATACGCCAAAATTCCTTGTTCAGAAGGGATGAAGTCATTCGGCCCAAATCCCAAGACAGTAGCAGTGGCTAACGGACATACGTTCAATGCGGACCCGTTGTCAACTAATACATCTGGGACCTTCTTCCCGTTACAGATAACAGTGATTTTCAGTGGACGCGTATGATTGCAACCCTCAGATGTCAGATCTTCATCAGTGAAAGAAAGAGTCTTGGACACCCTAGCCATCGCTACTAAACCAACCAGCTCATCAGATGTAATATCTACAGATACCTGTGCAGCATTCAACTCTCTTAGTACAACTCGACGGTGCTTTGGGGAAGCCATAAGCAAACCCCAAATTGAAATATTAGCCCGGGTCTTTTTAAGTTTACGTAAAAGATTCTCATCCTCTTCTTCGCAACTCGGCTTGTTCTGTTTCTGCGCTTCTGCGGCCCTTACAACTTCAGCTGGGTTCTCAGCTCTCAACTCAACAGGTTTGAAGATTCGCCCACCACGAGTAACATGGCGGACTTCGTCACATTGATCGTTCAAGAAATCAAAGTCATCATCATCAAAGCTTAGAACATACGGAGCGACATCTGGGACTTCCTCTTCATCACATTGAAGAACATAGGGACCAACAGAAGACTGGGCGTAGTCATCTTCATCTCCGCCCAGCACATAAGGTTTCTCTTCCTCTACTCCTTCAACTTCCTCGCCAAATGCCAAGACAGTCGGTGAATCGGAAGCGATAGCACAGATCAAGGAAGCAGGATCAAGAATAGGCTCTTCAGTAAAAACCGCCCCAATTGTAGGTGGAGGTCGTGCAGCATGAGTTGGTAATGGATTCCGGGTAATGTTTGGCATAGATACAGCAATTTTTTTCGCTTCTATCATATCCTGGATTTTATGCCTCAAGGCCATGCAGTTATCTGTTAGGTGCCCTGCTCCTTGATGATATGCACAAAACTGATCTTCACGCCAATATCTGGGGAGAACAGGTGGTGGAGGTCTCGATTCTAAGAGAGTGATCTTTTTGTCTCTTAGTAACTTCTTGAGAGCGACAGATAAGGGGTAAGGTAGCGGATCAAAATGCCTTGGCGCTTTCTTCGTTGGCTGCTCTGTCTCTGCCACAACTCTTCTTACAGGGCGTGCAACAATCACATTGTTAACTTTGGGCTTTGAAACTACCATTGGTTTCTTTCCATTCCTCGGATCAAAAGATGGCTTCGCCAGAGAACCCTTCAACAACGCATCTTCAGTTATGGTTCCTGTCTTGATCAAGTGATTGAAATCAGAATAATACTGCGTCGCCATGAAGTGGTAATACTGCGGAGACAAATTCTTGACCACAATTTTGATCTGATCTTCTTCAGAAGTGCGATTAGTCATCTGGGCCGCTTTTCTCCTCCATCTTCTTACAAAAGAGGTAAACGTTTCCTGAGGTCCTTGCTTTATTGCTTTCAGATCCCTCTTCGTAACTTCTATTCCTTCTTCCATCGAAAATTGCTCAACAAACTTGTTAGCAATTTCGTCTAAAGTTCTGAGGTCTTCGGGTTTCAGATGAAGGAACCACTTCTTAGCTACTCCTGTCAGAGACATCGGAAATACCTTAGCGGTCTGCTCTGGAGACAGCCCATACCCTTCTAGATTTGAAATGAACGACCTCATATGACTCCATGGGCACCCCGTCCCATCATATTTATCAAAATCTGGCATTCTGAATTTTGGAGGAAGGGTGACACCAGGGAAAAGGGAAAACTCAGACATATTGATCTTATTTGGGCCCTTAACTTGCATGCTTTCAACTTGTTGGGTCAATTTTTCAACTTTATCAACCAATTCCTTCTCCTTGCCTGGCTTAGCTGATTGCGGAAGACAGTTCTCCTCTACATATTGCTCGTCATAGAAATCATCTTCAGGGGAGATGACAGACAGATTAAAGCCTGGAATCACATTAGTAGGATTTTGGACGACAGGTGCTTTCGAGGTAGCGGCTTTCTCACTTTTCAACTGAGTAACTTCTTCCTTTAGGGAAGATACCTCTCTTGTAAGGTTCCTCATCATGTCTCTCATTTCAGCCAACATCTCGTTTGACTCGGCCATTTGGTTAAGACTAGGGGAGACAAGTGGAAATAAAGCGGGGGAGATAAGTGAAGAAGATCTACGACTTAGTCTCGACGTAGAAGATTGTTGGGACCAAGTAGGTTGTGAAATGGTAACTTTTTTCGGAGCAATGGCTTTTGCTTAACTCAAACTCCTGAAATGGAAGTAAAACACTAATTTAAATTAAGATAATCAGAAAGAATGTTATGCACAAATTGAAACAAGAGATAATACAAACACATCTCTCCCTTAGGTAAAAACCAGCAGTACAACAATTGTAAGAAGGGCCATGATGACCCATCAAATCAAAACGAATAACCATCACACTTAGGGTGTTTCAAATAAAAATCCGGCAGCATGACAACCCTTCAAAAGGATCGTGCCAATGTAAACTCATGGTTTATCACTAACACTAAAGAATAGGGCCACACTCAGAAGGTTTTAAATAAAATCCGGCAACATGACGGCCCCATAAAAGGATCACGGTAAGGTAAGCTCATGGTTTATCAATAATCCTAAATAGCAATCACACTGAATATATTCTGGGTAAAATCCGACAGCATAACGACTGTACAAAGAGATGTGGTAAGGTAAGCACATGGTTTGTCAACAAGCCTAAAAGGATAATAACCACTCAATGTATTTGGAGAAAATTCGGCAGCATGACATCTATACGAGGAGATGTGGTACGGTAAGCACATGGTTTGTCAACAAGCCTCAAAGGATAATTACCACACTCAAGGTATTTAGAGAAAATCCGGCAGCATGACGACCGTACTAGGAGATATGGTACGGTAAGCACATGGGTCGTCAACAAAGCTAGAAGAATAATGATCACTCTAAGGGTTTTAGGAAAAATCTGGCAGGATGACGGCTGTACTAGAAGGGACTCAGCAGCTAAACATGAAGAATACGCCGTCATGGTCAAGATAAAGTAGGGCTCTCAGCAAAAACACACTCTAGTAGTAATAATGGCAAAGCAGACTCATAATCGACAAGCGAAACGCGATCTGATCAGGATCAATCAAAGGGTCCGGCTCATGGAAGATAGATCAAGGCTTAAAAAGATAATGAGGTGAAACCAATGAACAGATCATAATCCAAAAGATGGATAGATAGGGAGAATGGATTAGATTATGAAAGAAAACCTAACTAAGAAGCAGACCCTAATCTAGTAAATAAATATATACATATACATATATATATATATGCATCCTAACCAGGGGCACCAACCCTAGTCTAATCTAGCAGAGTCAAGGAAGTCTTAACTCATGACAGACTGATGAGTGTACTAGGACCGTATTTGTAGCCACACGAGGTGAACTACCCTAGTCTATAAATGGGTCAAGGCTCCTAACTCTAGGCTCCACATGTGTAAGCAACACATGTTCATCCCCATATGAATGCAATATATATATATAAACACGGGCACTTCCTAGTTGAGTTTCACTAAGTCAGTAAGTATATACATAATATATAAAACAAAGTAAGGCTCCAGACTCAATCTATCGGGCACTATGCATATGATCCATACTTTAGATGTATAACACAAGTACACCTAGTGTTATACATAGTATGCTTCATTGCTCATCGGCTGCTGTAAACACAAGTACACCGAGTGTTTACGGCTGCAGCACTGGCGCATAGCTTGGAAATAGATTCAACGGCCCATAAGGTAATGACATCCCATCTGGTACGCGCCAAATCTATCCCGTGGAGCCAACAATAAAAAACAATGAAAGAAATAAAGAATATGGTAATGCATGTTGTGCAGTGTGTGAATCCCTTGTTTTAATTTACGCACCTATTTGGTGCCCCTGGCTTCTAGCGAAAAAGGTTCCCATTTATAATGATTTTACCCCAAAATTTCTTCAAAATTAATAAAAATGGCATTTTTACAGAGTTAGGCAATGTTCCAAGAACTCCCCAGCAGAGTCGCCAGCCTGTGGACCCCGATCCCGAGGACGGTGAGCGAGGGATACGAGATCCCACGTCAATCCTATAAGATCTCCACAATGTGAAGGAGAGCTCTACCAAGGAACTCTCGGAATGATGCCACTCACAGCATGGGTGGCGATATAAATGAGATACTTCTAGATTCAGGGACTACCCCGGAACCGAGACGTACCTATAACAAAGAAGAGTCGTCATCCAAGGAAATGGGCCCTAGATCCCATACAATACTCTGTCGCAGCGAATAACCAGAGATACAAAAGTCCGTTCCAGGTGACGAATGAGGAAGATCCGAAGAGCACCCCCAATTCGCCCAAGTGCGAGCACCTGGTCTCTTATGCCATTTATTATTAAGTTTGAAGAGTTTTGGGCGAAAATCAGATGAAATGGGAACGAGTATCCCCGAGAAAACGTCTATCTAAGCATGCACGACCCGGGAATGGGCAAAAGAAAATAAACATCCAAATCCTAACTCGCCGCATCTACTCCTAACCCATCACATCTAAGAAAGCAGTAACATCCGCATGCACAACTACAGCTAAGCAAGTAATATAGCAGATATGATGAGCAGGAAAGCAGTAAATATCTACACAGCTAAGCATATGATCATGATAAGTAAGCAGATAAACGTTACAACTAAGCATGTAAATAAGCATGTGGAGCTAAACACACAAGGAATAAGCAAACTGAAAGTAAACACACAAGGAACCAAAGACAAACACTCGATAAGCTAAAAGATGCAAGGAAAGAAAGGAATCAGAAAATCGACGGTATGCGTAAACCCAAAATGCCAGGGAAAAGAAAAGGAGACATACGATAGACTCAGGGAGCGATTCTAAAGGAATCGAGCTCAGTGATCCTGATCCGCTAAAGATCGGACAAGTCTCATGATTGTCATGACCTACCGTTGGGCTCAGCGAGGATAATCCCTGTGAAGGGGCCACGCTACGTTGTCACCCTCTCAAAACCCGATAAAACATCGGAAAACCGATAAAAACCAGAAAACCACGATCAAAATCGAAAATGGAATGAAAAGAAGGCTCTGAGTGACCTGGCAATCACCATCCTTGCCTAGGGCTGGCAATTTCACCCGAAAAAGCGGGGATCCGCCCCGCCCCGCCCCGTTTGGGGAGGGGATTCCCCGATTTGAAAGGGGAAGGGGAAGGGGAAGGGGAAGGGGAATATAAAAATTCCCCGGTGCGGGGAGGGGAAGGGGAAGGGGATGGAGTTGTCCCCGCCCCGCCCCGCCCCGCCCCGCCCCGCCCCGCTACGCCCCGCTAATCAATGCCATTTTTTGTAAATTTTTAAGTGTTTTTTTTAAGGAAAACTACTAGAAGCTCTGTGGATCGGCTACAAGATTCCCCCAAACATAAACTTAGCTTGTCTTTTCTTTTTAATTAGCTTCTGAGAGCATTTTGGGAACTATAATAACCTTTTCACAGATGTTGAAATAATAAAGACAAGCTGAGAGCCTGAGACGCTGAGTGTATGCAATTATCAAAAAATCGTAGTGCCAACAGAATTTTAGGGTTGGATTGCAGGTTTTAATTTTCAACAAGAAAAATTTAGCTACTAGAAATTTGTTTCATGTCAGCACTAGACTGAATTGCAGTTAAAGAAATAAGTCATTTGTTGATTTTGTTCTCTTCTCCATTCTCATTTCTCATGCTCATCTGGGGGTTAACATGCTATACAGAATGAACTAATGAACATTATTTTGCGTGTGTGAGCGCCCACTTATGGACTTTTAAAGTTCATTGTGACTACTGAAATAGATACTTTTTGCACATTGGCTGCCTGATAATGAAGGTAATCCTGGTGCTCATTTCCTATTTATCATTCCATAATTTATGCAGAAAATTGCTGAAAGATGAGGTCCTGTTGTTATTTATGTTTGTTGTCTCATCCATGCATTTCTTATTTTGTCTATCTGTTTGTTGATCACATGAATAGAATCATAGCATTCATCACAATATTGTCTGTAATGGACGTAGAAGAAAGAAGCTCTGTTTGCTGGTTTGGTTGGGTTCCAAAGAGGGGGCGGGGCGGGGATTTTGTCCCCGAAGGATGCGGGGAGGGGAAGGGGATTAGATATTCCCCGCGGGGAGGGGAGGGGGATTCCCCACCATCCCCGCAAAGGGGAAGGGGAAGGGGAAGGGGAGGGGGAAAATTCCCCGCAGAGGGGAAGGGGAAGGGGACCCCAACATCCGGCCCCGACCCGCCCCGTTGCCACCCCTATCCTTGCCCATTTTGATTTTTGTTTTGAAAGGTTTGAAAGATTTTTTGGATGTTTAAATGATTTTTTGAAGGATTTAAATGATTTTATTGAAAAGTTTGACTGAACTTGGGATGAAGATCCCAAGCTGCCTACGTACCCTGTGGAAAGGGATCAAGCCAAAGTAGTTCGAAACAGCTTTTCGAAATACGCTTTGAGTTATTTTTGAATTTTTGTTGCTTTGCATTTTTTATGTATTTTTATCCCTTTTGATTGAAAGGGGGTTTTGGCTCAAGAGGTTGCCGTCCGTCATCGCCTAAACCCGACAAAGTGTTCATGTGATCGAGGGAATCCCGAAACTCAAAAAGGATCACAATGAATGTAAGGAGAATGACTCTGAATGGAGAAGAGACCCAAGAAAATGTCCCTATAATCGAAGGAATCCCGAAGCTTGAATAGGACCCCTAGGAACGTGAGCAGAATGAACCCGAAGGAAGATAAGGTAGAACCCCTGAACCCTATGAGAAGTAATGATCTCGAAGAAAAGGGAACCCCTTAAGCCCTGTAAGAGATGATAAGATAGGAAAAGGGATATGAAGGGCAAAGGGGTGGCACAAGAAACATTCCGTCATCGCCTGGATCGGAGAGGGGGTGTGAACGTCGGACACAAATGATAACCCAAATTCTAATGAAGATTCTCAAAATGAGAGAAAATCCTTAGAATGAAAGATGTAACCTAGGTCTTGACTTGGAACCCAGTAAAGAGAGGCAGAGACAGGACAGCGAGAGTGCAGCAATATCAACAACTAATGGATGAGGTGCGTACTGCTCAAGCCATACAAATAACGAGCGGTAGTTATCAACGATAACTTCATATTTGGAGCTCATTGATGGGACAATTGAACACCATATATTGGAAGACCTTCCCTTGTACAATATGCCAACCATAATTCATCAATCCATCAACAATAATCAAGCAAAAATATTGGGTTAGCGAATCAACAAAGGCAATTATTCTTAAAACATCAACCTGTACAATAACTCCTCTATCAATTTATTGCCTCACCATCATTAGATCGTTAAGTTCAATATTTGCATTGATTCATTATGAAAATTAGCATCTCACTAAGCTTATTTGCCTACTGAAAATAGTAAAAATGGCACTTCTGAAAAGGACAAATGTATAACTATCAGATCAATGTTGTTACTACTCAATTGATACTAGCGCACACGAAATATATAATAGGCTAAGACCAATGACAAAATGACCATTATGCTCACAATATAGCTTAATCAATGATGAGTACTACTTATAGAATCAACAATAAACCCAAAATTAATGAAAGAACAACCATCACATAACTCAACCCTTAATGAAATATCTGTAAAATCTTCAACAAGCTAGAACCAGTGAAAAAAATGACAAATATATCAGCTATGCAACCCAATCACTGGAAGTATGACCATCAAAACAATAATACAATCCAATCGAGGATGGAACTCATGATATTACCACTAAGCTAAGATTAATGAAAGAATGACCATCATGCAAGTATTAGGAGCCATTCAAACAAAACAGACAGAACTCCTTAGAAATGAAGGACTAAATGAAATAAAAGGAAGATTACCTGAATATATAGATCAGAGGGGGGGAGGTCTCTTTGTGCTTTTCCCTTTTCTCCTTCTCTTCAATAGTTCGAAATCCGCCAACTCCCTTTTACCTTGGGGAAGACAAATTCCGGCGAGACCTTCACCGGCTGGGGTCAGATTTGAGAAACGAGAGGCAAATGGTTGGCAGAGGTATGGAGATTGGGACCAGAGAAGATGCAATGGGGTTTATTGGGATGGTTTTGCTTTCGAATGTTTGTTGTGAGCTGTAGAGGTAAGTACAGGTTCCGGATTTTAGGCGGGGATGCCGGATTTAGGAAGGGCCACCGGACTAGATGGGAATGGGTTTGTGGAATCACCTGGCAGAGGAAGTGGAGGTTGGGTGGTGATGTTGGCCGGAGGTGGAGATTTGGTCGGAGAAGGTGGTCGGTGTAAAATCAAAATCAAAATGGGTTTTGTGATGGGAATAAAGGGGGTGGACAGATCCACCGGTGGAGATGTGAAAATGGTGTGGGTTTGAAGGTGGGTTTGGACATGGGTTTTCGAAGTGGTTTGGGGTGGGAATGGTGATGGTGGAAAAGAGATCCGGTGTTAATGAAGATAAGGCGGAGAAGATGGTCGAGTGACCGAAGGTTCGATCGGATTCCGGCAAAGTCACCTGAATCAATGGAGGTTGGGAGTGAATTTTGGGTTTAATGAAGCAATAAGGAAGATAGAAAATGGGATCTGTTGAGGATAGATTAGGGATGTGGGTTACTAGAAAAATGAGATGGGTTTGATTGGGATGGAGATGGGGTCTTGTTGGTGGCTCATAGAAAATGATGGTGGTGGTGTGGCAATGGAGTATTAGATTCCGGTGAGATAGGGCCGGAATCGAGGTGGGCTGACCGGAGAAGGTGGTGTTGGTGGAGGTAGTTGGTGGCCGTGGAATGGGATGGGCTTGCCGGATTCCGGCCGGTGACAATGATCGGAGGAGATGGGGAGGCCAAAAAGTGAAAACCAAATTCTTCCCTTCCTTTCTCTGTTACTCCCTTTTTCTCCCTTTTTTTTTTCTCCCTCTCTATCTCTCTCTCTCTCTCTGCCACTGTGCTCTCCCTCTCCCCTGTTCTTTCTTGCGGCTGCCCCTTTCTAGAGAGAAAAAAAAAAATGAAGAAGCCCTCCTTTCAACCCTAATTCGGCACACCCTTGCCTTGATATTTGCACACCCCACTTGCTTTTTGTCTACTTTATTTGCTTGCACACGGGTATTGGTAGTGGCACATCCTCGCTTCAATAATTGACCCCTCTTCTGCTTAGCGCAGTTGATAATGGGACAAACTTGTCTTGTCTTTCCTCCAAATTTTGTTCGATTTTTCTGAAAATTTGTAGAGTATTCCTTAGAGCAGTAACAATTTTTCGGGAGCTTTATATTCACTGAAGGACAAGATTAATTGGATAAAATTTTGGACTTTTCTCGTGTTTGGATTTGGTTTCGGGAATTCCGGGATTGGGATTTTATTCGATTCTGGGAAAGAGGTCCGGTCAAAATGGGGTGTCTACAGGCTCATCAGTGTAGGATCATATTTGGAGCATTTATTGTCATATGACTCGTATGGCTATGAAGTTATATTTATATCCAACATCACTACTGCAATATATCTTGCAACTATAAGCTGTATTGGGAAATCGAGTGGTCTCTAACAGCTTTGGGCTAATGTGGTGCAATGGATTGATATGTGGACCTATTTTACTGTTTTGGACATTTACCTGGGATGACTTGGAGATGACAATGAACTCTCCCCATTTATATTCTCCCGGTGTTCAGGCTGTGATGCTTCTTTCCCATATAATGGCTTTTTTCTTGAATTACAATATATTTTTTAAAACGATTCTCAATTCTGAGCTTACACAGACAATGTGTGATAATCTGAAGGATCTGTTTACTGTTGGACTTGGCTTGCTATTGTTTGGTGGGCTTCCATTTGGTATGTTAAACATCATTGGACAATGCCTCGGTTTGTATGCTTACTGTAAACTCAAAGGGAAGTAGCTTTTCTTTTGTTAAAGCTCATTTACTGTCAGAGGAGGAGTAATTCCTCGAGGGGTGGCAGTTACAATCTTCAATAGTGACATAATCTCGAAACTAATTCCTCGGTTTGTATTCTTACTACTGAACTGTTCTGAAGGAGCTTTCTCAATAGAAAATCAAGTGTTTGCTCAAGGGGTGGCCTGTTAATTCTGCCTTGGTTTACTTGTTTGATGATGAAAGAAAATTTGGATGGGAGTTTTGGCTACTAGTTGGGGATTCTTAGTGGGGGGATTTTGGAACTTTTGGGTTGATGACTTGAGGAGGTCTTTGAGAATAGTTAAACCTAGCATTGAGCGCAGCTACCGGTGAAAGGAAGAAAAGCAGCGTAATACTGAAGCAGTCATCAGAGAAGAGTATGGAAAAAAATTAGAGATGCATGTTCTCCCCCATTTCTTCATCACAATTTTTTGTCTTCATAGCTTGGTATAACATGTACTCCTGTGGCTTACAGTCGACTTTAACTTTTGGCTTTCTATAATCTTTATTTTTTAGCTTTAAAAAAAATCTTGAAATAACTACTTACAGGAACTGGCATCTCTCAATTTGCGCTGTAGCTGAATGGTCTTGCCAAAGAAAGAAGAAACAGATTGCATTATGGCCGGACAGCTCTTCAAAAGGTGTAAAAGTCGTTCAATATTCTCTGAAGGTTCTTCCATGGGAACTCCATTGATGTTTGCTTGATAAGTAAGGTATCTCTGAGCCTGCTGGTAGAATCTCCTTTAAGGTTGCATTGTGTCAAAAAACATTAAGCTCCAAAACAAGATTTCAAGTCACGAATTACTGGTTTCTGAACCAGTAAGATAGCTATTGGCCTCTATACCTCAGATATGGAGCTTCCTTTGACTATTTCCCTAATCTGGAATAGCAGGGATAAAATAAATCTGTTAGTAGTGAATTTCCTCTCAATTGAAACTCTGATCACATAGGAAAATTGCCATAAGTCTCATTTGTAATGCCTTGGAATGTTGAGCATTTTATTTAAAATGCTTTGAAGTTAATGTTTGGAGCTAATATACAAATAAGGTTCACATGTTATGTGATAGCCTTTGGTGTTCGATACAAGTCATGTGATAGCCTTTGGTGTTTTGGTATTTTTCATTACTAAAGGACTTGCATGAAGATTTGATTTTCTATTAATTGAGAGGAACTTGGAAGTTGCTATTTAGTCCAGGAACATTTCAGAACCTCAGACCATCATAAACGTCTTACACCAATTCAAAGGGTTAAGTTGCGGCTTGTATACTTTCTGATCAGATCAAGTGCCATACAGTTGAGACTTACTAATCCCTATCCTCTTGCTTACAAGTGTTGAGGGAATTAGCAATTCATGTCCCATAAGTTGAAGAGTTTGATTCTTATTGAAACCTGCTCCAATTGATTAGCACTAAATTTCAGCAGAACTCACTGTTGGCTACGACAGTTGAAGCTTATTTCATAATAGTGTTCTGATTAATTGCAACTGCAACAGAGTCTAATTTTCAGTCCTCTATAAAACAGTTCAGAGTGAGAAAGGTCACAACTTTTAGGGCCCGTTTGGATACCTCATATTTGTATTTGGATTTGGAGTAGAGTTTTGAATACAAAACGAATAGATCCGCCAGCTCATGTTGAGGGAGACAGAGAGGGAAGAGGGTACTTCCTACTGGAGGGGAGAGGTTGAGGAGCAAAGAGGGTGACAGAAACAGCCAGATCTATAGATTTCCAACTACTTATTTCCACAGCATATTTGGAAATCTGATTTTTTTCAGTGTCTGTCGCTGATTTGGAAATCAAAGGATTTGATCCTGATCCAAATCACAACACAAAAGGTGCTGCAAATGTGAGAAATCCAAATCAAAATCTTCTCGGCATCCAAAAGGGCCCTTAGTGAATTTCTGGTGTCAGCTTATATTGAGCGGGGATTGCCTTATTATTCTACAGCCTTGAACACTTGTTTCACTAGATGTTTGTAATGCTTCAAGTGTGTATATACTTCAACTTAGCTGCTAGCTTTCATTTCCAGTTGAGTATACTCTCTTTTAGTCTAGGCTTCTCATTGCTTGCATTAAGATAGAGCAATAGTCCCAACAGAATGAACTATGATTTTACATTTGAATTAAGACTACGGAAGGAGCTCTAACTGAATTATGGTTGTATATTTAAATCGAGAGAACTATATCTCTCAACAGTGAGAAACCCATTTCCAAGTAAAGTGAGACAATTAGACTATTAGAGTGTTTCTCACTTACTTAGATAATTTTTTTTCACAATGAAAGTTTTGAAACACCATGTAATCCATGTTAACGCACAGTATTAGGGCTGTCAACTGTTCAATCTAAACCGGTGGGACATAGAGAGAAGTTGTGTTGTGTTTTTTGTAAAATGATATATTTGCCCCCATTTTTACTTTGGGCAGCCTCCTCTAGTGTAACAGATTAGCCATAAATACACTAGATGGGGCTGTCCCAATTTTAAAAAAAGGGGCGAATATATCACTTCCCGTGTTTTTTATGTCTCATTTACCATGCGTTTCTTCAACATTGGCGGGTTTTCTTTTCGAAAAATAATAATAATGATGATTTTAAAATAATAGTAAATAATTTTTAACTATATGGTTGGATTGGTTGGTCGAATTTGATTGATGATGAAATTATATGCATTGTTTAATTCAATTCAAAGTAAATGTGTTTGGGAATAATACATAGTAATCTTTTATTTACATTGTCTAATTCAAGGGAAATGTTATCAGCACAACTGTATTTTGATGAGGGC
Organism: Tasmannia lanceolata; assembly: GCF_043159265.1. Lineage (NCBI taxonomy): Eukaryota > Viridiplantae > Streptophyta > Magnoliopsida > Canellales > Winteraceae > Tasmannia > Tasmannia lanceolata. Next base: position 55,456,016 of record NW_027518714.1, read on the forward strand.
ACTCCTCACTTTATTAAAAGTACGGTCTGTCCCGCACCATAGGATGATCTAAACCGTCCATTACATGGGCCACAGCCTAAATTGGTTGTGCCGCAAAAAACATTTCCATGTTTTTCTAAGGATAATCCAAACCGCACCATAAGTTGATGGCAAGATCATTTTTTTTTTCCTAGTTACAAAATATTACATATGAAGAGTCATATTCCTAAAGCTCAATTTTACCCTATTTTCTTTTTGTGCAATCCAGGTTTTGCTTGTGACTGAAGACATGATATTTATATTTTACATGGGAAATGATATATTCGCCCCTATTCCACTTCGTATATTTTACACGGGAAATGATATATTCGCGCCTTTTTTTTTACTTGGGACAGCCCCATTTAGTGTAAAAGAGTAGTCATAAATACACTAGAAGGGGCTGTCCCAAGAACTGTTGAAAAGGCAATCTATTGATTTCTATTGAACAAAACACTATGGCTGTGTTTGGGTTGCCAGAATCAGGAATTGGAGTCTTCATCATATTCCAATTCCAATTGTGATTCTCCACCGGAATGACAGTAAAAATTCTAATAAAAACTCCATTCTGGCCATGGTGGAATCAGAACAGGAAACAGATCTCTCTCTCTCTCTCTCTCTCTCTCTCTCTCTCTCTCTCTCTCTCTCTCAGTTAAACTAGGAAAAAACAAGAGAGAAAGAGCATGTTAGGAAAAAGCCCCCTGCCCAAAAAAAAAAAAAAAAAAAAAGGAGGACTCCACGAGTTAAACAAGACACCAAAAAACCAACAATCTCTATCTTGCTCACCACATAAGTGGTAGACAAGGGACCAAAAACACAGCAATCTCTTTCATTGTTTGTCACTACCCACCTTAAAAGATTTTTTTATTGGCATCTCCTCTTGTTTGTTGTTGCCACAAACCACATTTGACCTTTTGAAGCACTCGCTACACACTTCATCGAATCTAGTTTCATCAACACGGCTAATGTTCATGTGTAGCTAGTCTAACTCTAGAGATATATCTTCATCTATTCTCTCCCCCACTGTAAGAATTGCATTCATTAGCAATGGACAAAATCCTTCACCAAAAGACGAAAATCCATTGATATATACATTTAGCAACAAAAACATATCCACCCTAATAACTAACGTCATTTAAGTGAGATATACCATTTCCCAAAAACACAACACAACTTGTCTCTATGTCCCACCAGTTTAGATTGGACCGTTGACAGTCCTAATTTTGTTCGTTTAAAATGGGTTACATGGAGTTCCAGAACTTCGATTGTGAAAAAAAGTATCTACTTAAGTGAGATAAACTCTAATTCTCTCGCTTTACTTGAAAATGTGTTTCTTACTCTTGAGAGATATAGCTCTCTCTCATCAGTTATAGCTCCCTCTCAATTCAAATGTAGAACCATGCATAGTTCATTCTGTTGGCACTACTGCTCTTTTTGTAATGTAAGCAATGAGAAAACTAGGCTAAAACAGGTTATACTCAACTGGAAATGAAAGCTAGCAGCTAAGGTGAAGTATATACACAGTTGAAGCATTACAAAAGTTGTGACCTCTCTGATGCCTGACAATACACTACATTTAGTAGAAGTGTATACACACACTTGAAGAATCAGACTCTTCAACTGGTGTAAAATATGGGACATGGATTGCCAATTCCCTGAACACTTGTAACCAAAAGGACATGAATTAGTAAGTCTTGACCATATGGCACTTGATCTGATCAGACAGTATACAAGCCCCAACTTAACCCTATGAATTCTGTGTATGAGACGTTTCTAATGGGCTGAGGTTCTGAAATGTTCCTAATAGCAACATCCAAGTTCCTCTCAATTAATAGAGCATCAAATCTTCATACAAGTCCTTCAGAAAGGTAAATTACCAAAACAACAAAGGCTATCACATGACTTGTATCAAACAGCAAGGGTGTATGAAAATTATCAAAACACCAATGGCTTTCCCGACTTGCCCTGCATCACCTTCCCTCCATGCTTTTACTCCCAATATTACGAATCAACTTCCTCTTGTCCATCCATACTCCGCGAAGATGTTCCAGATATTTCTTTGCGTCTTCCTCCTTTATCTTCAAACCCTTTTTCTCAGTCATTTTTGTCTTGAAACTCATTTTATCTTCCTCAGTTTTGGCCATCTGCTCCTTCATTAACAGATGATTGTCGTAGAGTGAGGCTTCAGTCTTTGTCAACTGTTGGGAGAGTTCTTTAATCATTGCTTTCAGATTGCTTTTTTCTTCAAGAATGGATTCTTTTTCCTGCTCCCATTTTTTATTGACATCTGCGAGTCTTTCCATTTGATTGACCGTCTGAGATAGTGTTTGTCTTAGAAAATTGGCTTCAGAAGAAACACGATCGGCCGCGTCTAAATCCTCCTGGTAGGAATAGTAATCGGGCACTAAACACTCGATATATTTCTTAAAGTTTAGAAGTTTGAAAGTTCGACCCGGAGTTCTGTTCTCATTGGCCAACAATATGTCAATCGCATTTTTGAGTTCCAGTTGAAATTCTTTGGAAAGAAATAATTCCAATTCCATAGAAGATGCGATAACCACAATCTTCTTTGCATTTTGGATTTCGGTTGATTCAAGCACGATTGAACTGGATGATCGGGGCTCAGGTGAGGAAGCAGATTCATCTAGGATCAGCTGGCGAAGATCCGCAATATAGTCTATGATTGTAAGGGATGGAAGCATCTGAAAATTCAAGAGTCAGTATTTTGAACCAAATTACTAACTAGTTGAACATTTTGTTTAGATTACCAACCTCTAGGGGAGTGGCTGGATGTTCCAAGGAAGGAGAAGGAGAAGGAGAATAGCTAAAAGAATAGCTAGGAGAATGGTTAGGAGAATCGTTAGGAGAATGATAACCAGATTCGGTATGAAGTGTTGGCAAAGAAGGCTGCAATGAATCCTGAGGTAGATTCTCAGAAGGTAAGGGGGAAGGAGCTTCTGTATGATGAGAGGCTAATATGGAAAATTCATTCATGGCTTCCTCAGTAGCTTCTCTGATCATCGCTACGTCAAATTTTTGGGTCTTGCAGTGCACACCCTCAGTTTGCTTCTACCAAAGAAAATGAGAAATAATAAGATAAGACCGAAAGGATACTACTGTCAAAATCAAGAATGGCAAAATTACCTGCTTCTTTGACGGGCTAACAGTTGATCTGATTTTGGCAGGTCTACCTCTCTTTCTGGTAGGAGAGAATGGTTCCTTTTCTTGTTCTTTTTCTCCCTCTCTTTCCTTTTCTTCCAAAGAGGAATCATTTTTTAGGGTGACAGGGTTTGCTCCCTCTTTCACTATCTTCTTCACAATCGGAGGATTATCTGCTAAAATGAGATGCAAAGTTAGATAAGTCTTGTAGAGGCCCGGATTTCGAATGCCTGAAGGCCGGCCCGTTAATTAACCTACAACATTCTTGCGGAAATAAAGACCAACATTTAAAACAAAGTCCACCATGAAATAAAATAATCATAGCCTCAAATCTCATCAAGGATAATATAGAATAAGTAAATCTTCAAGATTTACGTAACACAAAACTAGACGTCTAAATTCTAAAGTAAACGCATAAAAGGAAACTAATCATTAAATCTCTAGATCGTCGCTCCTTCTCTATTTCCCATTCTCTGGCATGGTCCTATTGAATGTGAGTGGTGTCCACATCTGAAAATATATAAGGTGTGAGTTTCAACCACAGAAACCCAGTAGGAAAAAGAAGTTTTTATATCATTTAAGAACACAACAAGAACAAAAACTAATAATATTAGTGGCGGCAACGCCTTTCCGTGGAGATTTACTAAATTCTTTGAGGAAATTCAAGATCGTGTGGGCGATGCTCCCCTTTCTTTCTGCCATATAAGATCAGCTAACGATGTAACCGATAGGTTAGCTAGGGAAGGGGTATGTCTTGGAGCTGTATGTTTTTCTCCCTCCTTGATGTATGTATCTTCTCTTTTCAGGGTCTCACTTCATGTTTCTTTCTAGTTTTTTATTGCTCTGTATTTGTCCCCATTCTTACAATGAAATTTTCATCATTCAATAAAAATTATTCGAATTAACATATACTAATATGATGGGGTGTAAAAACTCCAGCCACTCACAAGCTGCCACCTGTCCCAGAGCAGGTAAACTCCAGCCACTCACAGGCTGCCACCTGTCCCAGAGTAGGTGAACTCCAGCCACTCACAGCCTGCCACCTGTCCTGGAGTAGGTGAACTCCAGCCTCTTACAGGCCGCCATCTATCCTGGACACCTGTCCAGGACACCTCACCAGGTTTTCCCTATAAAAAGGGATTCAAAGCTCAAACCAATGGGTAATGCGAAAATCCCTTCTCTCCCTAAACTCTTAGACATCTCCACTTCACTCCTGCTCATACTGACTTGAGTGTCGAAGGGCCTGTCCGGAGTAAAACCCGGTCTGGTCTTCTGACCTCGCTTGCCTTGTGCAGGACTCAGCCCTCATAGCAGGACTCGTTTTCCACCACCTCACTCCTCGTTCACTCCGGTCCCTCAGGACTCAGCTCCCCTAGTCATCCAGCTCAGCTCTCACGTCACTGCTGTACCTGTTACCGATTTTAGGTCTAACAGATTGGCGCCATCCGTGGGACCCCAGAACTAAAAGCTGTCTTTACACCCCACTCACAAAAATGGCAGGACGCAAGAGTACGCGGATGCCTACTGCGCGGGCGCGGACTACCCAAACCGCGCTACCCCGCAGGACCCGGAGCGAGCGAATTGCATCACTAGTAGTAGCAGCTTCTGCTACAGCAGATCAGAGCCCGACTCGCTCAGAACATCTGAATCCTTTGCCCACTCCGGAGCAGGTTCAAGCTCTATTTCAGCAGATGACAGCCCTCGTTGGGCAGTACCAGCAACTACTTCAAGTACCCCCTTAACCTCCCCCAGAGGCTCCGCGATCTGTCCAAGGAAGGCCAGACGTCCACAGGGGAGAGTCATCATACCATGGTGAGGGCCGAACTCATCATTCCACCAGACAAGTCCCTCACCCCGCGACGAGGCATGCCCAAACAGAGCCTCATCGCCGTGAAAGGTCGCGTTCCCCCTCCGCACAGAGGCGCCGAGCTCATGAAGATCGCGCGCCACCAGCGAAGCGCCGACCTCGTCGTATGAGTCGGGAGAGCCAATCCGGCTCTGCGGCGAGCCAGTCTGTGGAAAGGATCAGGTCCTTGGACCACAGGACGGATCCGCTGCTACAGAGAATGGAGGAGATGGACCATCGGATAGAGGAACTGGCGAAGGACCAGAGCCGGCCCGTCTCCAGGGCGTTCTCAAGTAGGACGCCATTCACTGATGATGTTCTGGGTGCCCCAGCACCCAGAGGGTTTAAAATGCCCGCCGTCCCTCAGTATGACGGCACTACAGACCCCGTGGACCACTTGGAGACGTTCAGAACAATTATGCTCCTGCACGGAGCTTCCGATGGCTTTCTTTGCAGAGCGTTTCCAACGACGCTAACTGGCGCAGCAAGAGACTGGTATTCCAGGATCAAACCGAACTCCATCAACAATTTTGATGATTTTGGAGAGGATCTTGTCCGCCACTTCATGAGCAGCCGCAGGCCAAGGAAAACAACAGCTTCCCTGATGGCCTTGCGACAGGACGACAACGAGCCTCTGAAGGTGTTCGTCCGCCGATTCAACAGGGAGGCACTTCAAGTGCCAAATCTAGATCCCTCAGCAGCAATGAATGCGCTCCTCGCAGGCGCCAGGTCTAATGAATTCCGTCGAGTGGTGGCTCGACAAAATCCGCACTCACTAGCGGATCTTATGGCCGGAGCAGAAGAGTACATAACGGTGGAAGAAACACTGGCAGCTCTTAATTCAAATCGGAGGATAACCTCTGAAGAGAAAAATCTCCCTAAGCAGCGCAGGGAGGATAAACCTCCCAGGAGAGAGAAGTCTCCGCCTCCTCAGAGAAGAGAAGAAAACTTCACGCCTCTCAACACCTCCAGAAAGCACATACTGGCGGCGATCAGCGAAGAAGAGTTCGTGAAGTGGCCTGCTAGAATGATCTCCAAGGGAAACAGGAGAGATCCCTCAAAGTACTGCCGGTTCCACAAGGACCACGGCCACGACACAGATGATTGTTGGCAACTCAAGCAGGAAATTGAACAACTCATCAGCCGGGGCTATTTGAAAAAGTATATTCGAACTGACAGCCGCAACGAAGAGCGCAGAGGAAAGAGCCCCCAGGGCCGCAGCCCTCGAAGATCACAACAGCCCCCTGCTCGGGACAAAACCCCTCAGCTGGGCAATGCGCAGCCTGAGGCACCCCAACCTCAGCCAATGGGGGGTCATCGGTATAATTATGGGTGGGCCTGCAGCTGGGGGCACCTCTTCTACCGCCCGCAAAGCATATGCACGGCGAGTTAACGCCATGCACACAACCAGCAAAAAGACGAGAACGGAGAATGAGATCTCCTTCTCAGATGCAGATCTGGATAATCTTATCCTGCCCCACGACGATGCACTGGTTTTAACCATGCTCGTCGCCAACTGGGAGGTGAAGAAAATCCTCGTAGACAATGGGAGTTCGGCGGACATTCTATACTACCACGCCTTTGAGAAAATGATGATAGGCGACGACCGTCTGAAGCCGGCAAACTCAGATTTATTTGGCTTCTCCGGAGAGGTCGTAAAAGTGGTGGGGCAGATCGAGCTCCCTGTTCTTGTCGGAGATCCACCTTGTCAAGCTTTCGCCATGGTCAACTTTCTAGTAGTAAGGGCCACTTCGGTCTATAATGCTATCTTGGGACGGCCTGGCCAGAACCTCATCCGTGCAGTAGCCTCGGCCTACCACCAAAAAATGAAGTTCATAACCCCCAATGGTGTGGGGGAAGTTCGAGGAGATCAGCCTCAATCCAGAGAGTGCTACGCAACGGCACTTAAAGGCAAAAATGCAGTGGAGTCACTGCCAATTGAACTGCTCGATGTAAGGGACGAGCTCAGAGGGACTCAACCTGCTGAAGACCTCCTCTCCATCCCACTGTGCCCAGAGGACAGTGAGAAAGTCGCTCTGATCGGTTCCTCCCTCAGCACCGACATTCAGCACCAGCTCACCAATTTTCTCCAGGACAATGCAGATGTCTTTGCATGGGTTCACGCCGATATGCCCGGCATTGATCCAGAGATCAGCACACACAGGCTCGGTGTTGATTCAACCTGCAGACCGGTGAAGCAGAAGAGACGACATTTCGCCTTCGAAAGGCGGCAGGCAATAAAAGAAGAAGTGGAGAGGCTTCTGAAGGCTGACTTCATTCGCGAGATTCGATACCCGGACTGGTTGGCAAACGTAGTCCTAGTCAAGAAGACTAATGGGAAATGGAGGACCTGCGTCGACTTCACCGATCTGAATAAGGCTTGTCCTAAGGACAGCTATCCACTCCCGAAGATCGACCAACTCATTGACGCCACAGCGGGTCATGAACTGTTGAGCTTCATGGACGCCTTCTCCGGATACAATCAGATCAGGATGTACGAGTCGGATATACCAAAGACCTCCTTCGTCACAGATCAAGGGATTTACTGCTACCGAGTTATGCCCTTCGGCCTCAAAAATGCCGGAGCCACTTACCAAAGGCTTGTGAACAAACTTTTTCAGAACCAGATCGGCCGTAACATGGAAGTCTATGTAGACGATATGCTGGTCAAAAGTCGGAGTGCGCAGGATCATGCGTCTGATCTCAGAGAAACATTTCAGGTCCTGAAGAAGCACAACATGAAACTTAACCCCACCAAGTGCACATTTGGTGTCAGCTCGGGGAAGTTCTTAGGATTCATGGTGAGCCAGCGAGGGATAGAAGCAAATCCAGAAAAGATCAGAGCCGTGATGGAGCTTACTGCCCCAAAAACCATCAGGGAAGTCCAGCGGCTCACAGGAATGATAGCGGCGTTGGGTCGCTTTATCTCCAAATCAGCGGAAAGGTGCCTCCCCTTTTTCAGCGCGGTCAAGGGACTCAAGACCGCGCCCTGGACGGAAGAATGCCAGGTCGCATTCGAAGAGCTGAAAAGATATTTGTCCTCTCCGCCATTATTAACAAAGCCGGAGCCTGGCGAGGAGCTATTTTTGTATCTCTTCATCAGCTCCACGGCTCTGGCAGCTGTACTCGTCCGTGAAGAGCACCGCCAGCAAAAACCTATTTATTATGTTAGCAAGGTTCTTCACGACGCAGAAACAAGGTACCAGCGGGTCGAGAAATTGGCTTACGCGCTGGTAATGGCCGCCAGGAAGTTAAGGCCGTACTTCCAAGCTCACACTGTAAAGGTCTTGACTGATCAGCCACTTCGACAAGTTCTCCATCGACCAGATATCTCCGGGCGACTTGTGAAATGGGCTGTAGAGCTAAGCGAGTTCGATATTCAGTACGCACCCAGGCCAGCTATCAAGGCCCAAGTACTGGCAGACTTTGTAGCCGAGTGCACTATCCCCCACCAGGTCGTCGACCCTGAAGCATTACAGCTCCCAGTTATAGAGAAAGTAGTCCCTGAAGAGCGTATGACAGAGGAAATTCGGACGGCAATCAGGCCACCTTCAGCCGGACAGGACTCCATAACCAGCACACCGACTTGGGAAGTATATGTCGACGGATCTTCAAATAAAAACGGCTGTGGAGCTGGCCTCATCCTCACTGGGCCTGATGAGTTCACTGCGGATTACGCCCTGAGATTCGGGTTCCGTGCATCAAATAATGAGGCGGAATATGAGGCCCTCCTTGCCGGAATGAGCCTAGCAATTCAGACCGGCGCCCAAAAATTGAAAGCATACTGCGACTCGCAGCTGGTAGCAAACCAGATCCAAGGTGTCTACGAAGCCCGAGACGAGCGTATGATTAAGTACCTCGCCAAGGTTCGCCAACTTTCCAGCCGGTTTGCAAGTTTCGAGGTCATCAGAGTGCCAAGAACAGAGAATGCCAAAGCTGACGTGCTGTCAAAACTGGCTGCCTCTGGATATACCACTCTCGGAAGCATACACATGGAGTTTCTACAGAGGTCCAGCATCGACAGTAAAGCCATGGAAGTCATGCAGGTGGAAGATGAGCCGTGCTGGATGGATGAGATCATAGGTTATCTGCGCGATGCTAGACTCCCGGAGGATAAGAAAGAAGCTCGTAAGGTGATACAGAGAGCTGCCCGATTCTCCCTCAGTGGTGACAATCTATACAAAAGGTCATATACTCTCCCATATCTGAAGTGTCTAAGGCCGAGCGACGCCGCGTATGCACTACAAGAGACTCATGAAGGAATTTGCGGAGAACATCTGGGGGGCAAAGCCCTGGCGATAAAGGTGCTGCTCAGAGGACTGTATTGGCCTACTATCAGGCATGATGCCCTGGATCTGGTTAAAAGGTGTGAGAGGTGTCAGAAGTTCTCTCCTACCATTCACCAGCCTGCCGTAGCAATGGCTCCAATTATTAGTCCACTTCCCTTTGCAGTATGGGGGATGGACATCCTGGGCCCTTTCCCACCGGCCTCTGGAAAGCGCATGTTCGTGGTAGTGGCGATCGACTATTTCACTAAGTGGGTGGAGGCAGAACCTCTGGCCCAGATCACTGAGCAGAATGTGCAGAACTTCTTCTGGAAGGCAGTAGTCTGTAGATTTGGGATTCCCCGTATCTTGATCACAGACAACGGCAAACAGTTCGACTGCCGGAACTTTCGAAAGTTCTGCTCGGACCTAAAGATTGAACAGAGATTCACTTCGGTTGCTCACCCCCAGACCAATGGGCAAACGGAAGTAACTAATAGAATCCTGCTTCAGGGGATAAAGAAGAGGCTGGACGAAAAAGCTGGTCGTTGGGCAGATGAGCTCTATCACGTTCTGTGGGCTTACCGCACTACTCCTCGCACGACGACTGGTGAATCGCCATTCAACCTTTCCTTTGGTACTGAGGCTGTGATACCAGTCGATATAGGCGCTCCGTCTCCCCGAATCACCAGCTTCAACGAGCAGCTTAACGGCGACGGGCTCCGTGCCGATCTCGACTTACTAGAAGAAATCCGGGAAGAATCTCGAATCCGGGTCGCCGCTTATAAGCAGAGGGTATCAAATTATCACAACTCCAAGATTCGCCCCAGAGAATTCAGGACAGGAGATTTAGTCCTGAGAAAGGCAGCCGTCTCCCAACCGACGAAAGTCGGGAAACTCTCCCCGACTTGGGAAGGGCCATATCGAGTGAAAGAAGTTATCCGGCCAGGAAGCTATAAACTGGAGACACTGGAAGAGCACTTATTACCTCACGCCTGGAACTCCAAAAATCTCAGGAGATATTATCAATAGACAAAATGTACAGCGTAAAAAGGTGACTTTGTAAATTTGTCAATTTGTTGTTATAAATAAATAATCTTTTTTGCAGACTTTGTTTCACTCTTACTCTCTGGAAACCCAGTTCACAAAACTCGGGTACTCACTGGAAACCCAGTTCACAAAACTTGGGTACTTACTGGAAACCCAGTTCTTAAACTTGGGTACTCATTGGAAACCCAGTTCACAAAACTCGGGTACTCACTGGAAACCCAGTTCACAAAACTTGGGTACTCACTGGAAACCCAGTTCTTAAACTTGGGTACTCACTGGAAACCCAGTTCACAAAACTTGGGTACTCACTGGAAACCCAGTTCACAAAACTTGGGTACTCACTGGAAACCCAGTTCTTAAACTTGGGTACTTACTGGAAACCCAGTTCACAAAACTTGGGTACTTGTTGTTCCTGAACTTGGGTACTTGTTAGAAGACCAGCTCGTCACAATTCGACTATCAACAGCCTCAGTCCCAGGTTATCAAAATTAAAAAGACAAGTCGAGCAAATCACTCAGTTGAGAAGTATCAGAGACAGACAAATGGGATTTCATTGATCAGAATATGTGGGGCCTCGAGGGCCATTACAAAATTCACTTTAAAGAGGCTGGTAAGAGCTGTAGGGTCTCAAGGACCATTACAAAAAGAGGTCAAAATAAACAAAAATAATAATAATAATAATACTAAGCATCTGGAAGAGAGGTGATGTCAGCAGGAGCATCAGTAGGAGCATCTGGCTCCTCATCAGTAATCTTCGGCCTGGCAGGGAGAGTCATGTTCTGCATCAATAAGTTTGGATTGCAGGCCTGGAGCTCCTGGAGGCAGTCGTAGTATCCAAGACTATAAGCCTCGCTCGACAGGCTGAAAAGTTCAGCCTCCTTCGCCTCTGTGGCCTCCTTCACTGCCGTCTCCTGCCTCTCTTTGGCTCTTCCTCTTTGAGCCTCCATGGCTTCAGCAGCCTTGACCAGTTTCTTCTTCTCTGCGGCCAGATCCTCCATCAACAACCTCTTCTCCTCCTCTACTCGCCCGATGCTCGTTTGAAGCTCTTGCACCTCAGCGGCCAACTTTCCGTTCACTTCTTCAGATGCAGTAATAGCTTGGGAGAACTTCTTACTCTTCTCCTTGAGGTCATTATAGTAAAGCAAGATCTGAAGAAAGAAACAGGCATCAGTATGGTGAAAGGAAGAAATGGGCAGAAAGTTAGCAAACGGATCACCACTTCCTTACCTGGTAAGCTGAGGATAGCACAGCCTCCTCTCCTGTAGCTGGCGGCTCGTGAAGGATCTGCTGCTTGTCCTTCCGCAGCAAACACTTGCTCATGATCTCTGCTGCTACTCGGCTCTAGCCTAGGGCAGTGTCATCCTTCAGAACGGCCCAATTGGGTCGAAAGACGTGCTCACTAAGCCCCGTAGGAGGACGAGCCCCAGAACTGGTTCCGGTAGAAGCACCACCGGACTTAGAAGAGCCACCGCCCTGAGCAAAGGGGCCTATTAGCTTCACCGTAGTCTTGGGCCTCTGGGATGGGGGTGGAGGAGTGCCCTGTGACGGGGCTGGACTCGCCAGTACAGTCGCCTTTCTCTTCTGGCACTCCTGTTGTGCCTGTGCAGCACCCTCCTGTGCCCGTGGCTGGGCTCCCTGTCTTATCTTCTCGACAGTCGATTGTTTCTTCATTTCTGCCAGACAAGCAAGCAGTCAGAAGCAAGCATATAAAAGTAAACATATTTTAAAAGACAAGTCTAGCTACATACGTTCTGGAGTCGCGGCACTCACGCCCAGTCCAACTAGCACCTCCTCTCCTGAGAACTCTGCACAGCGGATAAGGCCTGATTGCTCAATCTCCTTCCGCATCAAGGCGAAAGTCTCTCTGTCCTCACTCTCGAGGAGCGGCTTTCGACTTAATTTGGAAGTGTCCGGAGTGTCCCACACTAGAGGGACAGGCCAGGGCTCACTGACCTCCTTATCCTCGACGTAGAAGAACCTATTCTTCCATGAATGTATTGACGAGGGGATACCGGTAATGATTTTGAGTTCAGGGCGCTGGCTGATGTAGATCCAGCCCCCTTCCTTATGCCTCTTCAGATGTGCACAAGCACGGAATAGCGACAAGCTCACGCTCCTCTCTAACCGGCCGTGGACAAGATACAAGAACCCAGTCAGTAGTCTCCATGAGTTCGGAGCTACTTGAGCTGGGGCCAGTCCGTAGTATCGAAGCACCGCTGCGAAGAATGGGTGCAGAGGAAATCGGAGTCCCGCCCTCATCGACTCCTCATAAATACAGAGATCTCGACTCTCGTTACAGGCTCTGTCTCCCTCTATAGCTGCCTTCAGTTCAAATCTTGGAGGCACACAGTACTTATTCCTAATGTCGCCTAGCATGGACCTGGTGAGGTAGTTCTCTTCGACTAGAGCTCGTAGGTTGTATTTTGGGTTAGCATCCATCCGCGCTCTAGCGACTACCTCCACCGCCTGACCAGGAGGGAATGTTGTAGACGCCTCAGCAACGTCACTTTCAACACTCCCTTCTGCTCGGGAGAGACTAACAGTGGGGAGTGGAGTGGCGTTCAAGTCTAAAAACACCTCCTCCTTGTCCCCTTCGTCGTCACTATCTACAAGATCTACTCTAGCGGACGTCCTAGCCATTACAGGCTCCTGCGGCGGCCTAAATTCTGAACTACTGCTAGTGGAGGACTCCGTACCGGACTCGGAACTCGAATTACTATCAGACATGTAGTAAAGAGAAGGGCTGAGAGGAATACCGGTGAGTGGAGCTCGTCAAGTCCTTGCGCAACTCGAACTGCGAACTGCGAACTGGGAACTGCGAACTGAGAACTGAGAAGTCGAAGCTCCCAGAGCAAGAAAAAGAAGAAAAGATGAAAAGTAAAAAGTAAAGAATGAAAGGGGGTAAAACCTCCTTTTATAGCTTTTCAGAGGCGGTGGGGCATTAAATACGACGCACGCATCTCGAGGACACTCGAATGGCGCCACGTGTCCCATATTTATGACGGACACATTCTCCCACTCAAAAATACGATCAAACACGCGCGTGTTCCTACGTGCATGAAAATTCACATCTCCGCTCCGTACTACATGCTCCGCACTCCATGCTCCGTACTCCGTACTCCATGCTCCGTACTCCGTGCTCCGTACTCCGTACTCCGTGCTCCGTACTCCGTACTGGATCTTTAAATCTGAACTGGATATAACGCATTTCAACAAAACGACAAAAACCAGTCCGGTCCGAACCGGACTGGCCGCAAGACGACAAAAATCAGTCCGGGAAAATCCGAACTGGATATAACGCGTTTCAACAAAACGACAAAAACCAGTCCGGTCCGAACCGGACTGGCCGCAAGACGACAAAAATCAGTCCGGGAAAATCCGAACTGGATATAACGCGTTTCAACAAAACGACAAAAACCAGTCCGGTCCGAACCGGACTGGCCGCAAGACGACAAAAATCAGTCCGGGAAAATCCGAACTAGATATAACGCGTTTCAACAAAACGACAAAAACCAGTCCGGTCCGAACCGGACTGGCCGCAAGACGACAAAAATCAGTCCGGGAAAATCCGAACTGGATATAACGTGTTTCAACAAAACGACAAAAACCAGTCCGGTCCGAACCGGACTGGCCGCTAGACGACAAAAATGAGTCCGGTCCGAACCGGACTCCGGACTGGACCTCCGGACTCAACTTCCAGCCGGACTCCGGACTGGATCTCCGGACTCCACTTCCAGCCGGACTCCGGACTGGATCTACCTCCGGACTCAACTTCCAGCCGGACTCCGGACTGGACCTCCGGACCCAACTTCCAGCCGGACTCCGGACTGGACCTCCGGACTCAACTTCCAGCCGGACTCCGGACTGGATCTCCGGACTCCACTTCCAGCCGGACTCCGGACTGGACCTCCGGACCCAACTTCCAGCCGGACTCCGGACTGGATCTCCAGACTCCACTTCCAGCCGGACTCCGGACTGGATCTCCGGACTCCACTTCCAGCCGGACTCCAAACTGGACCTCCAGACTGAACCCTACGATTCACTTCCACACAACACCTGTCAATCCAGATAAGCGATCAACCACACTTTCCCAAGTCACTCAATGACTTGGAAAACTGGGGGGCAACTGATGGGGTGTAAAAACTCCAGCCACTCACAGGCTGCCACCTGTCCCAGAGCAGGTAAACTCCAGCCACTCACAGGCTGCCACCTGTCCCAGAGTAGGTGAACTCCAGCCACTCACAGCCTGCCACCTGTCCTGGAGTAGGTGAACTCCAGCCTCTTACAGGCCGCCATCTGTCCTGGACACCTGTACAGGACACCTCACCAGGTTTTCCCTATAAAAAGGGATTCAAAGCTCAAACCAATGGGTAATGCGAAAATCCCTTCTCTCCCTAAACTCTTAGACATCTCCCCTTCACTCCTGCTCATACTGACTTGAGTGTCGAAGGGCCTGTCCGGAGTAAAACCCGGTCTGGTCTTCTGACCTCGCTTGCCTTGTGCAGGACTCAGCCCTCATAGCAGGACTCGTTCTCCACCACCTCACTCCTCGTTCACTCCGGTCCCTCAGGACTCAGCTCCCCTAGTCATCCAGCTCAGCTCTCACGTCACTGCTGTACCTGTTACCGATTTTAGGTCTAACATAATACATAAAATTGAAACACATAATCTTACGGTGAATCTTCTCTCATAAGTTTCACTTTAGACACTTTTTTCATTTGCAACAAAACTGGTTTGATGCTTTGAAAAGCACTTCCAAACCGTGCACCATGGGCCCACTTTTTCTATGATCCAAGTCATTCATCTGTTAACTCTTCTATGGATCAAAATTCATCCCAATTGGACGATTATGACACTTTGTATCTAGTGAATGAGGGGTGATAAAATAAAGAAACAAGCTGTCTATATTAACAGCCACAGATTAAAGGGTTGGAATTGTTCGATGCGAGAGCGGATTTTCATGCATTTTGAATTGTTTCAATCATTAAAAAAGTGGGTCCTACACGTTAAACTATCCACATACATCATGTAACCTCCTCTGATCTATACATCCATTAATGAAGAGAAGGGAAGGTATCTTGATGATTTGGAGATACAATCCAATGTTCTTAGTCTCAATAACTAGAGCTAAAATTATATGTAAACTGCTTATCTACTAGGGCATGGATGGGCCATGTTCTGTCTTTTCAGTCAATTATCCAATGTGGATTGATTTCTTCCTATTTTCCTAATAACCCATATAGCTCCTATTCGTTTTAGAATGTGACAACCAATTGTGAGCCCAAAACTGTAGGATATCTCAACTTAATGATACAATAGTATAACTTCTGCCCACCAGAGAGAAAGTACAAGACTATAGAGACATTATAAGTTATGAATCATAGTTGTCATAGTTCTACTCTTTGTACATGAGAATTTTGTAGTTTTTATGTGCATATTTAGAGTTTTTTGTGTCGTCTAGATAATCCTTACTAAATTTTAATATTTACATTGAAATCTCTCTCTCTCTCTCTCTCCATGTTCAATTAATTTTCATTGTTGCCCCATGCATCGCACAGGTTTCATACTAGCACGTGCCACCGAGACAAATAAATATCCACTTTTATTCAACAACAATAGAGAACCTAAAAGAATATAGCCTTTTTTTTATAAAAGGCGCCCTATAGATAAGATTGCTCATGCTTTAGTTTTGATAATGAAACCCCATCTCCACAAAAATAAATAGATCCTAATGTGTGCGTGTGGGGCCGGGTGTTACATCCTTCCCCCTTAAAAGAATTCGTCCTCGAAATTCGTGTACTTATTAGTTTTTAAACATCTAAATAAATAATATATATCAATCATATGTAAAACATAATTAGCATCAAATTTCCACTACAAATATTAACTAAAATCATAAAACATACCTAAGGCGAAAAGTTCAGGATACTTCTTCTTGAACTCATCCTCCCGCTTCCAAATTGCCTTCTCGACACCATGATGGTGCCAAAGAACTTTGACTAGCGGATTGACCTTCGACCTCAAAACATGCTCTTTTCGATCGATACAAATGGGTCCCTCAACATAAGACAAATCCTCCAACAACTCTACCTCATCCTGAGCAAGCACATGTGACGGATCTGGATGATACAAACGGAGCATAGACACGTGGAAATTTGAAGTATAAATGATTAAATAACACCAACTCTAACAGCTTAAGCTTTTGAAGAAATTGGTTGTTTCACATGGTATCAGACACTAGGTTCAAAACCCCAGAACCCCTTGATATTAAAATTCCACGTGTACGGCCAATCCAAAAAAGAGGGGCCACGGGTGAGGGGGGAGTGTGGAAATATAAATGATTAAATAACACCAACTCTAACAGCTTAAGACTCTGGAGTAATTGGTTGTTTCATAAAGTTTTCATGGAAGATTTAAAGAATTAGAAAAGATATACCTTTGATTATTGTGATTGGTTCATATATCATTGCATCGAACTCAGAACGTTTTGCTTTATCAAGAAGCACAGACATTGCTTTATCAATGAACTCCAGCGCATATTTGGCACCAGGAAACTCATCCTTAATGGGCTCAAGATCCAGACAGAGCTTTTGATACCGGCTTGTTATCGTTGCTTCATCATCATCAGGATTGAGCTGTAGAATGAAATACCAGTCCATCCCGTGACTTGGGGAATCAAAGTCAGCAGCACAGAGTACATTACAGACAGTTAGCATCTGAGAAACATTTTCTAGCACCGGAAAAAGCTGTTTTGCATCGTTTAGCTTATCTCTGGCACCATAGTAATCCCTAGTTCTAATCATCTGTTCGGCTATTCCTTTGAGTATGAGGGCATCTTCTTTAATGCAATCCATACCATTCCCTCCCTCCATACTCAAGCCTCTTCCTTAATGCAATCTACCATTCCAACTGGGTCTCTGCATTTCGGAGGGAAAAGGAAAAAACAGTCATGAACCAGTTGAAAATATTGTTTAACCACAGTACAAATATGAAAAGGAAAAGAATGGATAGAAGGGGAAATTATCTTTGTTCTAACATATAATCCCATCTTAGTTTCAGCATTTCAACCTCATGACCCAGTTGATGATATGATCTATAAGAACGGGAACCTTAAAAAAGTTTTTGATTCTAACATGTAATCAGTAATCACAAGTGGGTCTTAGAAATTCAAGAGAAAAAGGAAAGTCATGGCCCACTTGAAAATGTGATATGTTAAACCAACAAGAATACTCTTTTCTGCAGATGTTAGAGAAAAAATGATATGAACAAATGCCAAGACTACAGTAACTTCTAAAAGAATTCATGCTTACACATTTTAACGCCGTAATCTTTAAGGCCCTGTTTGGATTCTAAGAATTTTCTTGAATAGTATGGAAAGGAAAAATATTTCTTTTTTTTTTTTTTTTTTTTTTTGCACAGGACGAGAGATAACTTGAGCCAACCCTATTCAATTTTTATTTAGAGGGACCTTCAATTTATGATGATATCCCTTTAAATTAACCATAATCATATTATTTCCTGAGCTAATTTCCATAAGTTGATCCTAACCCTCCGATCTGTAAGGTGAATGAATGATCTTAACCCTCTATAGATCGGAGGGTTAGGATCAACACGTTGAATAATTTTTGGGGCACAACCTATCTAGGGTGTGGCCCATCTAATGGACGGTTTGGATCATCCTATAGTGCCGGCCATACTGTACTTTTACTAAAGTGAGGAGTGTGATCATCAAAATACAGTAGTGCTGATAACATTTCCCAAAATAGCGCTGATAACATTTCCCAATAATAATAGTTCCATCATTCCTATACTACTTAATACTTATACTTAATTTAAATGAAATATGATCGGATTCAAATATTTCCTATCCATCCTGCCCAAAAGGGACAATTTGTGTCTCTAAATTGTGAAAAGAAAAAAAATTTCTCGTGAAAATATCTTCCATCAGAAAAGTTTTTCTTGCGATCCAAACAGGGCCTAAGTTGGTAAAACATCCTAGGGGTTATGGGTTAATTACTTCTGAATGTTGATGTTATAATTTCTAATCGCTCAATCATGTAATAAACTTCTACATCTTCAATTGAAGACTGAAAAGAAAATGTTCACAAAATCTGCACAAAGACCATCATAAAACAAAAGAAAATGTTCAAAAAATCTGCCTAAAGACCATCATAAAACAAAGGAAAAAAGGAAAATAGTGGGACCTACCCAGTGTTTGTCTTGTGGTCACCTTGGTGAGTATAACTAAATAAAAAAAAGGAAAAGAAAGGCCTAAACTCAACATTCAAAAAAAAAAAAAAAGGGCTAAACTCACTGTAGTAAGGTGTGGTTTTTTTTTCCTCCCCTTCTGTTGTGAGCTCCTCTTAGAATGAGAGAAAGAGGAGAATAGGAAGAGGGTAGAGGCAAAACATAGACTTTGAGGCAAAACAGAGGATTTTAAATCTCCTCTTCTTTTTTTTAAGTATAATGAAGAAGAAGAGGAGTTGCTTCATTTCAAAAACAAAACAAAACAAAAAAGAGAAGGCTGAAGGGATCAGAGAGGCACTGACAAATCCTCCCTCTCAACACAATTAGTCACTGCTAACTACCTAAGTACCCAATAAAACTTCCTTTCCTAGTGGGTCTAAAGTCTAAACGGGTTATTTGCTTTCTAAATCTCCTAATTTCCTTCTATGCATATAAAGCTTTCACCTAGTGGGTCTAAAGTCAATGTAGGACAGTTTCCTTATTTACCTTTTGTTTCTAGTTTTATTTGTACTAGTAAGACACCTGTTCGATGATCACAGGGTCACAAAAAAGGTATGTTTGAAAGAATAAATGCTTTACAACTGTTTTAAAGGGAAAAAAAACAGTGAAATTTCTTGTAAGGGATTTGATAAAAATGTTTGGCAATGCAGTTTGTGCCTCAAATCCCTTCTTATAAATAAAAAATTAAAAATGGACATAAACATGAAAATGATATTTCCACACTACCTTTCTTTGTCCTTTCCTAAATGATGAAAGAAAATGTTTCCATTTAAGGTAAATGACATTTTGCACAGCAAATTTGTAGAAAGCTGTATTTAAATAAAGGAACATTTGTTATGTAGGTTCATCTTGTGTTCTAGACATTTAAATTTTAAATCAGATGTTAATTCAAATATTTTAATTAAATATCAAATTGAAGAATTATAGGACATAATAATAATTTGGGATTTGCTAGAGTCCATCGCAGAAGGAATTTCGTGGAACGTCTATTGCATGAGAGTAGCCACCTCGTGAATAATGACAAAATCTGTTGGAAAGTGAGCCTATGTGGCAGCTCTCTCATACAACGTTACGCGAAATGCCTTTTGCGATGGACGCTAGCAAATCCCTAATAATTTATAGGACTGCTCTTAGAAAGGCTTTCAAATGCAGTGAAACATCTTTGTTTGGCATCTTGAAGAAACAAGGAGGAAAAGCAACCCAATAGAGAGAATTAGAAAGAAAGCTAAAATGACAACTCTCACGTGGGAAATTATGACCCAAACTTTTTATTTGTTACGCTTTGCTATGGACGGCCATGATGCAAAGTCCACTCCCCCTGGAGGATTCTAACCCTCCAATTTGTATTCATGATGAAGGGCTCTTACATGATTGAAGCAAAGTCCACTTGTTCAATGATCCAAATCATTTATCTCTTAGGCACCCATGGATGCAGCAAATACCCAACAGGGGG
The DNA here is from genome assembly GCF_043159265.1 of Tasmannia lanceolata. Classification (NCBI taxonomy): domain Eukaryota; kingdom Viridiplantae; phylum Streptophyta; class Magnoliopsida; order Canellales; family Winteraceae; genus Tasmannia; species Tasmannia lanceolata. The sequence goes on from NW_027518714.1 coordinate 55,476,051, forward strand.
TGCGAATTTATCATCATCCTTTCCCAAAACCTAATGTCAAAACAAGATGGGACCCACCACGTAAGTGGTAGACAACAAGACACCAAAAAACTAACAATCTCTATCTTTCTTAGGCCTAGTTCATTTTAAGATTATGACAACCGACTGTGAGTGCCAAACCAATTATTGGACTCAAACTCGTTTCTTCGTTAAGAGCTTTGAATATGCCTACAGACATCTACTTGACGAGAGCACCTTAGCCCAAAAACCCTATGGGTTGCTCAGCCATAAGTTTAAATTTGAGTCCAATAATCGGTTTAGCACTCATAATCAGTTGTCGTATTGTTAAATGAACAGGCCCTTAAGAAGATTATGGCAACTGATTGCGAGTGTCAAATCAATTATTGGACTCAAATTTAAATGTAATTTAAGTACAATAATCGGTTTGGCACTCACAATCGGTTTTCTTAATCTTAAATGAACAAGAACTTGGTTTCTCCACCGCCAAAAGGAAGAAGAAAAATCCATTGCTACATGCATTTAGCGACGAAAATATATCTGTTGTAATATCAACTGCTGCTAAATGTATTTGGTGACTGATTTTGCGATGGTTACGCATCCATCCCCAGTTGTTGTGAAATGAAGACGGACAAAAGCTAGATTTATTTTCTACATTGGAACTTAGACCACTGCCGCTAAAAGCTATTTATCGCAACATATTTTTTTCTGTGGCTACATTTATTTTAGGTGGGCTACAGGGAAATACAAAAAAAAAAAAAAACCGTTGCTAATTTTAAAATTTTAAAATTTTAAATTTGGGCTACCTCTTAGCGAGTACCTGTCGTATTATATTCACAATCAGGTTTTCAAAATTAAAATAACCTGCTTCAAGTTTGCATATACATGTATTTAATGGAACAATAGATACAAAGAATGCCCAAAATTCGTAAGTGCTCTATTCACTGTATTTAATAAGCCTGTGTATAAAAGATGGGTTGCGGGCGCCCGGTAAGGTGCATTGGAAATTATTGTTTACATTCATTTTACACACTGTTTGATAAAAAATACTCATATTGTGTGAATTTATTATTAAAAGATGTGTAAAATATCATTTCCAATGCACTTAATTAAGGACACTCGTTAGCAAAACCTATAAAAGATGGGCAGTGATAAATTGACTCCCTAATATCTTAAATCGACTCCCCATGTGTCTTTCTCTCTCCACTTTCTCTCTCTAACCAAGAGGAGAGAGAAAGACACAGGGAGGCAATTTAAGATATTTGGGAGTCCATTTATCACTCCCCTAAAAGATTACTGTTTATCATTCCAACACATAATTTACTTTGAATTACACTATGTATATAATTTCATCATCAATCAAATTTGACCCACCACATAATTCAAAATACTTCCCTTATATTTATTTAAAATAACTTTATCCAATTTGCTATCAGTTAAGTCTACTACAAATAATTTAATGTTAAAAATTCTTTATTATTATTTTAAGAGAGCATTTTATTATTATTATTATTATTCACAAAGAAAACCCATCAATGTTGAAGATGCTGAAGTATAAATGATTAAATAGCACTTACTCTAACAGCTTAAGCTTTTGAGGTATTGTTTGTTTTCACAGAAGACACCTACATGTGGTAAACAAGACACCAAAAACACAACACACAACTTGTCTTTATGTCACATTGGTTTTGAATTGGACCGTTGACAGCCCTAATTCTACGGGTTTCAAATGGCTTCTGGAGTTCTGGAAAATTCATTATGAAAACATGGGATTTGCTAGGCAATTTTGTGCAGAGCCATTACACACCTGACTTTTGCTAGAAAGAACATCCACCTCCGATGAATTAAATGAATAAGACAAAATCTGCTCACTAGCTTGTGTGTGGTTGTTCTGTAGCATCCAAAACTAACTGCCAACACCGGCCAACCTACCGCCGGCGAACACACAGAAATATCCAAGACCTTGCACAACAACATGGAGAAAATATATGCCACCAAACCGCAACCACCAAAGGGAAGCAAAACAAACAACTAAAAGAAGACAATAATATACGTAGTTCACCACAATGGGCTACTCCACGGGTAAGGCAACAGACAATTCAATTAGAACCAAAATAGAACAATGTTACCTCAACCGAAAAAACCATTATCTCCAACCTTCTATGCAACGACAAAGCAACCCTCAAATCTCTACACCGAGTATGAAGAAAACCCCTTTGAAAACTCTCCAATACAATGCTTGTTCTGCAGAGAAGAAAACTCTACAGAAAAGAACAACAATAAAAAAAAAAGAATACACCTTGAGTACCCAAGAAGAAGAGGAAAACCTCTTTTTTGCTCCACCACAAAAAAAATTCCAAGAGCCCGAGAGAAAACTCCTCTTTTTGCCGCAAACTCTCTCCTCAACCTTGAGTAGAAGAACCTCGCTTTGCTTCATCACAAAAGGCCACCCAAAGCCCAAGAAAAAACCCCGCGTTTCTTGCCCTAGCTTTTCTTCTCTTCTTCACCTCCAAGAAGAACCATGCTTTTGCTTCACCACAAAAGCACTCCTAGAGCCCAAGAGAAAACCCCTCTTGCCTTTTCCTAGCTTTCTCCTCTCTTCTTTACATTTTCCCTTCTTCTTCAAGCCCTCTCTTTCACATACAAACCATATATAGAGACAGAAAGCATATATCACTTAAAAGGGTCAAATGGGACTCACTTCAAGAACGAATTAAAATCGGTGATTTTGTATCACCAACTCAACAATCTCCACATTGATGCATAATCACCGGCATGTCGAGCCTTCCTTCTTGAAGCCGAGAAGATAAAATCCAATCTAACTTCTATCCTTGAACCATTTTAGTAAGCATATCCGCCACATTCTCTTTGATTCCCACTTTCAACAAACAGATCCTTTCGTCTTCAATAATTCAAAATTTGTCTTCCCATGAAAAAGCTCAACCTTAAGTGTGTGGCTAGTCATTTTCTTAAACTTTAATTCTATTAAGCAATTTCACAAATACCTAGCATGCAAAACCCGGACACTCAGATACCAATTGTACAAACCAGAACCACGAAAAAATCCAAGATCTCGCACAAACAAGATGGAGAAAATATATGCCAACAAACTACAACCATCAAAGGCAAGCAAAACACAAACAACCACAAGAAGAAAAGAAAATATTCAGACAAGGCAACAAACAATCAACTATTACAATTACCTCACACCGGTAAAAGCCACCAATAAAACCCTTCTCTCCAACCTTCTATGCAACCCCAAAACAATCCTCTCTTCTCTTAACCGAGTATGAAGAAAAAAACCACTTTGGAAAACCCTCGAATACAATCTTTGGCTAGCAAAGGAACTAATGGAGAAGAGTCCCATGAGAAGAAGAAAAAACACACCTTGAGTGACCAAGAAGAAGAAGAAGAAACACTTGCTTTTGCTACACCACAAAAGCCCTCCAAGAGCACCAACCCAAACCCCCTTTTCTTGCCCTAATTTTTCTTCTCTTCTTCACCTCCAAGAAAAACCTTACTTTTGCTTCACCACAAAAGCAATCCAAGAGCCCCAAGAGAAAATCCCTCTTTTGCACTAACCTTTCTTCTCAACCTTGAGTAGAAGATGAATCTTACTTTTGCCTCACCACAAACGCCCTCCTAGAGCCCAAGAGAAAACCCTTCTTTTTTTGCCCTAACTTTTTCTTCTCTCCTCTACACAAGCGGCCTCTCTATCTTTTCTCTTCTTATAAACCTTTTTTTTTTCTTATTTACACACAACCCACTTAACATACCAAATGGGACCCACTCACTATAAAAGAAAAAATAAAAAAATGAAGGGGATTATGTATCACCTATTCAACATGTTCTCCCATGCAATTGTTACTTCGTACTTGGAAATGTATTTCACTCTGAGAGATTGTTCTCTCAATTTAAATATAAAACCATATTTCAGTTATAACTCTCTCAATTCAAATGTAAAATCGTAGTTCATTCTGTTGGAACTATTGCTCTTTTGTTATGCAAGGAAAGAGAAAGCTAGGCTAAACTGATATGCTCAACTGAAATGAAAGCTACCAGCTAAGGTTAAAATATATATACACACATAAAGCATAACAAATATAAGATACTGACTTAAAAGAAAGATAAAAAATACCTATTTCTCATGTATCAAGAAAGATCACTGCATTCGAACTTCTCTCACAATTTACGTGCAACTTTCATGGATTGTCTATCAACACGAAGTTTCCCAAACCATATTTTCTTACACTAGGAGAGACAATTGAGAAGGAACACACCGATTAAGTTGGGCTAAAATATTCATCAAAGAGCCCCTCACTAGGCCAAAAGGAGTTAAAATCGGGTTAGAGCCTCTAGCTCAATAGTCAAGGCTTTGGTCTTCAACCTAGAGGTTCGATCCCAGCTTACCAACCAAAAACAGAGTTAAAATCTACCATCCATGAAAACAAAACAAAAAATAGTATGTCGAATTATGGATGAGGTGAAGGCCGAAATAAAAGTTTTAAGTATAAATATTTTCTTTCCTGCCCTCCATGTTTTCACTCCCAATATCACGAATCAACTTCCTCATGTCTTGCCATACTTCGCAAAGATGTTCCAGACATTGCTTCGCATCTTTCTCCTTTATCTTCAAACCCCTTTTCTCAGTTGACTTGGTCTTGAAACTCATTTTATCTTCCTCAGTTTTGGCCACCAGCTCCTTCATTAACAGATGATTATAAGAGAGTGAGGTTTCAATCTTTGTCAGCTGCTGGGAGAGTTCTTTAATCCTTGCCTTCATATTGTATTTTTCTTCAAGAATGAAGTCTTCTTCCTGCTTGCATTTTTTATTGACATCTGCGAGTCTTTCCATTTGATCGACCATCTGAGACAATGTTTGTCTTAGAAAATTGGCTTCAGAAGAAACACGCTGGGTCGTGTCTAAATCCCTCTGGTAGGATTTGTAATCGGGCACTAAACACTCGATATATTTCTTAAGGTTTAGAAGGTTAGTAGTTTGGCCCGTAGTTTTGTTCTGGTCGGCCAACAATATGTCAATCGCATTTTTGAGTTCCACTTGAAATTCTTCGGAAACAAATAAGTCCAATTCCATAAAAGATGCCTTACCCACTATCTTCTTTGCCATTTGGATTTCGGGTGATTCGAGCTCGACCCATGATTGGTGCTCGGTTGATTCGTCTCCGATCAGCTGGCGAAGATCCGCGATATAGTCTATGATTGTAATGTGCGGAGGGATCTGAAAATTCAAGAGTTAGTATTTTGAACCAAATTACCAACTGGTTAAACATTTTGTTCAGATTACCAACCTCTAGGAGAGTGGCTGGATTTTCCAAGGAAGGTGAAGAAGAATAGTTAGGAGAATAGTTAGGAGAATGATCTTCAGATTCGGCCTGAAGTGTTGGCTCATCCTCTGTTGCTTTCTCATTCTCATGCGAGGATTCCCTTGTTTGTTCGGACACCTGGTTCGTTGTCGCATTCATGGATTCCTCAGAAGCTTCTCTGATCATTGGTACTTTACATTTCTACCAAAGATAATGAGAATTAATAAGACGGGACCGAAAGGATACTCCTATCAAAATCAAGAATGGCAAAGTTACCTGCTTATTTGATGGGCCAACAATTGATTTGTCTTTGGCCGGTCTCCCCCTCTTCATGGTCAGAGGGAATGGTTTTCCTTTTCTTGTTCTTTTTCTTCTTCTTTTTCCTTTTCTGCATTTCAGAGGGAAAAGAAGAAAACAGTCATGAATAAGTTGAAAACATTGTTTGAGAAGTCAGAGTACAAGTATGAAAAGGCAAAGAATGAAAAGAAGGGGAAATTCTCTTTGTTCCAACATATCAACCAGCTTAGTTTCAGCATTCAACCTCATGACCCAGTTGAAGATATGGTTCATAAGACAGGATACCTTGAAAACTTTTTCATTATAACATCTAATCAGTAATCCCAAAGGGCTCTTAGAAATTCAAGAGAAAAAGGGAAGCTATGGCCCAGTTGAAAAATGTGATATGTTAAACCAACAAGAATACTCTTTTCTTCAGATTTTAGAAAAAAACAATACCAACAAATGCCAAGACTAAGTTGGTAAAACATTCTAGGAACTATTTAATCACATTATGAATCTTTATGTTATCCTTTATAATCGCTTAATCATGAAATAAATTTCTGTAAGGCTGAAAATTTGAAGATGATGGAAAAAACCCATTTACTACTTATAAAATGCTAGTGTTAAAGTACCATCAAATAAACATCCAGGACTATTTGAGATAAAACAGAGCCATAAACTTGTCAATGAACCTTGCAGTAAAATGCAAAAGAAAATGTTAAAAAAAAACTACATAAATGGGTAGAAATAAAGAACATGAATAGAAAAGAAAAGGCCTAAACTCAACCTAGTGAAGTGTGGTCTTTGTTCCCATTGTAGAGTCTCTGTTAAAATGAGAGAAAGAGGAAGAAGATGAGAAAACGCAAAATGGGTTTCTGGGTGCCTTATGAGAAAGGCAAAAACAGCAGCTTTTCCTCTGGACAGAGCACATAATCAATTGAATAATTACCCAAACAATGTAAATCTCACTTAACAACACAGAATACCCATTGAGTATCAGAGTATTGCACTAGAGAAACCCAAAAAAGGGTCCTTCATAAAGCATAATGGGTCTGTTTGTTTCATAAATCTGTTAATTTCCTTCACTCTTAGCACCTCGTGGTCAAAGAAGTCAAATTTCTATACATGGGATTTGGTAAGGACTTTTGCAGAACGGCATCTCCCTGCTGGCTGTTGCAGAAAGGCATAATGGGTCTATTTGTACAAGTTAGACAATGTACAATGTATACTTTACAAGCGTGCATTCATTAAACTATCAGTTTGTGCCTAAAAATATGGAAAAACAATACTACATTTACACCATTTATCTAGATACATCTTAAATCAGATGTTAACTCAAATATTTTAAATAAACATTTCTTATCTTTGAATAGTAAATTGAAAAATTATAGGACATATTAATAATTTATAGGACTGTTCTTACAAAGGCTGCAAACCCTTTATTTGCTAGGCTTTGCTATGGAGGACCATGATGCAAAGTCTGCTCCCCTCGGATGATTCTAACCCTCCAATTTGTATTCATGATGAAGGGTTCTTATATGATTGAAGCAGAGCCCTCTTTGGCCATGGATGCAGCAAATATCCCTTTAGGTGGTGCAGCAAAAATCGCTCCCATCGGAGGATTCTATGGATTAACTTTTTCAGGCAGAAGTCAATTTAAACAGAAAATACCAAGTGAGTTTGTACAATTATTAAACCATGGTAGTTCTAGGGAGCTGATATATTCGCCCCTTTTCATTACTAGGGACACCCGATTCAAAACCTCATGACCGGCTAATGAGAGTATCCGGTTAGATATACTTACTCCTTTAGGAAATGACTAAAATGCCCAAGCAACACTCATCCGCATCTTTGCCCATTACTCTCGCCCAAATCCACAGGAGCCCAAGTTCAGAGATGCCCCAGGAAGTGCAGAAACGCCCTAGGTCTCTCTCTAGAAATCAACAAATCTGGAAATTTTGTTCTTTTAGGACATCTTAATTTGTAACCCACCAACAAAACGAGGAAGATAGAGACCATTGCTGCTTAGGAGAAGAAGCTTTTCTATTTTGACACCCTTCTCATTGCCACCCAAGATTTTTAAACAGAAACATAAGCTTGGAGGTAGATTTGGGCAATTTTTGGGAGCCGATGGTTTTCTCTTTCGAAACCCTTTGATCTATAGAGAATTGTGAATGATTCACAAGTTTTCTGCACAAATTGAAATTTTACTTACCCTTTTACCACCAGGGTCATCAAGCCTGAGGCAGCTAAGGAACTTTGTACAGAGAAAACTTCTCTGAGTTTCTAGATACAGAATTTCGATGGCCCCATGCCATAAGAATACTATTTTTATGCTTAGTTTCTATATCACATTTGGTTCCAACACCCATGTCCACCAGTGAATAATGAGAGAGACTCGGGCGCTGGATTTGGTTTCTGAAGTTGGGCTTTGCATTTGGGCGAGAGGTAGGTGAGAGAGACAGAAACGAGAGGGATATTGATGCCTGCATGGGTGTTTTGGTCATTTTCCAAAATAATCCCTACGTGTAATTGGCCACTTGCTTTAGCCGGGACAAATGTTTCAGAAAAGGTGTCCGCAGAATTGAAAGGGGCGTATATATCAGCTCCCTAGTTCTATTATCAGGAGAATTTATATGATGGGTGGCCGTGAAAACACGTGAAGTCTCAAAAAGTAGGTACAGCCCACTTTGTTTGATGATCCAAACCGTTCATCTGTTTGGGCACAACGTAAATAGGTTGTGCCCCAAAAATCATTTCCATTAGATGATCCTAACCCTCCGACCTGAACTGATCTGAATATGGAGATTTCCAAAAACCATTTATGGAATCTTCTACAGATTGGAGGGTTAGGATCATCCTATGGAAATGATTTTTGGGGCACAACCTATCTACGTTGTGCCCAAACAGATGAACGGTTTGGATCATAAAAAAAAAAAGTGGGCCGTATCTGTTTTCCAGAACTTCACATGTTTTCACGGCCACCCATCATATAAATTCTCCTATTATCAGTAGCCTATATATTGTGTGTGTACAGGGATTTGCTAGGTGCTAAGTGCTTTTGTGGAATTATAGTAGGTTTTGACAACCGGTTAAATAATAAAAGACAATGCGAGTTGTGTCATTATCAAAACATGCTTGTGCAAATATCAGTAGCCTTATATGGTGTGCGTGCGCAAGTCTAGTTTTTTCAAAAAAAATATCAAGGGGCCCACTTAGTAGGATGATCCTTACCGTTCATTTGTTGGACCAAAATGTAAATAGGATGTACTCCATAAATTGCCTGCATAGGATGATCCCAACCCTCCAATCTTAGAGGAACTGCACATTGTAGAAATGTTTATAGATAGGAGGATTAGACTCATCTTACAGAGATGATTTACAGGGTACAACCTATTTGTGTTGTGGGTCATGTTTTGAACTGTTCGGATCATCCTACGAAGTGAGCCCTACAGTACGTTTTGAAAATACAGGACTTCCCGTGCACACACCACATGCATGAAGGTAATGTAGGGAGGAATGCTTCTTCACAGGGCGTGACCTCATTGTAATATGTTGGGGCATCTCTACGCATAGTGGGTCGCACCTTTGATTGATCAAAACCATTCATTTGACTGCCCTGCAGTGTATCTCCAATGGCCCGAAAATACACCATGGAACCATAAGTTGTAATAATGTGCATTTATTTGCTAGTGTCCATCACAAAATGCCTTTTGCGGATGATCTGTTGCATCTGACAGCAGCCACAGAGGCTCACTTTTCAGCAAATTTTGTCTTCATTCACAAGGTGACTGCTGTCAGATGCAACAGACCATCCGTGAAATGCCTTTTGCGATGGACACTAGCAAATAAATGCACATTATTACAACTTATGGTTGCATGGTGTATTTTCGGGCCATTGGAGATACACTGCAGGGCAGTCAAATGAATGGTTTTGATCAACAGATCATCTGTGGCTGCTGTCAGATGGACGCTAGCAAATCCCATATTAGATCTCATAGTTACATGATTGGGGTGACTTTAGGGCTATAGGAGATCAAAAGCAAGGGCTATCAAATGAACAGCTTGGATTCACGAAAGGTGAGACCCACTATGTTGTAGTAGGGGTGCCACATTGTTGTTGAAACCCGGGTAGAACTCACCCATGAAAGCTAGCCATTAAGGAGAGGGTGCCCAAAAGCCCATCCACATTTCTTTCATTTTTTCTGATATGGGATCTTTGCTTTTGCTTGCAACGGCTTGAATCCTCTTCTAAACAATTTCATCTCATCTCCTTTTATTCTCTCTATAAGACCTCTCTCACCTCATCCTCTGACCCTAATTTTTTATAGCTAGGAAACCCTCCTTAATTAAGTGTCATCAACCACAAACAACCATCAGACTAGACCATCTAATTCAACAGCTAAAAATACAGCCGTGTATCCACAATATCCACAGCCAGTAGAAGATCAATATTATTGCGCCCACCTTTAAGAACATGAGGTGCCCGCTCACTTGACTAGGTATCCCACCGATCATCAACATTTTGTAATATGGGCAAACTCCAAATATACTTGAAATTCTTTATGATAAATAGGGTTATCAAAATATTTACTGCGTTCTCATCTCTATGAATCTTCTTCAAATGGATACTATTGTCTGACCCGAGTCTCTCAACACTTGATGCTTTTCACCTGTTCTCGCAAACTGACGTCCCAACTTTTATTATATATGTGATTAAAATTTTAAATTTTGAATTTGAAACTAGTAACGGGAGGTGAGTTTAAAATTTAGATTTAAATCTAGTCAGTATCTAATGATTGAGTTTGAATTGATCCTATTTTAGATGTTGGGATACTAACCAAGGTTTAGGTAGGGCGGTTTGCGAATAGGATTTGGATTATATTGTGAATAAGTTCTAAGGTTCAAGATACTAACATGTTCTAAGGTTCAAGATACTAACATGTTACCACCGAAAGCTTGGCCCAACCATTTAGTGGCGAGATTGATGAGGCAACAAAGTTTTTATTGACAGTTACACTGAGCTTATTTGACTGGCGAGTCGAGAGGACGAGAGGTCAATGTGCAATGATCCTTCGTGATTCGCGACAAATGAAGTAGTTAGAGCCCAATTTGGTGCGAATAGTATGATCCGCTATCAATGCACGAGTGCCGTGAAGCAAACCCGTTTGGATACCTCTTGGATTTGAATTTGGAGGTGAATTTGGATTTTTATCCAAATTCAACGTTTGGCAAGCCTTTATGATATCTGGATTTCGATTTGAGTGAAATCCACAAGATTTACAAATTCCTCATGTTAGTATAAGTTTTTGGATTTATAAATCATTTCTGCGATAGGTTATTTATAAATCTAAATCTGACCCGTAAAGGGTTAAAATGACCAAAATATACCAAAAAAGTATTAAATGACTTTAGTACCCACATGACATTAAAAACTGATCAAAATACATCGTATTAGGTAAAATGATTAGAAAACCCTTAGTCAGGCAAAATGACCGAAATACCCTTATACCAGGTAAAAATGACAAAATATCCCCGAGTTGTGCAAAATGACTAAAATACTCTTATGACATAAAAAGATCAAAATAACCTCACACATGGTAAAATGACTAGAATACCCTAATATCATAGAAAATTACTAAAATACCCCTGATCAAGTAAAAATGACTCATGGCTCATAAAAAATGACTAAAATGATTAAAAATAACATCATGAGATAAAATGATAAAAATACGCTATATTACGTAAAATGACTAGAAATACCCCTATACTAGGTAAAAATGACAAAATACCCCCGAGTCGTGCAAAATGACTAAAATACCCTTATGACATAAAAATGATCAAAATAACCTCATATAGGGTAAAATGACTAAAATACCCCAAGATTATGGAAAATAATCGAAATACCCCTGTATCAAGTAAAAATGACCTATGGCTCATGAAAAATGACTAAAAATACCCTCATGAGATAAAAATGATAAAAATACGCCATATTAGGTAAAATTACTAGAATAGCCCCGGGTCATGCAAAATGACCGGAATACAGCTATACCGGGTGAAAATGACCAAATACCTTGAGTCATGACTAAAACACCCTTATGACATAAAAAATGATCAAAATACCCCCCATATAGGGTAAAAAGACTAGAATACCCCTGGATCATGGAAAATTGCTGAAATGCCCCTATATCAAGTATTTTAGGGCTTTTTGGTTTTGTTAGATTTCAAATTTAAATCCAAAGAGCATCCAAACAAAAAAATAATAATTTAGATTTGAAATCCAAATCTATACGTGGTCATCCAAACGGCATTATTTATAAATTTGTGAATTTTAAAATTCTTGATTTCAAATCCATGAATTTTGGAAATCCAAATTCACCTCCAAATCCAAATCCAAGGGGTATCCAAACGGGCCCTAATAGATTTGAAATTTAAGAGTCTCAACTAAGGTGGGCCGTTATATCTCTAAGCAACTAGAGAGAGAAATCAAGAGTTTGTAAATGTTTTAAATGCAACTAGCAAACAGTGAGTTAGGAAGCAATTATTCAAAGCAACCCAAAGGTATGGGATCTAGTAATGGGACCCAACAACACAAACATCAGATGACCCATTTCTTAAATGATTCAAGTAACTGATGTAAAGTATATCATTAGATGGAATTCAACAAGGTGCAATAATAAACTAACTTGTGTAATGAACAAGCTATTCCTAAGTGATCTAAGAATAGGGTACTGATTTCAACAAATACAGATTAATAATAGAGACCTAAATTTGATAATGGGTTGAATTTAAGTAGTGTAAAACAACGGTTTAAACTTTGAAAGAGGGATTGAGAGCTTGTGGGAGCTTTGTGAGGCTTTGCCTTCGTTTTGTTTTTGTTTTTTAACTGTCTTGAAGGGCTGTAAGGAGGCCTATTTATAGGTGAAAATGGGAATACTGCTGTTTTGGGAGAATCAATTAGAAGGCAAAGGCTCAGGAATGATTTTGTATTTAAGGAGTTTTATGTGTTTTTCAATACTTAAAGGGCGAGGGGTATGACTTGTAAATAATAGAAACATGAAGGGCATTTTTGCTTTTGTATAAGTTTTTAAAAAAAAAACGTGTTTACATTATGGAGAAATTATATGGTGTAAGGCCCTATGGTCCAGTATTTTTCAAGTAGTACGGTTCGGCAGCTTTCACCATAGGATGATCCAAATCCTCCATTTGGTGAGCCACATAGATTGTGCCCCACAAAACCATTTCCATAGGATGATCCCAACCCTCCGATCTATAGAGATTTCCATAATATGCAGCTCCTCGTTAGATCGCCGGGCTAGGATAATCCTATGAAAATGATTTTTTGGACACAACCTATTTACAATGTGGCCCATCAAATGGACGGTTTGGATCATCTTATGGTGTAAGTCGTACAATACTTTTTGAAAAAAAAAAAAAAAAAAAACTGACTATACGGGCATACACCATAATAAATCTCATATATCTTTATACATGGGCCGATTTGCAGCTAAACTTAAAATAGCATTCCTTAGCACGCTTATCATATTATCTTAGAAATTAGACTCATACAGAAAGATTTAGGGCGATGATATTTTCACCCCCCTTCCCCCAAAAGTATGCATTCGCCCCCATTTTAGCATGATTTGACGTCAAAAAGCATTAAAAGTTGCCCACTGTTCAGTTAGAAGGGTGGGGCGAATGCGTACTGCAGGGGGTGAAAATATCATCTCCCAAGATTTATTAAATTTATTGTTTGCTCTCTAGATATTAAATGCCAAGTAAATTTTTTTTTTGAACTTGTGCAATTCACAATAGAGAAGAGAAGCAAACCCCCTTAACCGAGGATGACAAATGCACAAAGGAAAAGAAAACAATGACAAAGATGGGATATAAGAAACTGAGAGAGGGAGATAATCAAAATCTCTAGAGAAGCTCATTCACCCCAGCCTTTGGCAAGTCGATCTGCATCACTATTAGCTAACTAACAAACGTGCTGAAACTAGACCGAATGACCATCCACATAGTCTCTAATCTTATCAATCAACTCTGCAAATTTTCACAGATGAGGCCTCCTACAATTCAACCGTCTAATGGCATTTAAGGAATCTCCCGTGCCAAGTAAATATTTATATAAAGACCATTATACCCTTCAGTAAAATATATTCTAGTTCTTCACATTTATCATTGGAGTAAATAACCATATATGGTAATGTAGATATTAGCTTTGGGTTAAATTTAAATTACATTTTTTAACTCAAGCTATGGGAATAAAAGACCAACAACATTTTAAACGAATTCACTTTTAATGTAGCACTAAAATTTTAGTAGTAGTAGTAATAATAATAATGAGGGGGCTGCGAAGTTGAAGGGCGCCCTTGCAAAACATGGTGCAAGGACACCCCATTGGGATCCATGTCACCAAATTGCATTTATAATGGCGCTAATAATTAAAAAAATATTCGCATGGTACGGATGGATTTTTGCAAGGGCGAACTTCAACTTAGCACTTTTCTCTAATAATACAGAGATGCCGCATTTTCATCGTCGGTCACCACGTGTACTATATGAACTGGAGAAATGGCGTATCCAGCGTAGATTTTGAATATAAATAAAGTATACATCTAACAGTTTTCTCTGTGTTCTCCTCTCATTCCAGCTTAAAATCTTAAATTCTCTGAAAAAGTGAGAGAGGAGAGAAATGGCGTATCCATGCTCAATCTAGTAACTCCTGAGCGGGCAAGACGATCGGCCTCCTCCTCCTCCATCTTTTTTTATTTCGCCGATAACAAGGACTTATTTTTATTGCTAAAGATGGCAAACAATTGAGTCTTCCTTATATGTGGTTTGTATAAGCATTGATTTTAGTTTCTCTTATTCAGGGGTATTTTGGTCATTTTAAAATAAAAACAGGAGCCTAGTTTACTCTGTTTGCTAAGGAAGTTGTGGTGAATACTCCAAGCCTGTAAATCTTTCAGGTGAAATGGCCTCTCTTCTTAGCTTTGCATGTATTTCTTTCCAACCTCTTCTTTTTTTCTTTTTCTTATTCTTTTTTTTTTTTTTTTCATTGGACAGGCCCTCAGTAGTCAGTACAAGTCTAATTTTCAGTTGATTTTGAGCCTATACCTTTCATCATGTTATTTCACCATGTAAGTTCTCTCATGTTTTCCTCAACCAGCGTTACTACTCTTTTTTTCCTATTGCTCTCTGCAGTTAGATTCTCCTAATTAATGTTTTTTTTCCCATTTTTTGTTAGTCTTTAGATTTGCATGCTGGTTTTTCTATTAATAAACAGAGAATTTATAGGCTGGGCTGTATGCACATGCATCCCAAAAATAGTGGGGCCCACATTGTTTGCGCATGCAGCCCAAAAATAGTGAGGCCCACATTGTTTGGGTGTTCCAAACCATTCATTTGTTGGGCCCTGACGTAGATAGGGTTGCCCAGAAAATCTTTTTCTGCTCAATAGGATGATCTTAACCCTTAGATTTGAGGTGGTGGAGAATTTCTGGGCACACCCAATCTACATAAGGGCCCAACAAATGAATGGTTTAGATCACGCAAATAATGTAGGCCCCACTGTAAAGGAGTGAAATTTAAGATGAAACTTCAAGAAATGCTAGAATAAGTACAAAAAAAAAACACTTGGAAACTATCAAATAAGAAAGACAAACATCGATAATGGTTTAACAACATTGAACATCTACTAGCATGTGATGTTGTGCATGTTTGATATTTCAGGACATACTACATTTCTAATGTAATTCACATAAATATTTATACATAAAGTTGTTGGCACAAAATTCTACCCACTATTTATACAAGAGAAGAGTCATTCCGTAAAAGGTTTTGAATGCCTTTTCAATTAATAAAAATGTGACTTTATTCTTACTGATGTATGAACTACAATCAAATGACTATTGGTTGAATCTCCTTCTGAACAATGATTTAATAATCCTTCTAGAGTAAAGAGAGAAAATTCACCAAAAAAACAATGCAAGAGAATACCTTCTTCCAAGCAGTGTCCATTAAATGTCTCAGAGTACACTGAAACATGAAATAAAGAGATAGGAAGACCAAGTTACAAACTACTCCAGGGAAAAGGAAGAAAAAGCACAATATATGTTAAGATCCTGTGATTCTTTTTTTTATTATTGTTGAAAATAAGATCCTGTGATTCTTCTCCTGTTCTATTCATACACTTCAGTTTTGGCAGTTGTTGATGGACCGTCTATAACCGTTTTGTCAATTTAACATAACAACATATGAGTTCTCTGATTCAACCGCTTGCTAACTGTTGTCCAAGCATTTGAATAATGCACATGTCCCAATTCTTTAGTAGTTGTGGCATACAAATGGTGAGAGTGTCCTTAATGGCTAATTCGAACAACCGGGAGTTAATGGCATTCGAAATTTGAATTGAATTGCTAGTAGTCAATGTTTCTTCGAATAGTGTTCAAAATTAAAGACGTTGCCTCATAATTCTAGGTGATAAATCATATCCAAACATCATAATCGATGCCTAATCCAAGCGGAAAGCCTTCATGTTGCGTGCGTTATTGACTTAACCTTTGAATTTTGAATTATGGGATACCTACACTACATTTTATTTTTATAAATATATTTATGTAACACATACTGATATATAATATCACTAATATACTAAAAAAGTATTGGTTTCAATATGCATTTTAGTTTCGGTTATTTCGATGGAGATGTAAATAAAAACATTTCGGTCATTTTGAGTCAGTAACTCTTGCTTCAAAGACTATTTTCAATTAAGGAATGGGGCTTTTTGTTCCCATTTTCTCTTTTAAGTTTGAGAGGCTCTTTAATTGCTAAGACCCAATTGAATTAAGAAGTTCGAATGAAGGTATTTTCCTCTTCTATTGTTGCTGTCCTTTGCATGCTGCTTTATAGTTTTAACAAACCATAATTCATCTGACTAAGTGATTACTATCTCCTCATTTGAAATGCTAAAACACAGATGAGATTAAATGCTGAAATGAAGAAACATATTATCTTTGCCAAAGTGGAAGATAAAAATGAGGATGCGCTATCGCCTCTCAGATTCCAGGAACTTGCTGAAATTTTCGTTAGGAAGGGCAACTATAAAGCTGCTCGTAGAATGATAAACAAGGCAATCGAGACTTTTCCGGCAACGGAAAACCTTGTTCCGATAAGACTTGTGGTTGATATACTCGATCTCCTCAACCTCAAGATGGAGAGAGATCCATGCTCCTGGTATTTCATGTTAAATCTCTTACCTTCCGACGATGAAGTAACCATAAGAGGCCAATTTCAGGTTCTGACCTTCATACTCGATCCCCTGAAGAACAATTTTCCAGGCACTGAATTAGCCCTAATAGTGGCTAATTGTGCAATGAATTTGCTTTGTGGTCGAGAAAAAACCGCCCAATTCGACCCAAGGAGGAATACAAATGATCAGAACAGTGGCAATGGTGTTTCGATTGAGCGATTTTCAGAAAGTTTTGGAGACAGATCCAAGAAATCGTCTGAATTACAAATAATTTCGAAGGGTTCGACATTGAAGAGGGTTAGAGATTCAGATGGTGGTGATGGTGATTTGCCTCTGATGAGGTCCAAGAAGATCAACACATCAAATGCTTCAGGATCCAAATACACTTCCAAATTAGAAAAAAACTATACTTTAGAGATTATTCCAGCTGATCAAGGCAAGGGTAAAGAAGTTTGCCAAATGCTTCATGAAAGAAAGCCTATTCTTGAAACTATTGCAGTGGATCAACGTAAGGAAAATAAGGTTAGCCAAATAAATCTAGATGTGAAGGCTCTACATCCTAAGAATCTCACTAGTCAGATAGTGAAAGCCCTGCCTCAAGATTCACATTACCCTCCACTTGCAAACTACGGAAATGAGATTCATAAAGGGATTATGGTGGGGCTTAACTTTGTGTTTCTTAATCTGTCAAATAAAATCCGGAACTTGAAACCCGAAAGCTTTTGGTCTGAATTAGATGAACTCGAAAAGCTATTGTCCGAATTAGAAGGTATGGGCTACAATGTTGAGAAGCTGCACGAACACATGAATAAACTGCACGGAATTATGGAAAGGGGCAAAGATGCTAAAGAAGAGGTGGCGGAGTTGGAAACAGAAGCTAGGGCTCAAGAGAGTAAAGTGCGAGACGCTGAAGCTAAAGTTTCAGCTTTGTTATCTCATATCCGTGAGTTGGGGGCTGAAATTGAAAAGTCGAAGGGGCAGATCAAATCGACACAGAGGGTTATGACTGACTGGAAATCCAAAACTGAAAAGATTCGTGACCAGATAATGAAGGAAAAGGAAAGGTTTTATAACTTGGATTCTGAATTTGCTGTTGCTGCTCAGTCCCTATGGTAATGAAGCTACTGGTTGAAGAATTTGGGGAGAATGGCGATTTTTCATGGATTCATGCTCTGCGGGTATTAAAATTTCAAAACCCTACATAACTCTCTATGCTATGGTTATGTTTATTTGATTTGAACAATAAAGTTGGTATTTCCCTCCAAATTCAATATTTTCGGGCATTTATAATCATCAAAATCATGAGACACTGAGTTTGAAAACACATATATCATCGCTACTTTGTTTGGGGTCCAGCCCAGCCAGAGTGGGTGTGCTTATTCGGGACCATACTGGTGCGATGAGAATGGCTTGCTCGGGGCGGCTACGGTCAATGACTCTAGCATGGTTGAGCTTATGTCGATTAGAGCTAGTGATAAAAGTGTGGGCCAACCTTACCCTCGAGCTGCAGATCATAGAAGGTGAATGAGTGAATCCAAGAATGTCATCTAGTCACTAAGAAACACAAATAGGATTGATGAGATTTGGACTGCCTTTCAAGGAGAGATATCACCATTCACCATGTACGATGTTTGGCCAATGAGAAAGTGGATGAGCTTGTGAGAGAGGGAGCTCGGCGCCAAACCTTGATTTCTTTTTACAATATTCCTTTGGTGTTGGGAATGATCATGTACTGTGTTCATTTTTTTAGTCTTTGTGGGACCTCCCTCATCTGTGCTTTAGCGCAACTCCCACCCCCACCCGGTGTGTCTGTTTTTTAGTACATCTTTACCATTCATAAAAAAAGATGCTCCATTTGGGATCTCCTCATTTTGTTCAACCAGATCTTTATCTCTTTCCATGAATTTTCTTCACTCATCCTTTTCCTGAAGTTCATCTCATTAGGAACTCCATTGAAACTTCATTCAAGATTCCTTCTTCTCCATTGCTCTTTCTCTTGGATCCTCCACATAAAGCTCTTTTCCTTTTGTCACTTCTATCAGATTGTTTAGAAGTTCAGATTTAAGTGCTTTCACTTAATTTTAGAGCTCAACCATGCCTCCCTCCTTTGCAGTAAGCCAGTGAGATATTGGGAAGCAAAATGAGGGTTTCAGCTTTCTTATTTCCTTCTATTCTTCGTCCAATTTTTCTAAAAGAGCAAAATATCCAGGAATCAAATACTCTCTTGCATACTAAGACACTGACAGAGGATCCAGTAAAATATGGACAGGGTGATAGTGGAGGGAGACTCCATGAATGTCATTAGATGGCTAAGTGGATCGGCTGTCCCTCCTTAGAGATTCGCACAGTACTTTAATGAAATTGATGATCGGGAGGAAGGGTCGTCAATCATCTTTAAACCTCTCAGAAGATCCGCCAACTCTGTGGCAGACAGACTTGCTAGGGATGGTGTGGGGAAGCCGAAGTTGGAGATGTTTGATTTCCTCTCGCTTGATCTTGTTTTCCTTTTCTTTTTTCTTCGTTCTGTTTTCATATTCTCATTTTGTACTTTTCGGTTGACCTTCTCGGTCTCCCACATTTCTCTTGAATGAAATTGCTACCATTAAAAAAAAAACAGAGGATCCAGTAATGGAGATCCTTTCAGAAATTTGACTTCAAGCTTTCCTATAGGGCTCTGATTCTTCTGAAAGCTGGAATATGGTGTGAAAACCTGTAGAGTTCATTCCCATAAGTCTGAAAAAGAAACTTCAACCCCATTGTTCAGTTTCCTTTTACAAATTCTTTTGAATCTCCAAACCTGCCCAAGTACACAACTCCTGTGCCTTCATCCCTGGTACGCTTTTCGTTGATATCCACTTTATCAAACTCTCTTCTTCCCCAACTTGGATCATAACTCCGTCTCATATTCCAATTTTTTTAGATTATCACTGACACATTTTTTTTATTGTGTAGATGTTGTACCTGTAAATGCTGCTTACAGTTGCAGACGAGGTTAAGGACTGGATGTGAGAACATAAAAAATCTTGATTATTTTCTGTTTTGATTCTTCTAAATTTCCATAACATATAGGCACGCAAGCTTCCTATACTGGATACTGCATTATGGGATCGTATGGTGTGGTAATACACAACGAGCATCAGAGTGTGCAAGTTCAGTTAAGTAAAAATGGTGAATACAGAGTATAAATATGTTTCGGTGGAGGAAAATAGCATATGAAAAGCAAATCTAGAGAGAGAGAAAAAAAACGTAAGAGTTTAAGCTGCATGCACGGGCTGCCTGACAAAAGTGTAATCATAACTAAGGGAAATATACATGAGATAAGATGTGCATATTAGCTTCATTACAATTATAAAACACAATGAAGAATCACATTTCTTTTGCACATAGAACCAGCTATTTATGTCATCATAAATATTGGTTAGAAAACCTAGCCACCACATGTAAGGACAGAATGGAGAAAGGAAACAATATAGGTTAGAAAACCTAGTCACCACATGCAAGGAGAGAATGGAGAAAGGAAAGTACATAGGTTAGAAAACCTAGTCACCGTAATGAAAAGCACCAATTTCACCTTTCCACTTTTCTTGAGAACATCCTTAAAGAAGAAAAAAAAACTAGACAACCCCGATCACAAGTTTTTATTTTTCCTCAAATCTTTTCTTAGAAAGAAATACCAAATAAATGCCAAGTATCAATCACCACTCCCTATAGCATTCTTTTTTTCTATGTCTCTAGTATAAGAGAGCTTCGAAAAGAAAACCAAAATGCACAGTATCCTCTTTTATATATATATATATATATATATATATTTTATTTTATTTTTATTTTTTTTTATTTTTTTTAATTTTAATTTTTTTTTTTTTTTTTTTATTTTTTTTTTTATTTTTGAACAATAAAATGCATAGTATCCTTCAAAACATAGATTCTAACATGGTGATTCTTAATTTCCTAATATCACTTATTCAACATGGGATCTGGTTCCAGCCACATCAATACATCATTGATACCGGCATACCTTATGGGCTTGCACAATTTCCTTCAGAACAAGGATCCAACCATGGTGATTCAGAATTCCTAACATCACTAGTTCGACATGAGATATGGTTCCAGCCACATCATGCCTACTACAAACTCAGCCGATGAGTGATAGGGTGTATCACAGCATACCTCATGGGCATTCTGCTTAGACCTCCCATATACAATGCACAAATGATATTTCTTAAAATCAACTCGCATTCCATAGACCTTCCAAAAAACGAACCTCGTATACAAGTACTTGCCATCTATCATGGGATCTGAATTGTCCATAAAACCGTGAACATAGAGAGATCAAAGAAGATGCAATTTTAAACAGTCATCAACAATCTTCTCATCTGTAACTCAATCAACTAGTATACACAATTCATTTAAGTCTAAAGTTGATACAAGCAATGTCAATGTAACTTGCTGAAACTTCAACCAGCATTAGATGTATCAATCATGCCCAAGTGCAACTCACGTTCACAGTTTTTACGTTAGTGAATCGGTTGCATGGAAGTAGTGGAGTATAGCAAAGAATCTAAAATAATGAGAGATAATAGATGCAAATTTGTTGTTGTCCATTAATGCAAAACCAGCACCAATATAAACATAAAACTCCATTGAGACCATTGGTTGTGCAGCAGGGTCCTACTCTTCCAACAATTTGGTTGCCCTCCACTTACGCATAATCACGGACTCAATAACATTGACAAGCATTGCAAGCCCTTTGTCATTAACTATGCAATTTGGTCGAGGTAGTTGTCACATGCGAACGTTCCACTCATCCAAGAACATAGAATCCAACATTTGCAAGATGGAATGTAAATGATTTTGTAACTCCATACAAACTCTTTAAATCACCTAGTATAGTAGAAAGAGCAGAAATTTGAATATCAAACCTATGACTCAATTAGAAGAAACTTTTGGTCATTTTTTTTTTTTTAAATGGCTGAATTTAATTGATGAGAACAAACCACAACCAAGCCAGTTATTGGAACAAAGAACCAAGAACAATAAAAGCGATAATACAAGGACACAAGCCCTCCTAAGGAGGTCGAAAATCAAAGACCTCTAGACCCGCTCTGGACACTCCTTCACGAGCTAATCGATTCACCTCTCCATTTGCCGACCTCCTAATATGTTGGAAATGAATCAAGTGCCCCTCCACCCGGTCTATGATCTCCTAAAGGAGCTCCGAGAATCTTAATGGATGGGGAGAACTATCATCCAATCATCTGATAACATTGACGGAATCTCCCTCAACTAAGAGATTATCCATCTCTCTTACCACCAAAAGTATTCAATTACAAATGCACATACATTCATGGAATTAGAACGTTTATCACACCGCATTGTACAAAACAAACATAAAGCAGAACTGAAACAATGAACATCATATTTGTTAGAAGGTGTATTGCATAGCCTAAGGGCATAGTGGTCTTTGTATGTTCTCTTTATATATAAATATTAAAGTAAGGGGGAGTAAACCCTAACTTCTTCCTTTTCTCTCTAATCTCTTCTCCTCTCAACATGGTATCAGAGCCCTAGGGGTTTTTCCCTAGGGACCATTGGAGAAGCTCCCCTTCTCCTTCTTCTCTCCTCCCTCCCTCCATCACGCTCCTCCTTTTTTTTCTCCTTCTTCTCGCCCACCCTTCCCACTCGCCCCAGCCAATTTTTTTTTTTTCCGCCCCTGCTCCTCCTCCTCCTCCCTCGTTCTCTCTCTCTTCCACCCCAATCTCTTCCTCTTTCTTCCCATTTTCACCCCTCCCTTCCTTTCCCTCATTAAAACCCTCATTTTTCGCTACTAATCCCATTTCCTATCCTTCATGAAACCTTAAATCCCTAACCCTCCCACCCTAAGTTCTAACCCTCTTTCTCTCTATGGTCTAAATTTCTTCCGCCCCTCTTTTCTTCTTCGCTCCGCGACTCCGACCTTTCATCTTCTTCATTTATGCCCTAGAGGCCCTATTATGTCTTTTTTTTCTCCTCTCCTTCGTCGGAGTCGCGCCATATTCTCTCACCACACATAGTGGTCTCTTTATGCCCTAGAGGCCTTTTCATTTCTCTTGTCCCTTACTTTGACGTCGTGTGTTGTCTATTTTGCCTTCGTTCCTTCTATGGATCCTCCTATTGTAGACAATCCCTCTCTCGGGCAAACCTCTTCTTCTTCTACCCCTATTTCCCATTCATCGGGTGATGCCTCCTTCCTCCCGATGACCACGATCAAGCTTGATGGTTCCAATTACATGAATTGGAAAGTGGCGGTGGAAGTTTATCTCATTGCCAAAAGGAAGGTCTACACCATACGTCGTGACCCTCCTGCAACTTTGGATCCCACTTATGAGCAGTGGGAAACGGATGATGCACATATCCGTAGTTTACTCTGGCAGAGTATGATCCCACAGATTTCAGGGACTATGATGCAGCTTCCGACTGCAAAGAGGATTTGGGATCATACTGCGGTTATGTTTTCAGGCGTTGGTAACCTCTCCCGTATTGGTGCCACATATTCTGCGTGGATGCATCTTCGGCGTGGTGACACCCCTCTTTCTACATACTTTGGTCAGTTCGTCTCTCACTGTCAGCAGCTTGACATTTTTCTGCCCTTGACGACAGACTTAGCCGTCGCCGCTCGGCAGCGGGATCAGCTTCGAGTTGTTCAGTTTCTCGAGACCTTGGGCCCCGAGTTTATGTTTTTTTCGCCAGCAGATTTATGGTTCTGGCACTATGCCTTCCCTCGAGGAGGTCTATCAGCGGGCACAACAGTGTCTAGGTGGAGCCTCTCTTACTCCTGCTGTTTTTTATGGTCATGCTACCGCGGCATATGCAGTAGGGGATCGTCCTGCCCGTGGTGGTGGGATGTTTGGCCGAGGCCGTGGCTCTAGCCGTGGCGGACGTACCATGGGTACGGATTTCTCTAGTGGCAGGGGATATGGTGGCCGACCTCGTCCATATTGTACACATTGCCGGCGCGAGGGCCACCGTGATGAGACCTGTTATGTGCTACATCCTGAGCGTCGTCCCCCGCCGCCATCTCAGTTCGGGCGATCAGCCCACCTTTCTACTCTGGACAACTCTGATCCTCGAGCATCTTCCTCCGGCTCCAGCCCAGCTGTACCGTCTTTCACTCAGGCCGACTATGATGAGCTCCAGCGCCTACGCTTGGTCGCCCATCCTCCCAGTGCTGGCTTTGCACAGCCAGGTAGCACTCCTGCCTCTCTTCTCAGTAGCTCGAGCTCCTGGATCATTGATTCGGGAGCCTCGAACCATGTGACAGGTACTCTATCATCACTCAGGTCTTTTCACCCTCTTTCCTCTCAGTCTATGACCCTCGCTGATGGCCGTACTACTCACATTTCTGGTACAGGGAGTACCTCTCCCTACCCTGGTCTTACCCTCTCCTCTGTGCTTTGTGTTCCCCAGTCTCCCTTTAACTTACTTTCAGTCAGTCAGCTCACTAAATATCTTAACTGCTATGTCTCATTTTATTCATCTTATTGCTTATTACAGGATCTTGCGACTGGGAGGACGATTGGTAAAGGACGTGAGATAGATGGGTTGTATCGTCTAGATGGAGGTCCCCCCCGTACCATTTTACACAGTTCTGTCGACGCCTACCAGTGGCACTGCCGCCTTGGTCATCCATGCATTGGGCGCTTACGGCGCACCTCTATAGTTTCTGTTCCTATTCAGTCTTTTCAGTGCGAGGCCTGTGAACTTGGAAAACACCACCGTGTGTCTTTTCCCTCTAGGCTTGTTAGTCGGGCCTCGCACCCTTTTGCTTTAGTGCACTCTGATGTATGGGGTCCCCTGAGAACTCCTTCTATTTTTGGATATAGATATTTTGTTATTTTCATTGATGACTATTCTCGCATGACTTGGCTGTATTTGCTTCACGATCGTTCAGAGGTTTTCTCTGCTTTTCGTACTTTTCATTCTGAGGTTACAAATCAGTTTGATTGTACCCTCAAATGCTTGCGCACAGATAATGCTAGAGAATATTTCTCCACTACCCATGGGTTCCAGGATTTTCTTTCCAGTCGGGGTATTCTCCACCAGTCTTCCTGTGCTCACACCTCTCAGCAGAATGGTGTGGCTGAAAGGAAGATGCGCTCTTTACTTGATGGGGCTCGCTCTCTTCTTATTCAGATGCGAGTTCCCAAGAGCTATTGGGGTGATGTTGTTCTTACTGCATGCCACCTTGCCAACCGGCTTCCATCCTCGGTTCTTGGTGGCTCTTACCCCTTTGATGTGTTATACCCTGGTCATGACCCATTTCCTATCACCCCTAGGGTCTTTGGGTGTGTGTGTTTTGTTCACCACCTTGGTCCTGGCTTTGATAAGATGGACCCTCGGGCTGAACGATGCATCTTTCTTGGGTATTCCCGTACCCAGAAAGGTTATCACTGTTACAGTCCTCGCCTGCGTCGGTCCTTTGTGTCTGCCGATGTCACATTCTTCGAGTCTGAGTCCTACTTTGTATCTTCTCATGAGGCTCCTTCCACAGGTCCTGACTCGGACCTTCCTCTTCTCCTCCCCACCCTTCAGGCTCCTCTCCTCTCCCCTCCTGTATTAGTTCCTGAGACTATTCCTGTTTGTGATCCCTCCTCTTCACTACAGGCTCCTGAGGCTACTGAGGCTCCTCCTCCCGCTCCTCCGCAGACATATCCTCGTCGGCCGAGATCTACAGCTCATCCTCGTCGACCGAGATCTACAGCTCATCCTCGTCGACCGAGATCTACAGCTCATCCTCCTCCGCCTGCGCCATCGTCCTTGCAGCCGGAGATCACACCCCCCACATCTCAGGTACCTATCTCTTCTACTCCTACTTCAGATTCTCCCATTGCTTATCGTACTCGTTCTCACAGTACTGCTCACCCAATTTTCTCTGTTATTTCATATGATTCTCTCACCCCGATGTTTCGGAGTTTTGTTTCCTCTTTGTCCTCTGTTTCTTTGCCACAGTCTTTACCAGCTGTACTTGATCATTCGGGATGGCGTGCGGCCATGGATCTTGAGATGGAGGCCCTCCAGGCCAATAAGACATGGGAGTTAGTTCCTCTTCCTCCTGGGGCTAGACCAGTTGGTTGTCGCTGGGTTTATGCCGTCAAACACTTACCTGACGGTACTATTGAGCGCCTTAAGGCGCGGTTGGTGGCAAAAGGCTATACTCAGACCTTTGGTGTTGATTATTTAGAGACTTTTTCGCCGGTCGCTAAGATTCCGTCTGTTCGTGTTCTTCTATCTCTTGCAGTTACACATGACTGGCCTCTGCATCAGTTAGATGTCAAGAATGCCTTTTTACATGGTGAGCTTACTGAGGAGGTGTATATGGAGCAACCTCCTGGGTATGTTGCTCAGGGGGCGATGTCCTCCTCAGTATGTCGGTTGCGGAAGTCTATATACGGTCTCAAGCAGTCTCCTAGAGCCTGGTTTGGACGATTCAGTGATGCTATCATGCACTATGGCATGAAGCAATGTGCAGTTGATCACTCCGTCTTCAGTTCTCATTCCACTACTGGTTGTGTGCTATTGATAGTATATGTCGATGACATCATCATTACAGGCAGTGATTCAGAGGGGATACGCAGGTTGAAAACCTTCTTGCAGAACGAGTTTTCAACCAAAGATTTGGGTCGTCTCAGATACTTTCTTGGCATTGAGGTTGCATATTCTACTAGAGGTCTCTCCCTCTCACAGAGGAAATATGTACTAGATCTTCTTAAGGAGACAGGTCACCTTGGAGTGAAACCTGCGTCTGCTCCCATGAACCCAAATGGGAAACTTCTTCCAGAAGAAGGAGATTTATTAGATGACCCTGGCAGATATAGGAGGCTGGTGGGTAAGCTCATATATCTTACAGTCACTCGTCCAGATATATCATTTGATGTTGGCTCAGTTAGCCAACATATGAGCTCACCCCGTACTTCTCACTGGGCAGCAGTGATTCAGATTCTTCGCTACTTGAAAGAAGCACCAGGGAAAGGACTCGTATTCAAGAAGCATGGTCATACCCGGGTAGAAGGCTTCTGTGAAGCAGACTGGGCAGGATCTCCAGCAGATAGGAGATCTACCACTGGATATTGCACCTTTGTTGGTGGCAATCTAGTGTCGTGGAAAAGTAAGAAGCAGGACATTGTCTCCAAGTCGAGTGCCGAATCAGAGTATCGTGCTATGTCTCATACTAGTGGGGAGCTTATTTGGTTACGTTCTCTCCTTTCAGAGATTGGTTTCTCTTCATCTGCTCCAGCTCAGCTGTATTGTGACAATCAAGCTGCAATTCATATAGCTACCAATGCAGTCTTTCATGAGAGAACCAAGCATATAGAGGTTGATTGCCACTTCATTCGCCAAAGGATACAAAGAGGCGAGATTCATGTTTCTTTCACGAGATCTGCTGATCAGTTAGCAGATGTGTTCACAAAGCCCTTAAGCTATACAAAATTAAGTGACGTATGTAACAAGCTTGGAATGTACAATATATACATTCCAGCTTGAGGGGGAGTGTTAGAAGGTGTATTGCATAGCCTAAGGGCATAGTGGTCTTTGTATGTTCTCTTTATATATAAATACTAAAGTAAGGGGGAGTAAACCCTAACTTCTTCCTTTTCTCTCTAATCTCTTCTCCTCTCAACAATATTGTTTATAATACAACAACCTCTGATGGAACACCACGTTGTTTAAAGAAAACACTCAAGTACCATCAACCTTAAGACATACAAATCAACTCCAAGAGGCAGCATCAACAACTTGGGTTTCAGCCCTACGTCTCAATCATCATGTTTTGGATCCGGGTAATAACCCCTACTCGATAGAATTCTACAAAATTAGATACAAGCTAGGGCACAGAAAAGTAATACACTAAAAATTCAATAAGCCCCAACACAAATTATTCTCCAACAGTTTCGACATCATGATAATGATAGCCTAAACATAACAGCACATAGATGAAAAAGATACAAGTTTAACAAGACCACCTAAATTAAAACCTATCTCCTACCCCAAAACCCTAATCTCTTCCTAGAAAATCGAGAGAGAGAGAGAGAGAGAGAGAGAGAGAGAGAGAATGCATACCTCAACTCAAAGGCTCAATCTTCATACGGTTGAAATTGGTAGAATGAGTCCATATGGGAAACCCTAGTTTTTATTTCGAATAGTTACAGAGCTTATGGGGAAATGAGGTTAGGCAGATGCATTCACTGGAATCATTTCAAGATTAGGGTTTTTTCCTAGGTTAGCCAAATGCATCAAGGGAAAAAACCCTAATCTAGATATCATTCCACTCACATCGAGAATCGAGACACAAGAAAAATGAGGTTAGCCAGATGCTTATGGATCTCAAGCTTCTCCAGGCTAAGAGTAAGAAGAACCAAGGGATGATGGTGGGGCTTATATACTCCTTTATCTGAAACCCGTCACAATCCAACGGCCAAAAACACACCCATCAAGGTGGGGCCCACTCCGGCCACACTGTATAAGTTGCACATTGTTTAAGGATGTTTAAGGAGTCTTCCATGCCAAAAAAAATATTTATATAAAGACCATTATACCCTTCAATAAAATATATTCTAGTTTTTCACACTTATGGTTGGAGTAAATAAAATAACCATAGATGGAAATGTAGACACTAGATTTGGGTTAAAATTTAAATTTACTTTTTAACTCAAGTTATTGGAAGAAAAGAGCAACAACATTTTGGACGAATTCACTTTTACCGCGGCACTAAAATGGTAGTAATAATGATAATGATTAGGGGGTTGCGAAGCTGAAGGTCGCCCTTGCAAAACCACGGTGCAAGGACACCCCCCCGTTGGATCCATGTCACCAAATTGCATTTATAATGGCGTTAAAAATTTAAAAATATTCGCGTGATACAGATACAATGAGCTGGAATTTTGCAAGTTCAACTTTGTATTTCTCTAATAATACGGAGATGCCGCATTTTCCTCTTCGGTCACCACGTGTACAATATGAACTGGAGAAATGGCGCATCCAACGTAGATTTTGAATATAAATAAAGCATACCATTAACATTTTTTCTGTGTTCTCCTCTCATTCCAGCTTAAAATCTCTAACTTCTTTGAAAAAGTGAGAGAGAAGGAGAGAAATAGAGCTGAGAGGTCTAGGATTTTCAATCTCTTTCTCTTTTGCAGATGATATTGTCGGCGGACTATCGAAAAAGTTAGCCGCAAAAAAATCCATTTTCTTACTAGTTGAAGAGTTCTTCTGAATCAGGCAGTGAATCAGGCAGGTCACCTTTCCCTAGCCAGACTCTCCTCCATCCTTTTTTTTTTTTTTTTTTGAAAATGGTGAGAATTTTATTAAAAACAAAGGAGAAAAACTGCAACTGATCAGAGATGAGCAAAAGAAAAGAAAAAGATTAAGGAGGGAGCTCATCAAAGATCTCCATGCTCAATCTAGTAACTCATGAGCGGGCAAGGCGATCCGCCTCCTCCAACATTTTTTTTATTTCGCTGATGTAAAGGATTTGTGTTTATTGCTAAAGATGGCAAACAATTGAGTCTTCCTTATATGTGTTTGTATAAGCACTGATTTTAGTCTCTCTTATTCAGGGGTATTTTGGTCATTTTAAAAGAAAAACAGGAGCCTAGTTACTGTGTTTGCTAAGGAACTTGTGGTGAATACTCCAAGCCTGTAAATCTTTCAGGTGAAATGGCCTCTCTTCCTAGCTTTGCATGTATTTTTCTCTTCTTCTTCTTCTTCTTCTTCTTCTTCTTTCAATGGTTTGCATGTATTTTTCTCCTTCCTCACTTTTTTTTTCTTTTTACTTATTCTTTTTTTTTTTTTTTTTTTACTTATTCTTTTTTTTTTTTCATTGGACAGGCCCTCAGCACGACTCCATTTTTCAGTTGATTTTGAGTCTATACCTTACCTTTCATCATGTTATTTCACTTAGTATCTCGAAGAGAAATAGGGGGCATTCATCATGTAAGTACTATTTTTTCCCTCTTCACTATGCAGTTAGATTCTCCTGATTAATGCTTTTTCCATTTTTTTTGTTAAGTCTTTACATTTGCATGCTGCTTTTTCTATTAATAAACAGAGAATTTATAGGCTGGATTGCATGCACATGCTGCCTAAAAATACAGTGGGGCCCACATTGTTTGGGTGTTCCAAACCATCCATTTGCAGGGCTCTGACATAGATAAGGTGTGCCAGAAAATCTTCCCAACAGGATGATCTTAACCCTTAGATTTGTGGAGGTTTAAAATTGATGGCACATTATAGAAACCTGCAAAGATCAGACGATTAGGATTATCCTATGGAGAATTTCGGGGCACACCCAATCTACACAAGGGCCCAACAAATGAATGGTTTAGATCACTCAAACAATGTGGATCCCACTGTATTTTTGGGCCGCACATGGGTGCATGGCCGTCCACAATATAATTTCTCTAATAAACCACATATTTATCCTAGTAATAAATTTTGTTTCTTATTTTTCTTGAACTGCTTAGATCCCAGTTGAAAGTATGGGATTTGCTAGGGACCATTGGCTCACTTTTCAGCAGATTTTGTCATCATTCACGAGGTGGCTGCCTCGCTGGTCTGACATGCGACAGACCATAGTAAATCCGCTGGTCTGACATGCGACAGACCATAGTAAATCCGCGAAAGTATATATTAAAAGTCAGACTTCCTGTACATTTTTTTTTTTTCATTTTTTGGAAAACACTTCTAAAACGGGATCCCATGCTGAAAATAAAGACAGCAGTGCAAAATGACCGAAGGCTTGGTCATTTTCACATATCTTTTTTTGCATTTGTGGGGATACATGCTCTCCTTTTTTGCATTTGTCATGAAAGAGGGCCTTGTGCTTTTTTCCAAACAAGATTCCCGTTTTACTAGCAACCCACATATTTTTAAAATTTTGGATGCTATTTAGTTTACATACCATACATTGAGCTAAATAGTTCTCAAGACAGAAACATTTTGATTTGGGTTGGAAATTTCGCTGGAAATCTTGTAAAATCACATAAATGTAGGAAAACATATGTAAATGATAGAAATTTAAGACGAAAATTCAAGAAATGCTAGACTAAGTACAAAAGCACACTTGGAAACTATCAAATAAGCAAGACAAACATGTTTGACAACATTGAAAGTCTCTTAGCATGTGATGTTCCGCATATTTGATATTTCAGGACATACTACATTTCTTGTGTAATTCGAATAAATATTTCTACGTAAAGTCGTCGGCACAAAATCCTACCCACTATTTATACAAGAGAAGAGTCATTCCATCAAAGGCTTCGAATGCCTTTCCAATTAATAAAAATGTGACTTGATTCTACAATCAAATGACTATTGGTTCAATCTTCTTCTTAACAATGATTTAATAATTCGTCTAGTGTAAAGAGAGAAAATTCAGCCAAAAAAAAAAACAATGTAAGAGAATATCTTCTTCCAAGCAGCGTCCATTAAATGTCTCAGCGTACACCATCGAAACAAGGAAACATGGAATAAAGAGATGGGAAGACTAAGTAACAAACTACTCGAAGGTAAAAGAAGAAACAGTACAATATATGTTAAGATCCTGTGATTCTTCTCCTTTTCTATTTATACACTTCAGTTTTGGTAGTTGTTGATCAATCGTCTATAACCGTTTTGTCACTTTAACATAACAACATATGAGTTTTCTGATTCAATCGCTCGCTAACTGTTGTCCAAGCATTTGAATAACTCACATGTCCCAATTCTTTAGTAGTTGGGGCATCCAAATAGTGCCCATGTCATGCCTACTTCGAACAACAGGCAGTTAATGGCATTCGAATTTTGAATCGAATTGCTAGTAGTCAGTGTGTGTTCAAATAGTGTGCAATATTTAAGACATTGCCTCATGATTCTAGGCGATGAATCATATCCAAACATCTTAGTCGATGCCTAATCAAAGCAGAAAGCCTTGATGTTGCGTGCACTTAAGTTTTGAATTTTGAACTATGGGATGCAAAGAAATGCGTACACTAAATTTTATTTTTATAAATATATTTATGTAACACATAAATATATCACTAATATACTTAAGAGTTTTGGTTTCAATATGCATTTTGGTTTCGGTTATGTCGATGGGGATGTTAAAAAAAAAAAAAACCCCATTTCGGTCATTTTGGGTCGGTAACTCTTGCCTCAAAGACTCTATTTTCAATTAAGGAATGGCCCTTTATGTTCCCATTTTCTCTTTTAAGTATGAGAGGCTCTTTAATTCGCTGAGACCCAATTGAATTACGAAGTTGGAATGAAGGTATTTTCCTCTTCTATTGTTGTTGTCCTTTGCATGCTGCTTTGTAGTTTAACAAACCATAATTCATCTTACGAAGTGATTACTATCTCCTTTGAAATGCTAAAACACAGATGAAATTAAATGCTGAAATGACAAAACTTAGTCGCTTTGCCAAACTGGAAGATACAAATGAAGACAAGTTGCCGCCTCTCAGATTGCAGAAACTTGCTGAAATTTTCATTAGAAGCGGCGACTACAAAACTGCTCGTAGAATGATAACCGAGGCCATCCAAGCTTTTCCGGCAATGGAAAACCTTGTTCAGATAAGACTTGTGGTTGATATACTCAATCTCCTCAACCTCAAGAAGGAGAGAGATCCAAGCAGCTGGTATTTCATGTTACATCTCTTACCTTCCGACGATGAAGCAACCATACGAGGCCAATTTCAGCTTCTGACCTTCATACTCGATCCCCTCAAGAACAATTTCCCAGGCACTGAATTAGCCCTAAAATTGGCTAATAGTGCAATGAATTTGCTTTGTAGTCGAGAAAAAACTGCCCAATTCGACCCAAGGACGAATACAAATGATCAGAACCGTGGCAATGATGTTTCGATTGAGCGATTTTCAGAAAGTCTTGGAGACAGATCCAGGAAATCGTCTGAACTACAAATAATTTCGAAGGGTTCGACATCGAAGAGGGTTAGAGATTCAGATGGTGGTGGGGATGGTGATTTGCCTCTGATGAGGTCCAAGAAGATAAACACGTCGAATGCTTCAGGATCCAAAGACACTTCCAAATTCGAAATACACCCTACTTTAGAAATTATTCCAGTTGATCAACGCAAGGGTAAAGAAGTTTGCCAAATTCTTGAAAATATGGCAGTTGATCAACATAAGGGAAATGAGGTTAGGCAAACGCTTATGGATGTGAAGGCTCTCCATGCTAAGAATCTCACTACTCAGATCATGACAGCCGTGCCTCAAGTTCCACATTACCGTCCGCTAGCAAACTACGGAAATGAGATTCGACGAGGAATGATGGTGGGGCTTTACTTCGCTTTTCTTAATATCTCGAATAAAATCCGAAACTTGAAGCCTGAAAGCTTTTGGTCTGAATTAGATGGACTCAAAAAGCAATTGTCTGAATTAGAACGTATGGGTTACAATGTTGAGAAGCTTCGAGAACACATGAATACCCTTCGAGGAATTATGGAAAGGGACAGAGTTCCTAAAGAAGAGGTGGCGGAGTTGGAAACAGAAGCTAGGGCTCAAGAGAGTAAAGTGCGAGATGCCGAAGCTAAAGTTTCAGCTTTGTCAACTCATATCTGTGAGTTGAGGTCAGAAGTTGAAAAGTCGAAGGGGCAGATCACATCGACACAACGGCTTATAACTAACTGGAAATCCAAAATTGAAAAGATTCGCGAGCAGATAATGAAGGAAAAGGAACGGTTTAATAACCTGGAGTCTGAATTTGCTGCTGTCGCTCAGTCCCTGTGGTAATGAAACTGCTGTTTGAAGAATTTGGAGAGGATGGCGAATTTTCATGGATTTATTTTCTGCAGGTATTAATATTTTAATACCCTTTATAACTTTCTATGCTATGGTTATGTTTATTTGATTTGAATAATAAAGTTGGTATTTCCCTCCAAATTCAATATTTTTGGGCATTTGCAATCATCAAAATCATAAGACACTAATTATGACTATACATATATCATCCGCTACTCTGTTTGGGGTCCAACCCGGCCAGAGTGGGTGGGCTTATTCGGGACCATACTGGGGCGATGAGAGTGGCTTACTCTAACAAGGTTGAGCTCATGTCGATAAGAGCTACTGATAGAAGTGTGGGCCAACCTTCCCTCGAGCTGCAAATCATTGAAGGTGACTCCAAGAATGTCATCTAGTCACTAAGAAATTGAGTTTATTTTTTTTTTCATCTAGTCACTATGAAACTCAGATAGGATTGGAGATTTGGACTGCCTTTGAGAAGGTGACTCCAAGAATGTCATCTAAGTGTGGACCAACCTTCCCTGTTTGAATACATCTTTACCACTCTTGAAAAAAATGCTCCATTTGGGATCTCCTCATTTTGTTCAACCAGATCTCTATCTCTTTCCATGCCTTTTATTCACTTAATTATAGAGCTCAACCCTGCTTCCTCCTTTGCAGTAAGCCAGTGAAGGTTTCAGCTTTCTTATTTCCTTCTATTCTTCCTCCAATTTTTGCAAAAGAGCAAAATATCCAGGAATCAAATACTCACTTGCATACTAAGACACTAACAGAGGATCCAGTAAAGGAGATCCTTTAGAAGTTTGATTTCAAGCTCTCCTATAGAGTTCTGATTCTTCTGAAAGATGGGATATGGTGCCAAAACCTGTGAGTTCATTCCCACAACTCTGGAAAAGAAACTTCAACCCCAATGTTGATTTTCCTTCTAAAAAATCTTTTCAATCCACAAACCTGACCAAGTACACAACTCCTGTGCCTTCATCCACGGTACGCTTTTCATTGATATCCACAGTATCATACTCTCTTCTTCCCCAACTTAGATCATAACTCCATCTCATATTCGAGTTTTTTCAGATTACCACAGCACCATTTTTTATTCTGTAGATGTTGTACCGGTAAATGCTGCTTGCAATTGCAGACAAGGTTAAGGACTAGATGTGGGAACCAAAAAAAAAAAAAAAACTAGACTATTTCAGTCTAGTTTTTTTTTTTTTGAATGGTTATTTTCGGTGTTGAATCTCCTAAATTTCCATAATCCATAGGCACACAAGCTTCCTATACCGGATACTGCAGTATGGGATCATATGGTGTGACAATAGACCGCGAGCACCAGAGTGTGCAAGTTCAGTTAAGCCAAAAATGGTGAATGTTATATTTCAGTGGAGGAAAATAAGCCTATGACAAGCACATCCAGAGAAAAAAACATATGATTTTAAGATACATGTATGAGCTGCATGACAAACATGAAATCCACTATAACTAAGGGAAATACACATGGGATGAGATGTGCATCTTATCTCTAAATACAACGGAAAAACAAAATGAAGAATCACATTTCTTTTGCACATAGAACCAGCCAGCTATTCCTGTCATCATAAACTGGTTAGAAAACCTAGCCACCACATGCAAGGAGAGAATGGAGAAAGGAAACAACACAAGTTAGAAACCCTAGTCACCGCATGCATGAAGAGAATGGAGAAAGGAAACAATGAAAAGCACCATTTTCACCTTTCCACTTTTCTTGAGAACATGCTTAAAGGGGAAAAAAAACTAAATAACCTCCCTCACAAGTTTTTATTTTTCCTCAAATCTTTTCTCAGAAAGAAATACCAAATAAATGCCAAGTATCGATCACCACTCCCCATACCATTCATTTTTCTCTGTCTCTAGTGTAAGCGAGCTTAGAAAAGAAAACCAAAATGCACAGTATCCTTCAAAACATAGATTCTAACATGGTGATTCTGAATTCCCTAATATCACTGATTCAACATGGGATCGGCTCCAGCCACATCATTGCTACCGGCATACCTTATGGGCTTGCACAATTTCGTTCAGAACAAGGATTCAAACATGGTGACTCTGAATTCCTAACATAACTGATTCAACATGGGATCTGGTTCCAGCTACAACGTGCCTACTGCAAACTCAGCTGATGAGTGATAGAGTGTATCACAGCATACCTCACAGGAATTCTACATAGACCTCCCGTATATGATGCACAAATGATATTTCTTAAAATCAACTCGCATTCTATAGACCTTCCAAAAAACAAACCTCATATACAAGTACTTGCCATCTATCATGGGATCTAAATTGTACATAAAACCGTCAACATAGAGAGATCGAAGAAAGAAACAATTTGAAACAGTCATCAACAATCTCCTCGCCTGTAAATCAACTAGTATACACAATTCATCTAAGTCTAAGGTTGACAAAAGCAATGCCAATGTAAGTTGCTGGAACTTCAACCGACATTAGATATAGCAATCATGCCCAAGTGCAACTGCAGAACCTCCAGAGTTCTATTGTTACTTGTTAGTGACACGATTTTATGGAAGTAGTGGAGTGCCAAAAGAAAAAAGGGCGGCCCAGTGCACCAGGCTCCCACCATTGCGGGGTCTGGGGAGGGCTAGATGTGCGCACCCTTACCCCTGCTTTGCAGAGAGGCTGTTTCCGTGACTCGAACCCGTGACCACTAGGTCACAATGGAGCAACCTTACCACTGCGCCAAAATATAAAATATAAATAATGAGATAATAGATGCAAATCTGGTGTTATGCATTAATGCAAAACCAGCGCCAATATAAACATAAAACTCCATCGAGACCATTGGTTGTGCAGCAGGTCCTACTCTTCCAACAGTTTGGTTGTCCTCCACTCACGCGTAATCACTGACTCAATAACATTGACAAGCATTGCAAGTCCTTCGTCATTGGCTATGCAATTTTATCAAGGTAGTTGTCGCATGCTAACGTTTCATTTGTCCAAGAACATAGAAGCCAACATTTGCAAGATGGAAGGTAAATGATTTTGTAACTCTATACAAACTCTTGAAATGAAGACATCCGTAAAAAGGTGGGGGTGGCACCAATTGAGAAGAAGATGAGAGAGCACCGCTTAAGATGGTTTGGGCATATCCAACATAGGCCTTTGGATGCTCCGGTGAGAAGAAGTGACTCGTGCCAAGTTGATGGAGTAAAAAGAGGTAGGGGCAGACCGAAAACAACTTGGGTAGAAACAGTGAGGAAAGACTTGAGAGCTAGGAACATAACAGAGAACATGACCTTGGATAGGAGAGATTGGAAGAAAATGATTCATGTAGAGGAACCCAACTAGTGTCAAGATTAGACTTAGTCAATTTGAGCCGGGTAGCTCCTTTCACCTCCTTCATGAAAGTTTTCTAAAGGATTCATTAGCCGAACCCAACTAATTTGGGACAAAGGCTTTGTTGAGTTGAGTTGAGCTGAGCATATAAACTCTTGAAATCACCTAGTATAGTGTACATAGCAGAAATTTGAAGACCGAACCTATGACCAAGGTTTTAAATTTCGGTTTCCGTTTCGGTCGACACAAAAACAGAAACATTTTGGTTTCGGTGTATTTTGGTTTCGGTGGAAATCCTACAAAATCACGGAAACATATGGAAACATGTGCAAATGATGAAATTTTTTAATCTTTAAACAAAACATATGCAACTGATGAAATTTTGAGAGATCCTAGAATAAATATAAATACATACTTAATCTTTAACCATTACATAAGCAACAAAACCATCCATAATGGCTTAATCACATTGAACACTTAGCGACATGTGTTGTCGTGCATGTTTAGAACACTAAAGTCAATGAAGAAGTACAACGTAATGAAGTATAAGAAAGTGCAATGACCAGTTTCCCCTCTAAGGACCCCAACTCTAAGTCAATACCACATAGAGTTGCGAGGTATTAATGGTCTCATGCCGATATGACATTCCATGCATAAGATACGGTTACTTTGTTGTGTAGTTCAGCGATGTTGCCTACCAAATATCATTCTCTACATTAATGAAATGAAATGAAATGCAAATGCAAATAATAACATCTCTCCGTCATTTCGGTCGAATTTTGGGAATTTCAATCAAATTTTGGTCAAATTTCAAGAATTTTGGTCAAAATTTGGGGAATTAATGATGTGATGGAAAATCATGTAGATTTCTTTTCGGTGGGGATGGAAATGGAAATATTTTGGCCATTTAGGAATATTTTCGGGGAAATTTAAACCATGCCAATGACTCAATTAGAAGAAGCTTAAACCATGCCTACGACTCAGTTAGAAGAAGCTTTCGTTCATTTTTTTTTTTAAATGCCTTGGATTTTATTTAAAAAAACAAACCACAACCGAACCAGTCATGGGAACAAAGAAACAAGAACAATGAAAGCGATATACAAGGACACGAGCCCTCCTAAGGAGGTAGAAAATCAAAGACCTCTAGACCTGCCGTGGACACTCCTTCACGAGCTAATCGATTCGCCTCTCCATTTGCCGACCTCCTGATATGTTGGAAACGAATCAAGTGGCCCTCCAGCCAGTCTATGATCTCATCAAGGAGCTTTGAGAATCACAATGGATGGGGAGAACTACCGTCCAACCATCTGATAACATTGAGGGAATATCCCTCAACTACGAGATTATCCATCTCTTCTTTTTTTCTTCGAAGGGCAAGAGATTATCCATCTCTATTCCCACCAAAAGTATTCAATTACAAATGCACATAGATTCATGGAATTAGAATGTTTATCACACTGCATCGTACAAAACAAATGTAACGCAAAACTGAAATAATGAAACATCATAGTGTTTATGATACAACAAACTCTGATGGGACACCACACTGTTTAAAATACAAAAAACTCGAGCATTATCAGCCTTAAGACATACAAATCAACTCCAAGTGGTACCATCTACAACTTGGCTTTCAGCCCTATGTCTCAATCATCATGTTTTGGATCGGGGTTATTACCCGTAATGGATAGAATACAAAATCAGATGCAAACTAGGGCACAGAAAAGTAATATACTAAAAATTCAATAACCCGCAAAGTTTTATAGCCAACACAAATTATTCTCCAACAGTTTCAACATCATGATAATGATAGCCTAAACATAACAGCACATAGATAAACACCATAATCCTTTAATATCGCTAAAATTCAGATACAAGTTTAACTAGACCACATAAATTAAAACCAATCTTCTACCTCAATCCAATTAAAAAAGCTGCTATTTCTTCGCGCTTGTGTTTCCTCCATCCCCACTGGAACCAGCTTGCGCAGCTTTCTTTGCCATCTTTTCTTGAAGCGCCTTGGCATCTCTGTGCATCAAACAAAATCGATCCAACTGAATAACCAAATTAAACCATCCTAATCATTCAAAAGACCCAATTCATATAAGGAGTCAATGTACCAAACTAAACCCATAAAATCGATCCGACTAAATAACCGAATTAAACCATCCTAATCATTCAAAAGATCCAATTCATATAGAGAGTCCATATACCAAACAAAACCCATAAAATCGATCTGACTAAATAACCGAACTAAACCATTCTAATCATTCAAAAGACCCAATTCATATAAAGGGTCAATATGCCAAACAAAACCCATACACTCGATCCGACTAAATAACTGAATTAAACCATCCTAATCATTCAAAAGACCCAATTCATATAAAGAGTCAATATACCAAACAAAACCCATAAAATCGATCAGACTATATAACCGAATTAAATCGTCCTAATCATTCAAAAGATCCAATTCATATAAAGAGTCAACATACCAAACAAAACCCATAAAATCGATCCGACTAAAAAACCAAATTAAACCATCCTAAGTATTCAAAAGATCCAATTCATATAAAGAGTCAATATACCAAACAAAAGCCATAAAATCGATCCAACTAAATAACCGAATTAAACCGTCCTAAGCATTCAAAAGATCCAATTCATATAAAGAGTCAACATACCAAACAAAAACCATAAAATCGATCCGACTAAATAACCGAATTAAACCGTCCTAAGCATTCAAAAGATCCAATTCATATAGAGAGTCAATATACCAAACAAAATCCACAAAATCGATCCGACTAAATAACCGAATTAAACCGTCCTAAGCATTCAAAAGATCCAATTCATATAAAGAGTCAATATACCAAACAAAACCCATAAACTCGATCCGACTAAATAACCGAATTAAACTGTCCTAAGCATTCAAAAGACCCAATTCATATAAAGAGTCAATATGCCAAACAAAACCCAGAAAAAACAGACCTCTCTCTGCGTTGTTCAGGAGTCAATCCATCATCTTTAAGCTTGCCTTGGTTCTTCCTGCCATGTGCCCTTTCACGATCTTTATCTCTCTGATTACCGCGTACTAACAATTAAGGTTAAACTGCATCAAAGTGCGTGATTGAATAAACCCTAAAAAAGGAAAAGAAACGCTAAACCTAGATGAAAATAAAAACAAGATTTAAGGATATGGGTCATTCTCGAACTGCAAGAAGAACGGTGGGAAGAAACCCTCTGAACATAAAACAGGAACCAACCATGAGAAACTAGGGCAAGGGCTAAAAAGAAACATAGGGAAAAAAATAACAGAAAAAGAGAGAGAGAGAGAGAGAGAGAGATTGAAATTTTTCTAGTGGTG
Organism: Tasmannia lanceolata; assembly: GCF_043159265.1. NCBI lineage: Eukaryota > Viridiplantae > Streptophyta > Magnoliopsida > Canellales > Winteraceae > Tasmannia > Tasmannia lanceolata. The sequence goes on from NW_027518714.1 coordinate 55,516,360, forward strand.
GAGAAAGGAAGACCTGATCGGGAATTCGAGATCTAGATCTTCTCTACCGGTTAGCAAAGTCTTCGAACGGGAATAGACTAGGCCGAATTCTCTGGACTATCAAGGGCTAAAATAAGGATAGTAGGATAAAGAAAAGGGTGTATTTACCAATATGAATGGGTTCGAAAGTCAGCTTCCCCTCATGATCCGTACACCTACTGGTTCCCATAATTTGCAATGGGTGACGATTCACATTGGGTCCCACGAGGGATATGTACACTCGTGGATTCCACCCAAGACTTAGTCACGATCCATTCACTTATAAGATCAAATCCATCAATGCCTTAGCCACGATCCATTCATGAGTTGGAACTGGGTTCATGGGTGACTTGTTAATGTTAGGAGGTAGCAGTGGGTTGTTGGGCTGGCAATTTCACCCGGGAAAGCGGGGATCCGCCCCGCCCCGCCCAGCTTGGGGAGGAGATTCCCCGATTTGAGTGGGGAAGAGGAAGAGGAAGGGGATTTAAAAAATCCCCCGGTACAGGGAAGGGGAGGAGAAGGGGATGGAGTTGGCCCCGCCCCGCTCCACCTCACATTAATGCCATTTTTTTCTTATATTTTTTAAGTGTTTTTTTTTTTGGGAAAACTACTAGAAACTCCTTGGATCAAAACATATCTACAAGATTCTCCCAAAATTTTCATAATTTCCATTAGTACAGTTTTGTCCCTGAAATAGTTTTTTATGTTTTCTTTTACCCATAATCCATTGGGCATTGTCCCTCATTATATTAGTATATTACCTTTAGAAATCCCTAAAATTTCTCCATCGAACCATCACTGTAAGGCAACATTAAATTCTTTGAAAATCTCCCTCCCCCAAATAAAGGCAATATCTCTCTGATGAGTGATGAGATTTTATATGGTGTGCGCTCGTATAGTCCATTATTTTTCAAAAAGTAATGTATGGGCTACGCCATAGGATGATCCAAACCGTCCATTTGATAGGCTACAATTTAAAAGTACTTTACAGGCCACACCATAGATCATACAAACCGTCCATTTGATGGGCCCCAACGTAAATAGATTGCGGCCCAAAAATCATTTCCATAGGATGATTGCAACCCTCCGATCTATAGAAGGTATCATAATATGCAATTCCTCTATAGATTAGAGGGTTGGGATTATCCTATGGAAATGATTTTTGGGCCACAACCTATTTACGTTGCGGCCCATCAAATGGACAGTTTGGATCATCCTACAATGTGCCCATCAAGTGGAAGGTTTGGATCATCCTATGCCTATGGTAGTATGGTGCGCCCATCAAATGGACGGTTTGGATCTTCCTATGGTGTGGCATGTACAGTACTTTTTGGCAATGGGATTGGGAATTAGGGATCTGCTAGGGACTATTGATCAATTAAATGAATCTGAGAGCAACCACCTTTGTCCTCAGGTTAATAAAATGAATAAGACAAAATCTTAGCCTATGTGTGGGTTGTGTGGCTACTCTCACATGCAATAGCCAAGCCGCAACATGCCTGAAGTGATTGTCCCTAGCAAATCTTTAGTTTTAAACCTAACATTTAACAAAGTAAAGTGAGAAAGTAAAGTGATTGTCCCCGAAAGATGCAGGGCGGGGAAGGGGATGGAATGGAGATTAGATATTCCCCATGGGGAGGGGAGGGGGATTCCCCACCATCCCCGCAGTGGGGAGGGGGAAAATTCCCCGCAGAGGGGAAGGAGTAGGGGACCCCAACATCCGGCCCCGACCCGCCCCATTGCCAGCCCTAGTGGGTTGGGATAGTTATACATGTTAGTGGGTTTGTATTTGTTAGTAGTTTGGATGTCAGATGGTACCTAACCGGTACGCTAAAAGCTTCACAGCTGGTGGAACATGTTAAGGTAAGCCCTTCAAACCTTTCTCATACCGGGTGGGTCCTACCCCTAGCTAGCAAACCGTGATTCGGCAAAAAAACAGGACGGCAAAACTCAAAGTTTAATATGGTACTGGTTAAAAAAAAACGTAGTTAAAAAAACGGAAACACAATAAAATGAGTTTAGAATTTTGTCATTTACAAAATATGGTGAGGGTAAAATTGGAATGTTGGCCAAAAAAACGGGTTTAAAACATTTAAAACGCATTTTAAAAGTGTTTAAAACGTTTGCCTTAAAAAGCGGAGTTTTATTCTTCTTTTTTTTTAAACGGAGTTTTGCTAACTATGGTCCTACCAATCCCATACCAAAAGGCCCCCACAATTAAAGCTCACTACAATTCCTTTCATGAAATGATAAGTGCCCCCCTTTTCATTACTTGGGACACCTGGCTACAGTGTATCTATGACTGCAAAGGGGCCAATGTACTTCACTTTTAAGGAATGAAGTGACATGATTGCCACGTACAATGCAGTTGGGTGTCCCAAGCGATGAAAAGGGAGGCACATTTATCATTTCCCTTTCTTTCAAGAATTTACAAATTAATTCATAGACTAATCCCTCAATAGATGTACAAATAATGACACTAAGAGTTCTAACACTTCTATGATGGTCAATTATGACTTATGAGCCCAAGTGTCTTTTATATATATATATATATATATATATATATATATATATATATATATATATATATATATATATATATATATATATATATATATATATATATATATATATATATATATATATATATGTTTAGGACTCAAGAGACCATTTATAGAGGTCTGGAACGAAAACTAGCCGTCATGGTCTCCAAGCAGTCTCCATGGACGCGGTCGTCCGTCGGACTCGCCAATGGGCCAGTCCCTTAGACAAACATCGGTGTAGGGACATGGTCGTTTGACAAGAGTACAGTTCCAATTCTTCCAGAAATTGCACAACTCACTTATGGTTGTTCGTGAGGACCCACGGTTGTCGTCCGAAACCCTGAAATTGTTCTTGCACATATTAAACTTCACCAGGCTCTGTCCAAACTTCTGTGCAATGTTCATTTTTAGCTTAATTACCCTTGTTTTAGTTTCACCCTGGTGGCACTGCCCATATTTACAAGGAGAGATTGGTTTTTACATTCTAGACCCATGAGACATCGATCTTCAACTCTTCAATCTCCTTCGTGTGTCATTGATCACTCTTCATTCCTTGATCTTCATGGATCTTCAAGTCTTTGCGTTTTTTACTCCACTTTCATCCACCGTTCATGATTTGGTCCAAGCTTCTTCAATCTTCAATTTGATATTTTCAAGGAATTTTTAAAACCGCAGTTAAACATATCTAAATTAGATTACATATTGTGTTTTTTGTCATCAAAACAAGAATTGAGGGCATGGCCAAGGTTGAACCCTTGGGCTAACAACACTATAGGTGGCAAAAGGAAGAGGACGCATCATACTCAGAGTAATCTTCGGATCATGTTTCTTGTGTCTCGATCACGATCCATTTCAAATTAGACCATCTATCAAAGTGTCGTATTAATACTCACATTTTACATAATTAAAAGTCCCATAAGAGGGTGAGCGCCAACGTGACCGATAGTTGCGAGGGTGAGCCGCAACGACGATGATGTAGTGGGCTAAGGACAGGGCAACTCATGAATTGAGAGAGATTGAAATCCCAAAGGCATCCCCAGGGGTGAATTGGGTAATTAAAACTTTTGCAAATGTAATTTAATTTTCAAAACTTTACCCTTGTTGATTAGAAATTTAAGACAAACAAAGTAAGATATTACCAATCACCAAGAGAAGCGAGGAGAAAATGAATCATCCACAATGAACACCAACTCTATAGTGGTTCGGTCTATTCCAAAGACCTACTCCACTCTTACAAGTTTATCTTCTTGGGCTCTTTTACTATTCAGGCTCCACAGTACGACTGAATCCGTGGCCTATTTACAACGTCGAGTCTTTAAACTCTCTAAGGGTGACAACCCTTCTTTACAAATGTTGAGAAGAAAGAAAATCTCTCTTGTGCCACTTACTAGGCAAATAATCCAATGATAACACTCTCTCACAAACTCAAAAGGTTACAAGTATCCTAGCTCAAATCCTCTAAAAAAATCAATGTTGCAGAGTCAAGGCTCAAGAGGGTTTGTGATGTCTTTAATGCCAAATTAATGATTCACAAGTTGTTGGTAGGTTTAGTAAATGATACTCAATAGTTTGAAGAAGATTAAATGAGGCATTTAGATAGAAAAAGCACAAAACTAGCCCTTTTTGTACTTCCAACGGCTAGTTCGAAAGCCCAAAAAACTATCTGTTACAAATAATTTTTTTTGAAAAACTAGCTTCGGGCGTCTCTAAGATTTTGGACCCGCAGATAGTTTTTGTTCTTTGTATTTGGGCGCTGGGCCTTGAGTTTCAGGTGCCCGAACAAGCCATTTTGCATAGTATTTAAGGGACTTGTTCGGTCTATTTAGGGGGTCTTATGTTGATTCCTTAGGGTATGATATGCATACTTAGGACGTAATTTGAGCCTTGAATACCACTAAGACATAGAGAGGATTGAGACACATTCTAAAGTATAAAAACACATCCTAGGTTTATGGGTCTTCAACTTGACAACCTTGAGTGCTTGGTGACTTTGGATATTTGCAAGCTTGCTCTTCCTTTGAATTTTCCAACCATGGTTCTCTGTCAATTCTTGATGTGCTTCCCATTCGAGTTGATTGTGAGGTAATCTCACAGTGACCTGAACTTTAACAACCATCCTAACAAGCAACTATTAGTCAATAAGTTTTCAATCAATTTGGGTTTGTGATCAATCAAAATATGGGTGATCATTGAACCATTGGGCTTTCAGAGATGAATGAAAAAAATATTGAATGTAGGAATCACTTGAAAAAAATATATGACATTTTTACTAAAATACCCTTGGAACAATACTTAAAATGATAAAAAAAAAATAGAAGGTATTTTCATAAGATAGTATAAGAAATTCAGATTTATGACTACGACACATGATTCTGTTACTTGTCTGGATCCAACCGGTAATAATTTTGGGTCTTATGATAGGGTTCCAAAATGTGTCCATGGATCGTGGTAATGTGTCTAGACCTTGTCTGCTAAATTTCGGATTCTGATGGTCCGTCGGACCGTCTAGGTCCATTGACACTCGTGCAATCGATTTACTTTTGGATTGGATTCACTTACGTCTTGGTAACTATTTGTTCCTTTCTTAGTGCTTCCGGATCTCATTTTTTGAGTTTGCGTTACCCTCTATTTTGAATCAGAGTGTACTAAGTCTTAGTTATGTTGTACATAGTTAGGACATACGGTTAGGGGATGGGAGAGGGAAGAAACTTCGGATAAGAAAACTTTCATCGAAAAGGGAGAAGATGAAATGTTTGTTGTTAAGCTTCAGATTTTTGACTATTATGAAAAATACCCTGAATAGACATAAGGGCGCGTTTGGATCGCCGGTATAGCAATCAAGAATCAGAATATGATTCCTTTTGCTCAAATTAATGTGTTTGGGTTTGAGCTTGGTAAAGGAATGAGGATACAGCCAGAAAAAATCATGGAATTTTAAGTGTCTTCCGATACCCGCCCCATGAGGTGGTATTCTGATTCCTTCGAGATATCACTCTAAAAAAATAAAAAATGGAAAAAAAAGACACTCCCAAAAAACCACGTCACGCTAAAAAAAAAAAAAAAACCCTCTCCATTTCTTCCATGTTCAAAATCATCACCCTGAATAGATTTTCCAGCAAAAAACAGAAAACTAGATTTCTAAAATAAATTAGAAATCTAGAAAACCAGATTTATGAAATCCACTCGGAAATCATCGGATTGGCTTCAAGAAGCTAAAACGGAGGATGAAGAACCCTAAATCACCTTGAAATTCTATCCCTTTTGTTAAAGTATAAAATAATAAATAACGCCTTCTCTACCAGCTTAAGCTTTTGGAGTAACAAGTTGTTTCACATGGTATCAGAGCAAAAGTCCTGAGTTCAAATCTCCTCGATGTCAAAAATTCACATGCAATGGCCAACCTAAAAGTGGGGCCACATATGCCAACCCAAAGAAAGAGGGGCCACACGTGAGGGGTTGTCAAAGTATAAAAGAATAAATAACGCCTTCTCCATCAGCTTAAGCTTTTGGAGTATTGTTTCACACCTTTCAATTTTAGGTCCATTCGCATAATAACTACCCAGTATTCACTGGGTTACTGGGTTTAAGCTCTTGGTGCGGATTCTCTAAAATTGGAAGAAATCTGCATTGTGTTAGAATTTAAATGGATCTTCAATCTTTTTTTTTCTTTCTTTCTGCTTGAAGGTTATTTTTGTACATTAAGTGCCCTCCATAATGCTCCATCGAATTTTGTGGCTACATCTAGGGCAAGCTCTTAAATAAATCTGAAAGTTAGAATATGGATCCGATGGACACGATTCAAATCTACCTATTGTACCCAAATCCAGTCCATTAATGATCAGATCTTTTAGATCCATTAGGCCGTCTGGCCATCGTGGGGGCGCATAATCCTACAGTGGGGGTGAAAAATCATCTCCCAAAAAACAAAAAAGAAAAAGAAAAAGACTAAAATCTCCCTCGTTTAACCACGGGTAGATTTTAACCCTCCTCTCCATTTAGAGGCGAGTTTAAGTGAGAGAGAGGTGACGCTGCAACTGAAATCCCAGCCGTTGATCCTCGTGCTGCGACTCTCGTGCGAACCTTTTTATCTCAGATCTCTCCTTTCAAGCTTCTGATTTTTCCTATTATTTTTCGAGATCTCGGCACCGGGTGAGTTGATTTCTTTGCTTTCTCTTCGATCTCGTAACGTTTTTGGAATTAAAATTTTGGAGGTTTTGTTACTTTTCGTAATAGATTTGGAATCGGTTTGGTGAGTATAAGATCTTTGATTGTTTAGGGTTTTGATTGGTTTCCTTTACGCGTGTTTAATTTTAGGGTTTTGATTTCATTTGAACCAGCTTCATATACATATTTTGTCAGAACTCATGGGCGAATTGAGAATTGTTTAGCTTTTGATTAGGTTGAGATGATTTTTGTGTGTGTTTTGTTTGAAATCAAGGAAAAGTTCTTTCTTTTCAGACAAATGATCGAGCTTTCTGCGAAATTGTTAGGATTTCCATTCGATTTGCAAAAGTTCCCTCTTTTTTTGTTTTGTTTTTCTTTTCTAATCTTGAATTTACGACATATAGCAGGTTTTATTGTTGAATTCTGGATGTTTGAATTGTCTGGTCTTAGTTTTTTTGGTTGAATTTCACTCTAGGAGAGCTTTCAGATTTTTATGTATGCTTACTGCTTTGATTTATGGTATTTGCAGAGAGTAAATAAGGATCAAGGTATTCTGATCTGTTTTGATTGTTCATGGCATCTCCTGTACCCCCTAGGGTGCCCAGACCTGGTTATGGTCCCCCTAATTTGAACCCTAATTTACAAAGAACACCTGATTATTTATCAGACAACATGCAAAACCTACAAATAAATCGCCCACCAGGTCCCCCGTCAGCTATGCCCTATTCGTCCGGTCCCAGACCGCCACCACCTTTTGCAAACTCACCCTTCTCGTCTTCCTCCTCTTTGACTCCTCCTATGTCTTCATATCCAGCTGCCGCACCAGTTTCTCGACCTGGCCCACCCCCTTCTGGTTTCCCTCGAGCCGCAGCTCCTCCAACCGGACCGCCCCAATCCAGCCCAGCACCAAACTTGGCCTCTGGAAGGCCATCAGTGCCTCCATTCTCTCAGCCTCCACCTTTCGGCTTGAGAGCAGCGCCACCCCAGGGGCCTTTCCCTTCTGCACCATCCATGACAGGTCCCATTCCACAACCATCAATTGTGCAAGGTGCAATGAGTAATGGACCGTCCGTGTTCAGCCAAGGAACTTTACCTGGCGGTCCCCGTTTTCCTTCTGCTGGTATCGCTCAGCAACCACCAGTTGTACCTCCTCCAATGGCATCCTCACCTAGGGCTCCTCCTGGCCAAAGCATACGCCCTTTCCCTGGAAGTCCCCCGTACAATGCTCCATTGGGAGCCCCCTCACAATTGGCCCCACCATCTTTCGCTGCAAGTCAGGGCATGCAATCACCTATGGCTACACCATATGGTTCTCAAATGTGGCAGATGCAATCTCGACCGGTGAGTTTGTTCAAGAATTTGAATTTGTTTTTTCCTTCTGAACTGCTATTGCACTTGTAGACAGCAATTGATTTCTTTAACTGTTCTGCTTGGTAACTTTATACTATAAAATTTCCTAGACTAGACTGCACTAGACTGAAGGATGTATCATGATTCTGAAGACTTCAGGCAGTTGTTTACAGTGTCTCGAAGTCCCAGTTTGATGAAGTAATCTGTGCTTGTGTCTAATGTTGCAGTCACTCCAGCATATATATCTAAACTCTGACTCATTTCAGCCTCTTCTGAGAAACTCATTGTAATTATCTTGAACTTTTTGGAAAAATTAACTCACTAATTTTTTTGTAAACTTCCTTTACAAATTACAATGAGTATGGTATGGAATGCACATGCTCTTGATGCATAGTCATGTAAACCAGCCAGGTAGGTATCTCGGCGGTTTCTTCAAGATGGAGGTGGGGGGTTCCATGCGTAGCATGCACTTGACTAGGTGTTAGGCACCCTGTTCATAACTGAGAACTTGTGTAGACTGGTAGGTGTTCACCTCCAATATGGGGCATCTGTATTTTCTACGTCATTGTCCTTGGTAGGGCGATTTTCATCTCCTAAACTTACTAAAAACTCATTTCCTCCCTCTATGGATAAATTTACTCTAAATAAAAAATGTAATCAATTTTCGATTTTGATTTTTTTGAAGTTCAAATATCCTTTATCTCAGGTGGTTTCTGTCATGTTTCCTTCTTGGGGAACAAGTTTGGAAACACGAATCGAGTCAGAAAAGGGTTGAATGATGAACCAAAGTCATGCAATTATAATATATTGTGTAAAACAATGTTTAAAAGCTTGAATTTGGACAAGAGTATGCCCAAGATAAAAAGGAGTTGACCCGGGTGAGCAAAGGATTGGCAAATTCAGTTTTTCATTAACTTGGGCAAGGCAGGGGAATTTTGATTGACTTGTTAGGCGAAATCTTGGACTGATGAGAACTCAGCCAAGGTAAAAACTAGTCTACTTGGGCTAGTTGATGAGTTGACTCTGAGTTTTTAGACACTGGTGTGTGATAGGCCCTCAAATAGATAGGGTGTGCCCAAAAAAATCAGCTTCCCTTATCTACTCCGTGGGCTTAAAATACAGTGGGGCGCACATTGTTTGGGTGTTCCAAAGCATTCATTTGATGGGTCCTCACATAGATAGGGTGTGCCCAAAAAATAGCTCCATAGGTTCAACCTAACCCTTATATTTGTGGAGGCGAAAAATGGACAGATTTGTGAAGGTTTGTACCCGTCCATTTTGGCCTCCACAAATCGAAGGGTTGGGATGATCCTATGGGGCTGATTTTTTGGGCACACCCTATCCATGTGAGGGCCCATCAAATGAATGCTTTGGATCACCCAAACAATGTGGCCCCCACTGTATTTTAAGCCCACATAGTATTTTTGCCCCCACAAATCGAAGGGTTGGGATGATCTTATGGAGCTGATTTTTTGGGCACACCCTATCTATGTGAGGGCCCATCAAATCAATGCTTTGGATCACCCAAACAATGTGCTCCCGACTGTATTTTAAGCCCACGAAGTTGATAAGTTATCTTCTCCGGGGAGTAGGAGCTCTTCTCTCTCTCTCTCTCTCCCTCTCTCTCTCTCTCTATATATATATATATATATATATATATATATATATAGAGAGAGAGAGAGAGAGAGAGAGAGAGAGAGAGAGAGAGAGAGAGAGAGAGAGAGCGAGCTATAAGATTGTGCGTTTGAGGCGTTATAACGCCTCCCATTGGTTCCGCTATGTGGGACCCAAACATTTAAACCAATGGGAGGCGTTATAACGCCTCAAGCGCCCCGTGTGCTTGCGTGTGTTTGAAAACCATGTTCAAGGTGGCTGCACATTATATTGGTTTTTAGTGTATTTGGTTCATTTTCAGATTTGTCTGAATTTAGGAATCTGCGACTCCTTTCAGGGTGCTCCACTGATACCAAGTTCTGCGCAACCACCGCGAATGTATGGAATGCCACCTCCTCCAACAAATCAGCATCTGCCTCCTGTCCCACCTATAATGGGCCATATGTCTGCATCTGGTGCTTCAATAACAGGGCCATCAAAAATTGATCCCAATCAAATCCCACGTCCCATTCCAAGTTCCTCAGTCATCCTATTTGAAACTCGTCAGAATAACCAAGCGGGCACTCCTCCGGTATGTTTGATTCTTTCTTTTTTCAGAAAATTACTTGCTTTATATGAATGAGGATCAGAACTAGTTTAGAGTCATATTTTCTAAGCCTTCTCTATCTATTGCCAGCTTCTCTCTCCATCACTTCTCATACCACTTGAATTTAAATGTCATAGCATTTCCTTTGACAATTGGAATGCGACTTCTCTAATGTTTTCATTGCTGCAATGTAACCTGTAACTTTTACCTTTATAAAGTCCGCCACAAGTGATTTCATGGTCAAGGACACTGGGAACTGCAGTCCACGTTACATGAGATGTACCATTAATCAGGTATAGTTGCGACTATTTGACTATTTATCATTTTATTTAGTTCTTTCTTTGTATACTGTTATACATCTTCAGACAGTGGATGCCATTTTCTTCAAAATTGAACTGACCTCTTTTTTTTTCTTCTTTTTCTTTTTTCTTTATGTTTCCTTGTACAGATTCCCTGCTCTGGTGACCTTTTGACAACATCTAGCATGCAGCTGGCTTTGATGGTCCAGCCATTGGCCCTTCCACATCCATCTGAGGAGCCAATCCAAGTAATTCATAGATTCACATCTTTTATTATTTTTGTTTACTATATCTTTGCCTTTTATACAAAGGGCTTCTTGATTTGATGTTGGATGTTCTTTAGTTATTGAGTGAAAAATGAGAATCTGAAGTTAACCACTAATGCTATACATCATTATATTGTTGCTATTATTGTTGTTATGAAGGTGATGCTATCTGAGCCTCCATTACCACCTATTATTATTTTCCAGTTCATGTAAAATGGGAAAAATTCCTATAGCAATAAAATGCATCCAGAGAGAAGGCATATTGTAAATTGATTCATCTTCTTCTTTCCTTGTCAAAAGTCTAGATCCCTAGATCATGGAGTTGTGGCATATATTTCGAGTTAATGAAGCATGCACTAGGAGCATCAAATTCTATTTTTACTCCATTCTTGCTTCATATTTAAATTTCCTGAAGGAGAAATGATCTAGAGTTATTAATGAGTTTCACTGTTGAACTGTGTAGTTTATTTGTGTACTAGTGATAATCATATTACTTGTACATAGGAAATTGCTTGCACTTTCTCATTATTTAGTAACACCTCACATGATTCTTCTTTTAGATTGTGGATTTTGGAGAAGGTGGACCTGTTCGATGCTCTCGTTGCAAGGGATACATAAATCCTTTCATGAAATTCATTGACCAAGGAAGGCGTTTCATTTGTAATTTATGTGGTAAGTATGAATAACCCATTAACCAGTGACGTTGTTACTGTTTTTCGAATGCATTTAGTTTTCCCCGGAAGCATATTGATATAGGTAATTTAAAATAATAGCATTTGAAATTGATAATCTACACCAAAAATCATGTCAAAACAGTAGGATAAAAATATTGATAAATAAGGCTCAATTTCAAAACAAATTTTCTACCTAGATTGCTGGGAGAACATTAAGATATTACTGGTATTTGTGCAGAATTCTGCGTTCGAGGACACATAAATAAGGACATTATCATAACATTCATCCGTCTCATCCCCAAAAGGGCAAGTTCCATAGAGTTGAAAGATTTTTGGCCTATAAACTTGGTTCATAGCTTGCATAAAATTATAGCTAATGTTCTATCTCAAGGAAACAAAAGTCAGACCAGGTATCATTTACAAAATTGATACGGAGAAAGCATATAATTATGTGGATTGGGAGTTTATGGATTACATACGAAAGGTATAGGATATGGAGATTGGTGGCAGAATTGGGCATACACGCATGTCTTCGACCTCATCCTCGACTCCCTAGTGGGATTTTCTTGGTAGTTCAAGAGGAACCATACAAGGTGACCCTTTATATCTATTTTTACTCATTTTTATGGTTGAAAGTTTTAGCCTCCTATTGAGTAGTATCGAGGAAAGGGGAACAATCAATGGCACGTAGCAGTTTACATCTCTAATTTACCGATGACATTATATTTAATAGATGGAAAATGGAGGATATAAGAAGCCCTCGATGGTTTGAATTTTTTTAGGATGAAGGTAAACTTGAGAAAGGGTTCAATGATTGGCACCGGTGTGGGAGATGCAAAACTCATAGAGTACACAAAATTGGGATGCAGAAGGGAATACTTATCTTGGTTCCTCGTTTGGGAAACTCATAGAGGACACAGATTTCCCGAAGAATTTCAATTGGGACTCAAAAAGTGCGATTAACATATTGTTGGCCGCTGGGAACAAAATTCTAGGCTGAACTTCCAACCTTCTAAACTTTCAGAAATATATCGTGCGTTTAGTGCCCAATTATAAATCCCACCAGAAGGATTTGAATGCGGCCGGACGTGTTTCTTCTGAAGCCAATTTTCTAAGACAGACATTGTCTTAGATTGTCGATCAAATGGAAAAACTTGTAGATGTCAATCGAAAATGCAAGCAGGGAAAAGACTCCATTCTTGAAGAAATCGTGAATGAATGTCTAGACTCAAGGAAACAAAAGTCAAACCAGATTGGGAGTTTATGGATTTCATACGAAAAGGTATAGGATATGGAGATTGGTGGCAGAATTGGGCATACACGTGTGTCTTCGACCTCATCCCCGACTCCCTAGTGGGATTTTCTTGGTAGTTCAAGAGGAACCCGGCAAGGTGACCCTTTATATCTATTTTTACTCATTTTGATGGTTGAAAGTCTTAGCCTCCTATTGAGTAGTATTGAGGAAAGGGGAACAACCACTGGCTTTTGGGTGAGTAGGAACTCACCTAGCAGTTTACATCTCCAATTTACTGGTGACATTATATTTAATAGATGGAAAATGGAGGATATAAGAAGCCCTCGATGGTTTGAATTTTTTTAGGATAAAAGTAAACTTGAGAAAGGGTTCAATATTGGCACCGGTGTGGGAGATGCAAAACTCATAGAGCACAAAATTGGGATGCAGAAGGGAATACTTATCTTGGTTCTTCGTTTGGGGAAGCTCATAGAGTACACAGAGTTCCCGAAGAATTTCAATTGGGACTAAGGGTGTCAATTTTGGCTCGGGCTCGGAAGCTCGGCTCGAAAAAAGCTCGGCTCGAAAAAAGCTCGGCTCGAATCCTTAACGAGCCGAGCCGAGCCGGCTGGTCAGGCTCGTTAAGCTTAACGAGCCGAGCCCGAGTTAGGCCAGGCTCGGCTCGGCTCGGTCGTTAAGGCTCGTTAAGAATTCAATATATTTAAATATATATATTATATATTAATATATACACTAAAAGGGTTGTCCAGGGAGTGAAAGGGGGAGGCAAAATATGTCACTTCTTTTTTGGAACCCCATTTGTTACTTGGACCACCCCCCTTAGTGTAAAAAGAGTAGTAAAAAAACACTAGATAGGGCTGTCCAGGGAAGATGAGGGGTGTGAAATTAATATAATTCGAGCTCGATAAGGCTCGCGAGCCTGGCCGAGCCGAGCCTGGTTTGAGCCCGAGCCGAGCCCAAGCCCGAGCCGAGCCCAAGCCCGAGCCGAGCCCAAGCCCGAGCTGAGCTTTTGAGCTTAACGAGCCGAGCTCGGCTCGGCTCGGCTCGTTTACACCCCTAATTGGGACTCAAAAATTCGATTAGCATATTGTTGGCCGACGGGAACAAAACTCTAGGCTGAACTTCCAACCTTCTAAACTTTCAGAATTATATTGAGCGTTTAGTGCCCGATTACAAATCCTACCAGTAGGATTTGAATGCAGCCGGACGTGTTTCTTCTGGAGCCAATTTTCTAAGACAAACACTGTCTTCGAGGGCCGATCAAATGGAAAGACTTGCAGATGTTAATCGAAAATGCAAGCAGGGAAAATACTCCATTCTTGAAGAAAAACACAGTATGAAAGTAAGGATTAAAGATCAAGAAAACCGAGAAAAAGGGTTTGAAGAAAAAGGAGAAAGATGCGAAGAAATGTCTGGAACATCTTTGCAAATTATGGGAAAACAAGAGGAAGCTGATTCGTGATATTTGGAGTAAAAGCATGGAGGCAAGGAAAGAAAACATTTAAACTTAAAGCTTTTATTTCGGCCTTCACCTCAGCCATAAGGCCACATACTATTTTTTTTTTGTTTTCATGGATGGTACATTTTAACTCTTTTCTTTTGTAGGTTAAAAAGCCTTGACTATTTAGCTAGAGGCTCAATTCCGATTTCAACTCTTTTTGGCCTAGTGATGGGTTCTTTGATGAATATTTTAGTCCAACTTAATTGGTATGCTCCTATTTCTCAATTATTCAGAGAAACTTAGCCTCTCTGAAAAAGTGAGAGATGAGAGAGAGAGAGAGAGTAGGAGGTATTTGATCGACCGTCTAAGACAATGTGTCTTAGAAAATTGGCTTCAGAAGAAAAACGCTCGGCCGCATCTAAGTCCTTCTAGTATGATTTGTAATCGGGCACTAAACGTGCGATATATTTCTGAAAGTTTAGAAGGTTGGAAGTTTGACATTGAGTTTTGTTATCGTCAGCCAACATTTTTTCAGGTTGATCCAATTTTCAGCCCTCAATTCATCCAATTCTTCTCAACTTGTCAAACATTCTTCTTAAAGAATCTGCCAAGATGGTGAAAAGAAAAAGCGACAATAAATCTCCCTGACCAAGGCCACGAGAAGATTTGAAGAAACCATGAGGCAAACCACTGGCTATGTGGGAGCAGAAAGTGAGGAGCTTATTATTGGCAATACACTTCATTACAAGGAGCTGTTAGGACTTAGGGCTGTTATCTTGCATTTCTGAATTATTGTTGTTTCTGTTTATTATAGCTACAATTTTCTGTTTTCGATCAATTTAAATAAAAGTACGGGCATCTCTTCCGACATTGAAATGCGAGTTTCTGGATGACTCACAGTTGTACAGCTGGAGTCCATGGAAGTTCGGCCTCATAGGAAGGAATTTGGGGTTAGTAATGAGACGACATAACAGTGGGTATGTTGGTAATTTTGAATTAATATAGGTTAATTTTAAAAAAATAAAAATAATATAGTATGCAGTTAATTAAATCAGGGCGTTTGGATACCAGCTTCAAGGAATTTGGGTTTTGTAATGGGACGACAGAACAGCGGGTATGTTGGTAATTTTGAATTAATATAGGTAAATGTTAAAAAAATAAAAATAATATAGTATGTAGTTAATTAAATCAGGGCGTTTGGATACCAGCTACCTGATAAAATTGCTTTGTCCCTCATCAGCTAGTATATGAAATGCAAGCTTCTGGATGACACAGTTGACAGTCCAAGCAGCTAAATCCCACGGAAGTGGGCCTGCCAAGAGACCAATTTGGGGTAATAAAGAGACAGAAGAACACAAGGTATTTTGGTAATTTTGAATTGATATATGTAAAAAGGTTAGAAAACAACAATGCCATTCAAAAAAATAAAAAAAGGTTGGAAAACAACAACCATCTAGGATGCAACTAATTAAATATGGGAGTGCAAATATTAGCTCCTTCATAAAAGAATGCTTTTATAGTTTCTGGAAAAGTAAAATGGAGACAATCATGGAAAGATGGAGGCTGTGTTCATGGGAGATCTCGAACTAAATGCGGAGGTTTGGAAATCCAGGTTGAACGAGCGCTGGGATTGTATTCCAAAATCATTCGGGTGGAGTAAATTTGGTCTACTCAAGGCACTCTTTGATATAAGAAATTTGATTGAATTGAAGGTGCTGGCCCTCCTACTGTTTCAAAACACCACGTGCTAGTCATTGACTCTCCCAACTCGGTTCCCCTTTACCTCGGCCGAGTCTGTGTTTTTCCCTGCCAACTCATTCAAAACTCCTTTTGACTCTTGAGTTATAACAGCGTCAACCAAGTGCTGGGCCGCGCCGCGCAGAGTTGACTACAATGACTAGGACTTGCTTTGACCACGGATTGGCTAGAATCTATATTTTGAAACACTGCTCTTACTTGGAGTTACTAGACCATTTTTGCTCTCTGAGACTCGAGGCCCTTTTTTATGAATGCTTTTGTTTTTGGGTATTCTTTGTCTGACATTCTAAAATAATAAATTCATTGCCGTAATTAGTAACTCCTTTCGACTGTGGAAGTTTACCTGTCAATTTCAAGTTAAGCATCATGCAATGTTTCTTTGGCAGGATTTACTGATGAGACTCCACGGGACTACCACTGCAATTTAGGACCAGATGGTAGGCGAAGAGATGCTGATGAGAGGCCAGAGCTATGTAGAGGAACAGTTGAATTTGTAGCTACGAAGGAATATATGGTCAGTTAAATCTATACAATGCTAGTAAATTTCACATAACCAGCATTGGCTCAGTTAGTTCCGCCCCCTCTATGCTTTTCTGAAAACACTGTTCAAATATGTTAGTAAAGATCAAGGGTATTTAATTAATACCAAAGTTCGCATCTCCTTCAGTTTGATTTTTAGACGTTTTCCTAACATTATTTAAAGCTGTTTTGATAAGTTATGCACATTGAGGTGATAGGATATATAATTTATTACATGCCTCCATGTTATTTACAGGTTCGCGAGCCAATGCCTGCTGTGTTCTTCTTCATTATTGATGTATCAATGAATGCTATGCAGACCGGTGCGACTGCGGCAGCATGCAGCGCTATCAGCCAAGCTATTGCTGATCTTCCTGTAAGTGCTACATTTTGTTGAAGGGTATTTAGGTCTTTACATGTATTGTTGAAGGGTATTATTGTCTTTACACATCTAACCCTACTTTGAGCTCTATCTATACCTCATATCACATGTGAGCTCCCTAGTGGAGAATCTCACCATCTTCTCCGTCACTCTTCTTCTTCCTCTCCTCCATTTCTAACAGATCTATTGTGTTTTCTTTGTCATTCGTACTGGTTTGTGAAAACTGTGATGTGTGCGGTTATCAGATTTTAAGAGCATCTTGGCCATGGAGTAAGGCCGCTTGTATTTTTTCTGATGCAATGTTACTTGAACTCTTTGGATGTTTTTTAATGTATGATCAAGGATTGAAATTTCGGTTTCGGCATCTACCGAAACCGAAATTTAAATATGGCCAAATTTCAGCCGAAATTTGAAATTTCCAAAATTCGGTCCCTACCGAAATCCGAAATTTTGAACCGAAATTTTGGATTTCGGCCGAAATTTAAAACCTTGTGTATGATACAATATGATACCCAGGCATGGATAAGTCAATGTTGGTATGATATGGTGTTTTTTGTATAATCAAGAATACACACATGGATAATATTGTATTAATGAAAACAAGTTTGATTTAAAGATATATTACAAAATATAAAAGCTTCAATCTTTACCGTGTTATGATTTGTAGCGGTCTTGGAATTGTTGATAAATGATGACACATATTTGTCTAATTTGATTTAGTGAGTAATCAAATAAAAGCTTTTTTTCTCATAGAGCCATATTCTCATATACCCACATCGTTTCTATTACCACGGGGACTCTCAGTCTATACAAGTATGATTTTTTCTATTACCAAGGTGACAACAAAACAACAATCCATCCTCGGAACTACATGAGGCCCTCAACACCCCCCCTCAAGTTTAGGCTGAAGGCCTTCAACTTTTAGGGAAAAGATGACAATCATGTCACAACACCTCTCTTAGACATTCCACCAAACACTTAGTGTGCACCTTTGAGATCAAGATAAGTGCCGTGAAAGACAACGAATATAGAGAAGGAAAACAAAGGGTAGGATGGAGTGGATGTGGGGATGAGATCAATAAAGAAATAAAAAATGATTTAGACCATAAAGAAGGAGATTAAAGAAGTAGAAAGAACTCTCAAAGGGGACAAAGATTTAGAAAAGAAAGAGATGTAAGGATTTGGAAACAAAAAAAGAAGGGATTTATGGATTTAGAACAAAGAAATAAGAAAAAAGAAGAAAAAAAGAATGGAGAAGAAAGAATAAGATTTACGGAGAAAGAACAAAAAAGAAAAAGAAAAGAAAGATTTGGATGGAGAAAAGAGGGAAAAGAATGTACAAGAATGGATCTTTTGGGGTTTTCTTATTTTTTTAATGTTGTAGAAGATGAATGGATCTACAAATGGTTTTTACAAGAAGGATTTAGGGTTTAGGGACCCAAAAGAGAGGGTTTAGGGTTTGGATGGATGGATTTGGAGTTTTGGATGGAGATTTAGGGTTTTGGGGATGGTAAAAGGGATTTGGGAAGAAGATTTCTTCCTAAATGGGAATTCAAAAGAGAAAGAACAGAAAGATTTAGATTTTGGGATTAGATATTTGGGGATTTTGGGTTGAGAATATGGTAGAATATGTGGTAGAGGAGGATTTGGGGTTTAGATATGGGATTTTGGATGGGGATTTGGGGGATAAGAGAGCTTACGGCAAAAAAGGAGGGTTATGTGGGTTTTATGGCAAAGGTTAGAGGGATAATGTGTTGCGGGAATGGGGGTGCGAGAATGGAGGATGTAGGAAATATGGGTTTACGGCTTTATGGGCTGCGCATAAACAGAAAGTGACTGTGGGGTTTATCACGCTGATGGGTCATGGGTTATCGAAAAAAAAATGAAAATGCAAGGTGGGTTGTCGGAAATGAGGCTAGGGCTATCGAGAGAGAGAGAGAGAGAGAGAGAGAGAGAGAGAGAGAGAGAGAGAGAGAGAATGGCGTGTGGATAAGGTGGAGAGAACTCTTCTTCTTTCCTTCTTTGTTGAGGATCCAACCTAAAGCTCTGATACCATGTTAGAAACCATGGACATAAGGTAAGAGAGGAGAAGAAGAGGAATGAAGGGATGGAGAGTCTTCACTAAGGAGCTCTCATGTAATATGGTGTATATACAGGAGCCCAAATTGGGGTACATGGTACTGAGACTACAATATCCCTCAACATAGACATAAAGACCAAAGTACTGTCACCACTCTTCAACACCTAGTATTATAGATGAAACAGTGGATGGATATTATTTTGCAAACTCCGAATCTTAGCTGTGAATATTTTTTCGTTAGGCGTTTCGTTTTGCTCAGAGGGTGATACACACCAAGAATAAAACTAAGCATCTAAGTCAATAAAAGACAAGGAATAAGATATCGTGCTAGCTCAAAAAACGTAACAGTAGAATAAAGTAAAACCTCTTAGGCTCTTACCATGAACTTCAACTTCGTAATCAACCAAAGACTCCAAAACTTGTGAGTATTGTTACATCACAGCTTTCTTAGCTAGAGAATCTGCTACATCATTAGCGCTTCATCTCCCCTCATTTAACATGAAGCCTTAAATCTGAAAACCTAGCTTCATCTTATCAAATTTACTTCGCCCTATCTTCATTTCTCTAAAAAATCTCCTTATCATCATCTTTTGATTTGTTTTATAGTTGATTGTACTTCATCCTTATGTATTTGCTTTTAAGAGAAATCTCCTTATTATTATCTTTTGATTTGTTTTATAGTTGATTGTACTTCATCCTTATGTATTTGCATTTAAGTAGGATTTTTAAATTATTGAAATATTTCTTGAACGTATTTTGATGTGTCCTGTGACATTAGTATAAAATATGAGTACAAGAGTCATTGTAAGTGATTGCTGAATCAAATAGTTTGATGTTGCAGGAAAGTCCTCGGACAATGGTTGGAATTGCGACATTTGACTCAACTATTCATTTTTACAATCTGAAACGGGCATTGCAGCAGGTAAACTAGTCAACGATCAGTTCAAATTTTATCGTTCTGTAGCATGGTTTTCTGTGTCTCATTTGTTACTTATTTCCTCCACATATTCAAGCCGCTGTTCAAGCATAATACGCCTGTAATATTTTGCTCACTACGGCCACCTTTGATGATTTCTGTGGCATTTCTGACAGGCAATGTGCTTGATTGTTTCTTAGGGCATCACATTGGTCTGATGGAAACAATGGTTTCTTCATATCCGTTTTTTTGGTAGGTAGGTTGGTTCAGCAGATCAAGGCCAGCAGTAAGCCATCCTGTGGCCCCGTGTTTTCTTATAAATTATGCTTTTTCAAACGGTAGAGATTGTATTAAAGAAGTACAACAAGAAGAAAAAGGAACTTTTCTCAGGGGGCAGAAGCTCCAAGAACAGCATATCAACAATCTCATTTGTGCTCTGGAGGGTTGGGCGGGGGGTGGTGGTGCCGGGGAACAATTAGTGAAAGTAATGCATAATTTTAGGTGCCTATTTGTTTAGTAAATAGTCTGTTACTTTCTTCAATGAAAGAAAAGGAAAAAAGTGTATCAAGGGCATTGTCTTCGTTTATTCTATTCGTAGAGAAACCATCAGCGCTCATTAATAGAAGAAAAAGTACATTAAAAAATGGGAACCCAAAAGAAAAAAAAAAACTAAAGAGACACAGAAGAGAAGCCTGTGGATGAGGGGACTCCATATCAACAATAAAAATTTTTAAACTGTTGATGGTAGAGTTTACAAGTCATGGTGAACTAGAACTGTGTAGAAGTTAAGTTGTTGTAGAGGGTCTCTTATCTAAATCAACTAAACGTTAAGGCACGAAAAAGAGGAATACTTTTCTCCTTTTCCTGACACCTGGAAGTGTGTTGGTCCCATGAGACTATGCTACGTGGGTTCTTTTGAACTGATAAAGTAATCCTTGTCAGACAGGTGTTGGATCCTTGTCAGTCAGGTGTCAGATTCCGAGTTCATGGATTCAAGTGGATTCTAGATTTCTTATATCTTTTTTTTTTCTGAAATATACTAACACAAATTTACATTTATTGTAGGTTTTAGGTTTTATCCATCTTAATAGTAAGGTTTTTATATACCATTAAAAAAAAAGTGACCGAAACCGAAATTTCGCGAAATCTGAAATTTCGAGAAATTCAATATTTTTAGGAAATTTCGGCCAAAATTTCCTAAATGATTAATTAATTAATTTTTTATTGGGGCTCGAATCAGCTTCAAGATTGGGTCCTTAATTCAAGTGTAGAATGTTATGGCCCAGTTGTGAACTCATGAAAGGCTTGTCCAGAATCGCTTTGAGAGAAAAATGAATATTTACTAGAATTAAAAAAAGTTAATATTCTGCCAAATCAACAGAAATAAATGCAGACAAATTCTAGCGAGAGTTGAGACTTGAATGTTTAAAATCCTATTTAAAGTGGCTTCAAACACTCGATTATTAGATGCCGGGAATATACATACACTTCCTCATTTATCATATTACAGAAATTTGAATAAGAATTAAGATTGTCGTTTGGATCTGCCATTCTTACAAGTGAACTGCAAGATAACGATATGAAAGGGGATCTGACTGGTCTGATGTTTGCTTTGCATTTGCAGCCTTTGATGCTAATTGTTTCTTTGCATTTGCAGCCTTTGATGCTAATTGTTCCTGATATACAAGATGTTTACACTCCCCTTGAAACTGATGTCATTGTTCAACTTGCTGAGGTTAGAATTGCAAGTTTTTGATGGTTAGGTTTACAAAACCGTTTTTTTTTTTTTTACGAAGTTTATGTGGCAATTTTACCATTTTCATTCTTAGAAGTTCTATTATCTCTTTTTGAGGATTTAGTGCCGCCAACATTTGGAGCAATTGCTGGAGACTATTCCAACCATGTTTCAGAATAATCGAGTCGTTGACTCTGCCTTTGGTGCAGCTATCAAGGTATAACTTTTTTAAAGGTCTATAATTGAAGTTTTGTTTAAGATGGGGTACCAACTATCATGTTTACTAGAATACTCACTGTCTCCAATTTAGTTTGGTGCATGCCATTCTTATTTTGTTAAGATTCTTGCTTTGAATTGTTTGACATGATTAGTTCTATTTAACATAAATTAACACATACAATTCACTTATATGAACATTTATGCACTTGTATGGACATCATGCATAAATTCTGGGGCAGTAATTGATCACAATCATAAAAAAAGATTCAACGAAGCCTTATTATTATTTTTTTGAAATAAATTCAACAAAGGCTTATTTATATTACAATGTTCTAAACACTGCCTGTCCGACCACTGACTCACTGAGTCAACCCATTTTTGGCACTGCCAAGTGATTCAAGAACTTGAAGCTGAGCTTGTTCTATTAAAATTTCATTTGACTCAACCGAGTTAACTGCCCCTGGCTGCTAGGCGAGTCCTTGTCTGAGTCAGAGTTCTAAAGCATTGATTGATAATCCATTGGCTTGCTTATTTTATGTTAATACCTTCGGTTATTTATCTTTCAGGCTGCATTTTTGGCAATGAAGTCCACAGGAGGAAGACTGCTTGTATTTCAGTCAGGTAAGACTCACCATTTTCCCTTCCAGGCTCTGTAGCAGATTAAAATCATTGTTATGGATGTTACATTTTACCTCTTTATTTTTTTGAAATGGAAAAATAAATTTTTTTTTAGATCATTTTACCTCTTCATTATGATAGGCAGGCATGGTAGCCCAGTGTTATTATCATCTCTTGTGCCAATAGGTCTCTGTGTGCTTCTTCTAAACAATCTGAGATTGCATGCCGAAGCTGACTTGTTAACATGGATTAGGAACCTATGACATCCCAATGCCTCTATCTCCTAAGTTTTTGTGTGCGACATGATACACCACTTATGTGTGTAATGGGTACTTCTATTTGTTGAATTGACTATCATGCTTCAAGCATGTTGGAATCAAAATTTTACAACAAGGGCAAAATAGTAAATCCCTTATTAAAATGAGAAGAGAGAAAAAGGGGTGGTTACGCATCACCTTATCCCTAAAGTAAAAAGGGATAAATATAAAAAGTTAAATCCCTAAATTGTTGGAAATAAAAATGACTCTCGCAAAAGAAGAAGTGAGTCGCCCACTTTTTTTTTAAAAAGGAGTTACATAACTCCCCGCAAAAAAGAGAGGTGATCGTGTAATCCCTGATAAGGGATGGGGTGGCACTCACAACGGCTCAAAAAAGAGGAAGTGGAGATCATGAAATTGAGAAAAAGGGGGTGAGGTGGCAGTTGCTAACTACTTCAAGAGAGTTCTATAAATAGACTCAAAATCCTTTAGAAAAGAGATCAGATCTTTGCAAGAGAAAAGCGACGTGAAGAAAAGAAGGAGAAGAAAGAAAGGTGAGAAGAGATTACTGGCTAACAAGATTTTCTTTTTTTCCCCCTTTGCAGGCTTCTCCCAGAATGTTCTAGAAAGAAGACCAAAAAGAAGACCTTTCTCCTTTGGGAGAAAGAAGAAAATCCCTTTAGAGAATCTCTCTCTAAAGGTCTCTTTATGATCTCTTTTCAGTGACTCCCTAAAGGGAGAATACCTTTCTCTTCCTGGAGAAAGATGATACAGATGGCGGTTTGCCCCAAAAGATAAAGACGACGATTCCCCCAGAAGAAAGAAGACCTTTCTTCTTTGAAAGAAAGAAGAAATCCTTTTAGAATCTCTTTCTAGAGACTCTCTAAAGGTCCCTTTATGATCTCTTCTTAGAGACTCCCAAAAGGGAGAACCTGGAGAAAGATGATAAAGACGGCGGTTTCCCCCAGAAGATAAAGACACGGCGGTTCTCCCAGAAGAAAGAAGACCTTTCTCCTTCGGGAGAAAGAAGAAAATCCCTTTAGAATCTCTTTTCGGAGACTCTCTAAAGGTCCTTTTAGGATCTCTTCTTAGAGACTCTATAAAGGGAGAAGACCTTTCTCATCCGGGAGAAAGATGATAAAGACGATGGTTTCCCCCCAAAAGATAAAGATGACGGTTCCCCCAAAAGAAAGAAGACCTTTTCTCCTTCGGGAGAAAGAAGAAAATCCCTGTAGAATCTCTTTCCAGAGACTCTCTAGAAGTCCTTTTAGGATCTCTTCCTAGAAACTCCCTAAAGGGAGAAGACCTTTCTCCTCCAGGAGAATGATGATAAAGATGACGGCTTCCCAAAGGAAAGATGAAGAAAGTTTGGGGAATTGAAGAAAGTTACCAGGACAAAGAAATTCCACCAATCTGTTAATAAAAAATCAGATCTTTCTAGCGAATAATTAACAAAAGTTGTATTTAGATAGGGAACCTTTTGATGGATAATCAGAGACGTTTCTTTTTCAAGAAATGTAATTAACGGCCAATAGAGCCGGAAGTGTACGATCCCAACCAAAATTAATAGAACTTCTTCTCGCAAGAGGGAAATTTGATCCCGATTTATTTTGTGTGTGATTCTCCTTTTTCATGCATGTGAAATTTGTTGCGAACAATTCAAAATTTTCCCTCATCAACATTTTTAAGATTCCCTCATCACTCTTAAAAAAGTCTGGTTTGGGACAAAGGCTTAGTTGAGTTGAGTTGAGTTTCTTTCTTTCTTTTTATAATTGGGTTAATTTTGATGCTTATAACTTTTTTCTAGGCTTCTAAAGCTTATATGTAGTCCATTTTACTGATCTCCTTGCAGCACTCTTTGGCTGCTTTATCATGATACTGGAAGCTGCTGAATTTAAAATATGAGATATCTTATTGTTTCAATATGTTGACTGCAGTCTTGCCATCAGTTGGCATTGGAGCTCTTTCTGCTAGAGAAGCTGAAGGAAGAACAAATGTCTCAGCTGGGGAGAAGGTATTCATCTCATTTGTAAATTTCCTGGAGCTTTTGTGGTCATCTTGTGGCAACTGTGTTTTGATTGGACGAAAAATATTCACTTCTCACACATCATTTACTTTTGAGGACCACATCTACTTGCTTATTCATATCCCATCCAGCTTACTCATTCGATAGAAGTATCCCCAAAATACTCCAATCTAGAATAGTAGGGGGCTCTATCACTTGGATCTCCTCTGGTTCAGCACTCTGGTGATTGAAGGCAATAGCACAGTCATACCGATAGTGTCACCAGTCTACTTCAATGTTTTGTAGATAGAATACACACACACACACACACACACACACACACCCCTATATATTTAAACTAGTGTGTAGATAACTTATCTACACATATGTGTAGGAACCGTTTTCTCATATATATATATATATATATATATGAGAAAAGAGAAGGTACTCCCTGGAGTAGATAACTTATCTACTCCCTACTCCGGGGAGTACCTTCTCTTTTCTCTCTCTCTCTCTCTCTCTATATATATATATATATATATATATATATATACTTCAAGTGTTTTTCTTTTAAATTTTTGATGTAAGATACTTCTATAATTATTAATATCTGTGCATTTTGCTTCTTTTTTATCCTTGTTTAGAACACAGTCGTGATAGGGGCAGATTATGATTTTATTATTGCTGAATTTACATCAAATACTGAATGATCGTCCGAAAGAGTTAGGCAGTGATTCGAATATCGGAGTACTCTCGTGGTTTACTTGATTACTTCCACCTCAAAAAAATAAAAATAAAATCTTGCAGTTTACTTTCAAGAAAGGGAAATTTTGATCATATATTCCTTTTTTTCACTAAGAAGTTGGATTAGTGTGCTAATGTGCTTTTTATTGAATGACATCAAATTCCTGACCATTCAGGTTCTTAGATTTCTATGTTGCTGAAGTGTGAAGGTGACGTGTTATTTATAAGCCTGATTTTTTGGATTCCTTATTAAAAATGTGGGTTTCATCGTTGGACCTCAGGAAGTCCATAAATTGCTCCAGCCAGCTGACAAGACTTTAAAGACGATGGCTATAGAACTTGCAGAGTATCAGGTGAGATTTAAGTTAGTTTCTCTTTTCTATGTGGGAAAATAATGTTAAGCAAATTTTATTTATGACATCCGGTTTTTTAATATTTACGTGTATAAAGTGAATTTGTGCGTGTCATTGTTTATTTGTTAAGGTGAACTATTTAATATATTTGCTACTCTACCAGGTTTGTGTGGATATTTTCATTACTACCCAGACGTATATGGATATCGCGTCAATCTCTGTTGTCCCAAGAACCACAGGGGGTCAGGTATGTTGAATGCATGCTATTTATCCGCTTCATGCCTTTTCAATTATGAATTGAATAATTTGGCACAAATTGTTAGTGCATTACTAGTGTAGAAGATATTGGTCTCTGCTTTAAGTGTAAGACTAAAAAATTGAGAACATGCCTTACTCATTCTTTGTGACTCAATGGCATCTATGATGTTTCTGATAAGTTTGATAAGTTTGGCGCTTTTACGGAAAAATTGAGAACATACCTAACTCACTCTTTGTTGACTATTTGAGAGGTGGAAACATTTTAAAAAAAAAATTCCATTTCTCCTATTTTTGAATCGTTCCCTAGCTGATGTACTGTTGACATTTTTGTTGATTCGGGATATTCGTTACTCAAATTTGTGCTCAATAACATCTAAAATCATCTTGCCGGTCCCCTTATTTGAAACATTGAAAGCAACATTCTCATAGAGAACATCAGAGTATGGGGACTTCACTAGGGACATTGTTTCCATATTCTGATTTATCATTTGGTAACCTATAGTTTCTATTTCCTGTTACAGGTATATTATTACTACCCCTTTTCTGCGCTTTCTGATTCTGCAAAGCTTTACAATGATCTTAGATGGAATATTTCAAGGCCACAAGGTTTAGAGGCAGTAATGCGTGTAAGATGTAGTCAGGTAAGTTGTTATATGATTCATGCTTTCCTGTTTCCATTATTATTGATCAGTTTAACTAAATAACTTACCATTTGTATAATTATATAATTTTCTTGTCTAATATGGATGTCTTATTCTGTAGGGCCTTCAACTTCAAGAATACTCTGGAAACTTTTGCAAACGGATTCCAACTGATGTTGATCTTCCTGGGGTCAGTATATCATATAAATAATGACAAGCACTGAATTTTCCATGCACAATCTAATTGGTTGGTTAATAAATTTCTAACAATCTGCAATTTGGGGACTACTGTATTGGAAAAGAAAAAATTAACAGAAATTCAGGAAAAAATCAACAAATAATTGATTGATCCAGGTGCATGTTTTTTTATGAGATTTGAATGGAAGTATTATCTAATCTGGTCGATTCTTTCACATCCTATAGGTGGATGGGTATTAATACTGTTTAATTAAAAAAACATTAGACCTTACAAGAGAGTAAGTACGATTAGCTTCTGTATACAGCGAATATCAAAAGACACTACAAGTGCATGATACTTGTTTGAAAGAAAATGATATGCAACTTAACAACCTGAAATAGTATCGGGAACTTGTGCCATTGAAACACCTTGTTGATTATCTGAAACTGGATTAAGTGATCTGGTAGATGACATTGGAACTATAAAACCTTGGCCATCTTTTGATGAGGCAAAGGAAAAGCAGTTTGGTGATTGGATTGAATTACCCTAAGGGCTATCTTTATCTAGACAAGTCTGCCCAACCTTTACTGATTCAATGGGTTCCATGGATTCCAATCTGCCCCGTTCATGTAACTTCCAACCCAGCTCACTTGTAGGAGTCAGTTGTGAGTTTTGACTGATACAAGCTGCCCTAGGAAATAATCCTAGGTGGTGGGATATCCTTTTATCCTCTTCCTCCACCATTATGGACTGTTCTTTGTCTTTTCAAGTGTCCTATTTAAGTCTCCAGACTGTATTTTCAGTAATCTTAAATAGTAACTCGACTCTTTGATCAACAGTTGACCTTCCCATGGTGATCTAGTTGTCTTCCATTGATATCCTAGACTAAACTCTGATGCCAAACTGATGTAGCACCATTGGGGGAAGGAAATATTGCTATAGTAAATTCGGGTCTAAAACCTAGGATTAGACTGGTTGTTTTCAATAATCTAGGCAACTAATTGGGCCCATGTTTAACAAGGGTATTAAAAGATTTACCCAGCTGAACTGACTGGGATTAACAATGTCACTTACAGGACTTGGAGACAAAGAAACAGACATAACAGTTCTACTTTAAAAATTAAGGAACAAATGTTTCAAAACTCCACGTGGAAGTCTTGGGAAGTTTGGTAATAAAACTGAAATCACACATTTCTAAAACTGTCCATGCAGTTTGGAAATAAGATTTAACAGTCCTTGGTAAGGTTTTTTTTAACCCGGAATTTGTCTAGGTGTAGACACCCCATTTTGTCAAGGTCGTGCTAATGATAGGTTGTTGCGAGGACGTTTCCTATGATGACTCCCGGAGCTTCTAAGGTCTCTCTCTAGTTTTCAGAACGAAAATATTTCATTAAAACAAATTTTTTTGTTTCAAAAAGTGGTTTAAACCAAAAAGCCTGTCTTTGCATGTCACCCGCCTTTCACGGAAAGCCCGTTTTACATGGCACTGAGTCAAAAACTAACGTTTGGAGCAAAGGAACTGCTTTTCGGAGACCGAGAATCACTCTCGGAAACCGATAATCACTTTTCGGGAATCGAGAATCACTCTCGGAGGCCAAAAACCAATTCTGGAACCCAAAGATAGGTTTTTTTATTAAATAAACCTCTTCCTTGCGATTTGGCTGCCGACCTGACATTTCTGTCAGAGCCAAAGGCTGCGATTTGCCTTGTGGAAACTATAAATAGGGTTGTTGAGTTCAGTTAAAATCAGATTTCAACTAGATCAGAAAACCAGAAACAATTTTCCCTTTTAAATTTCAGTTTCTAAACTGTTGTTTTCCTAGAAATTATTTTCTTTTCAGAAAGAGGAGCTGTTAGAATTTCCCCAGAAATTGGTACTGTGCCCGATTTCTCCCGAAATTCCTTGTAAAACTCGGGTGTTGGCACTCTGCTGAGATTATGAGGATTCAGAGTGACACCCCTCTACTATAAGCTTAAGGATGGCTGCATTATGCTGAAATCCCAAAGACCACCTCTACTGCGTACTCTGTTGCTAGGTATATTTAACATCTTTTCGTTTTTCATTTACAAAACTCGGGAACGGGTAGTTATAGGGTTTGTGGATCCTCTGACCCCAAACCCGTAACGTAAATCCCATCTTTTCCCTTTTCTTGAGGCTATTTCCTTAAATCCGGTTATTTGTACGCAACAAACAAATATGATTAATAATGTTTCATTCTCCTCGGTATTTGTAAGCGACAACGGGGAAATATGGCTCTCAACCCCCCCGATGCTCAGAATCCGTTGGGAAATGTATTTCAATCATTTTGGCAGTGTTGTTTATAAACAAACTAGGCTAAGGAACTATCTCTCAATTATTAAATAAAACCCCTTTCTATCCTTTGTAAACACCTTCTTCGATCCTCAATCCTCATTTGCGATAATCAACCCGCTTGAGACCGTCTCCGCTTCTAGGTGCTCACTCGACTTGTTTAAAGAGAGCTTACGCCTAAGAAGCATCCGCTTCTAGGTGCTCACTTGACTTGTTTGACGAGGGCTTACGCCTATGAGGTTGTAGTGGGGTCTCAATCCTGTGAGCATTATCGTCGATTGAAGATAATGTATTCAAGAGGGTCCACTACCTATCTTTATGTATTCAACAAGCAATCAAAATACCTAAATTCCTTATTATTTTTACCCTCCTTCCCGTTTAAAATCCAACTGGAGAATAAGCTTAATCACGACAAAGGTTTATAATTAATTTCTACTAAGTTTTCCCGAAGCCGCCAAGTCAAGTCAAGAGGTGTTTACCTGGGCATGAGGGGTGCCTAATACCTTCCCCGAATGTAACCATATCCCTTACCCAGATTTCTATCCAGACCATGCCTAAAAACAGAGTTAACTACTGGTTCTAGGCCCTGACCTAGATGATAACTTTAGTCACTGTTCTTCTTATGAAATTGGGATATTTATCCCTAGTTAATCAGAAATGTAGACACGGGTCCTAGCCCCTAACCTAGGTGGCGACTCTGAGAATATATTTTTTGTGAAATTCGGATCTTTATCTAAAGTTCACAGGAAACGCAGACATTTCCTAAACACCCCTTGACCAAAGGAAGCAAAAAGGGACGACCAAAACAACACCAGCTAGCAACACACGCCACACACACACACACTCCCGAGTGTGGCAAGATAGAGAGGGGGGAAGCACTGCCGAACGTGGCGCCGCTCCACCCCCACGACTATCCGGGATCTACACTAGGAACCCGGCCCGACATGTTAAATTTTATTAACATGATAAAAGAGGGGTCCTTCTACCTTCTAGATCCACAAAACTAATACAAAGAAAAAACTTACCTGCTACAAATACTTGGAATGCCCGAGGAGTCATATTGCTCAACATCACTTAGCCAACTTTAGGAGATCTCTTCACTGCCAAAACACCTTATCATTCTTGCTCTCAGATGTAAAATTAGCAAGATGATTTACCACCTGGTTTCATTATCTAAACTGCTGTAACAAATTAGGCTTCAATTGAGGGAGGGGGGGATTAAGTTCCTGCCAATAGTACTTTATAGACTAGGGGGGTTCCTTATAGTGAAAATTATATCAATGAGGACCTTACTATCAGATTTCACCAAAACGCTCGAGTAACAAAAAGCTTTATAGTATCTAAGGCCATCTAGAATGCTTCTGATTTCTGCTTAAATATTGGTCACAATTCCTTACTAGTAAGAGAATCTAGAGATAATCTTACCTTCAAAATTCCTAATGACTCCACTACCCCAGGTAAACTGGGATTGCCCTTAGACACGCCATCCATATTTAATTTAATATCTCCTATCTTTGGCTTGTCCCAACACACGCAGATAACTCTTAAGGGCTTATAATGGTCTAGGAATAATCTCCATGACGCCTAGAGCTATCTCCTCCTAAGAGGAGCAATTAGAAGATGGACAAAAAAAAAACTAGCATCTTCTCCCAGTTACTCACTACCTTAATTAGAAAGTTCATTGGCTTAAAAGAACCCTCTATTCACCTATTGTATCTCTGTTCCCATATTTCCCAGATAATGAGTGAAGGAATTTCCTTTAAAGCAAACCCAAATATTGTTTTACTTCTCTTAGAGAGCTCAAACTATTGAAGCATCCTAGCATTGATAGATTGGAGACATGGTTTAGGTCCTCTTCCTTTGGCCTGGCTCAACACACATTACTTGGAAGGATAGGTATGAGAATATCCTTCAATCTGCTATCAACATGGATAACATGCATGGAAATTTTCCATTTGAAACATCCAATTTTAGCTAGGAGGTCCTTCCAAATGAAACAACTTGTCCTCTTCTTAGATGAAGTTTGGAAATTGGAAACTAGATATCAAATGGTAAATCTATGGAGAAAAGAAAGAACAAGATGATCTAAACAAGATAAAATAAGGATAACTAGGAAATAATAGACCTGATTGCCTGAAATCAAATAAGAAAAGTAATAACTCTATTAGCATCACAATAACAAGCCCGACTTCACACCGATGGAGGCCTAGGCGTCTCACTAAGGGGGTCAAGGCCTCACACATTGGAGAGTAGAAATCACATGAGAGAGAGAGAGAGAGAGCTCATAACATTACACCACTGAATCCCCAATCCTTTGCTTGCTTGGGATCTTCTTGGAAATGGGAAGATCTAGGATATGCGGCCAACCTCCTGGAGAGAGCGATGTGCATGGACCAGGTGAGTAGGGATGCAGCTCCGCTACTCTTCAAGAAAGAAATCCATGCCGTGTTGCTCGGAAGGAATTGTTCTTTCATTTCCTTCACAAGGTCCTCCCACGTTGTAATTTGAGGGCGACTTGCATCCTCCGGCCGTGTGCGCCACCATAGTTTTGCATCCGGAATTGTAGAATCCAAGGTACCCCCCTGTTCAGGATTTCCAAGAAGCTAAAGCTGTTGAAGCTGTTAGAGCATCATTTTAGACGTGTTATTCTCTTGGAAAAGTCCTGGCAATCCCTTACCGAGCTAGAGCTTTTGTTACGCCAGGATCGATTACGGGGGTTTTGGGCATCCATGAGATGAGCTTTCATCCGGTTCAGATGAGTACCCGCCCTTAGCTCATCAAGTCGCAGTAACATTGAGAAAGCGAAGGTTTGGCATCCGTGTCCGTCAGAAACTTCAATGGGAGGGAGGGAGGGAGGGAGGGAGGACTTTCTCAGGATAACTAGACTCGGGCTTCTGAACAATGTAAAACACTTCAATAAAAAATATGCTCAACTTCTTGCACTTTCTCAACTAAAAGACTCATAAAAATAAAATTAACTAACAAACAAGTTGCGGCCCACATGTGGGCTCCATCTCACCATTGAACTTGCAAACAAATGCTAAAAATTGACTTTTCTGCCCTTCTTGTTTCTGCTGTGTTTTTTTATCTGATCACTATCACCTGGTGATGTTGTCCTCCGTGGGATGGTGGGAGTCATCAAATATTTTATATAAATTCAAATAAAGACTTGCTTTCAGCTCAAATAAGGCTGTGTGTTGTAGTGCAGATTGATTGTGACAAACTACAATGGTCAACTCTAATAGAGGCTTGTTATAGTAGTGCAGATTGATTGTGACGAGACTACGATGATCAACTCTAATAGAGGCTTGTTTTTGTAGTGCAGATTGATTGTGACAAAACTATAATGGTCACCTTTAAACACGATGATAAATTTCAGGAGGGTTCTGAATGTGCTTTCCAGGTTTGGATTCTGTGCTATATCATTGTGTTACTTCTGAAGTTCTTAATTTTCTATGGATTTTTGGTTAAATGTCTTCCTAACAAAGGAACTCATGGCTTTTTTGTGACTCTGCTATTGTCCAGTGTGCCCTTCTCTACACAACAGTATACGGGCAAAGAAGAATTCGTGTCCATACTTTATCTCTTCAGTGCACGACAGTGATCAGTAATTTATTCCGTTCAGCTGATTTGGATACCCAGTTTACATGTTTCTTGAAGCAAGGTATGGTTACCATTACAGCGGCTGGTTTTGATTGAAGGGTATTTTCTGATTCCCATTCAACTTTAAACTCATCATATTTATAAACCTACAAGGCAATTATTGTTGCCGAATTGTTTTTCTATGGGTTAGGTTCTGACAATGGTGTGATCTGTATTGTGAAGTGCCCTTATTTATATAATTTTCTTTTTACATGATTTTATAGATACTATAGAAGTTAACTTTTTCTGCGTTTTCTGCCTTTTGTAGCTGGGAATGAAATTCCTACCACTCCTCTTTATCAAATCCGAGAGCAAATAACAAACCTTTGCATCAACGTTCTTCACTCGTACCGTAAATTTTGTGCAACTGTATCGTCCTCTGGACAGCTAATTCTTCCAGAGGGGCTAAAGCTTTTGCCATTATATACCCTTGGTATGTCTCTCGTTGCTTATTATTCTATCTCGGAGTTATTTCACTACAACTATGCTGTTGGCTGTAGCTGTGAGCTTGAACACCTATTGAACCCTTTTTTTGGCACAATGAAATCTATTTATTGATAAAAGGCAATAAAGTAAAAGCAGAACGATTGAGTGTCATTTAAGAGAATAACTGCAAGAAACTTCAAGTACTGTTAACCCCCCCCCGCGCAAACCCCCAACTCACACACACACCCCCCAACAATGTTGGGTCTCTATCCTTGCCTATTATCCCCACTTTTTTTCTATCATTTTCGCTTAATTCTCTCCATTTTTCCTGTGTGTTGGCATGTCTTAACTGTGTAAAGTGATCCACTACAAATCTTTTTGATTCAGATAGTAGGCCAAATAAGTGGGATATTTGCCCACTAGGAGTTCTCGGATTTATTTCCATGTTATTTAGTTTTTAGGCTTTTTATTTCCATGTTTTTAGTTTTTTAGAGCTTTTATTTTTCATGTAATTTAGAATTACGGAGTTTATTTATTTTCCATGGAATTTTAGTTCAATTGCCTATAAATAGGCCCTCCTGTATTAGAGATAAGGAGTTTTGGACGATTAATTGATTGAATTGAGATTTCTCCCCAAATACTTCTTCTCCTCTTTATCTTATATTCTTTTCTTTCTCTTCTTCAATTCTTCCATTTCTTCTCTTCTTCTTCTATTTCTCTTCCCTTTCTTCTATTTCTCTTCCTGGTCCTACATCAATTTTGGTATCAAAGAGGAAGATCTAAGAGGTTTCAGAGATTTCTTCCGGCAAAACGACTAGCCAAAATAGCCCTCAACTAACACCATCTTTCCAAGCAAAACCTGTCCCATCGTTTAGCCTTCTGAAGCATCTGTCCTATCAGCCAATCCTAACCATATTAATTTCCACCCCCTTCATTCCACCTAGATTTTACACCCATAAAACTTAACCCTAACAACACCAACAACGACCCCCTTAACCTGATAAAAGCAACCTACCTTGCAGCAGATCCTCGTTAAAGAAAGACTGAAGAAGAAGCTAGTGGGATCGCTTTCATCGCACCTTCTTGCAAGGAAGTCCCGTCACTAAGGGGATCCCATCAGTAACCCGAGAGTTACACAAGGTCACGGTAATAAGGGTTAATTTTTCCATCTGTGTTAGGTTCCTCTTTCTTTCCTCTAAGTGGGTGGTCCACACCTTTTAGGTTCTATTAGTTTTTGGAAAGTTACTTTACCTACCTGCAAAAAAAGGCAAGGAAATCAGTTCCTTATTGAGAAGATTCCATATTTATGAAGGAAAGAAAGTCGTTGTGGGTTGCTGTACGTAAAGCTAAGGCAGAGAAGAGATAAGGTATGCTTGTTTTTATCATATTTTTACCTGTAACCCACAGTTACAAGTCAAGTTTTAGTTAGTGCAGGTCAAGTATACATTAGTTTTTTTACTTGGTAACCTGCTGTTCCAAGTAAAGGAGATAACTTAATTACTACGTGGTGACCTGTGATCACGGCGGGTAAGGTAGATAACCTATAACCTACAGTCACAGGTAAAGAGAAAAAAGAGAGAAAGAAAGGGAAAATAAACAAAAAGGGAGAAAGACTTCTATATTCCACCGCCCCTCTCTCCTTTGGGCACCCTCTCTCTTTTATCTTTAAACATTTTGAATGCCCTTTTCACCTTTAGGCACCCTCGAAAAAAATCAGAAAAAAGAAAAAAAAGAAAACAGAAATAGAATTTTCTTTTTCTCTCTCTTCATTCTCTCTCCTCTTTCCATCTAGTCTCTCTCTATTTGGGCAATTTCCGCATGGAATTTGTTGGTGACCCCAACATGGAAGTTGTGCCGTGCGACTAGCAGAGCACATCCATCTAATTTTTAGCAGCAAACAACAACTATCAGCCCAGTTCTAGGAGAAATCTCAGCTGTTGATCACGTTCTATCATCCGATCAGCACCTTTCTGTCATCCGATTTGAAATCCGCGACATGCATTGCATTCCTTTCAACATGACAAACAGATAAGACGATTGATTTTATTTTCCGCCACCGATTCCAATGGCTCTACCATTTATTTCATATTTTGATGGGTACGACGATCGATATTTGAAAGGCTATACTCACTATAGCTATTATGAGGATGCATGTCTACGATGGATCTATGCTCTAGACGCATATCATGAGTACTATGACTATGATCACCGAGCGACTATCTACCGTGCCAGAGAAACCGCGACATGTCGCCTTGAAGACGACCTACATTCGTCGATGGGATGAGATCTGTTATGAGTTTATATGCAATATTGGCACATTTGTATGAAAAATGATTGATGCGTGGAGAAGCCGCTTGACGTGAAGAAGTCACTCGACGTGAACGAGAAGCTGAAAATGAAGCAACAAACAGATCTCTAGAGCGTCGCATGCATGGGTGGGATTTGCAGAGCCACTTGGCTACTTCTCCCACACCACCTGTTAATGGTATTAGTTCTCACGAAGGGTAGAAGGAAGTTGCTAACACTATTGAGGGGCCAAATACTAGTGTTGATGAGACCATTATAGATGTTGAGCCCATGCTTATGTCCGGTCCATGATGGCAGATACAAAATCAAAGATGGAAGATACAGAGCCAAAAAGTCAAGTGACTGATGATGCAAATACCAGAGCATGGAGAGCTTGAGCATTGCACTAAGGATATCTCTTCGACATCAGGACATGAGCATAGTGACAGTGTTGAGTTTGTCGTGGCTGTTTCGATAGACGATTTTAGCACACCAGACGACAGATTTGAGCCAGATATTGTTCTAGAAGATGACTTTGTTTCTGATTTCATTGAGCGTGATGAGATACCAACGGATGATGACTTTATTGTGGCTGATCATGGATTGATACTGCCCATGGCTATCATGTTGATCCAGGAGGAGTACGTTGCTATCTTCCCAGCCAGTTTACTTCCCCAGAGCAGTTTGTGTTCGTATGATTCTACATGGGTGATTTCTTCCATATCGTTCCGCCAGCATTTCAGATCACTTTCACGGTTGTCACGAGTATTAGACATCAGGAGCGCTTCCGATGGATTATAACTCCTGCTGCATCAGTTGGTCGTTCTACATATTTGCTGCATCAGTAGAACTCGAGGTTATTTTCAAGATGGGGAGAATGATGTGGATAGTAGGCCAAATAAGTGGTAGATTTGCCCATTAGGATTTCTAGGATTTTTATTTCCATGTTATTTAGTTTTTAGACTTTTTATTTCCATGTTTTTAATTTTTAGGGCTTTTATTTTTCAAGTTATTTAGAATTAGGGAGTATTTATTTTCCATGGAATTTTAGTTCAATTGCCTATAAATAGGCCTCATGTTTTAGAGATTAGTAGTTTTGATGATTAACTGATTGAATTGAGATTTCTCCCCCAAGATTTGTTATCCTCTTTCTCCTATATTCTTCTCCTTCTCTTCTGTTCTTCCCTCTCGTCTCTTCTTCTTCTATTTCTCTTCCTGGTCCTACATCACTTTTATTCTTAATTGGTCAATCAGAATCCACGGAAGGGTAGTGAAGGCCAGGAGTTAATATTCGGGTGAAGAGACCTGCTATAATTTATAAATACGTTCAATATTCTTTTAAGGAAACTCTTCATTTTCACTTAAAAACATAAATTAAATGTGCACTCTTCATGGAAACCAAGTCATTTTTATGGTTTTTGCGTGCCAAAAGAAAATTAAAATTATTGTTCTCTTGCACTGTGGTAGGAAATCAGTTAGCTGAGTTCCGAAATTGGGTCCCATTTTCCCAGGTTAGAGTGTGGTAAATTCAGGTGCCTAAGTCTACTCTCTGGCACCTGGGGTGTTACATTATCCTCACAAAATATTTACTGTATGTTTATGTGCCACTTGCTACCTCTTTCATATGTTGCTTATTTTGTTTTTCATTTTGCCTATTTTCAGCATTGGTTAAAAGTATAGGGTTGCGAACTGATGGACGGATAGATGACCGGTCCTATTGGGTTAGTCATGTTTCATCACTTTCTACTCCATTGGTGGTTCCTCTGGTGTATCCCAGGATGATGGCTATCCATAACCTTGTTTCAAAGGTATGGAATATGAGTTTGAATTTGAATTGAAAATCACGATTATGCCCTTCAGAAATGGATAAATTAAACAAATGCTGTCTTCTGCGGAAATGACAGGAGGCTGATGAATCTATTATTCCACCGACAATTCCACTTTCCAGTGAGTATGTAACTGATGATGGAATCTTTCTCCTCGAAAGTGGAGAGGATTGCTTTATTTATGTTGGGAACATGGCGAATTCTGATATTTTGCTACAGATATTTGGAGTTCCCTCCGTTGATGAAATTCCTACTCAGGTATTTAATCCTTATCATTTCCCTAAAATAACCTAGCACCCTCAGTGATAATTGACTGATTTGATTGCTGGATAGTAAAATTAACAACTCCATTAATCCTGTTATTGGGGTTTCCAAAAGGGTTTCTGTAGCTTTTCTTCTTTTTATGCAATTACTCATTTACTAGTGGTTTGGCTTGTAAGCATTTAAGGATGTGTATACCTAGTCTTCATACTATTTTGGCTCACGGCAATGTTATCATAAGTGAGCAATGTTTTGATTTTTTTTTTTTGAATGATTGGAGATTTCATTATTGGTGTTATAGTATAAAAGATTAAATACTGCCTTCTCCAACAGCTTAAGCTTTTGGAGTAAATGGTAAGTTTCACATGGTATCAGAGCAAATGTCTGGGTTCAAACCTCCTTGATAGCAAAATCCACATGCAATGGTAAAAACCCAAAAGAGGAGTCCCATGTGCCACGTGTAGGCCAACCCTAAAAAGAGGGGCCACACGTGAGGGGGAGTGTTAAAGTATAAAAGATTAAATACTGCCTTCTCCAACAGCTTAAGCTTTTGGTGTAACTGGTAAGCTTCACAATTGGGGAGACCGAGATGACCACTGCAAAAACCAAAAATGAGAATACACGAAGACGAAGAAATACTACATCCAGTTGGAAATTTTAATCACATCCTGAATCATTGGGCAATGTTTTGATAACATCGTCAATTTTAATCAATCACCTGTATGCAGTACGCAGTTTCAGTTTCAAATTAACCTCTGACATGAAACCATGATCTCCATTTCCTCTAGTTGGAAAAATTGGATTAGTGTTCCGAGTAGTGCCCATGCAGAGCTCTGTATTAGTTTTACTGGGAAAATGGGTTTTTAATTTCACATAGGATCATTTGTAGTCATACTGCTGGTTTTCCAAAATTCTTTAATGAGGATAGTATTTTCTTCTCAAGGGTGGAGCTTGTCATTTTCTATAACAATTTTTATTGTCTTTTCAGTTTGTGCTAAAGCAATATGACAATGAACTGTCGAAGAAACTAAACAATGTGGTAAATGAGATTAGACGCCAAAGATGTTCATACCTCCGGTAATTTGGATCTACCTTCGAAGTGATGTAAAACCTTTGCAGTATTTTATTGATTCATCCTATTTAATTAATGAGTGTTTTTCTTCTATGCAGTTTGCGGTTGTGCAAAAAGGGTGATCCATCAGGTCAGCTTTATATTCATTCATTTATTCTTTAATTGGAATAAATCTTAAGACGATTTGTGACTTGTCAGAACCCCCCTTAGTTGAAGTTAAAGGGGCTGTTGTTGTTATAGCATTTATAGATGGCTTAAATCCGTAACTAATATCCAATCACTGCCAAGTTCTATTTCAGTTCAGTTTCCTTCTTTAGCTTACAGCCACAACGATCTCTATTTGAGTCAGAATTCTTTCTAAAGAGAGACAACTTCCTAAAATGGCATCCAAGTCCGAAATGTATTCTCTCGTCCTCAATCTTCATATAGCTATTATTTGGGTGGGTCATGTTAGATCACAAATTCACAAGTGTGTCTTTACTTTACAAATCTAAGTTGAGTTCCACTTCATCTTCACAATCTTCTTTATAAGCCCTATCAGTCTCACTTGTTTTTCTTTCTCAATAAATTAGCTTGTTGCCTCGAAAGGTAGGTGGCCAACCCCACCGTCAAAACATTTAGGGGCCGTTTGGATACGCGGATTTTAGAATCTTGGATTTCCTCCAAATCGTTGGTGGGAGACGTGAGAAGGAGACCAGTCGTCGTTTTTTGTTTCCGCGCCCTTCTTTCCGTCTGCAAGAGAGCAAGAGATCATCCCATGTTTCCAGGTTTTAGAAATCTCAGGATGTGGGAGAGATATCTAAAACCTGGATTTCTTACTTAAAATCCTAGATTCTAAAGAGAAGTGAAGCAATCGGTCTCCTTCTCTTGTCTCCCACCTACAATTTTGAGGAAATCCAAGATTCTAAAATCCACGTATCCAAATGGCCCCTTATCTTGGATTTCCTCAAAATCGTAGGTGGGAGACGAGAAAAGGAGACCGGCAGTCGTTTTCAGATTTCTCCCTTCTTTCCGTAAGCAAGAGAGTAGGAGATCATCCGATGTTTCCAGGTTTTAGAAATCCCAGGACAGGGAAGAGATTTCTAAAACCTGGATTCCTTAAAATCCAAGATTCTAAAGAGAAACAAAACGGACAGGCAGCTTCTTCTCTTGTCTCCCATTCAAGATTTTGAGGAAATCCAAGATTTTAAAATCAGCGTATCCAAACGGCCCCTTAGTGTTGTTGGTGTTTAACATTTCATGGATAGAAGAGCCTTCTCTCCATTCTCATGCAGATGAACCTCCCTCTACTTGGGTTTTCTTTAGAAACCCTAAGTGCTGAGGTGGCAGCGATCAAACTATCACTTCTACTGTTCTACTACTTCCACAGGCACCAAAAGTTTTTCTGTCCTAGTGATGGTTGATCCATTTTGTTGACCACCAAGTACCTTGAGTTTTTCTTCTAGCTACCTTAAGGGCTTATTGATAACCCTGTCCTCTGTTTCATATAAGTTGGGCCACAAGCTCATCCTGAATTTGAATAAGCAGACTGCCAATATAAGATGCAGCCATTTGTTATGTCTCAACTAGGCTAGTCCTCAATGTAAGTTAAAATAATATTAATAATGATGATAATAATAATAATCATCCATATGCTCCTCGTTCATTTTTGTTATATTGTATGTGTATTTGTCTCGTTCCCATCTTTGTGCTTAATGCTCTTTCTTTTTGTATGCAGGAATGTTGTTCTTCTCATACATGATTGAAGACAAGACTCCTGGGGGTCTCTCTTATGTTGAGTTTCTTGTACATGTCCATCGGCAAATCCAAACAAAAATGGCCTGAACCTTCACCATTCCCTGTCAAAAAATCTTGTCGGCATCAGTTTTGTAGTTCTACAGATTGGATCTCTGAGTAGAGGGGCTGAGAAAGCATCCATTGCCTACTTATATCTATATGCTTCTGTGGCCGCCGAATCCATCGGTTTCTTTAAAGCCAAGCGCAGACATTCGTGCTTGGAGTTTTAATATTGTTGTGTGCCCAGCTTATATTGAACAGAAAATAAATAGAAATTATGGCTTTTACCTCAGGTAGCAGTTGGGTTTTTTGCTATTTGTTTTCTTTTTCTATGTAAACAGAAAACTGTAAGATATGGAAAGAAACAAGGGTTTGTTTAGTAATCAATCTGGGTGGTTCTTATCACTTTGTTGATCAAAAGATCACTTGTTTTTCTGCATTTTTACGCATAAAATTCCAGTTTTTCCATTGAAATATTCAAAAGCAGCATGTCAATTGTAATAATGCATTATCACAGCCAATTTTCCTGGAAGATTATGAGGGTTTCATGTTCATGAGAACAAAAGAGATGAGTGGAGAGTACCAAAAAGAAGGGGTGGCAGCTCCC
Source organism: Tasmannia lanceolata (assembly GCF_043159265.1). Lineage (NCBI taxonomy): Eukaryota > Viridiplantae > Streptophyta > Magnoliopsida > Canellales > Winteraceae > Tasmannia > Tasmannia lanceolata. The sequence goes on from NW_027518714.1 coordinate 55,557,440, forward strand.
AGTTTTTTTATTTTTTTATAGTTTTATTATTAGAATTGACTTTAGATTTATTCATCTACTCTCAATTGGATGTGGAAGTAGAAAACCAAACTCTATTTCCTTACGGGGGATGAAGAGGATCCATTTCTTCTATTCTCGAGACAAGAACAAAGGTTCCCAAAAACAGCCTCATTTCCCAAAAAAGCCTCTCTCACCCTCCCTCACCTTTGGGTAAGCTAATATTCCAGCGGAAAAAATTCTTGTTATTTTGTGGTGACTGGTGAGAGAGAGAGAGAGAGAGAGAGAGGTCACAACTGGTAAAAAGGTCAAAAAGGGGCGGATAGGTTCTGCAGGGGGCGAATTTATCAGCGCCATTTGTTTTTGGGTGGGTCCTCGTATCATAAAGAGAAGTTTCGAACAAAACACAGGGATGAGATTCTTGTTTCTCATAATAGGGCCGTTTGGATGTGCGGATTTTAGAATCCAAGTTTTCTATTTTGAAAACAGGAGCTGCTGTAAGAAAACCACCCCCATCCCGAGATTCCTAAAACCTGGTTTTTTTACTTAAAATCCAAGAAATGCTACCAGAACAGCATACACCTGCTTGATTGTGAGCCCTCTTTTACACTGTTTTCAAACTAAAAAACTGGATTTAAAATCCGCGTATAAATGTTAGATTTTTCCTTTTGCTAAAGTGCTTTTCCAAATTAGAATTAAATGTAAAGCCCGTGATTAATACCTTGCCTTCTTTATAAGAAATTCATATCCTAAACTCTAAGAAAGAGACAATGACAAAAGAGGGTCCAATAAACTGAAAAAGAAACCCCTATTATTATTGGTAAATGATACATTTACCCCCCTTATTACATAAATATAAATTAGTAAGGGGTTGACCGGGTAAGAAAAGGGGTGAATATGTCACTTCCCTTATTATATAGATATAAATTAAAGAAGAGCAATGTTAAAGTTAAGAATCGTGGACGATATTTACATATAAGGAGCTTGATTTAACCCCACTGCTATTATAAGATGGTGAAAAAAATTTGAGAAATTGGTGGTTTGTGTTTGAGTTGGGACTTGGGATCATTGTTGGACGAATGCAGCAATTGACTTTGCGAGGAGGAGGGGTGAAGAAGCAACACTTGAAGGACTAATGATTCAAGCTTTGGACTATGAGAAACAGATTTTTAGTAGTGATCAACAATCGATATACAGAGTACCCACTTGGGTGAAAGACCTCAACATTAAGGTGTATGAGCCGCGATGGGTCTCCTTAGGTCCGTACTATCGCGGAATTCCAAAGTTGATGGCAATGGAAGAACACAAGGAGAAACCCAAAGGAATGCTTCCAATACCTCTTTCCAGCTCATGGAATCCACCATTGCTACAGTAAAACCGGAGTTGTTTGGTCTTAGTAACTCCACCTTGGTTCCAGGCTACATGTGCACGTCAGGTTTGCACTGTGCTAAAGTAAAAATTGACAGGCCACCTGTCCCTGTAGCCAGCATTCAAAATGACAGTTTGGCTATCAATATTAATGGTGCTGGAACTCCATTTAATGCAAAGGATAACCCTCCCTGTTTTGACAAGGTAAAAGACAAGTCTCCTGCTGTCCTTCTCACCTTAAATCTTGCTGAATCTCCCCATAATTCTGCTAGTCTACCTGATGGGACCTGTACTCCAATAGCTGTTCCATCCCCTTCTTTTCCAGCCGCCAAAGAAGTGATAACAAATTTCAAGGAAAGCAACCATTATCACTTGGATTTCGTGGAAATCAATCAAGAGGCTTCAGTTCCAGAAAAGGGAGGCCCTGTGTCTGCTCCTAATCTCCACCAGCAGCCCTCATCTCTCCCCTCAAACAAGGCCCCTAATGCTCTGTTTGGATGCCGGGTTTTTTTTTTTTCCTGGGATTTATGTGGGTAAAGGTAGGAGACAAAAGATGGGACAAGCATTAGTTAGAGAAAGATATTATAATGAGTGGAGAGAGAGGGTAGAGAGAGAAAGAGAGAACACCCTTTTCAAGACAAGATTTTGCTGATGTCAGCAAGAAAAAGCTGATGTGACCACTAAACCTTTACCCACATAAATCCTGGGAACAAAAAAAACCCAGCAACCAAACAGAGCATAAGGCTCCTATTAACCCTTGGAAAAACCTTTTTGCTCCCCAGCCTTCGGTCCCAATTCCCACATACCTTGACCATTTTGATCAAGAGGATCTCAGTGAAGATGAAGAAAAAGTGGTTCTCAAGGATGACGATTTTGAGGAAGTTGAAGTTAAGTGGAGTAATTGCCTGGTTGGATACTTCCCTGGGAGAAAACCATACTTCATTGCTCTTAAAGATTTTCTACACAGGAATGGAATCTAAGAGGGGATTTCAACCTTTATGCTCTTAACAATGGGTTCTTCCTTTTTAAATTCCTCAATGGGGAGGATTACACCAAGGTTCTTGAGGCTCCTCCCACCACGTATGGTGGTAAAGTTCTGGTCCTTCAAAAATGGACCCCGGAATCGAAGATGGAGAGAGTCAAGCTGACAGAGATCCCAATTTGGATAAGGTTTCCGGGTCTGCACCTAAAATTCTGGACTAGCAGAGGACTAAGCAAAATTGCTAGCCGATTTGGGAGACCATTGTATATGGACTCCCACACAGCTGAAGCATATCGGCTTATGTACGCTCGGGTTTGTGTTGAGGTAAGTGTAGATAAGAAGCTCCCGGACTCTATCAAAATAGAAACTCCCACTGAGACTCATATCCAACCAGTGGAATATGATTGGAAGCCTTCCGCTTGTATAAATTGCAGAGATTTTAGCCACGGGACAGATAGTTGCAACCTCTATACTGAAAATCAGAGAAGCTACAACAAGTCTTCAAGACAAGTCTGGAAATGCAAACAAATGGAAAAGGATGATCCGAATGTCCTGGTCGCTGCCAACGGAAAAATTACAGGTTCCAACTCTTCTTCCATCCAGCGTGAGCCGGAAATAATGCACTCAATTGGGATGCCCATTGACCCCAAGGTTACCTCTCCCCATCTCCCGGTTCATGGCAATCGGTTTGCTGCTCTTGATGTCCCTGACTCTGATCCGCCTCCCTCTATTGATGGCTTTCAGCATCAAGTTGGTCATGATGAAAGCTCTCCAAATTCAGATCAGGGACCATGGCAAAATGTTCGTAGGAAGAAAGGCAAGTCGCCCTTCCTTGCCTTCCTCTCCCCTCCAACCTGTGGCATTCCTTCCCTCTCCAAACTATCCCTTGGGAGGAGCTTGTGATTAGGCTGATCAATCTCTCTGTGATTAGAGCGCTGATTTCTTTTCATGAGTTCAGTTGTATGGTGTTGTAGTTTTTGTTTTCCCTTATCTTTGGGTCTGTATTCTAGTGGGGCCTTATGTTTGTTTTGGCGTGTATTTTCCTTTGTTTTCCCCTTCATGTTCAGGGGTTTGTTCTCGAGCTTCATGTAATCTCTTTTGTTGTTTTTATTAATATATCTGGTCGGGGTCCTGCTGCCTAACCCCAGCTTACCTATCAAAAAAAAAAAGGTTTAGAGCTCTCCATCACTTCCTCTAATTTTTCATATATATATATATATATTAGAGAGAGAGAGACAGAGAGAGCAGTTCTTGTGCGAGAGCGCAGATAAGCTTTTCTGTGCTCGAGTGCATGAAACATGGTAGGCCCACATTTTTTGGATGATCCTAAGCATTCATGTGAAAGTCCCCATCATGGATGGGGTGTGTACCAAAAATCAGCTCCATTGGATCATCCTAACCCTTTCATTTGTGGGGTAAAAAAATGGGCAGATTAGTGGACAAACAGTATCTGTCCATCCCTCCCCCAAATGGACACCCTAAGATGATCCAATGAAGTTGATTTTTGGTACACACCACATTCATGATGGAGCTTTTCAAATGAATGCTTAGGATCACCCAAAAAATGTGGGCCCACCCTCGTTTCCTGCACTCGAGTGTAGATAAGCTATCTGCGCTCGAACAAGCAAAAGACACTTGCTTTTAGAAAAAAGAGGGAGACTTAAAATTTTGAATCTTCCCTCCAATTTTAAAGCAAGCTAAAAATACCTTTATGACTTTTCTCTTTAAAAATCCAACAGTCACACTTCAGTCCATCATTATGACATGTCACAATGATGACATGGAGAAAGAGCTCTGTTCTAGGGTATTCGAGAGAGAGGGAGGGAGAGAGAGGGGCTCGTAAAAAGGTAGGGATAACCTTGGGGCAGCGAGCGTGTGATAAAATCGATAGAAGAGGATGGTGTTGCAATTTTAGGGCATATGAGAAAGAAGATCACATGAGCAGAGAGAGATGTCGTGGGAATTTAAGGACATAGGAGGTATTTTTCACTAAGATGTTTGGAATTTAGGGCATAAGAGGTATTTATGTGTTTGGGGGTGATGTGTAATTCTCATATAATTTTCAAAAAAATGGAAAAATTCTCTTCTTTTCCTCCCAGCTTATAGTAGTAGATATATGGGATTTGCTAAAAAATTGAGCCTCTGTGGCTGCTTTGCGAAATGCCTGTTGCGATGGAACGCTATATATATAGGCGAATAGGAATACAATGACTAATACAGGTTCATGAATTTTCTGGAATGGAGCGCCTGGGGAGAAATGGAAATAGAAACCAAAGATGAGAGAAAAGATTTGGAACGGATTCTGGAATTTGTAAACAAGGTGATAGGAATCTTCGTTGGAAGACAGATCTAGAGGGAAGCCCAGAGGGGAGGTGAAGACCAAGGAAGAAAAGGGTGTTAGAGGAAACCAGACGAATGACAGGAACTTGTGGAGCCAAAATCAGCCGATGATCATAACTCTTCGATTTATTATAGGTGCCTTCCACCTATAGATCAGACGGTTAGGATCCTCCTATGGAGATGATTTTATTGGCAAGGTCTATTTACATTGGGGCACAATAAATGAATGGTTTGGATCTTCGAATAAGGTGGGCCCAATTTTTTTTTTTAATTTTAAATACACTTTATAATGTCTCCACATGGAGGTGTAGGTATATATTTTTTAAAATACAGTTGGCCTGTTCAAAGATCTAAAACATTTGTTAGGCCCCACCAAGGAGTTGTTTTAAAAGAGATAGAGAAATGTGTGAGGGTATGTATGGTTTGTGAGAGAGAAAGTTTTAAGGGTGTGTATGGTTAGAGAGAGAGAGAGAGAGAGAGAGAGAGAGAGAGAGAGAGACGGTTGTGGGTTTCACAACCAGTTAAAAGGTGAAAGGGGGCGGATTTATCCTAGAAGGGGTGAATTTATCACTGCCCAATTGTTAAATAGGAAACTACATACCTTAAAGATCCAATCTAAATTCCTATAACATTAGGTGTCTTGTGTCTATACTCTTTATACTATGTTGAAACCAACATGGCTAATACACCGAGATTCCACTGATTTCTACGACTAAATAACTAGTGCGGAGAACATTGGCTAAAACAATTAATAAAAAATGATCTCAAATGAAATATAAAGTAGTATGATAGACCTCCAATGTGTTGGTCAGTAAATAAACTGTATAATCTCATAATCTATAGGCATATGTAGTTTAAATCCCGAGGACTAAATACCAATATGCACAACTAATTTTTACTGGTCCAAGTAACCATTGTTAAGAATTGATGGTCAAAATCCTTTATAAGCAGTGATTTGAAACCAAAAATAAACTAGTAAGTGAGAATAAATTTCTTGGATGAACGAGGCATATGTTCGGATATGAACAGAAAATAAACTTGAAAGAGTCAAGAACCAAGAACAAATTCTTGGATGAACGAGGCACATGTTTGGACTTTGGACATGCCATCCTTAAAGGGGAAGTTGTTTTCAAGACGTGGATACATTGATGCACCACGCTTCACAGTGAGTTGCCTCCAAAATACAATGAGCAATCATAGGCTTCACAGTGAGTTGCCTCCAAAATGCAATGATCAATCATTGCCTATAGGTCACAAACCATTAGAACAATGAACATGACTGTTAAATTCCAAATAAAAGATGATAAAACCACAGAGTAATTCTCTAGATAGTTGGATGGTAGTAAGTGGCGGTTTTTCACAAAAGGTGTGCACATACTGTGTGGATTGAAAGACGATAGAAAATAGTTTTTCTGTAATGTATGGTTATATATAAACCATATCAATGTTTTGCTTTTCCTTTGGATTGGGGCCGGCATGTCGACCCAGTCCACTTTAATATTTTGTAATGCTGCTTGGGACTATTGATCCCACCTGCTATCTTAATATTAATGAAATATGTCAATTTTCAAAAAAAAAAAAAAAACACAGAGAAATAACTTCTAAAAAAGAGGAATAAAGATTCTACTATTCTAGTTTTTGCTTGCACATCATGCAAAAGAAAAGTTCTTTTATAGAACAACCTGTAAATTGATCCCCAAATTAAGAGGATAAAACGAGCACATTTGGGTTGCTTGGCAATCCAATCCCCACTAATGGTGTTGTCTAATCATGATTCAAATGTCAAGAAATACTAAAACATAAATGTGGATAAAACTAATGCTACATAGGAATTCCAGATGGCGAGTAGGTGTGCCTTATGCAACATGCCAGAGGAGTGTATCGACCATCTCTTCATTCAATGCCCGTATGCGTATAGCATATGGTCATCGACGGAATTTTCTTGTTGGAAATCTTGCACAAAATCTGTGACTTAAACTAGTGTCACTATGCTGATGATGACCCCATTTTTAGCAGACATGGATTATTGAAAAACTTTAATGTTATAATGGAAGACATGTTGATGATCGAAAACCAAGTGCCTCTGATGGTTCTTGCAACATTAGTTGCTACTGAAAGGGAGGTGACAATAAATGATGAGGTGAGTCCTAGTCCAAACCACAACTGTTTTCTCTTTCATTCTTTTCCCCTTTGGCTTCTAGCAGCATTTCAATTTTAATTTACATGTATGACCTCTTTTGATGGATACCTTTAAAAATTATTTGCACATAATATAAGATTAACTTGAAATAACTTTACTTTGCAAATAACAACGGATTCTAGTGGTATCTAAAGAGCTCCTTGGTGTATAAAAAACGAATCGTTTATAGTTGTGTTCATAAATCAATCCTTGGAATTGGTCCGTAGTGACCCATTTTATGATGATCGGTATTTAAAAAAATATGCCTTTTCATCACCCTTCACAAACATGGTAATCATTTAAGAAAGATTAAATTTTTTTTTCCTTACCATTTTTTTGTGATAATAATATTATTATAATAAAAGATGTGTCTAGTTATTTACTCACATTCTAACTTCAAAATGCAGGTTATTCATTACATAAATGATCTAGTGTTCCACTTCGTTCGACGAACAAATTTTTTCCTTCAAGTAGACCAAAGCATAGAATTGGCTTTCTACAGAGGTCTGCACTTGTTGGAGTTAACTTGGCAGCTGGTGAGTGGAGAACAATACGAAAGAATTTTTGAAAGAGATTTCAATTTGAAACCCATTCAATTTTTATCTGCGAGCTATCTTTACGAAAAGGCCCAAGTTGAGTTGAGGAGGAGTGAAACCAACAGCCTCAATGGAATTAGATTCGAAAATGGTGTCCTCAGCCTCCCCATATTTCGAATCCAGTCTCCCACTGAATTAGTGCTTCTCAATCTTGTGGCCTTTGAACATCTTCATGCCGGCGCAAGCCACGAAGTGAGTTCCTTTATCGATTTCATGAGTGGTCTCATCAATTCGGCCAAGGACTTATCGTTGATCAGAAGTATAAATGTCATGGAAACCATATGGAATGATGAGGCAGTCCCCATATTCATACAGAAGATTAGAAATGACATGGGATTCAGCCCTTGATATAATGATAGACTACATGAAATGACTCGCACTTTGAATGCCTATTACATCACGAGTACGAAGAAGTGGAGGAGACGACTTCATGAGTGGGGTTCTTACCTGTACTTCAAAAATCCTTTGACTTTCATTGCTCTCCTTGCCGCAACTTTGCTTTTGGTCTGCACCCTTTTTCAAACAATCACCGGATTACTATCTTTAAACTGTAACCGAAATTGAAGTTAGCACGATGTTTTGGTCTCCTTCATGCATGCTTTTTAAGCTCGATTAACCCTCTCTTCTGTTGAATCATCTTTGTTGAATTATGGGTTGTTCATGAATTTCAGTTGTATGACTGCCATTACAAGATTGGATGACATGTTAGATATGTTTGAAATAAAATTATTCTCTAAAATCAATATGATAGTGGTTGTCATCAAATCCGGATACACGAAGGAGATGAAAGGAAAACTACATTAAAAAACAATGGAGGAACTTTATAAGTTGATGGTTATGCCATTTGGTTCGCCCTGAAGCATCAGTTACTTCAATGCATTAGATAAATCAGAAACTTAAGCATTCAAATGTTCGTGGTGGTGTATTTTGACGACATACTAGTGTGTATTGCTTACCAAAGGCTCTCTTGTGGCGTGCGCCACACACACACACACACACACACACACATATATATATATATATATATATATATATATATATATATATATATAGAGAGAGAGAGAGAGAGAGAGAGAGAGAGAGAGAGAGAGAGAGAGAGAGAGAGAGCATGCATTTGCTGCGCTTGAGCACAGAAACAGGGTGGGGTCACATTTTGGGTGGGCTCCAAAGCATTCATTTGATGGGCCACAAAAAATTAGCTCCATTGGATCACCTTAGGGTATCCATTTGTGGGGCAAAAAATGGATAGATTTGTGGACAAATAGTATCTGTTCATTTTTGGCCCCACAAATGGACACCCATTGGTGATCCAATGGAGCTGATTTTTCGTAGGCCCCCCATCCATGATGGTGCCTTCCAAATGAATGCTTAGGATCACCCCCCCCAATGGCCCCACCCCTCTGTTTCTGTGCTCGAGTGCAGCTAAGCCTAGCTGCGCTCGAGAGCAGCAACCCTTTTCTCATATATATATATATATATATATATATATATTGCCGCAAGTGAGCTTTTGGTAAGCAAAGTATTAAGTATTGAAAACTTGTATGCTCCTCTGAAGAAGTGTGATTTCATGGATGGCCTGGTTGGATGACCATTTAATGCTGATCCTATTTGCTTGTGCTTCTACTCTCTAACTTTCTATATTGAACATTAATATTAATGTAATGCTTTATACAGCTATTTCCAGCCTCTAAGCTTGTAACATTAATATTAATGTAATGCTTTATACAGCTATTTCCAGCCTCTAAGCTTGTAACATTAATAATAATAATGTAATGCTTTATCTGCCATCTCACTACAAACTGCAAAGGCTATTTTCGTTTGTAACACTTGCTAATTTTAGAGCTTGCCCTATGCAAAGAACACAAAGCATAAACTTTCTAACATCACTAAGCCTCTCAATGTCACTGAAATGTTTTGTAAATACTCTAGGGAGAAGCCTTTGAATTCTCCTTTGGCTTTTGTCATTCAAAAATTCATGGACGACTGCACCAACTTATTAACAGAATTTGAGATAGTGAATGAGTATGCAGAAGGTCTCTTTTACGATCAATGAAATCAAGACCTTTTATCTTGTAGAGCATTCCCTCACATGGTCTTGGTCTCATACCGAACGGACATCCCATGTGTAAGGTAAATGACCGTAAAAAACAACAGTTAAGCTTTTCTTGGTGGAACTCTAAACGAGTCTTGACCGATCAAGGTCTTAAGATCATCCGATCAAAGTCTTTTCGATGGCATTTGGTGGGACTTAAGGTTTCCTTTGGATCGAGGGAGGTCCAATAAGTGTCTTTTAGGAAGGAGTGAAATATGAAAATAAATTAGTTTTCGAACTTTTCTACTCAAGCCAGATTGGGATTTCATACAAGGTCTTGGTTGTAACCGTATCTTTTACTTGTAATCTTCAAATATGGTGGAAGCTATTAGAGTGCCTTGTAGATCTTGATGGGTAAAATAGATCGGAGGGTGGGGGAGACCTAAACTTTGATCAAGCATTCTTGGTTTAGAGGATGAATGGAATGCCATCACAAAGGCTAGAAACATACGTATCAAGCACTAGCTTTAGGCTTTAAACAGCCTCAAACAATAAAAAGAAGAGGGACATTAGTGCATCATGGGCGCCTGTCTGAAAGGCCGACCTCTTTGACTTTTGGCACCATAAATGCAGCCACATTCAGCCAATGGGGGTGTCCCTTCAACCCTTTTCAGCAAGGGCACCTGTGAGTTTAGAATACCTCTAAAAGGAAAAGATAATTTTAAGTTAAATTGTCAAAATTGTGAAATGGATTGATGTGAAACAACCAATTACTCCGAAAGCTTAAGCCGTTGGAGAAGGGCGGCGTTATTTAATCTTTTATACTTTAACAACCCTCCTCATGTGTGGCTCCTCTTTTTAGGGTTGGCTTGCACGTGGCATATGTGGCCTCTCTTTTGGGCTAGCCTTTGCATGTGGATTTTTAATATCAAGGATTTTGAACTCAGGACCTTTCGCTCTGATACCATGTGAAACAACCAATTACTCAATAAGCTTAAGCCGTTGGAGAAGGGCGTTATTTAATCTTTTTGTACATTAACAGATATCATGTGCTACAGATCAGCCACACAAAAAAATAAAAATGAAAAAAAAATTAAAAGGATTTGAGGACAACTCCAATCCTGAATCTTTTGGAGTTCGGAGCTTTGGAAATTTTTTTTTAAAAGAAATGAGACTGGGTCCATTGTCACCTGTACCAGTTAACAATGCTCCAAACGATTTGTCCATTATGTCTGCTCTTAACTTCTATCTTGCTCGAACACCTTTCCTTTCATAATTGCTTGTCTTTTGCACTAGCCTCATTTTTACGAGAATAGAGTTGAGAGTTCCTATCACCCAAAAAAAGAATTTTCATAAGAGTTTTTATATGTTTATGAAAATACCCCATGCAAGACAAAAGAATGAAAATATGAAGGCCATTTTTGTACATTGGCACCCTCCATTTGGATCTAGGACGTTCCATTGGATTTTGTGCCCATGTCTTAGCCATGATCCAAAATAATCTCAGAGCTTAGGATATGGATCCATTGGACACATTCAGATTCAACTGAACTTAATTATGTGCCCATATTGCACAAACACTCGGCATTCATTGAAATTTTAAATGCCAACGAATGTTGAATCCTTGTTTGGTTGCCTATATTACATTAAAGTTTCGGTTGACTCCCTAACATGTTGCAGACATCATTATTGTTTTTTTTTGCACATGTGGCGCCCATTATGCACTAATGTCCTTAAATGTCCCCTTCACTCATCTTCCAACCAAATTCTACTCAACTCAACTCAACAAAGCCTTTGTCCCAAACTAGTTGGGATCGGCTTCCAACCAAATTCTACTAAAATGTTAAATTTTTAGTAGAAGAATAGTGAAAAAGGTCTTGTCGATTTTATTTTTCTCTTCCCTATCTCTTTACACTCTCTTTTTTGGTAATGATACCCCTGCTTTTTCCACTACTCTATGAGATAATTGTTGCGCGACCAAACACTACTTACCACTATTCTACTAGACAAATCAAATGCTTGTCTTCGCCCATTTGGCTTCTTATTCTACCAACCGTGCGCAACCAAACATAGCCTAAACGTTCGGATCCCTGGGATCCATCGAACCCTCAGACTCCATTGAGACGCCTACCAGTTGACAACGCTCCAAAAGATTTGTCTATTATGTCCGCCCTTAAGTTCTATCCTGCCCAAAAACCTTTCCTTCCATAATTGCACATCTCTTGTACTAGCCTCTTTTTTAAGAAAACAATCTACACAGTGTTTTATATGGTTCACATGGGCGCACCCCAAAATTTACAGCAGGGCTCACATGGATGTATATCACTCGCATTTTTGGGCCCCGATAGGCTGTGCCCAAAAAATGAGGGCCTTTGGATGATCTTAACCTCTTAATTTGAGGAGTTTCCATTATAAAAAGGGCGGCCCAGTGCATGAGGCTCCCACCATTGTGGGGTCTGAGGAGAGTTTTCCTTATAGATACATCAAAAGATGGGGCCTACAAATCTCTCCATTTATGTGGTACCCACTGACAACAGAAAATCCTACCCTGAGTTAACCTTGCCGAGTCAACAAGAGCTCGAACCAGGTTTCTGAACTCAGCCTAGTCGAGCGACTCGAGTCCATTTTTTTTTTCAATTTTACACGTGTCATACAGGTGGACAGTTTCACGTGACCAGAATATCTTATCTAGTTAGAAAGAGGGGGCCTTTTTGCTATTCCACCCCCTTCTTTAGTCTCTTTCTCTAAATGTCCCTTTTGATCGAAAATATACACTCAAGAGTGATGCCTATTTATTCTCTCTATCCAATTTTTTTTTTCTTTCGCCCCTTTCTTCAGTTATCTCTGAAGACTTCAATTACTGATTGTTCCAATACAACGTTTCAGAGTTAAAGGGTATGACACAACCACAATACATTGTCAATATGCATTCCCATATGTCTTTTTTTTGTGCCCTTTTTGTTTATGTTTGTTATGCTTTAAGATTTCTCCAAAATTTGGTTGTTATTTTCCTAGTATCCTTGATTTAACAAGAGTTTGGAAGTTGTATAATTGTATTCTATCCATGTAATTTGGTTGGTTTGGGATTCTATGGTGGGTTGTTAGAACTTTACCAAGTTCATATTCTTTCTATTAGAGTTTTTGTGTTTTACCAAAATTGAAAACAAGCATTGCATACAACATGTTTGAGAGAAGGCCTGAAATAAAAATGTGTAAATGAGATATCTATAGTGGGATAAATAACCCACCAGCCATGGATGCAATTTTGTAATTTTCATTAACCTTAGGCCCTGTTTGGATTGCAAGAATTTATGATGATATCCCTCTAAATTAACCATAATCATATCATTTGCCTCTAAATCATGGAATGGAAGAAATTTTTTTCCATGGGAAAGGTTTTTCTTGCAATCCAAACAGGGCCTGAGATCATTTGGAAAAAAAAGAAGAAAAAAGAGATCCAGAGATGCATAAAATTTTATAATTTTGATTCCTCATCTTTGTTTCTTCAATATGTATTTTAGTGGCCTTAATTTCCCATCACTCTTACCTAATTATTTCCTAACCCTTGTCACTTGATTACTTAATCAGATCCATCCACCCATCATTACTTCCATACCCTGTTAGTATTTTTGGGACATAATTGTTCTTTTGAAATATGATTTCTATGACAAATTTGAACTAAGATATGATTTTATTCATTAGCTTTTTTAAATAAAAAAATTAGCTGTTATCTTTTGGGATTATTGTATGGAACATGTTTGGGATGAACTAATTTTTTTTATGTATGAACCCTAAAGCTTAGAATTGCTTTGAAAACGTTAGCTGGGTTTTGATTATTATGTTATGTTTATGTTGATTGGGGAGTGCATGCTGATGATTTTATTGAATTAGAATTAGAACACATTTTATTCTCCAAAATTCCCAGAAAGTATCTTGCACCAAATCAGTATCAGAGCTAGATTCACACAAAATTGTTATTAGAGCCTAGGTTCACATCAAATATCCATTTGAGAGAGCCTTCATAGGAAATTCTATGGGGCTTCTCTTCATCTAATTCATTCTATTACATATGGATCAGGAGACATATTCCTTTGTCCATGTCCACATGTTTGTGGCTCTCAAGATGACGACCGATCTGTTTTTCCTGTGTCTTTTTCATGTGTTGAATCTTGAGTGGATTTTGTGTATCAAGATTATCTTTGTTTTCATGTCTTTGAAGAAACAAGATTATTAGAATCTTCATTGTTTTTACTCCTCTGTGTTTTAAGTCTTTTCAACAGTGTAATAAACATTCTAAACAGAGTGAGCGACAAACTTATTTGGCAGAACTCTAGTGCCACTATATCTCCTGCTGCTCTTTGCTCCTTTAGGGGTGAAGGTTTAGCATTATGAGAAATTTCTTTCTTTCTTACAATCACTTTAACGATGACCTGATATCAGTTGGGAGCCAATCTTTCTTGTCTTTTTCTTTGGGTTTGGATTCGATCTCTTCAAGCTAGGAGAAGACGATAAGGAATGAGTAGTGATTGAAGAGTTTATATTGCGAGCAGGCATTTGATTTCCATTAATTTTCAACCTTCTATGTGATAGTTCTAGATGGAGTTTCAATTTTAGTATGTTTCATGCGCAAAAACTTCAATACTGGTTGTTGCAAAATAAATCTAGTTTCCTCAACTATATGGACACCAACATACAAGGCTTTTTCAATAATATTGGAAATTTTACTCAGGGCTTTCAAGACCAAATCTTCCAAGTTCAATTTGAGAAATCTAACCTAGATCTGTAAAGTATTGGGAAAGTGCTTCTCCTAGCTGCTTATATTTATCAAGTGCGGCCTTTGATGGATATATTTGATGTCCAACTTATAAGGATAAGAGAACGTTCACCAAAAGAGAAAGTACCAATATCAAGAAATGATAAACAGTCCTCGACTAATTTTAATTAGAATAAAATGAATCCCTCCTTTAGCACATACATATCAAAAGATTCCTTAAGTTTCATCTTTTCTCCAAAGCTCATTTTTTCTTAAGTGTTATTTTAAGAACCCAAATAGGACTTCACCCCAAATATCTGATTAATTAAAGTGTTATCCCATTCTCTTCAATTCTCGTCTAATTCATAAAAGTAATTAGCAATTATGGCCATTTTTAGTTTTATTGGATGAAGTCATGGTTTTTTTTTCCTATTAACGTTCTTTTCTCCATTGAAAAGATCACTCCATGAGCAAATGTTTAGATGTTGAGCCACACTTGAAGTTAGATAACGGTCTTTGCTTTTCTGTCCAAGATCATTTGCATTGCAATTGGTTAAATATTTTTTCCAAGTTTTTTGGAGAGGAGATGCTCTATTGTATTCATTTTAGAACCACATGTGTTGCAGTTGAAGATGTAATCATGAGAGTTTGATCTAGGAATCCTGCTTACAAGCCACATAGTCAAGGAGAACAGTGAAGAATTCAATAAAAGAGGACTGGGTGTCTCTTCTCACCTTCAAAATCAATAATTAAAATCAAATAATCTCCCAAACCATAATTCGTGCATGCATATATAATAGCAGCACTTTCATGCTTTTAGACGCATACTCCAGGTTTCCAACAATAACAAGTCCAAGACAAGAAACAAACTGGAAATAAAAGCATAATAAAAATAACTCCTGATGCTGCTCCGTGTGATCCGGTGACAGAACTATTTGTTGAACAACATTTTGGTAAGTCGACCGATCAAGTGTATCATCAGTTGACCCAAATCACGGGCTCCTTAAACCCTTTTATGGGTTTCTTCTTGGCTCGACTCAAAACATTCAGATACTTCTATGCACGCAGGTCTACACCAACATGGAAGTAAGTTATATGTGCATAGGGGCTGTTTTTTTCAAAACAGTTTTTTGACATTAGAGTTCCAAATAGTGAGGAGATCTCTTTGAGATGTGCTTTCATCAAAGTTCTAAACAGTTTTGAGAAACCCAGAGGATACTGTGACCTCGGTAGGATCTATTTTGGTTTTAAGAGAGCCGGGGGGGGGGGGGGGGGGGGGTTGTGGAATGGAAATGGGAATGGGAATAGAAGCATTTCTTGTGTTTGATTTCATGTCTGATTGGTTGGTTCTATGTTATTGATACATATACCCTCCTCTCAAATTGAATCCATATAACCCATATGTTCTCATTTATTTATTTATTTTTTGAAAACATGTTCTCATTTATTTATCTAATGTATACATCTGAACTGACAAGGATAAATTTTCAAAAAAATCTGATTTAAGTCTCTACAATCTTCTAGGACTTTACAACGTCTCTTTGTATCTTTATATGAATTGTGGCACTCCAGCTGCTCCTCCACATGGTTTTTACTATTCTAGGTTGTTGCTATACTGAAAATTAAATCTTACACCCTATCTCAGATCCATGGAAGTTGTAGAAACTAAGCCTTCTTCAGGTTATGCAAACGGGCCTCCATGGTTGTTCAAAGGAAGGCAAAAATTTTCAACTTTTATTCTCTTCATTCTAAGGATTTGTAACCTTCAGAGCTTGTTTCCAAATATGGGTAAATTTATTTCCAACTGCTTCAATGGTATTGATTTCTTATTTTCAGTGCACTGTATCAACTCCATCTTGTAAAGGCTGACATTGCTCGGGCTTTCATCCCAAAACATTTTAGATTAGTGGAAGCTTTTGGGTACTCATCTAGTCCATTGCCACAATATATACTTTTTCCTTAGGTTATTGGAAGTCACTCTTGCTTATGGATTTCCCCCTTCAATTAGGTACTGTCATTTTGCTGATTTTTAAGATGAGTTTGCACTTTGCAGATATACTCTTGGTGGTTTCTTCCTCGCTCACTATGATGATAGTCCAGCTGGAAACTTTGATGAGGTTGGATGTATTTTCCAATAACAGATTATATAGCTCAAAGCTGTTATAGAAATTGCTAAAAGTGAAAGCATTTTGGTCATTTTGGAAGAGTTTTTATATGGTGGCCGACCATCCACCAACAAGGGCAGAGAGAAACAACTCTCCCCCTTGATTTTTGATCCAGCATGAGCCCCATTTTTTTAACTTTTACCTTGATAAAAAATCAAGGTGGTAGATATTTTCTCTCTCCAGCCTTTACATATAAAGGGCGGCCATCATATAATTTCTCCATTTTGGAAAATCCTTTTCCACTTTAATTAGATCAAGAAAAATCTTCGTTTATAGCCTGCTATATATAAATCCATGATTCATGAAGTATGTCCGAATTTTCATCGAAAACCTTTGGTCTAGAGACATGAGGTTTATTATCTTGAAAAAGTTGTCCAAACATGAAGTCCATAAGTACTACTTTGGTCAGCATACACTGGGAAACACTGTTTTGTGGATGAAAATGTCCTTCATACAACTCTCGAATCACACATTTTTTTATTTCAGTACTTTTGTTTCTATATAATGACGAAGGTGTATTTTATTTTTTAAATTTTATGAAAAAGGTGTGAATTGTTTTCTACAATGAGAAACTTCATACCTAAAATCTCTTAGTAAAGAAAAAACATCATTCTAGAGGATGGGAATTTTTGTCAACAAAACTTTGACTCCTAGTAGTGCATCTTGACCGAAGTAGTTATTTTGAAAATATTTTCAAAAAACTAAACTTCTTTGTCTGACCTTGATCTTCGTTAATTAATTGGGATAAAATTTGCAAATTAGAGAAAAATACGTATTTTTAACTCATTTGGGAATTTCGATCTATTTCAAATATTTGAATTTGCTGCTTCATGTTGCGGTTTCAATATTTTTTGTAACTTGTTTGGATTGGAAATTGACTCCAAAATGTTCATATCGACTTGTGTTACTCTCAGCTCGTTGTGATTGCGGGCATTGTGTGGAACCCCCCAACCTCATGCGCGTAAGTCTTTCTTTCTTGATCATTTTAAATTTTTAGACTTCAAAATGTTCATTTATTTTACTAAAAATTGAACAATTACTTTCTTGGTAATAGATGGGCTGCTAGGGTACTTGTGAACAGTAATGAGGCTTGCAGACATGGAAGGAAGGTGTGAGCTTGTGGCTCCTTTGAGTATATCCCATTGTCTGTTCTTTTAAATCATCTTTGGTCTTTCAACTTTACACTGAACAGACCTTTGCTAATTTTGCGGCTTGAACTATTTTTACCTTCTTGCAGGATGTAGGACTCCCAAGTCATGTTGCTAGGTTCTCAAAGGCAAACCCTAAACTAAATATTACTTATTTCATTACTGTTTAGAAATTTATAGTACAGTAAATATGACCCTATACTTTCCATATTAGTTAGCAATAAGTTTGAATTATTATGCAGTGTGTCATGGCTATGGAAACCTTATTCCATGAACTTTTGGAAAATAAAAATTTTCAGAAAAGATTTCTCTAGTTTTTAAAGCTATTTCATGAAAATTTTAATGTGTCACTGTCGTATATTTTATAAAATGGGGAGTAGATTGATCAGGAAGCAAATTTGGATGATCTTTCTCTTTTAATGTTTCGTAAGCACACATACTCATGTTAGGGAGTTGGTATTTCGGTATCCTCTGTATAGTTAATTAGATATATAGGTCATATGTTTGCCAGTTTGTATATGATAGTCTTTGTTCAAAACAGAGAGTTGTGGCAACCACAAATAGGCCAGGAAGTAGATCCAATGGTTTTCTGAATGTGATGGGGATGGGTCCTACTTTCTGTAACCCAAAGGAACATACGGAGATTCAAGTAAATGAATTTGAGGGTTCTGCATCAACAAGCTTATGCAATATCAACCTTCCAGCTGCTGGTGAGTGGGCTGAATGGATTTGTTTAACCGTTTTTTGTGTATGGTATTAGTAATGCCCACTAATCTTCATCTTCTTGTTATATAAACAACTACATATATAATTGAATTAATATGGTCCTGTTCCTTAAAAATCCTTCTGTCTTGCATTGCTGCCCCAACTTAGCTCAAGTTAAATCCCAACTAGAAGAACATCTTACCCATCTGAAATGGTTCTCAATCCACCATGCTAGAAAAGTCACACTTATCTAGAAACAAAAGCTCAAGCTCAAACTTACCATAAAACAAGAACAAAGTTTCATTCCTTTGGACATGCGTCATTCTTCTCCGTGACTCCTTCCATAGATATACTATTTCCGTAAGATGATATACTCAGCATGGATTTGAGATCAAATGTAGGATAATATGGTAAATTCACTTACAATGCAAGCTTCAAGTAAAACTATCAACAAAACTAATAGATTTCTGATTTTCCGTTTTCCAAAATTATATCTCGATATAACTCTCCCAAAAGTCTCAAAAAACACTAATTAGGATTGTTCTTAGCAATCCCACCCAAGATCAATTAGATATTGCCGTTATATCCCAATATCTACTCTTTATTAGAAAAGTTGATGGCTGAGGTCAATATGTTCTAATCATTAGATGGGGGATCTAATCCATTCAGATCAGTCTCTACTCTCTATAATGTTCTTATAAACCCCTTAAATAAATTTAGACAAAACCTTAAAGTAGATGATTGATGGGATAATCTTTAAGTTCGAGCAAGAAGATAGAAGGGTAGGGTAAGGATCTGGCATGATCAATCTGATCCAATTGTTAGATAGGGTGTCTGATCCATTCAGGCTATCTTTAGAGGAAAGTCATCAAACTTTATTATTGCTCTAGTTTTGGGGGTTGGTCTCCGTTAGATGATTATCGTGCTCTTGGCACAACGACCTAGCATGATATTATGGAGTCCAACTCCCTTTGAGGATGGTATTCAGTTTCAAGTGGGAAATGGGGAGAAGATTAGATTTTGGTTAAAAGAGTGGTGTGGCTGTGTCCCTTTGAAAGCTGCCTTCCCGGATCTCTACAATCTGGCTTCGGTAAAATGGATCAATGTGGCTAATTCCTTCTCCAGATTTATGGGAAGTTGGATTGGAAAGTTGATTTGTGTAGAAATTTTTTCAATTGGGATGTTGATATGTTTGCTTGTCTTCTTTCTAGTATTAGTTGGATTTACATTCAGAGATGGGGTAAGGATAAAAAAAAATTGGAGAGAATCTTCAGAAGGTAGCTTTTTAGTTTGCTCCAACAGTCATTTGCCTCATTGCTCAAATCCTTCACCCGCTTGGAGAACTTGGAGCACTTACTCCTCCCATAGAGTTAAGGTCTTCTCTTGGTAAGATTCTCTCGGTTGACATCTTCGTCATAGGCAGGTCATTGTTAATCATTGCGCCCTTTGTGTTGCTAATGTGGAGTCCGTTGACTACCTTCTTCACTATAGTTTCGTGCATGGCATTTACTGTTTCGTTATTGGTCTCTTCAGAGTGAGCTGGGTTTTTCCTATTCATATAGCAAATCATTTTGAAATCTTGGGCATTTGCTTTGTGGCCTTTAAGAGTTAGGGTTCTTTGGAGCCTTTTCTTTGCTGCCTCTTTTTCGCTAGTTTGGAAGAAAAGAGATTGGGAGTCTTTAGAGGGGTTTCTAGAAATCTGCACAATATTCGCCTACCCAACTTGTAGTCAAAATGACGAAGACCACTCTGAAGTCCACAAATTCGCAGAAACACATGTAGAATATAGAGATGCTTTTGCAAGTGGTTCACTACTTCCATGATTTTGAGGTAATCTGATCTCAACATTTGAAATTCTGGTTGCTTGCTGTATTGTGCAAAAGTAATTGGCCTCAAACAATAAAACCTCATACTCCTACAAGAACTCATCCAAAGTGAAAGTGGGTTAACTCGAGCGAGTCAATGATGGCCACAAGTAGTTTTTCAACAGTGATCTGCCATTTTATAGAGGGGAAGGATGTCTTCTTAAAGTTTATCTGAACTTTCTTATTAAAGTTGATCACTTGTGAACATGATCTTGTCTTTGGTTGTCCAGATTGGTTAAGTTTGATAACATATCTGTTATTTTTAAAAAGACGTGGGTATGACTGACAACTCTTCTCCTCTTTATTTGAAATGTTTGTTCATACAAATCCTCGCTTCATTCTTATTATTCTTCTTATTCTTTTTCTGGCCCCGAGCTTGGTGATGACAGAGCTAAAATTAAAATCAAATGAAAAATGGTTGGGACCTCCGATCAAAATGTCACTTCCTAGCTTTAGGTAAGCTTTCTAAGGATTATTGAGCTTTTAGATAATCCCAATTTTACCATAATTGATAACATTTGTGCTGTTGAATTACAGTGGTCTTACTGAGCATAATCCTCACCTTCTTAAGTATTCTTGCCAGATCGAGTGCAGGTTTGTGGCGGCCTCTAGAATCTGACTCATTGTCTGTCTTTTTCTTTTTGGTTACAAGAAAGCGACTCCTTTCTGTATATCATGATTCATAAAACGGAAATTTATTTACTAATCTAATCCTTTTCTCTCTAACTTGGTTAGCATATCTAGTGAACTAGAACTTCCTCCTGATTTTACTAAGCCATGACCATCAGTGAGATCCCTTGTGTAGGGTGCGACCAGTGGAACCAGCAAAAATATCGGGACCAAATACCACGCCAAGAAATGATCAGGATATATCTCCCATTAACCCAGATTTCTATTCGAGTGATCTTACAAACGGAGCTTCTCCGGAGAACAATGTGCTCAAGCGGACCATTTCTGTGCTGCTTTCAAAACCCATCTTGGCTTTGGAGTTCAATTCTCTGAAAATGCAGGTTGAGGCTCCCAGTGTAGTCACCCTTACTTCTAAGAAAGCAGTTGGAGATACTTAAAACTCCCCATTTCTTTACTTCCAGTTGTACTTGTGTGTTCTCGTTGGATGTTAATAAAAATTTACCAGAAAGCCATTTTACTGGAAGTTGCAGTAAAATGGAAGCCATTGTTGTATGTTAATAAAATTTACCAGAAAGCCATTTTACTGGAAGTTGCAGTTTTTTTATCTTAAACGGTTGGATGGGTGTAATGCAAATGAGCAATTAAATCAATGAGCGATGATTTACATCGAAGCATTTGATGGTTAGGATTGTTTGATGGGGGCAAGCTTTAGACAGTAGCCTGTCTATGATGGGCCATTTCAGATGAATGGCTTGGATGATGTTGATGCAATATGGGGGACCCAGTCACAGGGTCTTTTATCAATACCCTATTACTTTGTTCAACTCAGTTGTGTTCTGAATGGAGTGAAAAGAGATTTTCTATACTCAGGAGTATTTGGGTGATCCTTCATTTGACATTCTAGTTTCGTGCTATCACAATACAATTAGGCACGGTTAATGCTACATAGTGGGCCCTACCAAAGATTGATCCGGAATTTCCATATGGAGAAGTCATATGATGCCCGACCGTGAAAATGAAGGGCGGAGAGAGAGAGAGAGAGAGAGAGAGAGAGCCTCTCTCCCTTGATTTTTAATCCAAGGGAAGGCTCCGTTTTTTACTTTTCCTTGGTTCAAAAACCAAGGCAACAGGTTTTGTCTCCTTCCTCCCTTTACATTTTCACGGTCGGGCATCATAAAATTTCTCTTCCATCTAATAGGACTCATGCTCCATCTCTAAAACTCCAAAAATTAACCATAATTTAGTCCATTTGATAGGAGCTTTAAGTATGAATGGGGCGAAAGAGGAAAAATGTTTGTTTTGGATTTTGAGAACCGATTGTGAGTCCAAAACATAATTTTGAGTCCAATAATCAGTTGTCAATTCACAATCGGTTCTCAAAATCCCAAAACAACCAGGACTTATTGACAAGAGCACAAAAGTGCAAGGAGGGTAAAGATCTCCCTGAAAAATGTATCTGTCATAAAAACACCAATGAGCCTGAAAATTTAATTCCAGTGTGCTAATCCAAGTAACCACATTGGAGGAATGGACCCAAAGAGCCTCCCCATACTAATCCAAGTAAATCACACAATTGCCAACCCACTAAAGTGTCTTGCCCCAAAATGCTAAGTACAAATTAAGCCCAGTAAGAACATGTGTTGAGCCTTAGCTCAGTTGGTTAAGGCTTTGTCCTGTTTTATCCCAGCTTTACTTACCCAAAGAAAGCCCAGTACGAACAGCACGAATGGGGCCTCTATAGAAGCACACCACAGTAATAATAAAGAAGTGGGGAGACAAGAATCACAAGATACAACCCATCGTCCACTTTTTCCACTTGTCAATGTACCTACAAGATAATGCACGAACTCCCAATCGACCAGGTCATATGCTTTCTCCATATCTACTTTTAAAATGATGCTTGGAGATCCCTCTCTCTTTTTAGTACTTCTCCTTCCAAAGTGAAATTCAAAATTAATCCTTTGTCATTGAAATTTAGTGGTACGTATGTTTTCATTTTCTTGCTTATTTCATAAATTGGTAATAGCTATTAGGAAAAATTCTCAAAAAATTGTGATTTTTATCTGAAATTATCAAAAAAGGGTTAAGTTGGCTAATTTCTCAAAAAAGGAGGAAACGCATCCCAGGAGTGTTTTTGGACGAAAATGCCCTTTGGGCACTTTTCACCTACCATGTTCTTACTTTCTCCCTTATCTCTCTTGTTTTTTACTCTTTTTTGAAACTGAAATCTCCTTCCTCTTGAAACGACGAGCTCTTGACCGGAGAAGACGAGATTTTTGCCGGAAGGTCGTTTAATTTCCATTATTCGCAAACAGGTGCCAAATTGGCTTAATGGGTCGACCCTTTCACCATTTGACGAAACAGGTAGGAAGACTAATTACAGGTCGACCTTTCCACCATTCCGTCAGATCGTTGTAAAACAAGTGAAAACGGGTCTACCGGTTCGATGCAATTTTTTTTAAAAAAAAACCCAAACGTAGTTTGCGGAAACCACTCCCCATAAAGACCACTCCCCCCCCCCCCCCCCCCCCCCCGGCGCGCCTCAAATTTCTACTCTAGAACCACTATTTATACCTTGGAACCACTACATAATGGTAAACAGTGGTTCCTACATATAATTAGTGGTTCCTATGTATAATTAGTGATTCCTAGGTATAGTGAGTGCTTCTGAGTGTTTAAAACCCTATAAGTACAGTCATTCTCACAAGTATTAGGCCATCTAAACTATGAACCACCATAACATCCGAGTGTTTAGAAAACTATTTAACCCATTGTTCATAAATTCACTGCAACACTGACACCCAATGAAGTACTATTAGATTGTGTGAAGCAATATTTCTACTTTGGAACCACTATTTATAGCTTGGAACCACTACATAATGGTAAATAGTGGTTCCTAAGTATAATTATTGGTTCCTAAATATAATGAGTGTTTATAGTGTTTAAAACCCTATAAATACAGTCATTCTCACAAGTATTAGGCCATCTAAACTATGAGCCACTATAAGATCTAACTGTTTAGACAACTATTTAACCCATTGTTCATACATTCATTGCAACTTTGACATCCACTGAAATAATATTAGATTGTGTGAAGCAATATTTCTACCTTCGAACCACTAAATACTGGTAAATAATGGCTTCTAGGTAAAATTAGTGGTTCCTAGGTCTAATTAGTGGTTCCGAGTATTTAAAATCCAATAAATACAGTCATTCTCACTTTTTATAGTGGTTTTGATTGCATAACTATTTCAATCTCACAATTTAAATTCTAGGAACAGAACAAGTGTTAGGCAATCTAAACTATGAACCACGATAAGATCTGACTGTTTAGACAACTACTTAACCCATTGTTCATACATTCATTGCAACTTTGACATCCACTGAAGTAATATTAGATTGTGTGAAGCAATATTTCTACCTTGAAACCACTATTTACGCCTTGGAACCACTACATACTGGTAAATAGTGGTTCTTAGGTAAAATTAGTGGTTCATATGTATAATTAGTGGTTCCTAGGTCTAATTAGTGGTTCCGAGCGTTTAAAATCCAATAAATACAGCCATTCTCACTTTTTATAGTGGTTTTGACTACATAACTATTTCAATCTCACAATTTAAACTCTCGGAACGGAACAAGTATTAGGTCATCTAAACTATGAACCGCGATAAGATCTTACTGTTTAGACAACTATTTAACCCATTGTTCATAAATTCATTGCAACTTTGACATCTACTGAAGTAATATTAGATTGTCTGAAGTAATATTTCTACTCTGGAACTACTATTTATACCTTGGAACCACTACATAGTGGTAAATAGTGGTTCCTAGGTATAATTGCTGCTTCTGAGTGTTTAAATACTGGTTCCCAGATATCAACAGTGGTTCCAAGAATAAAATATTGCTTCTACACATTTAAATAGTGGTTGTAATTGTATAGACATGAGTTTCATCCTGGTTTACTCCACATAGAAACATAGAGGGCAATAGAGAGATAGAGAGATTATGACAATACACCGTAGCATTGGAAAGAGAATGATGACAATAACAAATGCCTAACACAACCATAACAAATTCCTAACAAGTAAACAAGATGATGACAATACACCATAGCAGTGCAAGGAACATGTTAAATGTATGCAAATGTATCTCAATGGACCTACTTGAGAAGCTTAGGTTAGATAGCCAAAGAAAAATAAAAGATCCAATAAAATCTACATTTTAGGAGAGGAGAGTTTCACCTCTTTGCAATGGAATTTCGTTTGGAATTTTTACAACAGCCAATGGAGTTTGATTTTGGCATGGGAAGAAGAAGGTAAAAAAGTCAAAATGGTAGGTGAAATGCATTGGGATTTGTTGCTTACTTTCTTGGAGGGAAAGGCAACATAAGGGCATTTTTATCCTTAAACACTCCTTGGGATGCGTTTCACCCCTTTTTGAGAAATTAGCCAACTCTACCCTTTTTTGAGATTTTCAGATAAAAATCACAATTTTTTGAGAATTTTTCCTAGCTTTTATCAGCATATTAGATTTTCCTAGGCTGGCATTTGATCATGTTCAAGTTAGTTTAGCTTTGTGATTGATTTGATATTCCACTTAACTTTCCATCCACATGTTTGTTATTTGCACTTTGTAGCATGCCAGCACAAGAATCTCTCTGTCCAAGATCATTGTTACCTGGTTTGCTAATGGGTTGCACTTCATGGGTCTCAGCTTAAAATATTTCATGTGAGATCAAGAGTTTGATAGCCTATTATCTCTGAAGAAACTTAACTGATTTGCTTGACTGGAGCTCATGGCTGGTACAATAACTTTGGCAACAACTTTTAATTGTTTGATAGTGCATTTGGAATTCCCCAAGGAGCCTTTAAAGTAGGGGTTTGCAGCCTCTTTGGTCCCTTTTGTCATCCCAGAGTGCCAAAACCAGTCCTTGATGGTTCCATGTTTATTTATTCTATATCCAGTTTAATCCCCTTTCCATGCTTAAGAGGAATTACTTGGTTTTTCTTTATGTTCTTCGTACCTTTTATTTAGAAGCACCTTGTAATGATGAACAGGTACATGCACTCAATTGGTATTAATGTTATACTTTCAGCTTTTGTTTCCCCAAACATCATTCAATTTTTGTTTATGTGGTACTTTGTACACAATCAGTAGGTTTGACACAAGTAGAAAGTGGGACAGAAGAAAAAAGAAATCAGTAGGTTTGACACAAGTAGAAAATGGGAGAAAAGAAAAAAGACATTCCTTCTTGTGAACTTTTACAAAATTTCTCCAATACTCAGTTTCATCACATTAACAAAATGATCAATAAATGAAAACATCACATGATTGGTGATTGCTATAATTATTAGATATTCATTGCAAACTTTACTTACACACACTCAAATTCTGTGCATCTGATCAAGTAGATCAGAATGTTTCTGGCAATGGACTTCCTTGCAGAAATGCTTTGAACAGAACAAGTGATCTCTCAGGCTGAGAGAATGGAGCTTCATGAGAAGCTCCTCTAATGGTAGCAAAGGAAAGTCTGTTTCCATACACTTGAGTCCATCCGCCAACCTGAAAATCCCATAAAAATATCAACAAATTTGTAATTCCCAAATTGAACCAAAGAGGACTAGCCAAACTAGAAACCCAAAATCAGAAATTTGTTATAGCACTTGTCTAATGTGAAATTTTGATTATGGAAACTGACGTCGATGTCTATGTGAAACAACCAATCACTCCAAAAGCTTAAGCTAGTTGGTGTTATTTGATCATTTATACTTCAACACCCCCCTTCACGTGTGGCCCCTCTTCTTTTTTGTGGG
The DNA here is from genome assembly GCF_043159265.1 of Tasmannia lanceolata. Lineage (NCBI taxonomy): Eukaryota > Viridiplantae > Streptophyta > Magnoliopsida > Canellales > Winteraceae > Tasmannia > Tasmannia lanceolata. The sequence continues at coordinate 55,584,013 of NW_027518714.1, forward strand.
GTTAGCCATTCACGTGGATTTTTAATATCAAGGAGTTGTTGGGTTTTGAACCCATGACCCGCCGTGAGGCAATAGCTCTGATACCATGTGAAACTACCAATTAACTCCAAAGGCTTAAGTTGTTAGAGTTGGTGGTACTTAATCATTTACTTCAACAGTCTAGAAATGGAGTTGCAAGCAAACTAAGAGAGGAAATCGTAACATTCTTGAAAATAATTAGGTTTACCTGCTTTCCCTCGAACCAAACTCTGTAAGGTACGGTTACATTAAGCCCTAAATCATTTGCTAATCCATGGACCAGTGTGCGGCTTCCTGTTAGTGGGATCACAGAATCTTGATCTCCACTGTGATTGAACATCAAAATGTAGTTACATATGGAAAACTTCTTAGTTTTATCATGCATGAGATAGGGGTTTCAAATATGAAATTCAACATTGGTAAAGTATTTACCTGTAAACCAAGACTGGAATACCAGACCTGACTAGTGAGCCAACAACAGAGATGGTGGGTATCTCCACGTTAAGCACCTCATAATCCAGGACACTAGGATAAACGTAGAAAAATTGAATAAGTACAAATTTCTGCTAGGCTATTTCAGTTAAATGAAGCACAAGCTGTCAAGAAAACCAAAAGTAATGAGAAAAAAAAAACTGCTCAATAGCAGATGAAATTATATTCTCTTGGTGTTGTTTCATGTGAAAAATGGATATCATATCATTGATTAACACATGAGCATTAATTAGAAAATTGAAAAATATAGTTCAACTTGTTTGCACTTCTTTGATGAAGGTGGAAGGTAAAAAATTAGCATATGGTACCTGCTACAAACAATCCATTTGGTGGTTCCTATAAGATGGGCATGGAGAGCGGTCTGCACATCTTTTCGATTAAGGTAATTAACTGTTTCATCTTCCACACAGACATCTACACGCTCCGTAACTTGCTGGATCAAGATAAACAAAGCTAAAGGTTTAAAAGAATAAACAAGATCAATGATGGAGGAAAAGGAGAAATCTTGGCAAGCTACTCACCTGAGGATTGAGGACCATGGATTGTGAGAGAACTGATGATATGCAAACGTCGAGTGTCACGTCATATTTGTCAACAAACCTGCTGGTTTCTCTGCTCACTTGGCTCATCACTCTCGAACAAATAGGCGAAACGGAGCCTCGGTAATACTCGCTCACGTAACGAGAATAGTTACACATAGAAGTGAAGATTCTGTAAGTTGAATCTGATATCAATCCATGAGACCAGAAATATTCAGCCCTTGAGTTGAAATCGGTGAAGAACTCCAGAACTGGATTTCCAAGCTACAACAGACAAAAATTGGAAACTCAGCTCAGCCAAAATCATAAAACCATTACTGGAATTTCTCCAAAAAAAAAAAAAAAGAACTGATAAAAGAAGAAAAGGAAAAAATCATGCTTTGGAGCACACTTAGATTGATCTTCTGAAACCCCATGTTGGAAGTTTTCTAAAATCAAGATATTATTTGGTTTGGTCTAGTTCTTATGCTTGTGTTACTCACAGCAATTCCTTTGAGATTGAACAATTTATTCTTCTTGTTGAATTCAACCATGAGCTGCGCAAGTTGTGGAATATAGTGACCTGATAATAACAAGAATTTCTGATTCAGTTGTCTTTCAAATGCAACTTCTCTATTGATAAAATGAGAAATGGGTCACCATTCAAAAAAATAATAATAAATAAATAAATAAGAGATGGGTCTTATTGAAAAATGGAATACCCGCATAGCTTTCTCCTGTTATGAACAGGTCCCTGCTCTTGTATTGGGGGAACTTCAAAAACCAGCGCTGGAGGAACACCAGATTGTCCATTGCTTTAACAAACCAAAACAAACAACAATTTCAGAACTACAAGGTAACAAAATCTGAAGATACCCATGTTCTAGAGTTTCAGAAAATCCTATTAATGAAAAGAGAGGATTCTGAAAAAAAAGAGAAAAAAAGAAAAGAAAGGTATTTTGAGAATCAGTACTGCAGATTCACTAAAAAATCAGCTTCCAAAGAATTTTTTGAACCTATTTTACTTTCAATTACAGTACTGGGTTTGTCAAAACAATAAAAACTTGGGGAAAATGATTACTCATGCCTATTTTACTTTGAATTAAAGAACTTGGTTTGTCAAAACAAACAAAAACTTGGGGAAAATGATTAACTCATACCTGTCATCTTATCATCCACACCCACATAGTAAGAGTAATCAGTGGAATAAGAGAACCCAACTCCTGCTGGTGTCTCTAAGTACAGCATATTTGCCTCTGCAAATCATTGGAAATAACACTTATTTTGGCTGGCCTTTAAACACCCATTTATTCATACCCAACAACAAAATGGAGCATTTTTTAAAATACCTATGGAACATTTTTTAAAATACCTTTGTTCCAGCTATACTCATTTCTCACCAAAATCTCTCCACTTGGTCTAAAAGGTCCATTTTCAGAGAATGCCCCAACTCCAACAGAAGAACAACCAGGCCCTACAAAAGAAAAATCAAACACATTCACATTCAAAAACCCAAACAAGATCTCTCTCTTTTTTTTTCAAGAAAGTGAAAATCTACAGACCTCCATTTAACCAGAGGACAAGTGGCTTTGAAATGGGATCTATTTCTGCCTCAGCAAAGTAGTAAAACAGAGCTCTCTGTTTATTTTCATCCACTGTAATGTAGCCTGAAAATTGCTGGAATGTGACTGGTGGTTGCCCTGGGAGATATGTAATTATGTCATTAGGATATGGTTCAACCCCCATGGAAAGGTATAGATAAAACATAGTTGTAGTCATTGCCATGGTTTTCCATGATAGAGAATACATGTTTTCAAAGGGAGCTCCAAAGAGAGACGGATGAAAGTTAAGAGAGAGTTGGGAGGGGGAGAATGGCAGCTACTGTTGCTGAGTGGAGCAATAAATAACCAAGAGCTCTACTGTGTTTCCTTTTTCTAGGCCAATGTTATTGGCACTACCATGTTTTGATAATTGCACTAAATCACATTGTCTTTTGTTATTTACCCAGATGTCAAAGTTTATTACAATTCCCAAAAGGCTATCAAAAGCCAATTAATAAAGAAAAGACAAGGTGAGTTTGTGCAATTATCAAAAAATGGTAGGGCCAATGCCAGTTTCCTTTTTAAAATTTTTTTTAATCTTTTTGAGTAGAAAATAAAAGTGATGTTGGTAGCTCCTTGAGCTGAGTCAGCATTTTGAGTGTCTTGAATAAAAATTAAAAAAAGGCTTGGAATCCTGACCTGTTTCTCTGCTGGATGACAGTAAAACAGTTGTTTTTAGAGAGAATCAGAGATTACAGTCTTGTAGTTTTTGTCCTCCACTTGAGGGCTGAAAATAAAAACCTGCAATGTCCTCTATTTTTCACATGATTGGTGTAAGGAATTGTGGGTGATGAGCTTCAGACTTCACATGTGAGTAAATATTTCCTGGTTTTAACTCTTTTAGATTCATAAAGTACTAATGACAGGAAATTGGCCAGAGTGATTGATCATTTGATGATATTCACATCTTCAGGATATGGGTATTATGATATCAAAACAGCATTTTTAGTCAAGAAACGACCTATATATTTCCTTTTAGACTTTTCAATAGGGGGACTAGAAAATATGATTAATAAATAATTTCCAAGAAACCACCATTCTGTATTTCTGAGAAGGTAAGCCCACTTTTTTTTACTTTACATAGATGGTTCTGAAGGGTTATTGAATATCTTTTAGCCCATATCTGTTTTCAGAAAATATCCTTTTGATACTCATTATTCTTGAAGAAACAAACAAAGTTTTGGGGTTTTTTCTTTTCTTTTTCTTATGAAATAGGTTAGTTTAATCCACATAGACATTTTGAGAAACACAAACCTCTTTTTTTTTTAATTGGCAAATGCTCTCCTTTTTCTGTCTGCAAGATTGCAAATAGAATTATTGTGGTTTGTTTCTTGTTTGACCTTCTTGAAAAAGGTTACGTTAGTAATGAGGCCACCAGTCTCCATCCTTAGTTTTTCTATTCACCACCAAGAGCTTCAGAAAGCATGGGGCCTGTAAAGGTGAGCTTTGCTCCCATCAGAGAAGGAAATTCCTCTGGTAAGTGAAGGCATTTTGGGAAAGGTGTCTCTTTCCTTTTTACAGTCTTCCCCACTTGGAAATCTGACAATGGCACACCCACATGTGAATGCCTAGCAAGATAAGTCTCAAGAGAAATCACCAAACTTCTAATCTTTAATTACTTTTTTACCTTCTTAAGATAATGAAAAAAGGTCCCTCTCATATTTTGGCCTTTCTAAGGAAAAAAAGTAACAAGAAACCCTCTTTCCATAGACCCCCAAAATCAAATGACACATTAGAAGAGTGTGTTTCATGCTTTGTGTGGAACTTTCCCATTTGAAAGTACTTTTTATCCTTGGAGGATCATTGTTTAGTTTCATAGATTAAGGGCGGTTTTGGATATTAGTAAAATCAGGCCTTATTTTCAAATTAAAGTATCTAAGTTAATCTTATTTGCAAATGGGCACTAAAACCTCTTTGGATGACATTAATTATACCATTTTAAAAATGAAAAATAAACCATTATAACCTTTGCTGGCAAAATGAATTAAGTTTTAAATAACGAGTAATGATTTTATTTTCAATTGAAGCTTGAGACTCTTGATCACCACGACGCCTCATTCTCGCACTTCTCTTGTCATATTGTTCTCCTTAACAGCATTTCCTTCGACATTTCACCGATCGCTTGGTATGTAAAAATGCTGTTCTAAATTGTCTTTTTTCTCCCTTTTATGTATTTTTCTTCATTTTTCCTGCATTATGCATTCCAATTCTTAGAGTCTGACTTCAAAAGGAAAACCGAGCGGCAACGATCCTCGCTCATGAACTGTTGAATGAAATAATTATATCTAACTTTAAAACCATTAGCATATAAGATAATTTGCCAATAGTTTTTACTCGTATCAAAAGAGGACCTAAGAGAGCTAATCTTGTGTGTCTTTAACAGGTTAACAGAAAAGGCTACTGATATTAGTCTTGACAATATCCGGTGGGCAAATCCGATCTGATCATGCACAAATAAACAAAAAATAAACAAAAAGTACAAACAAAAGCAAACCACAAAATGAACAGGAAGATTTTATGTGGTTCGGCGAAGATGACTACGTATACGCAATAACACGATCTTCCACTATGGGATTAACCTGCAAACTTGCGAGCTGGCAAACTGCAACCCATTTTGTTGCCCTCTCAACCAAGATGGTACACAAAAGTACCCTAGGAGAAAGCCCCAGAGAAGAATCTCTCTCTCTCTCTCTCTCTCTCTCTCTCTCTCTCTCTCTCTCTCTCGGCTCACCTCCACCCCAACAGAACAAAAAACCTTCTCACGTTTTCCCTCTCTTAACTAAGGCAACTTTCCGTACTATGTTTTGATAATGAGCCAAACTCACCTAGTCCTTTCTTTTTTAATTGGCTGCTGATTCTTTTTGGGAATTGTCCTAGCGTTTTACAGCATCCTAGATAATAAAAGACAAGGTGAGTTACTACCATTATCAAAACATGGTAGTGCTAATATCAGTAGCCAAAAAAATTGTTACGAGTATCAAAATGCTTATATAATGTGGAACATGGGTCTCGATCGTCCATGTAATCTGCTCCCCCACAGATTGTCCAAGGCTCAAGAGTCATTGGTCTCGACGGTCCTAATGATGCCATTGAGGAAATATTTGACATTTACAAGTAGACTACTTGTCTTCTTTCTCATGTCCATGTGCGGTTAATTTCTTGATTGGAAGTGTTGAAGTAGTATAAATGATTAAAAGAACACCAACTCTAACAGCTTAAGCTTTTGAAGTAAATGGTTGTTTCACGTGGTATCGGAACAATTGCTCTGATATTAAAAATCCACATCCAATGGCCAACCTAAAAGACGGTCACACGTGAGAGAAGTGTTAAAGTATAAAAGATTAAATAACATCATCTCCAACATAGCATAAATGATTAAAATAAAGCCAACTCTAACAACTTGGGCTTGTGGAGTAATTGGTTGTTCCACAGAAGTTTTAGCACAATCAATGATGAAGTCTGGTCTTATAGTGTTTTAAGTGTGTTTTTTAGGCTCCAACAAAAGTTCCATCCACTGAATTGAAGGAAAATGAAAATGAAAAATGGAATTAGAGATAAATTTCATGGACAGCTTTTGTCTAATGTTTTTAATCATTGCTGCATAGTTATAAACTTATAAACTATCCAAAGTTGATTACATTTGGTCAATTTTATGATTATTTTATTTTAATTTGATAGTAAATTTGATCTTGTGCTCTAATTTTATTCTATTGATTTGACAATTGGAGTTTAATTTTGTATTTTTCAGTGCTGTTATAAGTGCAGTTGGGAAAAGTGGATTCAAAGGGGCCCCTCCGGGCTGGAATTTTGTATCTTTGTAAGGACAATTTATTTGAACTTACCCAGTTACCCTCTAGTGTAGTTGAAGAATATTGACTTCAGCTTCTCTCAGTCCACTCATTTGAATAAGTCGTTATCCATTGTCACATCCACATTTAATTATGTGAGCAAAAAGATTGAAAACTCTTCTCCAAGAAGAGATCAGTGGGAAGGAAATCATGACTTGCACCGCCCCCCTCAACCCTTATCTAGAGAGGTGATCAAAAGATTTATAACTATAGATTTGTTAACAATCAAACTATCATAGATGTTCATTTACCAAGTTTGGATTGCAAGAAAAATATTTCTGATGGATTTTTTTCTTTCTTTCCATGATTTAGAGGGAAGATATGATTATGGCTAATTTGGAAGGATATTATCTTAAATTGAAAGTCCCTCTAAATAAATTTTGAATAGTGTTAGTTCCAATTATCCTTTTCCTATGTTAAAAAGTAGGAAATTTTGTATCTTATTTGTACTTTTGGTTCCCAACGGGATCCTTGCATCCCATTCAGACTGTTGGCTTCTAAGCCCCCCTAGCTGTTTCTTTTTTCTTTTTTTATCAATGATATCTGGTAGACTGGTAGGGGTCTTGCCTAACCCCTAGGGCTGCACATTTAACCGCCTAGACCGATAAACCGAACGGAACCGGGCCTTTCGGTTCGGTTCGGTTCGGTTTTTAGTGCCATTGGTTCGGTCACGGTTTCGGTTTTCCATAAACCGTTTGGATCGTTTCGGTCACGGTCTAGGAAAAATTTCAACCGGAAAAACCGAACAGAACCGATGGACCGATGGTATTTTTGCCATTTTTTTATTTTTTGTTATAAATCATATATATATCAATTTTCTTTACTTGGCACACCCAAATCTAATGTATTTAACTGGAAAGAGAAGAGACCGACCAAAATGGGTGGTTCCAAATAAATAAATGGGCGGAAATATAACACCAAAGACCAAAAGAATAACTTATTACACGCTGAAAACTGAAAAGGGATAACCTCATAACCCTAGCTGACGGATAAACCGTGAACCGAACCGAACCGATCCGGTCAAGATCGGTTTGGTTCGGTTCGGTTTGACCCCCAAACGGTTCGGTTACGGTTTGGAAATTTTCCAAACCAATGGCATCGGTTCGGTTCAAGAAATCCCCCAGAACCGAACCGAACCGAACCATGTGCAGCCCTACTAACCCCAGCTTACCCATAAAAAAACGAAGTAGGAAATTTTGGAAATAATTTTCCTTTCCCAACTTTTTCACAAAATTCTTGCCATCCAAACAGGGCTGGACAATTTTTTTTTTCTTGTAAAAGGGGAGAAAATTTTACAAAAGACGAGAAAAAATAAAATAAAACAACATATTTGAGGGGTAATTTTTTTACTAATCGGATAAATAAGATCGTCCAATCAACCCGATTTTGAAGAAATGACAGATGGACTCGATCAATTATTTAGAAATACCATGCCGGTATTTCTCTTTTATAATTGCAAAACACGTCGGCTGTTTGGATGCATGGAAAATTTTTGTTGAAAATTTATTTTTCATTTGAAAAAAAAAAATTCCACTCTTTGGTAAACTCATTTTTATGATTTTTTTTTTTCCAATATCGAATTTTTCCCTTGTTTCAAGAAAAATTGAAACCTACTAGACCTTGGAATACTTTTTCCATGGAAAATTAATATTTTGATATTTTTTTCCTAGATTCTTACACTCCTTAACGACCAAAATCAATGAGATTAATCTTGTTATTACCTTACAATCCTCTCATAACAAATCAAACTTTACTTGCCCAAATAAAAAAAAACCCTAATTTTACTAAAAGTTGAGGTTAGTTTGGTCATTTTCAGTAGTACAAGGTAACCCTTTTTCTTCTTTTTTATTCTCTACACCCAAAAGTCACTGATATTATTTGTTTTTCATATAAAACAAATTCCAACTATTTTTTCCTTTTTGTATTTTTTTTTTTCCCAAACCCAATGGGCCCGATAGGCGATAGCTTTCGAAAACGACAAAACATTCGTCCGTTACATTCTGTTCGTATCATCACCGTGACAGCTGGTTGACGAAGGAAAAACAAACAACTAGACCTGTCTTAAAAGAGGCCCCCGGATTTTACATAAATTACGTAAATGTCACTCCTCTAAACTTCTGGGTAAAAGAGTATCGAGCAATTACCAATGGGGGACAGAGAAATGACGTAATTATCAACAAGACCCATACTTTTCTGAAATTATCAACTAGGGACAAAAGATGTCTTGTTAGTATGAGCTGGACGAAAATGCCCTTTGGCATTTACAACAAGTTTTCACCTCTTTTGTTTTTCCTTCTTCCCTCTTCTTTTACTTTTCCATTTTAACCTTTTTTTTATTTTTATCGTACTGGTCATCTTCCTCCTCAGTCAGCCACCATTGTTGCTGGCAAGTCTTGAAAACTTGAAAGTTGAGTTCTTACCATCTATCTCTTTATATCTAGGTTTTGTTTTTCTTCTTCCTAATAGGGTTTTGCACTATTTTTCATTCCTCTGTTTTTTATTTACCTTGTTTAGGGTGTGTACCGAAGATAATGCATGGATGGCTTCACTCACTTTTTGGAAGACAATTACTTGTATAAGAAAATTTTGATGTAATACATGAATGGATGGATGGCTACAAGTTTTTTGATGTACTTAATTTTTTTTTGTAATACACGAATTGGGATGTAATATATGAAGTACATTTAATGAATACAACATCCATTTCTTTTGTTATTTCTATCATGAGCATAACTGTAATGCCATTAGAAGAGTTGTTATAGACAGGGGGTTTGTAGCAGAAGGGGTTTATCAAGTTTCTGGAAGGGGGTTAGCAACTCTCAAAAGTAGGGTTACCAATTTCTGAATGGGCTTATCAAGTCCCTGAAAATTGGCCGATGGTACTAGAGTTTTGGAAGGGGGTTTTCAAGTCTTTGGAATTGGGGTTATCTGGTATAAAAAATGGGGTAACCAATTTCCGAATGGGCTTATCAAGTTCCTGAAAATTGGCCGAGGGTACTGGAGTTTTGGGAGGGGTTCAAGTTTTTGGGATTGGGGTTATCTAGTATAAGAATGGGGTAATCAATTTCCGAATGCGCTTATCAAGTCCCTGATAATTGACCGAGGCTGGAGTTTTGGAATGGGGGTTTCAAGTCTGGGATTAGGGTTATCTAGTATAAAAAATGGGTTACCAATTTCCAAATGGACTTATCAAGTCCCTGAAAATTGGCCAATGGTACTGGAATTTTGAAAGGAGATTTTCAAGTCTCTGGGATTGGGGTTATCTAGTATCAAAAATGGGGTTACCAATTTCCGAATGGGCTTATCAAAATCTTTGAAAATTGACCGAGGGTACTGGAGTTTTGGAAGGGGGTTTTCAAGTCTTTGAGATTGAGATTATCTAGTATAAAAAATGGGGTTACCAATTTCCGAATGGGCTTATCAATTCCCCGAAAATTGGCCAAGGGTACTGGAGTTTTGGAAGGGGGTTTTCAAGTATCTGGGATTGGGGTTATCTAGTATAAAAAATGGGGTTACCAATTTCCGAATTGACTTACAAGTCCCTTATGAACACGTTTTTACTTCATGTTTTTTTCACTCGTTCATTTTCACTGTTTTTGTTTCTTTCTACCCTATTGAAAGGGAGAAAGAGACATGCAAAACCCTACAACAAAAGAAAAACAGAACATAGATACAGAGAGATAGATGGGAGTGAACTCACGTTTCAAGTTTTTGAGACTTCCTAGCGACAATGGTGGCTGAACGATGAGGAAGATGACTGGTAGGGTAAAAAAACAAAGTCGAAAATGGAAATGTAAAAAAAAGGGAAGAAGAGAGAAGAGGGAAAAGTGGAAAAGTAGAACGTGTTGCTTAAGAAAAGGGGATTTTCGTCCAACTTTTTCTAACAAGACCTCTTTTGTCCCTCGTTGATAATTTCAAAAAAGCATGGGTCCTGTTGACAATTTCATCATTTTTATGTTTCCCATTGGCAATTTTTCCAAAGAGTATTAAGGTCACTTTCCTACTTTTCTACGCAGAAGTCTTTTTCATCTCTCGTGAAAAGTGTAGTATTAGCCCAAACGGGTGTTGGCTCTTTGGCATAAGTCACGGGTTTGCTCCTTGGTGACGAGTGTTCGAATCAAGGTTGCCAGGGCGGGATTCGAAATCGGGATTCGATTCAGGAATTGAAAGCGGGATTCGAAGGTTCCGGGGATGGTTGGGAGCGGGATTCGATTTTTCGCCGAGAGTCGCAGGGGAGTTGCCGGGGATTCGCCGGGGAGTCGTCGGAGAGCGATAAAAAATTAATAAAAGATAAAATTTAAGGAAAAATACATGAAAATCAAAATCTAAGCATTCAACTGTACACCATTAAACATAAACATGATTCTCCAAATACTTAAATTATAACAGTTTTTCATTTAGGAGCCAGGAGGCCCAGGAGTCCAGGACTCCACCATTAAACAAAAAATTCAGTTTCCAAAAAGCGAAATATCAAAATTATTACAGAATTTCTCCAGTATTTTCAAAAAAAAAAAGAAATAAAGTTAGGCTTTTCTCTTTCCCTTCAAATAAGCATGATCAGCTCGTCCTCTTCTTTCTACATTTTCTGTAAAGAAAAAGTTTAAATAAATGAATTAATATTTATCAGACTAATATCTTCACTGAGAAATTGCAAGTGTTAAAGATTTTGTACCTTCCCTTGTACGTTCTCCACGCCCCAGGAAACTAGTAATACGACCTTGAGTGTTGGATGGTCGTCCAATTTCAAGTTCCGAGCTACTAACCACTCTTGGAGTCCCAGATCCTGGAGCTTCGTCATTGTCATCTAAGTCACGAATAGTGAGTGAAGGACTTGAAAGTAATGACTGAGATGACGCACGAAATGTAAAAGGTCTAAGGAAATCATCATCGAGATCCTGCCATCGCATATCCTCCATTCTGATAGAGGAGTCATCCATAAGTAGGAGCTCTGGGTTGATGTCCCATTTTCTATTTGGTCCTTCTTTGTATGCAGCCGCATTAAATCTAAATAATATATTCGAAATTAAATAAATAATCTGACATAAATAATAAAAAACAATTATTGCATGCAAAAACGAAACAAACTTTAAACCTGGATAGGAGTCGAAGATTTGAGTGGATGTACACAAGAGTATCAGCACGATGTGAATTTAAGCGATTACGCTTTACATTGTGAATGAAGCTATACGTGCTCCATACTCTCTCTGCAGAAGATGTGCTGATAGGCTGTGAGAGAATTTTGATGGCCAATGACTGTAACTCTGGTACATGACTTCCATGAAAGTTCCACCATTTGGTCACACACACATTGGGATCTTTCGCATCATCCCTGGCAAATTTACTGGAAAACCTTCCAACCCCTCCTATGAAATCATATAACTGACGTCTAACCGTACCACTCATCTCATCATCAGGGGAGAGATCCATAATGGCTTCATATACAGCATCCATGATTTCAGGGTCTTTATCTGAAAATAAAATTGAATAATCGATCAGTCGATAACATAAATGAAGATAAATACAATTACATTATGAAAATTCACAATATGAGAAACAATTACATACCTGGGGTGACTCGTTTACCACCGCCTGGTGCTGGAATATTGAGATATGCAGGGTCATAATATTTTGGAGTGAGTACATGAGCCAAGGCATGCATTCAAACATTCATTTTCCCCCATCGTCCCACCACAATACCATGAATATGATTGTACATGTCGGGCACATCTTTCAAGTTATCTTTTATTTGTCCTAACATATTGTCCATGCCTTCGTACACTTCTGATATCAGACAGCCTTCCTGGTCAGTGAACTTAATCATTTTATAGACGGGCTTCGTAATTAATAATGCCAATTTTATGTTCGTCCAAAATTCATCAGAGACTACACAAGTAGTTGTCCTCTCGCCCCTCTCTATCATCACTTTGTCGGTGCAAGCATTCAACCAATCTTTCCAAGCATCTGCTAATACTGTCATCTGCAACGCCTCCCTTACATCAAGAAGTCTCTTAAGTGTAGTATAATGAGTTGCAAATCTAGTCTTCGCAACTTTCAGCAACTCAAACTTCGAATTGCTTCTAAATATAGCAAGAGCCTGCGAATGATTGGTAATATATTTGACGACATCCTTGCAGGAACGGTAAGTCTCTCCAATCCAACCTAGGTGTTTATGCTTGGTCAAGTCTTTGAATATCAGATTTAATGTGTGAACCACACAAGGAGACCAAAATATGTTGGGATAAACTTTATTAACCTCTGTCCCAGCAAGCTTGCAATTGGCTGCATTATCTGTCAGCACTTGCACAACATTAAAAGGCCATACTTCTTCAATAGCATCCAACAAAAACTTTGCAATGTTTTTCCCTGATTTCTCCACGGCAGAAAAGTCGTGCGCTTAGAGAAACATTGAACTGAACATATTCGATGCCAGTACATTAATCAAGGCTTTGTTCTTCACGTTTGTCCATCCATCAAAGACAATAGAAAGCCCATGTTCAGGCCATTTTTCTCTCACAACACCTAGATCTTTTGTTACATTCTCTTTCTCATGGTCCAATAAAGTTGTTCTTGCTTTCTCATAAGAAGGCAACTTGTATCCAGGCACAAAATTGGCGGCAGTTATCATCTCTTGAAAATATGGAGATCGGAGGACGTTAAAGGGAATCCCATTGGCGGCAAAAAATCGCAGCACTTTATGGTCAAGATCGTCTCTATCCTTTGCTCTAAAAGACTTGTCAAGTGGTGATTCACCAATCTTACTTGAAGAAGTCACACCGGAGTTGGAAGACTTGCCAAGCATGTCTAACCGTGATTTCTTCAGTGGCAGTCTCCCAGGTAAATTCTCTGCTCTTTGGACTTGGCTTCTGATGTGCTCTTGTAATTGTTTGTCTTTTGCAACTGCACTGCAATATGCTATTCCTTGACCTTGACCTCTTGGTGCTTTCACAAGGTGTGCGTGCACTCTTGTATAAGCCCCAGTGTAAACCTTCTTACAGTGCTTACATTTCCACTTTTTGGTTCCCCCATGTCCTTCACCAGCTTTCTTTCCTTTGACTACGTGTGACCATAAAACTGTCGCTGACCTTGCGTTCGGACCCAACACTATGTCCTCGTCATAATCTTCTTCCACATATTCTTCATCATAGTTGTATTCTAGGTCCCCTTCAAAAACTATGTCATCATCACTTACACCTTGGCCTTGAAATTCTTGGTTGACAGTCTCGTCCATCTTTCCTCAATTGCCTCTGACAAAATTAAATTGTAAAATATTTGAATAGTATGATAGATATTTTCTACTGTGAGTGTCTTACATGCATGCATGCAAGGGTATGCAGCGGTAGGCTCAGGGTTGGGTTTCCATGGGAATTCCCGAGGGTATTCATTATTTTGGAGGGGTAGGGTCAGGGTTGGGTTTCCCGTGGCGCAGTGTCGAATCCATTGGATTTATATCCAACAGACCGTCTTACGTGGGAATTCCCGAGGGTATTCACTAATTTGCAGGGGTAGGGTGAGGGTTGGGTTTCTTGTGGCGCAATCTCGAATCCATTGGATTTATATCCAACAGACCGTCTTACGTGGGAATTCCCGAGGGTATTCACTATTTTGCAGCGGTAGGGTGAGGGTTGGGTTTCTCGTGGCGCAGTGTCGAATCTATTGGATTTATATCCAACAAACCGTCTTACGTGGGAATTCCGGAGGGTATTCACTATTTTGCAGGGGTAGGGTCAGGGTTGGGTTTCCCGTGACGCAGTGGAATCCATTGGATTTATATCCAACTACTATTACATAAGCCCTATTTGAGAATACAAAATAGAAATCAAGTAATTAACTATTACATAGATCTGATACCCGTTCAGCAAAATACATCATCAAAATACAAATAAATCACCCCCTTGCCTCACCAGTCATAGAAGCAGCACTTGACTGTGCCTCACCAGTAATAGAATCAACTAATTCAAAAGCACCGCTCATAGAAGCAGCACTTGACTCAGGAACACCACTTGCATCACCAGTCCCATACCATTCCCAAAAATAGTTGTTCACCTCTCCCGGGGTGGGGTTGTTCTGAACGACAACGATGGTTCGCCGATTCCAGTCTCTATCAATCGCATTCACCGTCCTCTTCTTCAAGGATTGAGGGCGAATGGAGTCCGGTACCGAAACATCCATCATCGCTATGTGATGTTGGGCTCCAAAGTACTGTCGGAGGATCTGAAGAGGCAAGTAAAAGGAAGTGCTCTGGAAACCCATTATCCGAACGCACTTCTAGCCAGAAGTCTCGAGGACTGCAGAGGAAATGGGAGCCCATGGGAGAGTCCACTCAATGTCCTTACTTTCGCGACCCTTAAGCCATATAGCCCAACTGTCGTGATCATCGAATGAAACCAACACCTCCCGAGTATTAAAACTCCTCGTCCAGGCTCGTCTTGGCAAAGGTGGTGGAGCCAAAATTCGTAATCTCTCCACTAGCCAAACCTAAATAAATAAAAAGTTAGAAACAATAATTATCCATAACCAAGTACATCATTCAAGCATTTTTAATAAACCATCCAATACTTACATAAAGAATGACGGAACTTCCCAAGAAGTCAGATCCAGTAGATCGGCGAGCACTATCTAGGCTATCAAAAAGTTCCGCTAAGACAGTAGGAGCTAGATTTGCACATTGGCGAACTTGATCAACCAAGTCTACAAAATATAATGGAATCAAGTCTGATGACTCTGATCGGCCTGGAAAGATAAACATTGGATAAGCACATAATGTTAATGCGTTTTCACGGCAACGACGATACTCCATATCCAGTTCTCTACTTGGTGAAAAGACTTGTACTAGCTTATGCACGAAGATACTACTTGCCTGACGGTAGTGACGTAGGGACTTTTGTGGCACGCCAATTAGACGGCTCAATGCCTTATCATAGCCTTCCTTAAAGGAAGGCTTGAACATGAGACTATCAGGAGAAATGCGGAGCATCATGCAAATATCTTCATGAGTCGGACAAAGCTCTTGCATTCCAAAATGAAACACATGCGAATCTGGATCCCAACAACTAATTGCGACACGAAGCAAACCCCAATCAACACAGACAGTGGCAATATTGTGTAAGCTGCATAGGCCCACCGTGCCAAGATTAACTCCTTCCACTTGATGCAACCCATTGATCCATGCCAGTAAACCATTGTTGGAGACTTCAGCCATTCCGCTCGCCATCACTCGTAAAGGCCCCACGTAGGCTCGTATGTACTCTCGTACTTTTATCGAATGACAAAATGATAGTATCTTATTAGCTCAAAAGATAAGCTATAGGCCACCGTAAGCTGCATTGAATATCAAATTATGGCTGGGCTAAAATCATTTTCCTTTAATAATTTCCAACACATATCTAGGGAAATGACTGGGCTAAAATCACTGCCAAATGAATGGCTGTACAAAGATAGATACTAAGTCAGAGACAATTTGAGTTTGTACAACTACATTCAATTTGAGTCAGAGACAAAAAATCAGCAATTCAACACATTCAATCATAAACAATATTTGATAAAAATATTCAATCATACAATCAGCTCATTCAATCTAAAGTCTAAACTAATATTCAATTTTGAACTCAAACTCAATTCTCAAATTCTAAAATTAATTGGGCCTAAATGCAATTTTGAATCAATAAACACTTTTGGAATCAGAATTCACATCTCATGTAGTGTGTGTCAAGTGTCAACTACTCAACTGTCAAGTATAGTTTTTTAACTTTTTTCAAAAAGGACAGTGGGGCAAACTTCTTAGGATGATCCAAGATTCCAAACCATTCATTTGTTGGGCTACTATGAAGAGGGCTCCACTGTACTTTTGGAAAATGTTGGACTTGATATAAAAATTCAAGAAAATTAAATGTTGGATCCCCTTGTCTAGACCTTTGGGATACCATGGGAGTAGTCAACTTGGGGCCTCATTAATCATCCATGAAGTCCTCACATTGTACCACCAAATCTTTACTCCATATAAAACAAAATCCATATTCTATGCATTCATTTAATATTTTTTTGAATGGAAATATTCATTTAATATAAGGCTTCAACTTTGTCGTAATTATAAAACATGAAAAACATGCCTTAGAATTCTATTGACAATCTCCTCTATTTTCTTTTGATCAAGCGACACAAATTTATTAAGCAGAAAACACACACAGAAAAAAAAAACAAGTACAAAACTGCTACTGCTAACTGCTAACTGCTAACTACTAACTGCTAACTGCTAACTGCTAACTGCTAACATGTTTTCACAGTTTTGAATTTTGATAATTGCACTACCATCAGTTTTGATAA
This sequence comes from Tasmannia lanceolata, assembly GCF_043159265.1. Taxonomy (NCBI): domain Eukaryota; kingdom Viridiplantae; phylum Streptophyta; class Magnoliopsida; order Canellales; family Winteraceae; genus Tasmannia; species Tasmannia lanceolata. The sequence goes on from NW_027518714.1 coordinate 55,600,810, forward strand.
TTGCACACCAAAGTACCAAACCCTTTTCACAGAAACTGGGGGGTTTCATTTTCACAGAAACTATTCTCACAGAAAGTGAGAATGGTTTCTGTGAGAACCATCCACAGAAACCGTAAAGAGAGAGAGAGAGAGAGGGCATTATTTCATTTTCTTTCTTTCTTTTTAAAAAAAATAAAAAAATAAAAAAAATACTTGAGTTCTTCTTGTTCTTCTTCCGTCAGACGGTCGTCGGAGTCGGACGGCGAGGGTTTGAGAGAAGGGTTCTTTGACTTCTTTCTCTTCTTCTTTATTCTTCTTCTTCTTCTTCTTCTTCTTCCGTCGGACGGTCGTTGGAGTCCGACGGCGAGATGGTTTGAGAGAGCGGCGGTGGAAGAAGAGAAGAAAAGGATAAGGGTTTTTTTTTTAGGGTTTCATCCAAAACCCTCCTTTTATACGAAATTAAAGGATTTTATGGGAAATTACAAGAAAGCCCCCACTCAAAAAGTAACCCATACCCTTTGATAGCTGGGTTAAAAAAGTAATTTCACGTCGAAATATGGGAATCGCGATTCACATCACTTAAAGGAACGGATTTTACGTAATGAGAATCGCGGTTTTACATATTGTGATTCTCGATTCTTAATTATGTAAAACCGCGAGTTTGTTATAAATAAAACGCGTTTTTATAAATTACGAATCGCGATTCCGGTGGAATCAAAATCGCGAATCCCCAATTTGGATTCGCGTTTCCGATTCAATCGATTCGGGATTCTCATATTTTGGGGAATCGAATCGAATCATGATTCCGATTCGCGAATCCCCAACTCCAGGAACGAATCTTGCTACTCTGGTTTGAATCCCCCCGACTTATCCTGATGCACGTGGTGGGTGGGCCACTGCATGCATCCGTAGGGAAATAGTCCTACTCCCGAAGGGGTGGGGACACCCTGCGTCATAAAAAAAAGTGTAGCATTGGAGGGGGTATTTCTCGCTCGATAGGTTGGGGTATTTTCGTAGTTTTAATTGAAATAGGGAGCAATTATGGAAGGTTTACTAGGGGTGCAACCCGAGTCGGGCTCAGGTTGGGTTCAAACCTGCCCCAATCCCAAATAGCATTCCCTCAACCGTAATGACTCGATCTGAGGAGGATGGTCAACCCTAACCCAACCCAACCTGTCTAACCTAATTTTTCCACATATGGTTGGGTCTGGGTTTTATTAAAAGTACGGTATGGCCGCACCATATGATAATCCAAACCGTCCATTAGATGGCCCACAGCCAAAATAAGTTGTGCCCCAAAATCATTTCCATAGGTCGATCTTAACCATCTGATCTATAGAGGGTTAGGATCAACCCTCTAGCATTCAGTTCCTCTACAGATCGAAGGGTTAGGATCAACCTATGGAAATGATTTTTGGGACCAAATAGAGGACTCGACCCTAGCCCAGCACGATGTTATATGGGGTTGGGTTTTCCCAACCCAACAGAGGAAATGCCAACCAAACCAGAGCCGAAATCAGGTTGAACCTGTCGGGTTCCGGTTGAGCCTGACCCAAGTTGCATCCCTAATCTTTGCCCAATTTGAAATAAAGAAAATATATGGAATCCTCGTGTGGTACTGCACTTCTGATAACCCATGCATGTGTTTGGGCTCATTTTGGGTAGATCCATCTTGGTGGGATCCACATAGATCGAAAAAAATGCCACAAATACACCACATAGAAGATAATGGAATAGTAGAAATAGACAAGTCACAAGATGCACACACTGAGATTTACATCGTTCAACCAAGGTGCCTACGTCAACGGGTGAGGACACTATCTTCAACTACAAAAAAGAAAAAGAAAAAATACAAAGATTACAAAGGGATTACCTAGCAAACTAGAACCCTTTCCTCTGTCCTCTCATCTAAAGCTTACACGAGAACCTTATGCTCTGTTTGGTTACTTGTAGATAGGTGGGAGATCTAGAGAAGAAGAAGTCAAAGGGGGAATTAAAGAGGAATTAAAAGCAAATCAGTCCACGGGGAGATTGAGAGCAAATCTCCCCTAAGTTGTTTGGTTGCGTTAGGTGAAGGAGGTTTTTGGAGTTTTTTTTTTTTTGGGAAATGTTATCAGCACTACTGTATTTTGATGAGGGCACTCCCCACTTTATTAAAAGTACTGTATTGCCCACACCATAAGATGATCCAAACCGTCCATTAGATGGCCCACAGCCTAAATAGGTAGTGTCCCAATACAGTAGTGCTGATAACATTTTCCTTTTTTTTTTTTATATATAGGAATTTGCTAGCCACCATTTCCGAGGCAACAAGTCCATTCTTTGATGCAAAGATTGGCAAAAGTAACACCGGGGCAAAGGTGGCTAGCAATACATAAGAAAAAATAGTAATCATTACCATGTATTATGATTTGTGGAGAAGTGGTAAGTATTAAATGAAAAATTACAGAAAAATTGTAGCAAAGTATGACAATTATGAAAAAAATACCAACATGAGTACTAACACTTACGCAAAAAACTACCATCAAAGCTTCTAAGTTATGACAATTACGAGAAAAAAACATTTGCTTGAGAATTTCTTCCTTTTTTTCCTTCGATTCGGAGAAATTCATCCATCGAATTTTGAGCGAATTTTGTGGGTTCCACGTCACCGACAAGCGGAGAAATTCATCCATCGAATTTTGAGTGAATTTTGTGGGTTCCACGTCACCGACAAGCGCCCGAATCCCCGGCGGTCAAACTCCCTAATTTTGTAAAATTCCCTACCAAACACTCTTCGGCGAATTAGTAGAATTACATTCCTTGCTATTTTTCTCAAAATAGGAGAACCAAACAGAGCATTAGAGAAAAACTAAGAGAAATTCTCTCTCTCACACCCACACATAGAGAGAGAGAGAGAGAGTCTTGGTAAAGATTTATTAATAAGAGCGACCACCACCGGGACAGTCTTGGGGCCAAAGATGACGAGACAAAGAAGAGGGAACATCCAATCAAGTTGTAAAAATGACTTTGCTCTTCTGATCATGTGATCATGTAAATGTGTCAGGAATAGGGCTCGATCCATCCATATCTTCTTGAGGAGAAGTGGTAAAAAATGACTTTCTTTTTAGCATTTTTCTTTTAATTCTTTTACATTAAATTAAAAACTTGCATTCAATTTAAAAATGTGACCATTTTAAAATTCCAAATTTTTTCAAGAATTTAGTAATTATTCAGGGAATTGTGATGATATCATGATATCACCCCTACCACCTTGGCCTTACCCTAACCTTGGTTTATCCAAACCCAATAGAAAAGCAACACGTGGCAGCTACAGAGAGTCGGTGGCACTAAAAAAAGTAAGACACTACACAACCCTTTCTGTTCCCATTGTCTAAAACTATGTGGGCCCACTTTTATAGAAACTTGAGCTTTTTTCCTCACTTGCTCTGCGCATTCTCACCCACTTTATTTGACAATCATATATTCACCATATATATAGTGCTAAATTACAAAATAATAACTATTTTTCAAGTAGTTCAGAATATTTTATTCAAGTGGTTGCCATGAGAGTTGGAAAGAAGAAAATAAATAGTTCTAATAATGGTGAAAATGTGGGGAAGGCTCTCATGCTAAGTGCTAACCTAGCCTTGTGAAGCAAGCAAAGGTCCACTTTTTTTTATCTTTTCCTTTCACAACTTTTCTTCCCTTTTTATATGTTTTCCTGCTTTCTTTTTACTGGGGACAGTTTTCTTATTATTACTACAGAAAAGCCTATATACTTTTTATCAGAATGCCCCCTTTTTCTTTAGTAGAATAGTAGGTCAAGTGAGCGTGACTTATCCTAGATGTTTTTAATAAATAACCAAGTTACCCTTGGAAATACAAGATAATAAGACAGACTCTTGAAAATTTGTAACTCATGTTCAGGGAAATGATCATGATATAAGAATGAATGATGGTTAGATTAGGGTATATATAGTTCCATCTCTCTTAATCACAGTCATTGAAAAAACACATGACTTGAGGAAGAAACCCAAGCACAATGTGACATAGAGAAGAGTGAGTTTGTGTCATTATCAAAACATAGTAGTGCAGGTGTTAGGACTTAGGAGCCTAAATAAGTACATCCCATGAAATAAGTGGGTGGCCATTTGTGAGAGATTGGCCGAAAAGGGAGAAGGTTGTGAGGATGAGAGTGAGGGAAGAATGGAAGGCTCTAAACAATAAGAAAAATAACTATGTATTTTTTCACTATTTTTTAGGGATTGTTGGAAGGGTACATAAGTAATATTTTGAAAAAAAGGTGATACTTTTGGATCATTTTTGCCCTTTTCTCCCTTTTGGGAGTTTCTTCCTGTGATGATTTTGTCAAGGTGGGAATGATTTCATCCGACTCCAGGTTGGAAGAAGGGACTGCCATGCGTGCCATGATTACGTGGCGCATTTGGCTGACGTGGATTGCTCATGTAACAGTAGAAGAGGTGGGTCCCACTGTCATGTAACCACTCATGGCTTATAGGGTCCACCTCTTTGGAAGGTTGCTATTTCCCATAATGGGCCCCACCTAGAACTGTAGTGGCAGAAGAAAGAAGAAATATTTTAAACAGAATTTAATGCAGCAGTTTCAAGCTTCAACTTTTTTAGAGTGGTGGGCCCCATTGATGTGCCCTGCCTCCATGGAAAATGTTTTAAAGTAAGAAAGTCCTAGAAATGAATGATACCTAGAGCTGCATTTGGGTGTTTGTTTCATATCTTTCTGTTTCTGGAATTCTGATATCTTTCTGTTTCTTGAATTCTGATAATCACTTTTTAGTAACCTCATTTCTCTGCCAAAAAAACAAAGTCATTCTAATTGCTCCTTCATGAAATTCTGATAATCACTTTTTAGTAACCTCATTTGGAGAATGTACTAAGAAATTGCTTTTTACCAAATTTCTCTCCACCCCCTAGGCTGAAGCTTAACTATTTTTTATAGAATTTATGCTTACATTGTTCCTATCTTGATAATTTACATTTTCTTATTTCTAATATTTAATATAAAAGTATATTCTTCAAAAATGTTGCTCACAGTGCGTACAGGTGAACATTAATGATATTCAAAGTACATACTGTTTTCGGATATAGAGGAAACGATCTTCAATCTTTTCAATGGAATCCATTGTGGTGGTCATAATAGACAGACTTTGGCTTGGCAATGGCACCAATAGCAGACATGTGTATAAAACCAGGGCGGTAGATGAAAGGGAAAAAGAGTTAGATGAAAGAAGTGTGACATGACTAAGGGCATAGGGCGGTACACCATTTATTTGATTATTAATACTCTCTAATACTTTATATAAAATGTGGCCACCAACAATATTAATTATTAGAGCGTCAACTATATATAAAGATCCTATAAACAATTTAAGAAGGATCTTTAGCGGTTCATTTTGAAAAATCATGAGTTTTGTATTAAAATTACACTTTTGACTTTTCTGATCATACCAAATGTCCTCACGACTTTTGGAGAGAAAACCTACAAGCAATTTGAAGACTATGGTTGTGCCAGGTGTAAGTGGATCCAATAAGTATAGGTGCACCCCATATCATAGATCATAGATGTGTGCTATTCATGCAGAGTTAGGATGAAGGTGTTAAACCAAGGATCATGGTATTCTATCAACATGTAGATGATCTAACCACGCATTGAATCTTGAATACAAAAGAAAGCTAGATTAAGGAATTTATCTCGATCGGCCATGACGGTGATCGATCAGGTTGGATCTTTTACTTCCTCTATGGTATGCCTGATCTCTGGTAGGGGAGATCTCCTTTGGTCAAGTTAGATGGCTCCAGAGACCAACCCCATATTTATAGAAAAGGCTTCTTAGAGTTCTACCCACAATAGAACTATGTCTAGCTTAATCTGTTTCACCAACTAAACTATCCAGACTTAACTGGTGTAGTTGAAATGGGCTACACACTAATCATCCATGTCTCAATAGGATTGAGATGCACTGATTACCCTTAAACTCTTTACTGATCACTATGGCCAACAGTAACTCCAATCATTTCACTCTTAATCTCAATCTTCAATCTAGACAGTCAATCTTAGATCAATGATTGCCCAAAGATGGTTGATGGCAACATCAACATTAACATCAGAAAATGGTTGTGTGGTTGATTGCAATCATAAGATCAATGATTGCCCACAACCAGATAGCTCATGATCCCATGATCAACATGAACGCTCCACGAGCCATGGAAGATGGAGGCATAATGGAGAGTTACAAGCCATCCTTGGCTGGCCAAAAAATAGCTGAGTCCACAGAGGGGTGAGGGCATCACTCGTTCACCCCAATTCTTCGTTCACCCACTATCTTTTTACTTATTTTACACCGCAGCATCCTCGAGTTTGCTTACTTTTTTGTTTCAAGATCAAAGTACCAACCTATCGCCTGCGTACCATCTATATATTAAGTCCCTGTTCGTTTCAGATTGTGACAAGCGATGGTGAGAGGCCTAACCGATTATTGGCCCAAAATCGGTTTGAGCCCACACATCGGTTGCCACAATTTGAAACGAACAGGACCTAAAATGTTTGTCGGAGTGATCTCTAACTATTGTGCTCCAGAGCAAAGCCATAGAAGTGAAACCTAGACCTTAGACCCTGTTCGTTTCAAATTGTGACTACCGATGGTGAGGGCCCCAACCGATTATTGGCCCAAAATTTAACAACTCCAGAGCGAACACATAGAAGTGAAACATAGACCTTAGGGCCCGTTCTTTTCAGATTGTGATTACCGATGGTGAGGGTTTTGGGCAAATAATCGGTTGGGGCCCTCACCATCTGTTGTCACAATCTAAAACGATCAGGGCCTTAGTAATTGCCTGAGCCAGACAAGGCTCTGTTAATTTGAGATTCTGCCAACCGATTGTGAGTCCAAAACCAATTAGGGGGCTCAAAAACTTTGGTTTTTGAGCCCCCTAATTGGTTTTGGACTCACAATCGGTTGGCATAATCTCAAACGAACAGGGCCCAAGTGATCAAATCGACAGCCAATAACCTCAGTTCCTTGGTTACAAACGACTGTATGATCAGCTTGGGGCTTCGGATCAAAGACCAATGCCAAGATAGATCAAGACCAAGATCTTTGTATTTAAACATTTGCAAAAACTCAAATTGTAAAAGCAGATTTAATTGTGAAGTCACCTAAAGCAGGTGTAGCCTAGCAGAGTCTATCTTTAGTAGGCCCACAAGGGATGTAAATTCTCTGAATTTTATTTAATTTTTGTGCCATTTGAAATGCTATTCAGCCTCATTGAGTTCTATCTGCAAGGATTAGTGAGAAGATAATATTAAACCAAGTTGTCATGATAATTCTCCTAATTTTGATTTTCGAAAAGATTAAGATCTTTTCTATATTTGGGAGATACCCATGGGTTCCTCCAAATAAAAAATCTCTTTAGAAAATGGTAAATTCATCCCTTTATTTACTATGGCCACCCCCTCTTGTAGTTGTTTATAGTAAACGGTAATAAAACGATAGTTAGCAAAATGTGATTTGGCAAAAAGAAAAGGACGCAAAAATTCGAGTTTAAAACGGAATTGGTTCAAAAAAACGTAGTAAAACAAACGGAAGCACAAGAAAATGAGTTTAGAATTTTGTCATTTACAAAATATGGCGGGGCTAAAATTGGAAAGTTGGCCAAAAAAAAGCATTTAAAGCGCACTTTAAACTAGGGGTGGACATGGTTCGGTTCGGTTTTGGGCTCAACTCAGAACCGAACCATATATAATCGGTTCCCTGAAATTGGAACCAGAACCGAACCATATATGTATGGAACCGAACCGAACCAGAACCATATATAATCGGTTTGGTTCGGTTCGGTTCTGGGTTTACCCAACCTTCACCAATGGCCCTGTTTATATATGAATAATGAATTACACTTGGTTATTCTGTTCAACATGGGACAAAGACAATGTGGGCTCCCTCGTGGTGATATAGAAGATCAACGATCTTGATCTCACTTACTCTATACCTTGTGGTGATATAGAATAAGGCCATGTTTGGAAACCATAATTTTTTTTTATCCATAAAATATTAGTTTATAATGTGGAGAGAGATGGGTTAGGAGGGTGGGAGGAGACACTTAAGGTGAGGGTCGGTTCTCGGTTCCGGAATCCCAAACCCAGAACCGAACCGAATTTGCACCGGTTCCCGAATTTCTGAACTGGAACCAAACCATATAGAAATGGAACCGAACCGAACCAAATGTGCCGGTTCGGTTCGGTTCCTCAGTTCGAACCGGAACCATGTCCACCCCTACTTTAAACGTGTTTAAAATGTTTGCCTAAAAAAATGTAGTTTTATTCTTTGTAAAAGTTTTAAACGGCATACCAATAAAACACATTTTTTTTTTAAAATGCCGTTTAAAACGGAGTTTTGCTAACTATGGACAAAACACCCTCGGGGCGACCGTGGTTAAAATGGGTGGTGCGTTTATCATTAGCTATTTATTTTTGGTAAACACAAAAGGAGGCTGAGGAGTCATTATTCTGTACTTTAAAATATGAGAACGGATAGAATTGTCTTATTATCTTTGAAACGCCTTTCCAACTTTCATTGAAAAAATTATTCTCACGCGTACCTTTTCACCTGCTATTCTTCTTCCATTCTCGTAGGAAGGAAATATTTTATCATACCCCCTCCTTTTGGAAATGCACTCCTTCTATTCTTTTTAACTTCTTTCTTCCTAACACTTCCCAAAGGACCTGCAACAGCCAAGGGAAGTATTTTTCAAATAGGAGCACCTGATAATGGGGTTTTTATATGGTGAATGAGCGTGCAGAACAAAATGTATAGTGGGCCCACATTGATAGATGTGGGCCTAAAAACTATTCATTTTTTTGGTTCGGCAGTAGATAGGCTGTGCCCTAAAAATCGAGGTCATAGGATGATCCTAACCCTTCAATTTGTGGAGTTATTTTTTTTGTACAGTGCAGTCCAAAAAATGAGGACCACAAATTGAAGGGCTAGGATCATCCAATGGGCCCAATGTTTCATGAGAGAGAAGCCACTTCAGATGAATAAAATGAATAAGACAAAACCTGAGGCTATGAGGCTGCACTCTAATGCAAAAGCAGCTCCGCAAAATGCCTTCTCCAAAAAAAATCCTTCTATCCAAATAGGTTGATTCTAAGGCCATATGCAAGCTTCCATATCAAAAGAAGACAACCACTAACAACCCATACTGTATCAGATGAACAGACAGAGTCAAAGTGGAGCAGCTTTATAAGAAAAAAATGCTTATTCAATTTCAATCGAATGGGCCCCACTGAAGGCATGCATGTTTTGTGGTCCACACTACATCCACTAAGAAAAGGCTGAGCACCAACGGTTACAAAATTCAAAACATTCCAAAAACACACCAGAAAATTTCCACTCGATTACAACAATTCTATTTTGTTTTCTTTTATCAATCCTCTCATTTTTCATACAGTTGATTATACAAACCACCTTAAAAAAAAGACTCACTCTGGGTAGTAATACAACAGCGATCATAGCTCCCTTTGCCTCTGCACATAATTTATAAGGAAGCTAAGAACGAACAATCGGAAAATCAAAGAGAATAATGGCGGAGAGGGAATCGTCAAGTAGAGTTGTCCGATTCTGCAGCGTGTTTGTGATTAGCAGCGGCTTCGTCAATTTCCTTACGGGATGCTTCCCATAATTGTTGTTCTATTCCAAGCTTCCTAAGCTCCGTCAGACCTCTCTCAACTGCACATAAATAAAGCAACAAAAATATAGAATTAGCATTTTTGCTTTTACACGAGTGGTTTGAGAAGTAGAATTATAATTTTTCTCTCATGAAAGAATGACTAGGCAGAAGGTATGTTGGTCGGTGTGAACGATCAGTTCTAGGGTTCTACATTGAGACATGTATGTGAAATCAAGAACGTTGATCTTGTAGAAATCAAGAGGCAATCCACATGGTCTTTGTCCGAATGGCCATCCCATGTCTAGCTTTTCTTGGAAGAATCCTAAAAGAGGATTGATGGATGAAAGAACTAGGATCATCCAATCGCATAGACGCGACACTGGCAAGACCCAAGATTGATGGATGACAGACCTAGGATAATCCAATCACATAGACTCACCTAGGATAATCCAATCACATAGACGTGACACTGGCAAGACCCAGAAAGTTTGTTAGGAAGAAGCCAAGCAGCCACTGTTTTTTAGCATATTGTTATGTAACAATGTTATGCGAAAAAAGGTGGGTCCACCGCCAAAGATTGTCCTCTCACATTTTTAGAATCCAAATAGACTTGGTTTGACTTAGTTTGTATTGACTTGTACTTTGGGGCAGAGATTCAGAGTTCAATATCAGATTTTGATGAAATCAACTACTTGGTATGTACCAACCCGAGTGATCTCATCTCAAAAACAGTATTTTCTCCAAATGAAAAGCTAAACTGACTATAGATAAATTGGTAGATACTCTACCGTCTACAGCTTCGTGTGAAGTTGGTGACTGGCCACTACGGCTAATCCAAAACTGAAGGCGCTCTTCGGCAATATCTTCTTCCACATTATGAGATTTGGCTCTTCGCCAGAAATATGTAAGCCACGACTGCAAGAAAGCAATTATTGCATGTGCAAATTACAAACCTCGAAGATCAACAATGTTTATCCTACATGTATCTGTATCTTATATGATAGCCAAACCCTAGCAGATCAACCAGAAAGAGATAAAAGAATTTATACAAGAAGTATACTGCAAACCCAGTAGTCGTAATGTCCCATCATTCAGGTGCTTTATGAATTGGAGTCGTCTCTAGAATGTTTCATTGCATTTCCTAATGAATTTATCAGCCTCACTCATCACTTGTCTTTAAGGTCTCATTTTGTGTGTTACATTGTAGGGATTTAGTTGAAACCTCTAACGTGGCGTGCCAAATTTTCAGCCATCTGCTAACTATCAAACCATCAACAAGGTACCCAAGTCACATGTGGCTAAATTATAGGAAATGAGTTGAATCATGTTGTAACTGTCTTTCATATCAATTTCTATATAAAAATGTAGGTGGTGTGCCAAATTTTCAACCGTCCTCTAACTATCAAACCCTTAACATGGTACCCAAGTCAAACCCAGTTAAATAATAGGAAATGACAAGTTGAATAATGTTGTAACTGTAGTTCATCTCAGTTTCAATATAAAGAGGTCTTAATTTGCACTAATGACCATGTTGTGTTGAGATTTTCATATAAGTAGACCAAGACATTAGGTAAAGAAGTGAAGCTCCCCAATCAAGAAGTTGAGTTCATTTCTTATCAGGTATATTAAGATTACTGTATAGAGTTCACAAGCAAAGTACACTCGAGAGTCGAGAATCAGGAAAGTTCCCAGAGAGAAATACAGTGGGGGCCACATTGTTTGGGTGATCCAAAGCATTCATTTGATGGGCCCTTACATAGATAGGGGTGCCCAAATAATCAGCTCCATAGGATCATCCTAACCCTTCGATTTGTGGTGCAAATCTGTCCATTTTTGCCTCCACAAATAGAAGGCTGAGATGATCCTACGCAGCTGATTTTTTGGGCACAACCTATCTATGTGAGGGCCCATCAAATGAATGCTTTGGATCACCCAAACAATGTGGCCCCCAGTGTATTTTAAGCCTACGGAGTAGATAAGTTATCTACTTCGTGGAGTAGGAACTCTTTTCTCATAGATATACTAGTAAGGCAACCCGTGCGATGCGGGCGAGGAAGAAAAAATACTCCGCGCTCCACAATTGTAGGGACTGGACTAATAATAGGAAAAGAAGTACAGTTTCCTTGTACTCATCTCCAAGAGTCTAGGCAACTTCTATTAAATCCTAAAATCCCACAGCTTTCTAATCCTTAATCCTGTGGAGAAAGGAGCCAAAAAATAGCTACATTTTATAATCGTTGGAGAGAGGAGCAAATAAATAGCTACTTTTTGTAATGGTGAATCTTGTGGAGAAAAAATAGCTACTTTTTCTAATCATTAATCATGTGGAGAAAAGAGAAAAAAATAGCTACTTTTTCTAATCATGAATCGTAAAAGGAAACTGGGTATAGAAGGGGTGCCACGTGGCGCACCCACGTCGTCCAGGATTCTGTTATATATATATATATATATATATATATATATATATATATATATATATATATATATATGAGGAAAAGGATTGTGCGCTTGAGGGCCCAAACACATGGGTCCCACATTTTTTGTGCTAATCAAAACCATTCATTTGCAAGGCCCCATCATAGATAGGGTGCGTACAAAAAATCAGGTCCATTGGATCATCCTAACCCCTCCAAAAATGGACGGCAAAAATGGGCAGATTTGTGGCAAACAGTGTCTGTCCATTTTTGACCTCCACAAATGGAAGGGTTAGGATGATCCTATGGAGCTGATTTTTTGTTCATACCCCATCTATGTAAGGGCCTTTCAAATGAATGCTTTGGATCATCCTAACAAAGTGCGCATAATCCTCTCTCTCTCTCTCTCTCTCTCTCTCTCTCTCTCTCTCTCTCTCTCTCTCTCTCTCTATATATATATATATATATATATATATATATATATATATATATATATATATGGGATTTGCTAGGGACCATCGCAGAAGGCATTTGACGGACTGGCTGTTGCATGAGATAGATAGATAGATATAGGGATTTGCTAGGCAATTTCACGGAAAGCCATTTCACGGCTCACTTTTGCAGGAGAGAACAGACACACAAGCTCACCTTTTAGCAGATTTTGTCTTATTCATTTAATTTCATCTGAGGTAGCTGTTCTATCCTGCATAATTGAGCTGCGAAACGGCTTTCTGCAAAATTGGCCAGCAAATCCCATATTATACACAATTACACATTGAAATCTAATCTTTTTAATGAATTCTAATTCTTTTTAATGATATTCTTTTTTCGAAGTCAGGGTTATATGTTATAAATGTTCCTTCTTCTGAAGCTTCTTCTGCCTGCTTCTTTTTAATGAAATTCTAATTTTGTTTTTGCAAGAATTATGGGATGTTCATTGAATTCTCTGCCTGCTTCTTACCTTGGTCTTCCTTTGGGGGTAGGAAGACCGAATAAACACTTTTGGAATTAAATCATCCACAGAGTCGAGAGGAGATTAGATTCCTGGAAACGCAACTTAGTCTCTAAAGGAGGTCGGTTGGTTCTCATTAAAGCAGTTCTATCAAATATTCTGATTTATTTTCTTTCCTTGTTCAAATGCCCTGTACACACAGTGCTTAGAATTGAACAAATTCAAAGGACGTTTTTGTGGGGAGGTTCTCATGCCTCTGGTGGAATTTCCTTGGTTAAGTGGAACTTTGTGTGTCTCCCATTGAAAAATGGAGGTCTCGGAATAAGGAGAATTAAAGGTTTTAATACGGCTCTGTTGGGAAAATGGCTTTGGAGGTTTGGATCGGAACCCTCTACCTTATGGGTTAAAGTAATAGGGAGTAAATATGGGGTGAGGGAGGGGAATTGGTGTACTGCAGATAATTTTAAGTTCAAAGGTCTAACTGTTTGGAGGGATATTTTGAAGGTTGAGGTCTTATTTAGCAAAGGTATTTGCTTTAAGGTTTATGTTGGAGATAGAATTCATTTTTGGTTAGATCCGTGGTGCTCGGAATTTCCTCTTAAGGTATTATTCCCTGATCTGTTTTTGGTCTCTTCTCAGAAGGTGGCTTGGGTGGCGGATTGCTTTGAGAGGGTTAACTCGATAGTGGTTTGGAAGCCTAAGTTTAGAAGGAACTTTTTTGATAGAGAGTTGAATTCAATTTTAGAGTTGATGTCCTTGATTGAAGGGTGTTATATTAAGAGGAGGGGGGGCCGATTCCCGTGCGTGGTTTTGGAGTACATCCGGGTTTTTCTCTGTTAAATCTTTTTATCATCATTTGGTGTGTAGCAAAGTAGAGCCTCTATTTGCTTCGATCTGGAAGTTCTCTTGCCCGCCGAGGGTCTCCTTTTTTGCTTGGGCAGTATGTTGTGATCGTATCCAGACAATTGATTTCTTAAGGAAGAGAGGAATGACTTTGGTAAACCACTGCCCTTTATGTTTATCAGATGGTGAATCCATTGATCATCTGTTCATTCATTGCAAGTTTGCTAGAGATATATGGGGCTTTATTCTATCCCGTTTTGGGGTTCTATGGGTTCTCCCTAACACCATATCAGATTTATAAAAAGTTGGGAATGGTGTCCCTGGAAAAGAAAGGGTAAGATGCTGTGGAAGATGTGTATGTTGGCTTCATGGTGGTTCATTTGGAAGGAAAGAAATTCCCGAGTATTTGACGGTGTGGCAAAATCGTCTTATTGAATATTTATCAAGATCATTGCAGCAATCATTTCTTGGGCTCGAAGCCTTCCTTTGTTTCATTTCGTCTCAGCGTATGATCTATGGGAAGGATGGCAGATTATTTGTAAGGAGGGAGTTAATAAAGTCAAAATCAAGCAATCCTGGCTCCCTCCTCCAGATGGGATGTTAAAACTGAATTTTGATGGTTCATCTCTTGGCAATCCTGGTAATGCAGGGATTGGAGGGTTATGCAGAGATTCCAAGGGGGATGTTCTATGGGCTTTCTCGGGCCCCATTAGAGTGGCGGATGCTAATGAAGCTGAAGTGAGAGCAGTCCATCGTGGGATTAAGTTTTTGGATAATTCTCTGTTAGATGAGGTGATAGTGGAAGGGGACTCCTCTAATGTTGTTCGCTGGCTTCTGGGTGCGGCTTCTCCTCCGTGGCGTTTTCTATCTTTCTTCGAGGAAATTGATGATATAGTTCTTCACTCGTCTATAATGTTTAAGCATGTGAGGATATCTGCTAATTCAGATGCAGACTCCCTAGCAAGGGATGGTGTTTTTAGGACTAGTTTGGAGTGTTTTGATTATCTCCCACCTTGATTTTGTATCTTCGTTTTTCCTCTTTCTGTAATTTGCTTGAACCATCTTGGTTCATCTTTTAATATATTCTCTCTTTTACCGTCTAAAAAAAAATAGTAATATATATATATATATATATATATATATATATATATATATATAGTAATATAGTTATGATGCTAATTAGATGCCCTCGCAAAATACTAATTGTCATATTTAATTAGTAGCAGTGAAATAGTTAATGTGACTCAGTACATGTAACCCATGTCATAGGCTCCAGCACAGCCGGATCTGCATCTGCACTGAATACTGTAGTAAGCACTGTTGGTTTGTTCTAGAAAGCGCCTAATACGAAACAGTATAGAATAGAAAGAGAGCTCCACAGAACCTGGTAGTTTACAGAACCCTAAATAACAACCAGTCTATCTTCTTCCATAAACACGGTCCTTGTTTTTTATTCAAGACATGAAACTAGCTATTTGTTTGCCATAAATGAGTCTGCTTGTGGGAATCACTCTAGACAGCACACAACAGGAACTCCATCATAGGTCTTGAACAAATGCAGGAAAGAGGTTAATTGTTATGAATGCTAGGTATGAATGTTAGTTGCAAAGCTATCTCTATTCTTTAGCCAAAGAATGATAATCAAAATGAAACAATTAACCCCCAACTACAAATGAAAATTTAAGGTTATGACACCATGCGAAGGAGATAAATGATGTTGTAAATCCAAGAAAAGATCCAGGTAATAATTCAAAGAATTAACAGCATACCTGCTTGAAAAGAACATCTTCTGATTCCTCTGGACTTAATTCTGCAAGAAAATATAGATCTCAGGTTCATGTTCACTCTTTTTGTGAGACAAAAACATCTAAAATTAGTTGTCCGTTTCCGATAAGGAAGAATAGTGGCCTCAGAGTAAACAAATCAATAGATTCTAAAGCAGTAACATACTGCATTGAGCAAATAAAATATGATACTACCATATGCCTCCAGAAACTTTGGATCACCAGGGGATTTAATATCTGAGTACACAAAAAAGCAAAAGAAAGGTACACGTCAGTTGCATTTCATGGCATGCCTACTCTTTCAAGCTATAGATGTCATGAGTGAAACAAGCTCTCCCAAAGCAACAAGAATTAAAGAACTGCCCAAAATAGTTTCATTTGATAATATCCATCCTAATAAAATAAAGGGAAGTGATAGATCCGCCTCTTTGATCACCAGGAACACCCCATGTCAGTGTTTGTGGCAATCAGGGGCATTGAATTCTTCTGACATAAGTACAACAGCACCTCTTTAGTCATTGATACACTGACAGGGGGTGTTCTTGGTGATCAAAAGGGGCGGATATATCATTTCCCTAAAATAAATTGGCAATCAAGGTTGTTCAGTTTCTCCCAGCGAAAAGTAGCAGGTATGCCTACTTCAGTCAGCATTCATCTGGGTCATTTTTGTGATAGCCTATTTAGAAATTAGGGCGAGTTGGAATTGGAATCTGTATCTGTATCTGATCTTTATATGGAATCTGAATAGGAGGATAGGGCTGTGGCTAAGTATCAGGAGATTATGTGTCAGATGACGGTGAGTCGGTGAATGTTGCTTCTGTTTCATAAGGTGTTTATTCCTATCAGATCAATTCAACTTCCAAAGGTTGGAGACTTATTTCAGAATTCTCCAAATCCGGTAGGGAGGATGGTTCAAGTGAAGAAGTAGCTGAGAGATCCTTAATGGATAACAAGACTTAAAATGAGAAAGCAGCATAAAATATCACAATCAGCGATTAAAATATCAGATGTCGTGTTGGATAATACCCGCCGAACAGTGAATGTAATGTCTGATACATAGCAAATAATAAGTCTGTCTCGTCTGAAACACAAGTTGTATCAGACAATATGGTCTGATACTTAACGGATTTTAGGGTCCCCAAGGGATCAGTTATCTGATACCTATAAGCCTTAATCAGTATGTCCATGGTTTGAAAGAAGGAACTACAATCATTGGAATATATGAAATTTGATTTTAATTTTTCACAAGGAATACATGGAATCACATTATAGAAGCTCAAGTCAATACAGTTTATGAGAAATATACAAAAACAAACACCTTCCTAATGTGATTCCATATATTCCTTTTGAACTTGTGGTCGGATCAAAACTGAAGAAAATGTGTATATAGAGATAAAAGGACTAGGCAAAGATTAAATGATCCTTGCCAGGGTTGTCTCAAACAGCACACCTAATATTGCCATTTGTACCCGGAAAGGGGTATACTTGTCATTATATCAAATATATAGGGGCACCTTTGTCAATAAAAAAAAAGGAAAATGAGTTTAGCACTCCAGTGTTTTGATATGTCGCGAAAGCTTCTTGTCTTTTAGTGTTTAAAGGGCTGCCAAAAGGTTATTTACACAGTTCCCAAAAAGCTCCGACGCCAATTAAAAACAAAAGGACATGCTACTTTCTCGACATATCAAAACATTGGAGTGCTAAAATCATTTCCCTAAAAAAAGTGTCATTAATGTATTATTGTAAGTGGCATGAGAGTGAAGGCTGTTAGGAAGCTCCCTGAAATGGACCCTGTCTCCATAGCAGCTATCTAATTTATTTCTTTGTTAAAATCCCTGAAAAGAGCACGATAGAATTTTACACCTAATTCTTCTAATCGACAAGACATTGTGTACTAAAAGATAAGAGCCTGTACATCATGAGCTAATATTGAAACAAACCTGAAAAGGACTGCCGAACCAAATTGGGTCTTCGATGGTGGCCCAATGCAAGCACAACAGCATCCTCAACCTTGAAAACAAATATGTAAAGTAAGGCTTGGCACCAAATTCAGAATGCACAACATAGAAGTACAGAGTGAAATAAGCTAAAAAATTGAATGAAAAAACACAATTAAAAGCCCATGTCTAGAGAAAATATCCAAGGCTATTGACAGAATACATGGCTGCAGTTCTTTAAATTGGTAGCTAAGCTGGGATTGAACATGTAACCTCAAAGGTTGACGCATAAAGACTTGAACAATTGAGCTACAGGCTCAACGTCCAAAAAATGAGGTTCCATAGAGTGATGGCAGCAGTTAAAATTTAAAAGCGCTATAAAGAAAGGAAAAGGGAATCAGCATGCAAATGGAAAAAATGAATATGAATATAATGCAGAAATGGTAAACATTGAATATAAAAAAAGGACCTTTAGAGAAGCTAGCTCCCTTAAGCCCTTTTCAGCTGAAAGCATGTTCTCAATATTGCCTTCTCCAGTTATATCACTCAAATCCCACACAAGTTTACTTCTCTCCTGATCATCATTACCTGTTCAATGTTGTTAATATAAACGGCATCACATTATAGTGACCAAAGATATATAATCCATGAAACAAATATTGATACCGTGAACCACTATAATAACATTTCTAGCTTGCTAACGAGTAAAAATTAAAAATGAATGAAATGACACATAAACACCAATATTTGATGACTAGCCTTGGCTCCAAGATTCTTCCTTAGCTTTCTGTCCTGCAGAAATGACAACTTCCAAAGGGAGAGGCGCTAATGATGACCAGTGTTCGTGTTTTGTCACTGCAATCTCTGCATGGATTCCTACGAGCATAAAAGAAGCCCATATAAATTCAAAAAGAAAAAAGTTCAAAGTGAAAGTAAAATGCAGATGAACCCACTCAATCAAGGTCAAAATAAGCCAAGAATGAACAAATCCTGAACAAAACAACTGCCCAGGTAAATGATATTTCATATTTCAATCGTCAAGACACATCAAAGAATGCAGCACTAGATTGAGGATAAAAATATGGTAGGTATTGGAAAGGGAAGTGATATTTACATCCCCCACCCTAGCAATTCCAACCCCTTTTGTTTGTCTTTTTCTGAAAATAAAAAAAAAGTTCTAGTTTCTCCTATGTTTGCCTGTCGTTTTCAGAAAAAAACAAACAAAAGGGTGTAGAAATGCTAGGAAATGTGATGGAAAGTGGAATATCATTTCCTTATTGGAAAATTTCATAAAATTACCTGCATTAAATAAGTAGTCCTCTGTTAAAAGTGGGAAAAAAAATGTCATGGACCCAATAAAAGAAAAGGCTATTTCTAGAGAATTAATGGGTCAAGCATGGAGGCTTCTTATTATGTATTACAATGACAAAAATGTGAGCGGTCAAGGGTCAAGGCCCTCCAATGTAGAGTTTACAATATAGTCCAAGCTCATTTGGATGGGTGTTCATGTGTGCAAAAATGCATGTATAACAAGTGTTAATTACTGGTTTGGTAGAGTAAAGCGAGAATTTACATATTTCTCTCTGCTATTTCCCATTCATTGAGAATCAAAAGCCCAAAAAGCTATGAAATTCAGAAACAAACAAGGATAAGCCATTTTCATCTTGATGGGAAAACTACAATTGTAAGAAGTAGTTTACCATGACGAACAGCTAAACTCCAATAGCGAGCAAGCCAACACCTTTTAAGAACAACCTCTTCCTGGAATGCAGATCTAGTAAGATAAATAAATCACCAAGTAGCATGTGAAGAATCACATAAATCTCCAAATAGAACTTGCCACGCAAAGTACAAACCATCTCTTCCTGACTCAGGATCATTCTTTGTGTCATAGAACGAAGAGCTTTTGATTCAGACTCTGCTTCTCGTAGCTGCTCTGCAGCAGATGCAGCCTCATATTTTGCACCCTGATTCAAATGAATGGAATGCATTAACCTATGGTGCACACCAGGCACTACCTGATTGCAGCAAGACATAAAGAACTTAATCGTAGAACAAACAGGCATATAGTATAGTATAATTTACCTCAACTTCCAATCTAAGAGCTGCAACTTCTTCATCTCTCCCATCCTTAGTTTGTTTGGAAGCTTTAAGAGCAGCCTGGAGCAAAAAATTGATCTCAATGCCCCTAACTAGCATACACAAGCAAAAAAAAAGGGAAAAACACTGTGCCCAAATATCTAAAGAGCAAGGAAGCGGATATAGAAGTGCTATATTCCTTGATTTTTAATACACCTGAAAGAAACATGTATAGCTGTTTTGAGATTCGGCCTGCTGTTTTTTGAATAGTTTTTGCTATGATTTGGCCGACACTTTGAATTTATTGCCGACATACGTGTCGTGTCCGACACGACACCGTGTCCACATGTGTCGACACTCCTTTAGACACTTCAAGTGTACTGCTAGAAGTGTCAGTTACTTTATATGTATGTATGTGTATGAGTGTGACTATTTCTAGATGTTTAGGGGTTGCCATGTTAGATACCGCCTACTTCATCTTGCCATATTTCAAGCGTGGTAATTAATTCCATAACCCGTCGATGTTCGAGGGTCGAGGCGCTCGGGTTTTTATTAAGAGAGTATGGGTTGTGCTTTCATATAAAAAAAGTTAAGAAGCAAATACGTTTATTGGGAAAATATGCAGGATTCGCATTTCAAAAGAGACAATGATGAATCGGATTCGCCCACTACGACAAGAATCCAGGTGTGTCCCACGTGAATCCATGTCCGATTCGGATGCGGAGAGGTGTCGACACGGATTCGGCAGAGGGGGGCAAAGAATCCATGCAACATTGGGAGTCGCAAATGGCAAGATACCAAGATCTGACAACACCTAAATCCTAGTCGTGATAAAAAAAAAAAAAAGAAAGAAAGAAAGAAAAAAGGCCAGAGAAAAGAAGCGCTGGTCAAAAGGTCTTAACTACAAGATGACATTCAATGAAATACTCTGATTTATTTAGAGACCATCATATCCTACTCATTACTCTACAACTCTTCCCTAAAATACTATGCTTTACAAGACTATCATATCGCACTCATTACTTGCAATTATTCCCCAAAGAAAAACACCTCTAACTCTCTCAATTTGTACTACAACGAGTTTTGTCCATTTTGGAATGCAGATACTCAATTTTTATCTGCACAATTAACCACATAAGATAATTCCTATACCTCATTAAATATAATTTATATTTTTGGATTCTTCAATATTATCTTACGCAAATAAAACGGGAAAAAAACCGTTTCCTAAGTCCACATTGAGGCCACCGCTTCTTTACTCCTGCTTCCACTCTCACTTTGTCCAACTAAGATCTTTATAGACGGTGATCACTGGTAACATCAAGGTAATGTAAGTCGTGGGTGGTTGTATAATAGAAGAAATAGTTTAAAAGGTCTGTTACAATGAGTGAGAATCAGAGACTGTGATGTTACTCGCAAGTTTTCATAGATCACTAGATCATAAGCAACTTCTACAATAAGTTAAAACAGAACAAAAGGAAAAGTTTCTATTATGATCCATATAATATAAATGATTATAGAAAGCATAATGATTTCCATAGGACAAGAAGAGATAAAACACTCGATAGAGACATAATAAGATCAGAATGACAGAAGTGCTTCATAGCATAATAAATGGCATAAGAAATAATAGCCTAATTTAAGACTAATCTACCCCTAGGGTGTCAGTGGACATTAACGGCCAAAGTGTTCAAATTTAATTGGACAATACCAGATATGATTCAGATCCATATCAGATATGATTCAGATCCATATCCTGAGGTCTGAAACTGTGCCAGATCGAACCCAAACATAGCCACAGCATCTGTTAGAGCATCTTAAATCTGATTAGAGGCTGCTAATGTATGAAAATACTCTTCATATTGCAAATAAAAGAGTATTTATGAATGGTAGTTTTGTCATATAAAATCCCTAATCAAAATTATTTTCCCTCATTTCAAAAGAACGAAGTCTCTAGTATCTCAGCCCTAAGCTCTAACCAATTAGGCATTAACCTAACTCTAGAGGCTAGACGCCTGTATGCAGTTCAGATTAATTCCTTTTGTTTACAAGCATTATTTTACTTGTTTAGAAATTTAGATTAGTCACAGATAAGGGGGGACTTATGCAACGGAATAAACTGCATAGACGCACTAATAGTGGAAAGAACATTCAAACTTTTTCAAAATTCCATCTGTGTACAATTTAGGTAGGACATAGGACAGTTTGATGGATGGTCTGATTTGAAATGGATCGATTCCCAGACACTAAAAGTAGGATCTGAAGAACACTCAAAATAGGATTTGAAAGGATTGTGACCCAGACATATGTGGGATCTGATCTGAATTGGATCTATTGACCCTAGCCACCCCTCATGCTTGTGTGTCTAAATATACATTTACATAGTGGTAATACGGTAATACCTTCAAATAGTAATACATGTTAGTGATAATACCTTCAAATAGCAACAAATGTTTTTCTAATATTAATTTGGAAACAAGAAAATTAGCCATAAAATGAATGTGCTTCGTCAGCACTCTTTTATCTTTTGAAACCCACGTCCAGGTAAGTGCTCCACAATTACCTCTCTTTGACGCAATGCTGCCTCCTTTCTGCAAATGAATAGCATAAGATGACTTAATGTATATATAAAAAAATGGCAAACATAAAGTATCAGTAAACCCCAAAACTTACCTGCTCAACAACTTGGCTTCCAGAGATACCCCTTCTCCCAGAGCAGCAACCTATAAAATATCAGATTTCAAAATTTAAAAGAGGAAAACATCAGGCATTGTAACTCAAATATCAGTATCTTAAAAGGTGAAATTATCTAACAAATTCAGAAGAATATAGAGTGCAAAACACTAGGTCCTTCGAAGATAATTTAGGTCTCTAGAGGCCTTCTTTTGGCTTGAAATTTTAGGGTTTCATTATTCCTGCTTACATGGATTTATGGTAAATGATAACTGGTTCTACAATTAACTTTGTGGTCTTTAAATTTAATCTCATTTGAAAATCGTAAATGGTGTTTTACTTTCTAATTTGTGTGGTAGGGGTCTTTAGGTAATTGTTTAAGATGAGGAATTTTAATGAGTATTGTTTCTATGTCAGCAGAATTCTAGTAATTCCTGATGGAAGCTAGGAGTTAGTTTAAGTGGTTTCATTGGGGACCCTCAAAGGAAAACATAAAAACATTGGAGGGTGTCTTTCTATGTTTTTATTGAGAGTCCCAGCCGGATTAAGAAATCAAACATATCATGTCTTAAAGAGTTTGGAATAGACTAGAATAGAAATTTTGGGTTACTTGAACAAATTAGGGGTTTAGGGGATCATATAAAGTTGCAAGACATTTTGTAATGGATGGTTATGTTAATAGATTTTTTTTGGTTTAACCTTTGAAGCTTGGTTCCTGCTAGAATCTTATATTTGCTCATGATTATTCACATTTCACTTAAATTTATCTCCTTCTCAACAAATCAGATGCATTCTCTACTTTCTCTTCCGTCCATACTCTTGTTGTTGAGCACTTAGCTGCACATAACTTGTGCCTATGAAGAGGTGAAGATGGTGACTGGTGAGTACACCTACCATGATTTTCGAGCCTTTTTTTATAATCACATGGCATCTACCATCATTTCTCCTACCCACATACGTCATCGCAAATCGGAGCCACAGTATGGTGTTTGGGCCCGTCTCTTGATTTTCCCTTCTCTATTGTTCATCTGCCGTTGTTGTGGTTGTAATTTTCAGTTTATTTCCATCATCATGGATCCTCCTATCATCATGACTCCACCACCTTCGAGTCCCTCTTCTAGTTCTTCATCTTCTGTGGAGGCTCCTTTCTCACAAATGACTTCCATCAAACTCGACAGGTCCAACTATCTTCCTTGGCATATAGCTGTTGAGACCTACCTCCTAGCACGAGGTAAGGTTGATTTTATAGAGCGTGATCTTCCACGGATCCCTCATATGCTAAGTGGCGGCAGAATGATGCACTGATCCGCACTCTCCTCTAGAACATTATGGAATCTCACGTAGCTGGCACGGTGATATGCCTCAAGACTTCCAAAGACATTTGAGAGCATACATCTACTCTCTATTCTGGGGTTGATAACCTCACTCGTACCTGTGATGTGTGATGTCTACCCTGAGTGGATGAGCCTCCGGCGTGAGGCAATATATTGCACTTAGTCAGCGGCTGGATTTATGTATGCCTTTCACAGTCGATCTGACTGTCCTTGCCAAGCGCCAGGAAGACCTCCGTGTTGTTTAGTTACAAAGCAAATATATAGAGATTGGCTATCATTTCATCCCAGAGAAAGTAGAAAGGGTGAGATTCTTCCATAGTATTATGTCACGATGAAATTGGAGACATCTTTACAGAGGGGCTTGCTACAAATCATCATTAGCATCTAGTTGACAAATTGATCATGTTCAGAAAAACATAACAAATTGAGAGGGGGCTG
Organism: Tasmannia lanceolata; assembly: GCF_043159265.1. Lineage (NCBI taxonomy): Eukaryota > Viridiplantae > Streptophyta > Magnoliopsida > Canellales > Winteraceae > Tasmannia > Tasmannia lanceolata. The sequence goes on from NW_027518714.1 coordinate 55,624,927, forward strand.
GTGTTAAAATAGTCTCATGTACACCATTCTAGGATGAGTAGTTGTGCTTCATTAAGGGCATTTTAGTCTTCGGCACTATAGATAAGATAATGTAAAGCCATATTAAGAAGTTAATGAAATAGTTTACAATCCCTTCCCATGACTTGTCTTCCCTCTCTTCTCTCGACTTCTTCTACAACATGTGAAAGACATAAATTCAACTAGATTTTACAATAATATCATTACAACAATACAACTCAACTAAGCCTTTGTCCCAAACTAGTTGGGGTCGGCTAATATCATTATAACAATGTAAATACTAAATAGTATATAAATAACATCAGGGAAAAAAGATGATAAATTATGTCTTTTCCTTAACATCCATGCTGATTGTTTCCTAGACATCTTTTTGCCAAAATAGAGTATCCTTGGCACTCAGCCTCTCATACCGGACAAGCATATGGAGATCGTTTGCCTCAATGGGAACTAGAGGCTAGAGCCAATTAAAATTTAGCAATTGAAAAAGGAATTACTTAGCAGAAGTACTCATTTTTCACTTCGTGCTCTTAGATAATCGTATCACGTATATCAAAACGCAATTAATAAATATAAAGGCAAACAATAAGAAATGACCTGTTTCTCAAGCTCCCTAGCTCTGGCCTCTGCTTCCTCCCATTTCTCCTCAGCATGTTGAAGCTGGATGGCACATTGCAATGTGAATGTGATGCAGATACCGCAAACTATGTTGGGGAGTAAAAGAATGACTAAACCCTTCACTTCTTTGGAAAAACAAAAAAGCAACGCACCTTGTCACGGATATTCTCATTCTCTTCTTGTAGCATATCAAGCTGCAGTTTGAGAAGAAATATTTAATGCCAAAATTTTAAAGGACTACAGTATCAAATTTCATCATATATGAAAGTGAAATACCTCATCTCGAAGTGCAGAAGCCTCACGCTGATTTCCTGATTCTTTTGCTTTCAGATGTCCCATGTCTGCTGTAAACCTGTAGCGTATGTTAACAGCTAGTATGCAGCCTATCAAAAGAATGTCAAATCGATCACCCTAATACCTATGTCAAATTGAAGAATTATCAACTTTGTTTACAGTGATAGCATTCATTGAATACATAAATGTGTTTGTAATCACATGCAATAGAAGAAGAAAAATCAAGACAGTTCTTCTGATCACTGGTAGAAAAAATGAAAAACCAATTCCATTGACTGTCTCAATAGCCCAGCCTTCTGAAACCTTAGCATCCATCCCTTATCTACCCTAAACCCCTCGATTAAGTTCTGTTTGTGCCCTAAAACACTTACCCATATAATTCCCTTGACTATCTCAATAACCCAACCTTCTACATCTGCAAATACTTTTACAAACTGCCATTATGCCTGCTCCTTCTATCATATCTAACACTACATCATCTAGATTTATTATCCAAGCCCACCCTTATTTATCTGTTACCTTAACAACCAGTCCCGACAGTCCTTAAATTCGTACTGTGGACCTCACCTATTTCCTTTACTCCTACTTTCTCCCCTAAACGATCTCACCTAGATTTGAACCTATAACTATAGAGATTGTTTTAGTTGACTGTCTCTTACATCTCACTGGTATTAGAGCTACAATTTAGTGATCCATTGTTACCTGTCCTACATCAATTTGGCATCAGAGTTACATGAGAAGTCATTCCTTGGCATCCGTCCTATATCTTACATATATGAAGAGAACTTTGAAAATTACCCATCCTACATCAAAGAGATTCCATTACCTTTTCTCCCTTCGACGATCAACAGGAGGTTCTACCGGTGGTATAGAAGTTGGAGCCCTAAGTGAGGTTCTACTAGGTGGCACCATCGGCGTTGGACGAACAGCTACCGATGATGGCCTTCCAGTTGATGAAGAGCGTACTGATGGAGTATGCTCCATAAAGTTCCGACCTAACTAATTAAAATATGGCAAAATCCAATTAGCCAATAAATTAGTGCTGAATGTAGAACACAAAGACATCAAAAATCTGAAATTTAATGAAAAGTAACACATTGGGTAAACAAAAAAGATACAGATACAAATGACGGGTTATTATTTTCTAATTACCATAAATAAATAGATAACTAAACCAGATTCCAGTTTAAAAACCAAAATCGTCAACTCCTATATCTAAAACGAAATTGTGTCGAAATTTACAGACCTGAATTCTGGCCCTAACTTTTGATTCAAGAAGGATAGATCAGAAAACCGTGAGAATGAAAGCTCAAAAAATGTATTTTCGAAAAATCATCCACTACGATATCTGAAAATTATAGATCTGAATTTTGGCCCTAAATTTTGATTCAAATAGGATAGATCAGAATAGCATCAGAATGAAAACTCAAAAAAATGTAGTTTCCAAAAATTTGATACTGGTATAGTTAAAAAAATATATAGCAAATCAGCTAAACTATAGATTAACTGTCAGCAGAAAACTTCAGTTCAAAAAACGATCAAATCCGAATCAGACTTTTTTTTAACTTTAAAGACTTCAAAGTCATCAAATTTCAAGACTAAGACATCCCCACTAGAGTTCTATTCAACTAAGACATCAAATCTAAATCAGATCCCTATCATTTTTTGATAGATTCATTAGAAATCACACACAGATTAACAAAATTCGACAAAATTACAGCAAATTGGTTAATCACTTCAGGACTAAAACACTCGACTAGACTTCTACTCAACTAAAACACCAAATCCAAATCAGATCCCTACCATTTCCCAATAAATCCATCCAAAAAAAATCTCAAATTAACACAATTCAACAAAATCACATCAAATCAGTTAAATTACCGCAGGAGACGGAGATCTAGTCTGCCTAACAGACGAGATCGCCGGAATACCATTCCCACCACCACCACCACCACTATTCAAGTAAGCCGGAGGAACATTGGACCGGAATCCAGTCAGATAATCATCCTCATCTTCATCATCTCCAGCAGTCTGAGACGCCATGACCTGCGCAAGCCTCTGTGCCGCGGCCTTTGCCGCAACATTTTGAGTCCTCTTTATAGTTGAAAAACCGGTGGTGGAAGCAGATCGGGAGTGGTGGTGGGCCGGAGACATGGCCGGAGATGATGAACCGGTGCTACTCGAACCGCCACTCCTTTGACGAGAGTAGACTGGGCTCCCGGTTCGTCTCCGGTCCATCTCTATTTATAGAAGAGTGAAAAAAAAAAGCCCTAGAAAATTTAGAGGAGGCTTTTAGGAGAAGGAAAGGCGGAGGAACGGGCGATTGATTTCCGTCCGATTTGAATCGGACGGAGAGGATTTGTTGGGAGGGGAAAGAGAGGAACGGAGGGGCGGAGTGTTTTAAAAGATAGTGGAGATCTGGAGGGGAATCTAATCTTAAGCTGTGCTTTGTTTTGGCTTTTTTAACGTTTCGGGTTTCTGTGAAGAGAGAGAGAGAGAGAGCGCGCCGATATTTTGAGTTTCGGCATCTTTATCGGGATGGGAGAGCAGTTGTCGGTAATTTGTCACATCAGACGTGCATACGTAGGAGAAAGGAAAGGTACAAGTGAGGCCTACGTGGGACCGACCACGAGGATTAGTATCAGATGGGAAGTGATATATGAGGAAATAGGAATTATATGGTGTAAGACCTTATAATCCCGTATTTTTTTTCAAAAAGTATTGTAGGGAGTACAGTATAGGATGATCCAAACCGTCCATGTGATGGGCCACAAAGTAAATACGTTGTGCTCAAAAAATCATTTATATAAGATGATCTGAACTGTCCGATCTATAAAGGAACTACATATTATGGAAACCTCTAAAGATTCCAAAGGAAATGATTTTTTGGGAACAACCTATTTACGTTGAGTTCCATCACATGGATGGTTTGTATCATCTTATAGTACGGTTCGTACAGTACTTTCTGAAAAATACGGACCATAAGTGATTACACCATATAAAATCTCATGATATATTAACCCCTTTTCTTGCTTGGGAGAAAAACCTCTAGTGTATTTATGAGTTTATGACTACTCTTTTACAATGGAGGGGGCTGTCCCGAGCAAGAAATAGGGGTGAAAGATGTCTAATTTACCTAGTGCATGATATCGTTTTCTCATGGACTATCTTTCATGAACATTTGATCTTCGAGTTTCACATAGTGTATGTGATCACTTGCTCCATGTACTTAACAATTTCTAGAATAGCTTCTAGAGAACATAATTAGTTATCCACGATCGATGAAGACATATCATTGATCAATGCTGTTACTCCCAAAATCAGTAACAAATGAGGCAGTGACAAAAGAGGGGATTTGGCGCGTCTAGATTTCTGAGTGGATCCAAAGACTATGACCTGCACAGGATAACACGAGGTCACAAAACTAACCCAGAGCTGTAACTCCGGAAGGGCCCTTTGACATTCAAGTAATTGATGGGCACAACTGAACAGGTAAACGCTATGAATAGTGATATTTTGGGATTCGAGTCCCTTACCTTATCTTCATGAGGGTTATTTATAGAGAGGGCTTTGGGGGTTGGCTTACCCTTTGGGACAGGTATCAACCTGCTAGTGGACTAAGCCTTACTCTTATTTTCATACCCTTGGACATGTGTACAATCATGGTTGGGTGAGATCTATGCTTGGTCCTTCCTTTTTAGGTTGCAATGACCCAACTACCCTTCGCGGAGCGATGGAATTATGGGCCGCCACTGGTGCCATGTGTCGAGTAGCGATTGGGGCATTCTTTTGTACCCCATCAAATGCTAACAACTTTTAGAACATGTATCAGAATACTAATCTACCAAATATCAAACTACAGAAAGAAAAAATAAGGGGGGGGGGGGGGGGGGGATCGGCACTTGCCAACCCCTAATTCTCCTTACACATAACAAACGATTTATAACATGAGAGAAACCCAAAGGTAAGTTCTGCTAGCAAACTTTCATTACCCAATTCAAACGGACACAACAAAAATCATTTATACCGTCAAACCCAAAAGTAAGTTCTAATAGCAAACTTTCATTCATACACCCATTACCAAGGAGTTGTTGGGTTCTGAACCCATTACCTACTCTGAGGCAATAGCGGAATATGTGAAAATAGTAACCGAGTTGAGGATTGAATATAGAACCAACAAATAGCATCTTCCTGCCTTAGTCCCTGTTTTTTTCTTGCTTTTTTTCTTAAAACAACAAAAATACCCTCCCAATGCTAAGTGGTGTGTAGAGATTTGTTCGTTTCCTCTCACGATTAGGCAGCTGTAGGGGAGCACTCAAGATAATAATTTCATCAGCTAACGGGAAAAGTGAGACGTGACTCGTAAAGCAGGTTTCTATCTACTTTTTACCGGTGCAACTACTTCAATCCGGTCTCTCTCTCTCTCCAACATGCATGAACGGTTTGTGGGCCCAATTAATTTGTTTTAATCTGTGAGCAAGGTAGGCCACACCATAGGATGCTCCAAACCATCCATTCAATGGACCACAATGTAAATAGGTTGCACCCCAAAATATCATTGTCAAAGGATGATCCTAGCCCTCCGATCTAAAGAGAAACTGCAAGTTATAGAAACCTCTATAGATTGGAGGGTTGCGATCATCCCATGAAAATGATTTTTGGGGCACAACCAATTTACATTGTGGCACATCAAATGGATGGTTTGGATCATCCTATGGTTCATGTCGTACAGTAACATTAAGGCGCCCAATTGTAGGTGTCACTTATATTTTTCAAAATGAAGTGTACAGTCCACACAATAGGATGATCCAAGCCGTCCATTTGATGGGTCACAACGTAAATAGGTTGTGTCCCCAAAATCATTTCCACAGGATGATCGTTAGATCGGAGGGCTGCGATCATCCTGTGGAAATGATTTTTAGGGATAAAACCTATTTACGTTGTGGCCCATCAAATGGACTGTTTGGATCATTTGGCCATACAGTTCATTTTGAAAAACATGGGTAGGGCCTACCTTGCTCAAAGATTTAAACAAATTAATTGTTGGGCCCACCAACCGTTCATGGTGGGAGACTGGCTATAGAGTGAGGGGTGGGGGGGATATCACTGCCCTTTCTGTTTTCCTCAACATCTGTTCATTCTCTGTTGGGCCACAATGTAAATAGGTTGTGCTGCAAAAATCATTTTCATGGGATGATCGCAATCCTCCAATCTATAGAGGTTTCCATAACTTGTATTTGCTCTTTAGATCGGAGGGCTAGGTTTACCCTTGGAAATGATATTTTGCAGTACAACCTATTTACGTTGTGGGGCATCAAATGGATGGTTTGGATCATCCTATGGTGGGGCCTACCTTGCTTGATGTAGTGTTGTATGGCTTTAGAGTAGAGAGGGGTGATTTTATCCTCAAATGAGAGAGAGAAGGGGAGTGACTGCTTAGCCGGTAAAAAGTAGGTAGGAAACGTGCTTTATAGTTAGCGGGCCGTTGGGGGGGGGGGGGGGGGGGGGGTATCAGCGCCCCAACTAAATACGTTGATTTAACTTGGGAAATGATAAGAGTATTCCCTTTTTCACTCTTCTCGCCCTTTGACTGATTCTGGGACCCACTCCATCAAACCATGAGGTAAAATTTTGGGTCCAACCAGATCCATGGGTTGTAGTGGAGTTGATGGGACCCACCTTATGCATGGATTTGGGTGGAGATCGTGGCCCACTCGTGGGTGTAAAGTAGTGGGTCTCACCACATGCATGAGTTTGGGTAGAAATGGTGAGCCACATAAAAAAAGAAAACACATTTTACGTCCATTTTTACGTCGAAAGGAACGGAGCCTAAGTGTAAGATGGTGGGCCCACGCATGCCATGCATGGGAATAAAATGATAGGCATCATCTTCTCAAAACATGTAGGGAAGCGATACATTCACCCCCTTTTTTAACTCGGGACCAACCTCTCTAGGGTATTTATGAATTAATAACTACTCTTTTACAGTAGAGTAGGCTGTCCCAAGTTCAAAAAAGGGGCAACATATCATTTCCCAAGATGTATCATAAAATGATGGGCCACTGATGTTGTGTAAAATAATGAGAAAATTCTAGCAAAATTTTCCATTTATTGTTTGGATCATCCAACCATAATATATGGGCCTTACAACAATTTGTTTTTGGGCGGTGATAAATTGAAACCCCTTTCACTCACCCTTGCAACTTTCTCATTCTCTCTCTCTCTCTCACACACAAATCTGTACACACCCCTTACAACTTTCTCTCTCTAACACACCTCTTTGGTTATCTATCGAATGAAGGTACCATATAACGATCGAAGAGTTAGGATCATCCCATGGAGACGATTTTTGTGGGAATTACATCGTGGCCGACAAATGAATGGTTTGGATCACATACGTAAGTGCACGAATTTTAAATTAATCACTTGAGCCAACCTCGTTTGGAGATCAGAAGGTTAGATTATTTTTGGGTACTACATATTTAAGTTGAGCTTAACAAATCTATATCTTTGAACAAAGTGGGACACCGTTCTATTTTTTCTTTTTCTTTTAATAAAAAATAAGCGCATCTACATACAGACAAGGTTTAAAATTTCGGTTTCGGTACCGGTTTCGGACCTTGAAATTTCGAAATTCCAGTCGAAATCTGGTACAAAAATCGAAATTAATATTTTATTCACTGAAATTTCGGTCGAAATTTCTGTGAAATATTAAATTAATTTAAAAAAAAAAAAACATAATTTTTGGGTCAAATTTCGGAAAAACCGATATTTTATTCACCAAAATAAATGACCGTTTCGGATTTTGGTGGTTCCGGTGTCGGTCTCCACCGAAATCCAAAATTTCGGTCGAAATTTAAAACCATGCATACAGACACCAAAGGGGGTGAATTTCTCTTGGAAGGGGATGAATTTATAACCCCCGGCCCCTTTTTATTAAAAAAAATACGTGCAGGTACGTTCGGACACCGTATGAGCCTCCCTCGCTGGAAAAAAAGAATATCTGACCCAGCTGGAAGTATAAAGAAGAAAGATACAGAAGAAGGAAAAAAGAAAGAAATGTTTGGTTTCCAGATCTGCCCTTCCAAGCCCTACATCTCGCTTCCAAATCTAGGGAGACCCCATTTCGGCTTCTGATTTCACATCACAATGCATCTTCTTCTAATGGAATAAAGGTCCCCATTCCTAATTTTCAGCCCCCCCAATGGGTTCCGTACAGTAGTCCTCCCAAGTTCACAACAACAACAAGAATAAGAATTCGAAGACAACGGAATGAAAACCCAAACAAATCTTCAAAACAAGAAGAAGGTTCTAGAACAAGAACCAGAAATCCTCCCCTGCCACACGTCAGCATCTCCACTCTCTCTCCACAACTCTCTTCCATCGGCACTCCCCGTATCAAGATCTGGGACCCATACAACGTTCTCTCTCCACCCTTCTCTACAAGCTTCTCTTCCGATTCCCTAGATGAAGATCGGACGGTGGAGATGTTCCTGATCACTCTCGGTGAAGTGTGGGGTCAGCCTGAGGCCGGATTTTATCGCCGTTTTCCTCAAATCTTAGGGGGTTCGGTTTGATGCCGTCTATTCGTCACCGTTGGATCGGCGATGGAGACCGCAGGGTCCATCTGCCAGGTAATTCAGATTCAGTTCTTCAAAAGTTTATCTTCTTCTAGGGTTTTATTATTCTTTTTTTTTTTGTGCATAATTTGTATTGGATTTCATTAAATTAGTTTTTTGGGTTATGAGTTATGGCTTGTAAGTGGAACTGAATTAGCTACATTTTGTTTTGTTTTGATGTTTTCTGTCGATCCACATATTTTGTATTGTTGTCAGCAAGGTTTCGATTAACATTTTTTTTTTTTTTTGAAATGGTTTTTGATTAACAATTTAATGGGAAATAACAAAACATCTAAATTGTTTATATTGAAAACTATGTGAAACTTGATTCTTGCTACATTGGGAGGTCAGAAGTTCGTTATGGCGTGCACATATTTCCCAACATGATACCAAATCACTAGTGGCTGTGGACTTTTTGTTCGTATTTTAGTTTATTAATCCACGCGTAGTTGTCGAACTCTTACGAGTCGTACGAGTCAACTCTCGAGTCGAGTCGCATGGGTGACTCGCCTCTGTTGAAGACTCTTACGAGTCGCTGCGAGTCGAGTCGAAAAAATAAGACTCTTACGAGCCAAGTCGAGTCATGGAAACAACTTCTCTGAAAAGGAGGGGGTAAGGCTGCGTACATCTAGCCCTCCCTAAACCCCGCAACTGTGGGAGCCTCATGCATTGGGCCACCCACCCGAGTCAAGTCGAGTCGCTGGGCCTGTGCTTTCTTGTTTTGATAGTTGAAAACTTGGAAGTTGGAACTTAAAACTTAATTATTTTTTTTGAAAGTTAGGCAATTGCATTAAATGCGAAAAAAGACCGAGGAGGTCTATACAAATAAAGAGGCGGTAAAAGAAAAAGAAAGACAAGAACAAGCCCCACTGCAGGTGTCAAGGAGGAACCGAGTCAAATAGTTCAACTTTCTCTCTGGAGACATCATCTCTAGCTAAATTGTTGACTTTTTGTTCGTATTTTAGTTGATTAATCTAGGCTTGTTTGTGAGTCCTGGAAGGAGAAATGTGTTGATTTTAGAATCTAGATAGGGTTGCGCGAATCACGTTTATATTACTTTAGCCATGTTAGGGGAATTATATGACATCTCTATCGATTATAGTCATAAAGTGTCCATTGACTTGATGAAACTCTTTTTAAGAATGTCATTATTGTTATATGTTGGTGTTCTTGTCTCACCAACATAGACAACAATGTCGCCAGTATTGTGAATGTCTGTAGTCTTATGGTCTTATCTCATAAACTATATTGCTTCTATTTATGGATATACATTAAGTTTTATCTAAGTTTTAGTGCAAATTTCTAGGGTGATTAATGAGTGACTAGGTTCATGGATATTGACTTGTGTGGTTCTCCCTCTAACAAGTGGTTTACATCATAAGTTGTAATTGCTTGGCACGTCTGGAAGTTAGAAAACTGATGAAGATATTTTGGGAGTTGATGCTGGAAAGATAGGACACAAGATTGGCATCTTGGAAGAGTTAATACTTATCCTTGATCAGATGCATTTACTGTCATTGAATCTTTCTTCTTCAGAATAGGCAGAAGGCTGAGGATTCAAAAGGATTGAAAAGTCCCTGTAGGGAAGTGATTTTGGAGATTTGGTTACCGGTTAAGAGTTTCCACTGAAGAGGTAACTGTGGGCAAATATGGACCTCAAAAAGGAGGGTAAGATGTTTGATATGTTTCTAGCTATAGGATTTCAAGGGAAAGTTAGGCTATAAATTGGTGGTTTATTAGGAAAGGAATTTTCACCACCTTCATGCAAATTTTCTAAAGGATTCATTAGCCGACCCCAACTAGTTTGAGACAAAGGCTTAGTTGAGTTGAGTTGAGTATTAGGAAAGGAATTATACGATGGGTAGGCAATATAGATAAGATTGTAGTATAAATTCATTATGAACTGTCTCTTTCGAGTTTTAGTTCGTCTGGTCCTAGATTTATTAGCATATTAGACTAGGGAGCAATGACGATAGATACTTTTAAATACTGTGGGGCGTCTTTGTGTAGCATCTCCTTTAAGTTATAGTTTTCTGGATTTGGCTTTACAAGCATATTATATAAAGGAACAACCATTATAATTAGTTTGAAATGCCAAGGTATACTTGTGATGGGGCACTAGGAGATCAGCTTTGAAGGACGAAGAAATTGAGTCTTTAATTTGATTGGAATAATTCGATTGAGGAACGAATCTCTTCTGATAAAATGGTTATGGAGATATGGAGAGGAGAAAGAGGCTCTTTGGCACCATTCAAAAAAATGGAGGCTCTTTGGCCCAAAATTATATGAACAAGTATGGTAGGGAGAGTAGGAACCCAGTCTTGGGAAAAGGTTTGGGTACGCAGAAGTCCATTTGTGGGTCCAGGTCCTCACACGAGTCTTTGGATACATTTAGAGTGGGGGGGTGGGGGGGGGGGGGGGGGGGTGCGGGACTCGCTTCTAGGTAGATTAGTGGTTAGGGAAGTCCTTGTTGTGCCATGCATTTCTGAAGCTATACCGTCTAACTACTGATAGAGGGACGAGAGTTTTTGACCATATGGAGAGGAGGGGAGATGGTAGGGTGGTGTTTGTGGTTAGGCTTAGAAGAAACCTCAGGGACGATGAAATTGAGAGTCTTTTCCGCTTTCTTGGTCTTCTTGTGTCCCAGTATTGTTATCCTTCTTGCCCTAATTTCTAAATCTAGACCCCTAACCAAGTTTGCCAGAGGGGGAATTGAAAGGGAGAATTGAGAGCGGGAATCGAAGGCTCCCGGGATTAGGGGTGGACATGGTTCGGGTCCAACCCGAGGAACCGAACTGAACCGGCCACTTTGGTTCGGTTCTGTTCCAAATTTAAGTGGTTCGGTTCCGGTTTAGTTGTTTGCTTGGACCATTATAATTGATCTGGAAAAGGCTTATGATCTTGGATATAGAGTTCAATCTTAAGTGGAGGAAGTGGATATGGTTGTGCATGTCACTTTTTTCTTTTTCAGGTCTAATCATCAGTGTCAAGTGGGCCTACTTTGAAGGCTTGATATTTGTGCCAAGTGATTCCCTATCACCGTCTCTTTTCACCCTTAATGTGGATTTAATCAGCTCTATTTTTAGGAGCGTCGAGGTGCAACCTGCTTCACAGCATTGAGGTGGCAGTTGGTGGTCCAATGGTCGTTCACCTTCAATATGTCAATGGCATAATAGCCATTGCTTAGCCATATTTGCACTGGACTAAACATCTCTGATCAAGGTGGGAATGATTTGCAGAATTGATATTGACACAGATCTCGTTCAGGATTTTGCTAATTCCCTAGGTGGGTTGGTTTTGCTTTCTTGTCTCTCCCAAAGAGGTGCAGGTTGCCACTATCTCATGTTCTATATAATGAGTCAGTTTTTATTGGGCCGTGATAAATCGACTCCCAAATATCTTAAATCGACTCCCCATGTGTCGTTCTCTCTCCTCTGGGTTAGAGAGAGAAAGAGGAGAGAGAAAAACACATGGGGGGTCGATTTAAGATATTTGGGAGTCGATTTATCACTCCCCTTTTTATTTTATTTTTCTTTATGAAATAGATAACTTTAGATCAAACCATACACTAGGATTCCAGGGACAAGTTCTCCCCCCATCACTATATAAGTACAGATTTTCTTAAAGAAAAGACAACACCGCCCCATACCACCACCTAGGGCGCCTGAACAAGAGTGAATTGAACCTCTTCCATACAATAACCCTCTACTCCGGCTTTTGCTAGCTTGGCGGCCTTATCGTTTGTTGACATGTAGGTGTGCACGAAGCGATGTTGAGAAGCCATGCAACAGTCCCGAATTTCAGAAATGATATTTGCGAGTTTCCAAGAGCTCGGGGATGCTCCACTCACCAAGTCTATAATGTTGGAAGTCTCCCTCCACTATCAAGGGGTCGGGTTGATTTGTCACTAACCACTTGAGATCGTGTAGAAGGGCTTTCACTTCCGCCTCGTTGGACTCGCATATCCCAACCAAAATGGAATATGAGAATAAGACGTTACCCTCTGCATATCCAATGAGACCTCCAATCCCTGCCGGACTCGGTTTACCATTGGTGCTACCATCGATTGGGGCGGCTTACAAGAGGGGGATGGGCAGAGTTTTCTCTTTTCTTCCAAATTATCGTCTGCCAGTTCCTCAACAAATCAGCCACCGAGTATGATTCCAAGAGATCACCTGTTTTGCCCAAGCTATAAGATCAGTCTTGATCTTTGATAAGATTTTGGCGATGCTTTTACCTTTGTCTTCAAAGATTCTCCTGTATCTCTCTTGCCAAATGTGCCACAATGTAGCAAACAGAACCAAACTCCAGACCCGTCTCGTCGAAAGGGGAATTGGGCCAAAAAAGCAGGGTTCTTGCAATGGATCTATGGAAAACCCAAGAGACACCAAAACTCTTGATGATCGCTGTCCACACTGACGATGATGAGAGGGGACAATGCAAGAGGATGTGATTTAGGGATTCTTCTGCCGCCTTACCGAGGATGCAACTTGTAACAATAGACACCTTGTGCCTCTTGAGGCGGTTACATGTGTTTATCCGCCTAGGAGCCACTATCCAAGCAAAAGCCCCCACTCGAAAGGGAGCCAATGATCGCCAAATGATGGAATATTTGGACTCTGAACCATCATCGGGCACCAGCCTGCGGAAGAAGGATCATACAGAGAAAATGCCAGACCTATCAGGGGACCAAATCCTGTGATTCTGACACGCCGGAGAGCAATACTGAGACTCAAGGAGAGATAAAAGATGGGTGAGACCGAGGATCTCCTAATCCTTAAGGTTCCTTTTGAGTTTGATCATCCAGTCTATCCCTCTCCCATCCCTTTTCTATCCATATGATCGCAAACTGGAGCTTCTCTGTCGGATGCCAACAAATAAAGGTCCGGGAAAACTAGCCGAGAGGAGAGTCCCCTAACCTGAGGTTCGACCAGAAGCGTGTCTTCTCCCCTTTGCCCGCTGACATTCTAACACATGGATTGAAGTAGCGTCTTGCGTTGCAAATGGATTTCCATGCTTCGAATCCTTTGCATGCAACAGGATCCCTCCATTCCCACCCCTCCTATATTTATTGCCAATTATCATGTGCCTAGAGCCTCCTCTTCATCGTACCGCCACAGCCATTTTCCCAATAGAGATAGGTTCCTTAATTTGATTTGACTGATACCCACCCCTCCTTGAGGCTTCAGTTTGTACACCTTCCATCTCATGAGATGCTTCAATCTACGTCTCTCCTCCCTTCCTATAAGAAATCTCTATGCAATTTTTCTAGACGTTTGGCTACTTTTGACCTAACTTTGTAAATTGATAGATAATATACCAGCATGTTCACCATGGGCGCCTTGATAAGGGTGATTCGCCCCTCTAGAGACATATATTGCCTCTTCTAAGAGCCTAACTTATCACCAGGTCCAATAACGAGGCTTTGGGTACTCCATATCCTAACGTCGGGCCTAGATAAGTTAGTGGCAATTCCCCGCTATTACAACCAAGAATGGTTGCATATTGAGATACCGATGCTGATTCACATTCAACCCTGCTAGGGGGCTTTTTGTGAGGTTAATTTTTAACCTAGAGGGCATTTCAAATCATCTAAAAATTCGCTTTATATTTCTTGTGTGCTCCTCGCTCTCCTGTAAAAAGATAAGAGTGTTGTCGGCGAACTGCAGGTGGGAGAGAGTGCGTGCATTTTGACTCGGGTGCAATCCATGAATGAGACCTTTTCTTCGCCTTTGGATAAGAGCAAGCTAAGGGCCTCTGCTGCCATTATGAAGATGCATGGAGACAGCCCCTCGAGCTTCCAAAGAAGCCCGCTAGAACTCTGTTAACCAAGAGAGAAGGATGCCATAGATCCAGTTTTTATTTTACATTGATTTTCATTGACTATTAAACATAGATTTGAGCAGGTAATTAGTAGTCATCATAACCCTAGTAAATGGATTTCAATACTATTCTATATACCTCACATATGGTATTTCTATTTGATATGTTATTTAAGCATGCAATTTATTTGCAAAGTGGATCCACAGTAAGTAAAACCACCCTAGGCTGAGAAACAGCAGGAAGAAATGTGAGACATCTGGTCCATTCCTCGTGGGTGATCAGCGTCTCTTTTCATTCTTGTCACCTTAGTTCTTGACTTCCTTTTTTGTCGTTATCTGGTGTTCAATTGCCTGATGCTCTTGTTAGGGATTTTCTTACATATGTTTCTCATACAAGCTGACGAGGTATTGGAATTTGTAAATTGATTTTATAGCTAAGAAGATCCTGAATCAAGTCTCTATACAATGTTGGAAATTCATTTTCTGTTAGCCCGCCAAATAATGTATGTTCTGATTTGTTCTGGTACTTGTTTATATTTACATTCTATGTACTGAGATACTATATGGTTTGCAAGCTTGAACTTTGTGTATGTGATCATCCTTGATATATGCCTCCAGTAGAACCCACTGATATGTGCATGAAATTTCACAGGAATTGATTTTTTCCGAGGAACAAATACAATCTTCGGATGCATTGGTTGAAATTAATCAAGGTCGGTGGGAGGGCTGCCTCCGATCAAAAATATATATGCCCGATATTATAATTATGATTGGCAGATCCCAACCTGATTTATGTGCCCCATCTGG
Source organism: Tasmannia lanceolata (assembly GCF_043159265.1). NCBI lineage: Eukaryota > Viridiplantae > Streptophyta > Magnoliopsida > Canellales > Winteraceae > Tasmannia > Tasmannia lanceolata. The sequence goes on from NW_027518714.1 coordinate 55,640,102, forward strand.
AGAATCACTCAGGCAGGTGGAGTTCTGGATGATCGAATTCCTCAACAAGGTAGTTCTACGAATGCGAGAAAAGGAGATTCATCACTGCATCAAAACAAAGCTAAGGGATTTTCACATCAAAACTCCAGATTCTGTCCAACTCAATTCCAGACAGAGATGGGCCCTCTCTTCCACAGTGGGATTTGCTTCACAGACACTGGCAAGGACTTTTGAGGAAATAGTCTGGGAAGAGCAGGCTCCAATTTGTGACAATGGGAGATAATGAGGCCGAAGATGAGTTCTCTCCTAGAGAAACCAACCACGGGCATTTCACGAAGTAAATTCTCGAAGCTCCTTGTCAATTGGCCTTTTCACTCACGCAATGCCAATCAAGTGTGTTCTCACAGGCCTGCTTGGGTGTAGTCCGGCAATGTTGCATAGGATTTGTATAGATGAATCTGCATCGACAATTTTACGTCTTTCAATTAGAACAGGTTGGCAGATAAAGAGGCTGAATGATACTGCACATTTAAGGCTTCTTTAGGCACAAATTGGAGATGCAAAGACCCTTCCTTCTTGGATCTAAATGATTATTGGCCCCACTTACATTCTTCTGGAGTGTTTGGTTTAACTCCATTCAGTCATCAATTAGGTCTTTCTGATAAGAGCAGAGTGATGACAAGGAGATATTGAATGTGATATCTACATGTTGCAAAGCTCCCAACACCAATAGATGCAGGATTGGAGCTGTCATTTCTTTTTTTTCATCTTTATTCTTTTGTGTGGCAGTTCTGTAGCACAATTTATCAACCCATTTCTCAATTTTGAGAATTAACTTAAGAATGCCATTTCTTTTTATTCTGTCTAAAGCCAGTGCTTGATATTTATGTTTATATCGTCGTTGTGAACTTGTGATGGCATTCTATTCATCCTGAAAACCAAAGTTACTTGATCCATGTTCTATATTTTTTTCAATTTTCATCTACAAGTCTGAAGCTTAGCGTATGTGCATGGCTCTTACTTTAGGTTGAACCTATGATATTTGAAAGACTAGAAAGTTCCATTAAGAATGTTGCCAAAAATTATCTATAGTTCCATTAAGAAAATGATCCACGTAGAATAACCCAACTAGAACAAGGATTAGAGCCGGGTAGATTCCCTTTACCTTCTTCATGAATTTTTTTCTTAAGGATTCATTTAGCCGACCCCAACTAGTTTGGGACAAAGACTTTGTTGAGTTGAGTTGAGTTCCCATTGAAATATAAATAAACAGAGGAACCAAATGAAAAACAGACACAAATTGACAAACACAAGGCTTATCTGATGAATGGGATGTCCGTTTATGAAGGGACTAATACCGTGTCGGAATGCTCTACAAGATCAGAGGTCTTGATTTCACATAAATACAAACCTCCCTATAAGTCCCACCAGAAAATGAATTTTACCACTGATTAGTACAAGCGAGTTTCTGGGTACTCTCAGAAGACAAATAGTATATTAGAAGCTAAGAGACTAGAAATAACTATATAAAGCATTACATTTCAAGTACAGAGGCTATAAAACATGATATTATTATTAATGTTCATTCCATAGAGAAAATCAGAGAATAAAAACACAGGCAAATGGATCTGCATTTAGTGAGAATCCATCATTTATGATTAGACTTAAAAGATAATAATCCAGTGATGGTTTGAATGATGGTGCAAACCAAAAGCAAAGTTGCTGCAATGAGAGCCATGAAAGTCCACGGATTTTTGAAGTAAGTCTGCTTGAGGTTAGAACCCCACTCATGAAGTCGCCTCTTCCTTCTAATGGTGTAATCAATCAATTTAAAAGTCATAATAAGTAGTTCATCACCATAGTGAGGGTTGAATCCCATGTCATTTCTAATCTTTTGGATGAATATAGGGACTGACTCATCATTCTTTCTGGTTCCCACCACATTTATACTTCTGATCAACGATGAGTCCTCGGCCGAAATGAGGAGGGCACTCATGAAGTCGATATAGGAACTCACTCGGTGGTTTGCTTCAGGATGAAGATGCTCAAAGGCTGCAATATTGAGGAGCACTGATTCCGTGGGAGAGTGGATTCGGAATGCAGGGAGGGTGAGGACACCATTTTTTAAACTAATTCCATCAAGGTTTTCGGTTTTACTCTTCTTCAACTCAACTTGGGCCTTTTCGTAAAGAGTGCTCGCAGGCGGAATTTGATATGGACCCCAGAGCCTAATAATTTTTTCCTGCTTTTGTCCACTCACCATCTGACAAATTAAGTCCAACAGGTGCAGACCTTTGTAGAAGCCTGAATCTCTGCTCAGTGGAAAGACAAATGTGGGATTTTCAAAGAATTCGACCACACAATAATTTATGACCCTATTAGCCTGCATGTTGAAGTTTGAATATGAGTAAATAACGTCTAAACAATTCTTTTATAACAGTAACATTATTATCATAGAAAAAGGAAAGAAAAAAATTAATTTTTTCTTAAATGATTACCATCATCTGTTGGAAATTAATCTTAACCACTAGATTTTGATCATCTATCAACTTGACTTTCTTGGGACTCAAGTTACTTACTTTCTTAGGACTCAAGTAACTTGACTTTCTTGGGACTTAAGTTACCTAATTTCTTGGGACTTAAGTTACTTACTTTCTTGGAAGACAAGTCTTGACCACTTTTTGAAATTATGTAATGCTTTTATTTTTCATGTGATAGTGTGTTAGTTGTGCTTTGGAAAGCAAATAGTAATTAGGAAAAGTTAATTTCGAATTTGTAAGGTAGACCAAGTTTTAGTCCATGTATCTTCTTCATATGTAAGAGTTTTTAGTGAAATTTGAAGGGTTTTGAGAAGCACAACAACTTGGGTTACTTTCTTTGTGTGTTTGGCATCAAGAGAACAATCTTCTTTTCTTGAAACTCATCTTCTCCCTCCAACCTCGTTGGTTTCATTCCAACAAAGTGGTATCAAAGCATAGGTTGAAGGTTGATCATGGCTTCCAATCTGTTGCAACCTCAACTTCCTCGATTCAATGGAAAGAACTACAATCAATGAAGAATTCAAATGAAGGTTTTGTATGGATCTCAAGATCTATGGGATATTGTTGAGAATGACGTTGAAGAACTGGAGGATCAAGCGGCTCTCACTCCACAACAACTCAATGAGTTGAAAAATAATCGAAAGAAAGACAAGAAGGCTTTGTTCTTTATCTATCAAGCGGTGAATGAAGTCATCTTTGAACGAATTTCATCGTTGACGTCGGCAAAAGAAGCATGTGATACACTCTATACCTCATACAAAGGAGAAGACAAAGTAAAGTTGGTAAGATTACAAACCCTTAGATGTGAGTTTTATGCATTAAGGATGAAGGATTCAGAATCGGTTGAAGATTTTTACAATCGTGTTATTTCTCTTGTGAATCAATTGAGAGTAAATGGTGAAGATATTCAAGATCGAAGGATTGTTGAGAAAGTCCTTAGAAGTTTGACTCAAAATTTGAGTATATTGTTGTTGTAATTGAAGAATCAAATGATTTAGCTACTTTATCCTTAGAAAGTTTGTTGGGATCGCTCCAGTCCCATGAACTACGAATGAAGCAATTTGATTCTTTTCCTCTAGAACAAGCTTTTCAAACTCAAGTCTCTTTTAGGGGTGACTCTAGAGGAAGAGGAAGAGGAAGAGGAAGAAGTTATTTTCATGGAAGAGGGAGAAATGGTGGAGAAAGAAATAAAAAATATGAAAAAAATGAAGGTGGTTCTTCTACAAGAGGAAGGGGGATAGGAAGACCTCTATCGCAAATTCATTGTTATCATTGCCAAAGGTTTGGTCATACCATGAAGTATTATAGAAAGAAGATTGCTGAAGAAAGCAAGAAAGAATCTACCTTCATGCATGAGAAGGAAGAAAGTAAAGAAGAAGACACTTTTTTTCTTGCTTATAATGTGCAAGAAGTGGCTCTTGAAGAGACGTGGTATCTTGATAGTGGTTGTAGTAACCACATGACTGGCAACAGAGGCATGTTTGCAAAGTTGGATGAATCTCTCCAAAGTGAAGTTCGAACGGGTGATGACAAGAGGCTTTCCGTAAGGGGAAGTGATGATATTCAAACAAAGAAAGGCGTCAAGTGCATCTCCAATGTTTTCTATGTTCTCGGTCTAAAACACAATCTCTTGAGTGTTGGATAACTTCTAATGAAAGGGCACTATATTCATTTCAAGGAAGATGTATGTGAAATCAAAGACAAGAATCATGTTCTCATAGCCAAGGTGAGAATGACTCAAAACAAGATGTTCCCTCTAAAGTTTCAAAGTAAAGGTCTTCCTTGTTTCAACACCATTGTCAAAGATATGTCATGGCTATGGCATCTTAGCTATGGTCACTTGAGCTTCAGCTCTTTATCTCTCATGAACAAGAAACATATGGTGAGAGGCATGCCGAACATCGACCGCCAAGATCAAGTATGTGAAGGATGTGCACTTGGAAAGCATCAAAGAGAATCTTTTCCCGTTGGAAAGGCTTGGAGGGCATCAAATTCTCTTGAGCTAGTGCATTCGGATTTATACGGGCCTATGCAAACAACATCAATTGGAGGTAATCGATATTTTCTCACCTTCCTTGATGATTATAGCAGAAAGACATGGGTTTATTTTCTTAACGAAAAATCGAAAGTCTTTGGATGGTTTAAAATTTTCAAGAGCTTGGTTGAAAAGCAAAGTGATTTCATGTTGAAAACTTTGCGTTCCGATAGAGGTGGTGAATATATTTCTCATGAGTTTGAGAATTTTTTGAAAGAAAATGGGATTCAGCATCAACTTACTACCCGGTACACACCTCAACAAAACGGGGTTGCCGAAAGGAAAAATCGGACGATTATGGGATTGGCTAGAAGTATGTTGAAAGCCAAAGGGATGCCTAATATGTTTTGGGCGGAAGTCGTTGCATGTGCCATCTATCTCTTGAATCAGGCCTCATTAAAAGGTGTTCAAGGTATGACTCCTCAAGAAGCTTGGAGTGGTCATAAGCCTTATGTTGCTCACTTGAGATTTTTTGGTAGTATTGCCTACTCTCACTTGCTGGATGAAACATGAAGAAAGTTGGATGATAAATCTGAAAAATGTATCCTTGTTGGGTATAGCGAAAGTTCAAAAGTGTGCAAGTTGTTCAATCCCGTGACTAAGAAAATTGTCATAAGTAGGGATGTGAAGTTCAATGAAGAAGAGTCTTGGAATTTGAATCAAAGTGAGAAGAAAGAAGTTTTTGTAGATATGGATGAAAGCAAAGATACTCATGATGGTGGAATTGAAGAAAATGAAGAGGGTATGACTCCTCCTATCACTCCATATTCTTCTCCATCTTCTTCGGCTCCATCATCTTCATCGTTTTCAACAAGCCCTGATTCTCCTCCAAGGAAGACAAAAAGCATAAGAGAAATTTATAAAAAGTCTAGAAAAATTACCGATGAAGAGTTGGCAAATTTTGCTTTGTTTGCCGATGCCGATCCGATTAGTTTTGAGGAGGCGTATCAAGAAGAAAAGTGGAAGCAAGCAATGGATCAAGAAATGTGTTCAATCCAAAAGAATAATACATGGGAGCTAACTGAGCTTCCAAATGGGCAAAAGACTATTGGTGTGAAGTGGGTATACAAGACAAAGTTGAATGCAAGTGGTGAAGTTGAAAAGTATAAAACTCGCTTAGTAGTAAAAGGCTACAAGAAAAAGGTATGGCATTGATTACAAAGAAGTGTTTGCCCCGTTGCTCGTCTTGAGACAATTCGTATGGTTCTAGCTTTGGCGGTGCAAAATAGTTGGAATGTTTATCAAATGGATGTCAAATCGGCATTCTTGAATGGGTTTTTTGAAGAGGAGGAGTATGTTGATCAACCTCCCGGTTACGTGAAGAAAGCAAAGTGTGCCGATTGAAGAAGGCTTTGTATGGCTTGAACCAAGCACCAAGGGCATGGTATAGTCGCATTGATGGATATTTCATGAAGAACGATTTCAAAAGGTGTCCTTATGAGCACACCCTCTACATCAAAGAGAACACCCAAGGTGAGTTTTTGGTTGTTTGCTTATATGTTGATGATTTGATTTTTACTGGTACTTGTTCACAGACCCGGCAAAATGGGACCCGTACCCGCGGGTACACCCGGCCCGCAGGGGTACAGGTACCAATTTCAATACCCGAGAAAAAAAATACCCGCACCCAACCCGTACCCGTGACCCGCGGGTGGGTCTGGGTCGGGCGTTAGTGCTCGCGGGTTACCCGCCATTTGGTTTTTAACTTTTTATTCTTAAGGCCTAAACACTAAACACTAAAAAACAGACTATGTGGGTGGGTCAACAAAACAAGTCAAAGCAATCAGACCATGTAACTGGTATCTTTGGTTGTACCAAAACAAACATTTGTTAAAGTAGATGAAAATTTGTATGATGAATGGGTGTATAAACATGTACTCATCATCCCATCCTTGATATTTGATCCAACAGCAGCTGACTTGTTAAGAAGCTGTTGTTGGACTAAATATCAAGGCTTGTACATCCATCGTATCACATTTATGTGTTCATACACCCATTCATCATATAATTTCTTTTCGTAAATATATATATATATATATATATATATAATTTCTTCTTTAAATTTGCTGGGTTACCCGCGGGTATACCCGTACCCACCCGGGTGGGTTCCGTGTTCATGAAAGGCTACCCGTACCCGCGCCGGTATTTCTTACCCGTACCCGCCGGTACCCGTACTCGCACGGGTTGTACCCGTACCCGCCCGGGTTGGTTTGCCGGGTCTACTTGTTCAAGCATGTGTGAAGAATTCAAAAGAAATATGATGCGAGAATTTGAGATGACCGACATGGGTCTTCTCCATTTCTTTCTTGGTATTGAGGTCAACCAAAGAAATGATAGAATTTTTATTTCTCAAAAGAAGTATGCAAAAGATTTGCTAAAGAGGTTTAGAATGGAAGGTGCTACACATATTAACACACCTATGAAAGTTGGCTTGAAACTTCGGAAGAATGAGGATGAGAAAGGAGTTGGTACAATTCTTTGTAGAAGTCTTGTTGGTAGTATCATGTACTTGACGGCCACAAGACCGGATCTTATGTTTGCGGTGAGTATGATTAGTAGATTTATGGAATCACCAAAAAGAAGTCATTGGGAAGCGGTAAAAGAATTCTAAGGTATGTAAGTGGAACAGTTGATCATGGGATACGTTATGGAAGAGTTGAAGATTCAAGCTTGGTTGGTTATTGTGATAGTGATTGGGGCGGAAGTGTTAATGATAGCAAGAGTACTTCCGGCTATGTTTTTAACATTGGTTCGGGTGCAATTTCATGGACATCAAAGAAGCAATCGGTTGTTGCTCTTTCTACGGCGGAAGCGGAGTACATGTCATTATATTCGGCGGGTTTTCAAGCTCTTTGGCTACGATGGATATTAGAAGAACTCAAACATCCGCAAGAGCGTAGTACAAGTTTATTTTGTGATAATAGTTCGGCGATCTCACTCACAAAGAATCCAGTTTTTCATGGCAAAAGCAAGCACATAAGGATAAAGTATCATTTCATTCGAGACTTGGTAAATGATAGAGTTGTCAATGTTCGCTTCTGCAAAACTAAAGATCAAGTTGCAGATATTTTTACAAAAGCTTTGAAAACTGATACATTCATCATGATGAAGATAAAACTCGGCATGGTAGTGGTCTAGCTTAAGGGGGGCTGTTGGAAATTAATCTTGACCACTAGATCTTGATCATCTATCAACTTGACTTTCTTGGGACTCAAGTTACTTACTTTCTTGGGACTCAAGTACTTGACTTTCTTTGGACTTAAGTTACCTACTTTCTCGGGACTTAAGTTACTTACTTTCTTGGAAGACAAGTCTTGACCACTTTTTGAAATTATGCTTTTATTTTTCATGTGATAGTGTGTTAGTTGTGCTTTGGAACGCAAATAGTAATTAGGAAAAGTTAATTTCGGATTTGTAAGGTAGACTAAGTTTTAGTCCATGTATCTTCTTCATATGTAAGAGTTTTTAGTGAAATTTGAAGGGTTTTGAGTAGCACAACAACTTGGGTTACTTTCTTTGTGTGTTTGGCATCAAGAGAACAATCTTCTTCTCTTGAAACTCATCTTCTCCCTCCAACCTCGTTGGTTTCATTCCAACATGTTCTTGAAGGGTGATAAAAAGGAATCTTTTTTTGGTTTCTCTAAGCTATTGAGTATACCATAGTTTGTGAGTCAAAATGAGACCATCTTGCTAATTAATGTCCATCCATAAAGCAAACTATGATGTGAGTCTCTCGTCTATGTTGGTGTCGTCTAGTCCCATGGAGATTACTTTCTCACTCTTGAAAATTAGCTCATGAATCTGTCATGCAAATCCGATCCGATCGTGCACAAATTAACAGAAAAGTAAAAAATAAAACAAGCACAAGATGAACACCAAGATTTACGTGGTCTGGCCAAGCCTACATCCACGGGCGAGAAACACCATCTTCCACTATGAGAAAACAATATACAAGGATTACAATTGATTAAACCCAAAACTCAGAGACTTGCAACCCTTTCCTTGTTTCTTGTTAATTTTAAAGTGTATTTTTTGGTTAGCTTTATTTTGTTTTATTTGAGAGATGTAGTGAGGACAAATTTGTAATTTTGTGTCCATGGGCATGTTGGTCATTTTTCCTAGCTTGCACATGTGTGAGCCACACATGTTTGCTCCATCTTTTCCCACTACCTACCTATTTCAAATTCAAACCCTTACTTGGAACTCCAAACCCACTACTTCCCTAAGCATTTAAGACACTATTTTCCCGTACCCACTACCACTTACCTAAGCTATTTTCTCTTTACTTTCCATTGACTAAGCCTATTCCCATTAACTCCATTTTTGTAGAGATTCTCCACCAAGCAAGAGACTTCCATTGAAGCTCCATTGAAGCTTTCTTGTATGCAAGTTAGTGTTTGAAGCAAAGGCTAACTTTCCCATATTTTCTCCTAGTTTTGAAGCTTTATTCTCTCTTTTTGTTCTTGTCTTGTATTGTGTTTTTCCATCACATATATTGGATTACATCTTGTGGTGATTGTTCTTCTTCTTTTTTGGTTGTGGATCTTGGGCTAGTGTAAACTTCGGTTTCACTATTTGAGAAGCGGATTTTCTGGTGTTGTGAAAGCCGTCTTTCTCTATATGGTATCAGAGCTACAAGGGTGGTAGTTGGTGCTTGTCAAGATTTCCTTGGTGAAGAAGTTCAATCGGTACTTTGAAGATGGATATGAGTGGAAGGGTTAGTGGACTCAGCATTGAGTTGCTAAATCAATCAAATTACAAGATATGGAGAATATGTATGGAGTCTTATCTTGTGGGAGACGATTTATGGGAGGTTGTTTGTGGCAATGCCGTTGTAGTTTCGGAAGATACACAAGAAAATGCCGATGTATTGAAGGCGTGGAGGATGAAGAATGCCAGGGCCAAATTTCTTTTGAAGAGGTGTATTTCACATGACTTGTTTGAGCACATCTTTGGGTGTAAATCGGTGAGTGAGATTTGGACTACTGTAGACACCCCATTTTGACCGTGCCCTAAACCTCCATGTTTGTGCAAAACCTCATCAAATTAGTGAGTTAGGATCCCAAATTGTACCCTAAGCTAGGTTAGGGTCCCACCAAGGTCCCTGCAAAATTTTGTCAAAATCCGAGCACATTTGCGTAGCGAACGAGCCTAGATAAGTGTCGCAGTGCAAATCAACAGGGGGGGTGAATTATCCTGGAGAAGGCCGAGCAGGAGAGCAGAAAAGACACGAAATTTCGCACGCTCATCAAAAATTTCGCGCGCTCATAAATTTTCCGCGCGCTTTATCAAAATCGTTGTGCCAATATCAACTCTCCTATTTTCCTATAAATAGCATTTAATCCTTCATTTTTTGGGAATTTGGAGTTTTTCCCCAAATTTTAGAGCAGAGAGAGAGAGAGGGCGAGAGAGAGAGAGCGGGCGAGAGAGAGAGAGTTTTTACCAAACCCTAACCCTTTGTGTCATCTTCTCCGATTAAATTTGCGAGATTCCGGCCAGTTTTCCGACCGATTCTTCTCTCCGGCAAAGCTCCGGCAAAGCTCCGGCATGCTCCTTCACCTTATTTCTTCCATGCTATGCTTTAAGTCTTTGATCTCTCTTTGTTGATTTGTTATAAACCCTAACTTGTTACTTCATTTTTCTGATCACCTACTCCTTTCTTCGCCAGTTGATCTTCCGGCGGGATTGCCGGAGCTACGTTCAATCTCTGGCGAATCTTGTTCTTCATTCTTCTAATCTTTTTTCCTCTGTTACTGCCCCTAACCTTAAACCCTAGATCTGTCTCGGAACCCTAGCTCTTAAAACCTTAGCAACAACTTTGAAGAATCAATAGATCTAGCTTCAGTTTGTTTAATTCAGTGAGATTCACTGTAATAGAAACTGAAATTTGAATCTATAATCTGTTCGCCGAGATCTGCTAATCTTCTCGAGATTTGATTGACATTTGATATATTTTTGTGATGAAATTTGCAACCTAAAGCTTATATGTCTCCTTAGAAGGAATTTAATTAGCATCTTCAAAGGCATTGTCATTTGATCTCTTTTCTGATCAGGTATGTATCGAATTACTGTTAAATATTTTAGAGTTTTCAATAACTGCATGATAGTTTTTCATATTAGTGTTTTTATCATGGATTTAAATGTCGTGGAACATCTAGAAGAGTTTATGAGATTCATAAAACTGATTTGAGTGAAAATAAATTCATTTTGAAATTGTTTTAAAATTATTTGTTCAAAGTTGATCTTTTCAATTTTTCCTATTTCTCTTTGTTAGCCTGTGCCAAATTCACTTTTACTATTCCATTGATTACAGAAGAGCATGTTTAAGTTGTAAAAAGAAAAGGTTTCTAAGTGATAAAAAATAATGATTTTAGAAGAAATTTAGAGTATTTTCTGTTACAATTATTCAGAAAATTCGGAATACATTCTATTGTATTGACTTATGAAATTCAAAGTACGTGGTATTTTGGTTTATGTTGTTATTTAACTGAAATTACTCTTAGCTTCTATTGACTTGGGGATTGGGGCGAAGGTAAATGATATTCTTCATGTAGAAAGGGGAATATGTCAAAAATATTAGCTGAGTTGCAGCCATCATTTGGATGAGTCTTTAATTTGTAGGAACTGGATGCTATTTTTGTCTTCATTGACCATGTCTCGAAAGAAAGATTGGAGATAGAATATAAGGATAATTTGATGGAACTTATGAGGATGAAACAAGCAGAGTGGATAATTGTAGAAACATGGTAGTATTATTGGTTTGTAGTTTTAGTTGAATGAGCATGCCTTGATTGAATAGTTATGTAAGCCTAGTGATAGTAGCATCAATATGGCAAAATAAGTGAATGTCAAAAAGAAGAAGAGTGAACTCAGTAGAGTGACATCAGCTGTGGGTTATTGATGATAGAACAACCAAGTTCTAATTTTGGTACAAATCAGTTTATCCTTTATGTTATGGAGTTTCACTTTGTAAAACTGTAGTTAGCTTCACTTCTGATAGAGACCTTACAAATAAAACACAAGGTGAGTTTGTGTCGTACTGAGAATAGGATTGTGGGGAGGTCATTTCTTTTAAGTGATTGGGAGATATACTACCACATTTCATAATAGCATTACTTTTACTTTCTTTTTCTAAAGTTTACACAACAGCTGCTGTCCTATGGGTTTTTAGCTTACAATAGTGATTTTTGTTTTTTTAAAAGCACATAGCTGCTGTCCTTGTAGGTCTGTACATACATTGGTCATGATTCATTTTGCTTTTAAGCCCATAGCTATTGTCCCATAAGTTCATATACTTTATAGTTGTAATTTTGATTTGGACAAAAGCCCATAGCTGCTGTCATATAGGTTTGTACACTCTGTACTTGTAATAATAATTCAGTCAAAGGCATGTAGCTGCTGCCCCACCAGTTTATACATTCTGTAGCTATGATATTTGTTTGGTTTAAACACCCAACTGCTGCTTTATAGGTATATACACTCTATAGAGGTGATCTTTGTCTGGTTTAAAACATTTGGCTATCGTTCTCACCAGGTAGGTCATAGTATCTCTCTTTCTTATAGATTTTTTTTTCCTTTTGCTTATGAGTGATGATTTAGATCCATGGAGTATTTTTCCTTTGTTATTTTAGGCGTCTTTCTTTTCTCCGGAATATTTTAAGCTTGAAGGTGGATGTTGTCTATATGGGTAAGAGAGTTAAAGATTTATTTGTTTTATCGGCTTCAACTTTATATGCTGATAAAATGAATACAGATGATGGCGCTTCAATTTGGCATGCTAGATTGGGTCATATTAGCATGAATAAATTGAAGGTCATGGTGATTAAGAATATAGTGAATGGGCTACCAAATTTGAATTCCTTTGGTAGAGGAAAGGTGTGTGAGGGTTGTCAATATGGTAAGGCACAATGTCTTCCATTTGACAAGTCTCTTTCAAGGTGCTAGGCCCCAGGCCCCATTGGTGCTTATCTATAGTGATGTAATGGGACCTTGTAGGATACCTTCATTTTTCGGCTTCCGCTATATGTTGTTATTTATTGATGATTTTACTAGATTCACTTGGGTGTATTTTATAAGGGAGAAATCCGATGCATTGTCTAAGTTTGTTGAGTTTAAGAAGACCGTTGAAGGTGCGCTTCATAAGAAGATCAAGCGGTTGAGAACCAATAATGGTGGAGAGTTTACTTCCGATGACTTTTCTATATTTTGTCGTGATCATGGTATACAAAGGGATCTCACTTTTGCCTATATGCCTCAACAAAATGGAGTTGCGGAGAAGAAGATTAGGCATCTTGTGGAAACTTATAAAAGTTGGTTGCATGCAAAGAACTTACCCAAGGCCTTATGGGCGGAAGGTATGGCATGTACAACTTATGTGATTAATCGGGTGCCTTTTAGTCCGATTAATATGAAGTCTTCTTATGAGTTGACGTTTGGGGTGAAGCCTAGTGTCAAACATTTCAAAGTATTTGGTTCAATTTGCTATGTGCATGTGCCGGATGAAAAGAGAACCAAGTTGGATGCTAAGGCGAAGAAGTGTATTTTCATTGGGTATGATGAAAGGAATAAAGGTTGAAAGTGTATGGATCCTACAACTCACAAGTCCATTGTTTCAAGAGATGTTGTGTTTGTTGAAGTCTCTTCCTATTATGGTTTGGATGGTGGTTCCACTAATGGTATAGGTGTAGGTGAGCACATCCGTGTTGAGTTTGAGCCTCGAGCAACAATGAACTTTCCGGTGACACCAAATGTTCCATTAGAATTTGGGTCTTCTTCTTCTTTGCCGATGGGGGAGCAAGGTGATAGGGGGAGTGATTTGCATGTCATGTTCAAGAAGATGATCAAAATGAAGAAACTAATGAAGAGGAGTGTAGTGCATCATATCTTAGAAGATCAAAAAGAAAGATTATCAAACCAGCACGGTATCAGGATGAGAACATGGTAAGCACTTATTCTTGTTTCCTTTCTAGTCCATTTGACGATAATGAGCCTTCTTGCTTTGACGAAGCAAAATGGGTAAGAGAATGGAACGATGCCATGGATGAAGAGATGAATGCACTTGTGAAAAATGAGACTTGGGATCTTGTTCCTAAGCCTAAGGATGTGAATCCAGTTACATGTAAATGGGTGTACAAATTGAAGCAAAAAACGGATGGGAGTGTGGATAGATTCAAAGCAAGGTTGGTGGCTAGAGGGTTCTCTCAAAAGTATGGAGAGGATTATGATAAGACCTTTAGTCCCGTCGCAAAGATGACTTCCGTTCAAGTTGTTATCTCATTGGCCGCTTGTCATGGTTGGAAATTGTTTCAACTTGATGTTAAGAATGCATTTTTGTCTGGTGAGATTGACAAAGACATTTACATAGAGCAACTGCCGGGTTACAATTCAAGTCATCATCCGACTCATGTTTGCAAGCTCAAGAAAGCTCTTTATGGGTTGAAGCAAGCTCCAAGGGCGTGATATGGTAAGATTGCTGAATACTTGCAATTTTGCGGTTATTTTGCTTCTAACTCCGATTCTAGTTTATTTGTGAAGAAAGATAAAGGCTTGCTTGTCATTGTGCTTCTTTACATCGACAACATGATAGTTACCGGCAACAATGATGTTGAGGTTGCAAAGCTAAGGGATGAGCTATTTATTCGCTTTGAGATGAAGGACTAGGGAGAGCTAAGTCACTTTCTTGGCTTGGAGGTGGAGACCTTGAAGGATGGCGTGCTAGTTTCTCAAAAAGGTTATGCGGAGAAGTTAGTTGGAAGATTTGGGATGAATCAAAGTAAAAGATCCTCTACTCCTCTTGATCCCAATATAAAGATAAGGCGAGGAGAAGGCAAGATTCTTCCGGATCCGCGGCCATATCATGCTGTTGTGGGTAGTCTCATCTACTTGACTATCACAAGACCGAACATTTCTTTTTCTTTTGGGCTTGTTAGTCGCTATATGCAAGCGCCATGGAAACCACACTTGGAAGCGGCAAAGAGAATTTTGAAGTATGTGAATTTTACCCTTGACTTTGGGCTACTTTACAAGAGAGGGGTTGATTTTGTGTTGAATGGATTTACCGATGCCGACTATAGAGGGGACTTGGATGATCGAAGATCTACTTCCGATAATGTTTCTTTGTGTGGACCGACGGGCGTTTCTTGGTGTAGTAAGAAACAAGATTAAGTGTCTCTTTCAACAACGGAAGTGGAATATAAGGCCGCCACTCTTGCGTCTCAAGAATGTGTTTGGTTGCGGCGGTTGATTGAAGATGTTCATTTACCTATTCACAAGGAGACGACTATTCTTGGTGACAACCAAAGTGCACTCAAACTTGCCACAAATCCGGTTTGTCATGTAAGAACAAAGCATATTGAGATCGAGCATCATTTCATTCGTGAAAATGTGTTAGATGGTACATTTGGTGTAGCAGAAGTGAGGACCAAAGAGAACATTGCCGACATCTTTACCAAGTCACTTTCCAAAGGACCATTTGAGCTACTTCGGGGTAAGCTTTGAGTAGTTTCCAAAAAATTACTTTTAGGGGGAGTGTTAATTTTAAAGTGTATTTTTTGGTTAGCTTTATTTTGTTTTATTTTGAGAGATGTAGTGAGGACAAATTTGTAATTTTGTGTCCATGGGCATGTTGGTCATTTTGCCTAGCTTGCACATGTGTGAGCCACACATGTTTGCTCCATCTTTTCCCACTACCTACCTATTTCAAATTCAAACCCTTACTTGGAACTCCAAACCCACCACTTCCCTAAGCATTTAAGACACCATTTTCCCATACCCACTACCACTTACCTAAGCTATTTTATCTTTACTTTCCATTGACTAAGCCCATTCTCATTAACTCCATTTTTGTAGAGATTCTCCACTAAGCAAGAGACCTGCATTGAAGCTTTCTTATGTGCAAGCTAGTGTGTGAAGCAAAGGCCAAAATTTCCATATTTTCTCCTAGTTTTGAAGCTTTCATCTCTTTTTGTTCTTGTCTTGTATTGTGTTCTTCCATCACATATATTGGATTACATCTTGTGGTGATTGTTCTTCTTCTCTTTTGGTTGTGGATCTTGGGCTAGTGTAAACTTCGGTTTCACTATTTGAGAAGCGAATTTTCTGGTGTTGTGAAAGCCGTCTTTCTTTATACTTCTCTCAACCAAGACATAAGAGAATAACCCGACAAAAACCTAAAAGTACAATCCGAAAAGAAAACTAGAGAAAAACTCTCTCTCTCTCTCTCTCTCTCTCTCTCTCTCTCTCTCTCTCTCTCTGTCTCTCTGTCTCTCTGTCTCCTTTTGCCTCACGTCCAAGCCGTTCTTGAAGCCGACCGCACGTGTCGTTGATGAAAGAGAGCTTTTATACTAGGTTTTCCCGTAACCTAAAACCTAAAGTTTCCTTTTCTTTTTTGCGTCTTGCTTCAAACCGACCATGGGAAATAAGGATATCTTCCCAACAATCTCCACTCTTCGCTTATTTCCCATCCACCTAAAGATGTTCTGTTGATGTCGCCACCAGTCTGCCATCGCCGCAAACTATCGTTGGCCTTCTGAAGCGCCGGCTACACACCCCTCGAATCTTCCTGATTCTGACTCTTTCTGATTTGATCAACATGGCCAATTCACATGTATAGCTGCCAACCCAATGACTCACCCTGTAAACCCTAGAGAGGGATCTCGATCCATCCTCCCCAACACAGTTACTGTCACATTTTCACCAACGTTTGCAACCTGGTAACCCTTGTCTTTTCCAACTAAGAAAGAGACCATACGCGTGCACACAATACTACTTCGTTTCCAACTAACCATCTAGATCTTAGGAAAACTAGTCACCGTGTCCTCGACCATACGATATAATCCACTACACTTCTCTCTTTTCATCAGAACCATACAACCCCGTGTGACTTTCAAGGCTGCACTTGCGGCTAAATACCTGCAACCCCATGAGTCTAACTAGCCAAGCGATACTAGATTCTTCCGCATCTTTGGGACATACGCCACATCACCCAAGGTACGAACGACTCCATCGAACATCTTGATCTTAATTGTAGGGTTGCAACTCGGGTCGGGCGGGTCGAGTTTTCAAGAACCCTACCCTACTCGAGAAACTATCTTAGGTCGGGTCGGGTCGGGTCGGGGTTTTTTTTTTGGGAAAACCCACGATTCATAAACCCGGCCTACCCGAGGTAGTTTTCCGGGTCGGGTAGGGTTGGGTCGGGTTTTTTCACATTGTCGCTGCAAAACTATATCTTTTTTTAACTTGTTCTAATTCACCCTAAATTTGATTTAAACCTGATGAAAATATTATACTAACTTGATTTAAACCTGCCCTAATTCACCCTGAACTTGGTTCAACCTTTCATAAGCCCAAGGATGCTGTTGAATTTTTAATAAATAAAACTGAAGCACTTCTTGAAAGGCCATCTAGCATCACCTAAGTGACTAACAACACTGATTCATCAATTCATACTTCCAAGCTGTAAGGACTAACAATGGGGGCATTACCTCTTATAGACAACAATATTTGTGCAACAAAGACCCTTATCTGAACATTCTAACAAGTAGTAGCAAGTAACAACAATAGCCGGTAATGAGGCGAGAAGAAACAAACGAAAATACCAGCAACAATGGCCTGCCATGGGACAAGAAGCAACGAAAGAAGAGAAGGGGTGAAGAGAAGGGGTAACAGGTAATTGTACATTGTGGAAGTGACATCTTTGGTAGGTTTCTCGGTGTTAAATGCAACCAAAATGTCAGTAGCCTCGTTGTCAGTTTCCCTTTCCGTCGTATACTTCTTTCCATTAGATACGATAAAAAAAGCTAACTAAAGTCGGGTTTTTCGCCTTTAAACCCTACCCGACCTGAGAATACCTCGGGTTTTTAAATCTCAAACCCGGCCCTACCCAAAACCCTAGTTATTTGAACCCGACCCATGTGTTTTTCGAGTCAGGTTGATGCGGGCCGGGTAAAACCCGACCCAAGTTGCAACCCTACTTAATTGTCCCAACTCTCGTGACGTCACAAGTGGACCCATCACCTAAGGACACTACACTGCCTTTGTCTCCCGGAACGTAGCAAAATATTCCCTCCTAAGGCACACATGAAAAGAGCACCCCAAATCTAGAATCCACTAATCATGAGAAGAAGTATGATTACCTGTGGAGACTGTGAGAACGTCTCCAACCTCTTCCCTCTATTTATTTGTCATGGCTACCACCGTATTTACAGTACCAATGTGCAACTGGTCAGCTCACTTCGGACAATCTTGCTTGATGTGGTCGTATTCCGTGCAAGGATAATATTGCATGCCCTTTTCGCTTATCCTGGATCTTTACCTACCGGTACTGGATTCCTTCGCATCTTTGGGACATACGCCACACCACCAAAAATACGAACCACTCTATCGAACATCTTGATATTAACCGTCCCAATACACGTGATTTCACAAGTAGACCCGTCACGTAAGGACACTACACACGTCCTTGTCTCATTGAATGTATCAAAATATTCCCTCTTGGAGCATACATGAGTACCTATGGAGACTGTCAGAACATTTCCAACCTCTTCACTCTACTCATCTGCTATGGCTATCACCGTATTCATAGCACTAATGTTTGACTGGTCAGCTCGCTTCGGACAATCCCACTTAATGTGGTCGTGTTCCTTGCAACGATAATATTTCACGCTCTTTCCGTTGACCATGAATCTTGACCTGCCTTTTCCAGATCCCCTGCCGGACTACCTTTCTCTTTGATTTCCACCTTCGTACAATCCCGCTTAATGTGGCCATGTTCCATCCGACAAGAGCGACGCCTGACTTCCTCTAACTTTATTGTGTCCTTACCATACGATCAAGTCGTCACTAGGTTGTCATACAAATGAGGAAGCAAAGTAAGAAGCAAAAGGCCTTGTCTTCTTCCTTCAACTTTTCATCAACCTTGTAGAGTTGATCCACAAGCTCGTTGAACATTGTAATATGTTACATAAAATTTTTGCTTTCCCTCATCTTCAGCCCATACAACCGTCGCTTCAGATACAATCAGTTGGTTTAGCTTTTTGACATGTAAAGCTTTTCCAACTTGTCCCATAATTGAGGCACTTCACCTTCTTCCTTAACGTTAAACATAACGTTATCTGCCAGACATAGCTGAATCGAGCTGATCACCTTCAACTCAATGTCTTCCCACTCTGTATCCGTCATATTTTCCGCCTTTCCATCTCTTCCCTTTAACGCCTTAGCCAATCCTTGTTGAACTAGAATGTCCTTCACCCTCACCTTCCATAGGGTAAAACTTCTCTTTCCATCAAACTTGTTGATGTTGAACGAGGTAGAACTTAATGTTACCAACATCTGAGATTACTTCGCACTTCTTGGTGTAGAGCTCCACCTCGAACGATAATCATTCTTTGACAATCTTTCTACTCCCAAAGATCGCTCTAGGTGCAATTCAACCACAATACCTATGATCACTCCACCCGGCTTCAACGATTGCTCCAACCTGAGCTCTGATACCACTTGTTGAGAAAATTCGTCGTGCAAATCCGATTTGATCGTGCACAAATTAACGGAAAAGTAAAAAATAAAAGAAGCCACAAGATGAACACCAAGATTTATGTGGTTCGGCCAAGCCAACATCCACGGGCAAGAAACACGATCTTCCATTATGAGAAAGCAAGTTACAAGGATTACAATGAATTAAATCTAAAACCCACAAACTCGCAACTCTTTCCTTGCTTCTCTCACCCAAGACTGTACACAAGAGAATAACCTGAGAAGAACCTAAGAGAACAATCCGAGAAGACACCTTCTTCTTCTTCTTCTTCTTCTCTCTCTCTCTCTCTCTCTCTCTCTCTCTCTCTCCTTCCTTTGGACTCACGCCTAAGCCACTCTTGAAACTGACCGTACGTTTGCCGTTGATCAAAGAGGGTTTTTATACTAGGTTGTCCCAAAACCTAAAACCCAAAGGTTCCTTCTTTTATGCCTCTTGCTTCCCACCGACCATGGGAAATAAGGCAACTTTCCCAACAATGTTTTTATCATGTTTTCATTAAGATACCTTATCCCCAATAGTTTGACTGACTTTTCTGCTCTTGATTAATTGTGGTTGTAATGAAAATGGGATTGCATTTTTCTACTAGTCTTCTTCTACTTTTTCTTCTTCCTCTTATCCCTTTACTTGTTCCTCTTTATTTATAAAGAACACTTACCCAAGTCTTCATAGATAAAAATCCGGCGTCTTGCAAACACATTATGTCATAAAAAAGGAAGGAAAATAGAAAAAAAATCACTACAAAATATCATTGAGGATATAGAAAGAAGAACATCAAAATTGATGTGAAAGAAGATGATGAGAAAAGGAAAAGAAAAACAGATATGATATAAAGAAGACCGAGAAGAACAAGAAGAGAAGGAAATTATTTTGAAAAAAATTACCATTCCATATCACCTTTTCTGTTCTAAATTTATTCCCGTTGTTAAGTAAGAGTTACTTGTAGTAAAAAATCAAAATAAACTTTTCTGTCGAAGATCAAATTTACCGCTCTTAAATTTTTTTTTACTAATAATTTTTTACTCCTCTTATTTTACTTTTACCACTCTTGAAAAAACCAAATATTCTTTCCGCTAAAGATTTTTTTTACCACTGTTAAATATTTTTTTACTGTCCTTAACTTTTTATCGCTCTGATTTGAATTTTATCGTTCTTAAAAATCGTGAATAAGTATTTTCAGCATATTAAAATTTATCTTTCTAAAATACACTTCAATACGCTGAATTTTACCTCCCTTAAATTATTTTTAACGCTCTTAATTTTTTACCCTAGCTTTATAATTAACAATTTAGCATGCTAAATTTATTTTTACTATTTTTATGAAGCTTATTTGAGCTTTCTAACCGAGATGAAAATCATTTTATTGTTCAATTTTTTACCCTAGCTTTATAATTAAAAATTTAGCATGCTAAATTTATTTTTGAGGAATTCTAGACTGAAGGGAGCCCTAGCAAAAAAGAGGTGAAAGGGCTCTCTCATTGGCTGCACATCACCATCATGCATTAATAACTGCCGAAAAGTCAAACATGATGGTGATTTGCAGCCAATGGGGGAGCCCTTTCAACTCTTTTTTGCAAGGGCTCCCTTCAGTTTAGACTTCCTCATTTATTTTTACTATTTTTATGAAGCTTATTTGAGCTTTCTAACCGAGATGAAAATCATTTTATTGTTCAGTTTTTTACCCTAGCTTTATAATTAAAAATTTAGCATGCTAAATTTATTTTTACTATTTTTATGAAGCTTATTTGAGCTTTCTAACGGAGATGAAAATCATTTTATTGTTCCGTCTTCATTTCTACTGTTGTTTCTTTCCTGTGGCACTTGGTTTCCCTCC
The DNA here is from genome assembly GCF_043159265.1 of Tasmannia lanceolata. Classification (NCBI taxonomy): domain Eukaryota; kingdom Viridiplantae; phylum Streptophyta; class Magnoliopsida; order Canellales; family Winteraceae; genus Tasmannia; species Tasmannia lanceolata. The sequence goes on from NW_027518714.1 coordinate 55,661,017, forward strand.
TTTGAAGACTAAATTTCTCCAACATCTATTTCCCATAGCTATTTTCGGCAACTTTTTTCCTACGACTTGAAAAGGTCGGTTTTTTGAATTTTTTCATTGTAATTCATCTTTGGTTTTTTCCCTAGGGGTGGAACTTGGGTCAATTTTTGGGAATTCAGGTTCAGCTTCAGCTTTTACCTTAAAAATAAGGTCATGTTTGGGTTGATTCCAATTCATTTTTTAGAAAGCTCGACCCGACTTGGATGGGCTTACAAGGGCTTGGGCACCCTCCCCTTAACGACTAGCTTTTAAGGGGTAAAATTTTCTAAATAAAATAATGCAAAGATAGATAATACTAAAATCCGTTCTTATTAGCAATAAAGTTAATTCAGGTTAATCTAATAAAGGGAAATGATATTTACGCCCCTTTCATCACCAGGGACACCCATTTGCCAGTGCACTTTGCAATCTAAGCCACTACATTAGCCTCCCTTTTGCCATTGATACACTGACGCTGCGCTGGGTGTCCCTGGTGATCAAAAGGGGCGTAAGTATCACTTCCCCTAATAAATTATGTGCAAAATTTGTATAGAGGTATCCATCAACAGAGGTAGTAGGTCTATCTTAAAATTAAAATGCTGCTACAAACAAAAGGGGAAAAGAATGAAAGAGAAAGCACTCACGGCTTTAGACTAAGCCTCACCTCATCTACCGTCCTCCCCCATGCAGTAGCAGCCAATGTTGTAAGAACTATCAGAGGCACTTGGTTTTCGATCATCAATATGTCTTCCATCATAACATCCTTGTTGTTTAATGATCCTTGCTCGCTAAAAATGGGGTCGTTCTTATCATAATCGAACCACAATTCCAATATGATTTCCAACAAGAAACATCCGTCGACGATCATGAGTTGTAGGAATCTACTTGTATCTCTCCATTCTTCTTCCAGCAGGTCATATGAACCCATCAAGTCTTCTACAATTTCTTCTAATGCCTCTACGTATACACTTATCGGATGATTTCTTCTTTTGAGGAAACAATGGAGAGCTCTATACTTGTGTTCTTCCATTGCCTTCAACTTTGGAGTTCCGTGATGATAAGGACCCAATGAAACTAACCCTGGCTCGTACACCTTACTGTTGAGATCTTTGACGGAAGTGGGTACTCTGTATATCGATTGTTTTTTCCAGAGACTGCGGTTCCTATTGTCCAAAGACCTGACTTGCTTCTCTAGTTCGATGACCCACTCCCTATTTCCCACTGTTGTTGCTTCTTCAATCATTGTTGAAATGATCTCAAGTCTCAACCCAACCACAAACCATCAATTCCTCAATTTGTTGCACCATCTTATAATAGCAGTGAGGCTAAATCGAGCACCTCATATGAGTATCGTCCATCATTCTTATCTTCTACATTGCTCTTCTATATAATAAGGGAAATGATACACTCGCCCCTTTTTCTTACCCGATCCACCCCCTATAGAGTTTATTTATGACTACTCTTTTTACACTACATGGGGTTAGACCAGGGAAGAAAAGGGGTCGAATAAATCATTTCCCAATAATAGGGATTTCATTTTCAGGTTATTGGAACCTCTCTTATTATTGTTCCTTTCTTAGGGATTGCAGCAAAGAACGCAAGGTATCAATCACAGGCTTAACATTTAATTTCACTTTGGAAAAGCACTTTAGCCAAAGGAAAAGATAGAATTTAATTAAAGAGTAATCTCATCCCATGTGTTCTTCTCGAAACTTCTCTATCAGATTGTCCGGTCTAAAAATTTTGCGTGTGGTGCCGTGTGTGGGCGTGTGGTGTGAGATGTGTGGGCGTGCTAGCCTCCAGGGAGGAAAGAATCGGAAACTCCATTCGAAGGGTTGACAACCGAAACGTTTCCTTCCATTGGGATCGGATTTCAGGCGATTGAGAAGAAGAGGGGAATGACTTCCTTGAGCTCCTTTGCCTTCACATGGATGGAAAAGACTTTTTACAGTACAAACGCAATGCTAAATGTAGGGATATCGACACGCACAGAATGTGAACGACACGTCAACACGCGCAGAACGTGAACGAAACGCGACTAGAACGTCAATGCGCCTGGAGCGCAAATGACACCACCGATGCACGCAAAATGCAAACGTCTTTCAAGGTCGACAGGCCGTTCGATCTAACTAGCCAATAGAACAATGAAAGCGAGACGCCAGTGTGAGGGATAGTTGAATTAAAGAGAAAGACTCACCTGTGAAGATGAATTCATTGCTTAATCCGAAAAACTATAGCTACGAAAAGTAAAAAACAGTACATGAAAAGTAAATGATAAAAAGATAAAAATGCTAAGACATGTTTGATATTGGTTCTGGGACCTTCTTCTTGGAGACAATCGTCTCCTTGTATAGCTTTATCTGGGTGACAGCTCCCTCTTACCCCACATTCTTATGGAGGGATCTCCTCTCCTAACCGCCTATCTCAGGCTCCATTATTCGCACGTCCTTTTTTCCTTCAGGTGGTTGCCATCCACCTTTTCAGGCTCCATTATTTGCATTTTCCTCCAACCCAGTCAAGTACGCATGTAACTCTTGACTTGGTCCAAAACAATTCATAATCTAGTGACTCGATCTCTTATGACCGATTGTGCCCAAACATAGGTGTAAACAATGCTAACCGGGCAAAAAAGGGAGTAAGACCACGTTGTAGCCTATTTGGCCTTTCAGAAGTAGAAAATAAGACGAGACTTCTATGGATGTGCCAAGGTTTTAAATTTCGACTGAAATCCGAAATTTCAGGTTTCGGTCAGCCCCGAAATCGAAATCTGTGATACTCGAAGCATTACATTATTTCAACCGTTACATTATTTCGACCGAAATTTTGACATTTTGGTCTGAAATTTAAGGAATTTCGCCAAAAAATCCGGATTTTATTCATTCTTTAATATTTTCCTGAAATTTCAGCCAAAAATCTCAGCCAAATTTTGTACGGTATAAAATATTAGTTTTTTTTTATTTTGGTCCCATTTCGACGGCCGAAATTTCGGTTACGGTGAGGACCGAAACACATTCCAAAACCGAAATTTGAAACCTTGGATGTGCCTATATAGGTTTCATTTCCCCAAAAATAAAAATCCAGGTCAATTCATGGTAGAAATTCCATAAATTATTTAGTAAATTCCGTAAAAAATCCAAGTCAAGTATAATTCATTCCAAGAAGACTTATGTGAAAAGAAAAAAACGCAGAAATTTCAGTCATTTGGTTCACCTGAGTATAGAATTTTGTTAAATTATACCTTGAGCAGATGGGCAAGTCCTTCGGAAGAACCATCAACGGTTCTCCTTGGCCCATGTGGACTCCATCTACTAAAACACTTTGGATTCAATTCATCCTTTTTTTTTCATTTCAATTTTATATTCACTTACAAAATAAAAAACAATCAAAATACAATTTATTTGAAAGCCTTGGAGTTTTTTCCTTTTCCTTTTACTTGAACTTTCAGATGGAAATTCTCAGTCTATTTCAGTTGTCGTTCACTCTTTCGAATATTTAAACCATACATTTTTTGGGTTGCTTTTTTTGCTATGTAATAACTCATTCTCTGCAAATATTATAACAGTTTATAAATTTAAACTTTGAGGCTTTTTAACCCTGTTGAAAGATTCTTCAACCCCGACAACCCCCCTCTTCAAGGCCTCTCTTCTTTCTCTCCTCTCTCCTCTCTCCTCATATTACCCCTCCATATCATATGATTTTACCAGTAGAGGGGCAAAACCAGGTCAAGGTGTTCATCGAAATCCATCTTTCTCGTTGGGTTGAGCATGAAAAAGAGCTGGCAGACAAACAAGGCCGGAGATTAGCAAGGACTGAGGCTATGCTGCAGATTTAAGCTTTTCAATCCTATCCAATCCCCACCCAGTTCATCTTTTCTCAGTTAAACCGAGTTGGGGGGTCATCATTTTGACCGAAATAGGTTATTATTTAACGGCAAAGTCTCGCTCGTTCACCCTCCGATACAACAGAGCTGAAGCTTCCACCCTGTTAGAACAAAAGAGATGTTCTGATTCATGAATAAACAGTATCAATTAGAATGAATTTAAGAATTGTGGAAATGATTCTCACCAGCCTGGATGTACGACGAATTTCCCTGAATCCTGTTGGAATACTAATTCAAACGGTGGTGAAGTAGTGGGTCTTTTAGAATTTGTTTAGAAGTAGTCTTCTAATGTGGTCGGTTGTAGCTTTCTAGAAGTCTAAATTAGTTTTGATTTATGATGGAGTCTATCATCTAATATTCGGGGACTTGTTTTAGAGTTACAATAGGACTGTGAAAGTTAAAAAACGTGCGGTGCTTTGCTCTGTTGCACGTATGGAGCAACAAGCTTTATTTAAAGGGTGATGTAGTAGTTATTTGCTGTGTGAACAAAATACAATTCTAAAAAGAGAAACGATCCTCTCCTATTCTATCTTTTTCTTGTGCATTATTTTTTTTGTTCATAGAATTCTACAAAGTGGTGTCAAAGCAGAAGGTCCTGGGATCTCTCAATTGAGTATAGAGCAGAAAAGCTTAGGCGAATTCAAGAAAACACCGGCAAGGGTTCGGTAAGTTAGCAACATGGTAGGTAACACTAATTCCTCCAATTTTCAGCAAAGTGTACATTTATTTAAATGAGATAATTTTCAATTTTGGTCAATTAAAATGAAGACGTTATTTATGTCTTATGAATTATGGGAATTGGTGGAGAATGGATATGAAAATTTTGCAGAAGTTGAAAGACCGACCACGGTACAGAAGAACGAATTGAAGGAGAGCAAAAAGAAAGATGCAAGGGCTCTTTTCCTCAACTAACAAGCCATGGATGAACCAATATTTTCAAGGATCATGGCTGCAACTACATCAAAAGAAGCATGGGATTTGCTTCAAGAGGAATATCAAGGTACTTCGAAGGTAATTTCTGTTAAATTACAAACTCTTCGTCGTGATTTTGAAAATTTGATTATGAAAAATTCTGAATCAATTCAAGTGTTTTTCTCTAGAGTTAGTTCTATTGTAAACCAAATAAGAACTTATGGGAATAAATTAGATGATAAAAAAATTGTTGAAAAAGTGTTAAGGAGTCTTCCTAATAAATTTGATCATGTAGTTGCTGTCATAGAAGAGTCTAAAGATTTAACTAAGTATTCTATGAATGAATTAATGGGTTTTTTGCAAGCACATGAGCAGAGATTAAATATGACTACAGAAAATTCACTAGAACAAGCGTTTCAATCAAAAGTGGATTTAAAAAAAAATCAGATGATTCAAATAAAGGTTTCCGAGGAGGAAGAGGTCGTGGTGGATCCCGCAGCACAGGAAGAGGTAGAGGCCAATTCAATGGTTATCAAAGAAATCAAAGTGGAGGTAACCATGAATCTACTTCTTTATTTTGTTCTATTTGTAAAAGATCAAATCATAGTGATAAGGATTGTTGATATAAGGATAGTGGAAATCAAAATAGAAATTTACCATAATATTTTTATTGCAAAAAGTATGGTCATATTGACAAAAATTATCATCAAATGGCTAGAGAACAAGCAAACTATCGTGAAGAGAAAGTTATGAAAAAGTTGAAAAAGAAGATAACGTATTTTTGTCATGTCTAACTGCTAATGTTAAATTGAATGATGAAATATGGTATTTAGATAGTGGTTGTAGTAATCACATGACCGGGAACAAGGAGTATTTTCTTGAAACAAATGTAACTGTCAAACCACGAGTAAGAATGGGTGATAATAATCATGTTAATGCCCATGGTATTGGTCCTATCATGGTTTCTACACTGGTTAGCAAAAAACAAATTCAAGATGTTATGTATGTTCCTGGGTTGGCTCAAAACTTGTTAAGTTTGGGTCAATTGATAAAACCGAGGTATTGCGCTATCTTTGATGAAGGAGAATGTAAACTTTATGATAAGAAAAGAATGAAACTAGTTTTGTCTATTAAGATGACAGAAAATAAGATGTTTCCACTAGTGTTTTCAAAACTAGTATTCAATGCTTTTAGTCCATCTAATAATGACTCTATGTTATAGCATAAGAGATATGGACATTTAATTTTTGGTGGATTGTCTTTATTGCAAAAATTGAATCTGACTGTTGGTTTCTCTTCTTTGAAATATGGTGGAAAAGTGTGAGAAGCTTGCGTTTTGGGAAAATACCACTGTGAGCAATTTCCAAGTGTCTTGGAGGGCATATAAGCCTTTGATGCTTATACATGCCGATATTTGTGGCCCTATGCAAACTTTATCTTTGAGTGTAAATAAATATTTCATTTTATTTGTTGATGATTACTCAAAGATGACATGGGTATATTTTCTGAAACAAAAAGATGAGGCTTTCTCTATCTTCAAACAGTTCAAGGCACTTGTCGAAAACCAAAGTGGTCATTCTATTATTACTCTTCGTACTGACCGCGGTGGTGAATTTATTTCCAAAGAATTTCAGGATTTCTGCCATGAAAGTAGAATCAAAAGACAGTTGACAGCGAGTTACACCCCAGAGCAGAATGGAGTCGCAGAGCGAAAAAATAGAACCTTTGTTGAGGCGGCAAGGAGCATGCTAAAAGACAAGGGGTTGCCTAATGACTATTGGGCTGAAGCAGTAGCCACAGCGGTATACTTATGCAATCGCGCTTTTACAAAAGCAGTTCGAGAAAAAACTCCATATGAGGCTTGGAGTGGAAGAAAACCCAATGTGAGTCATTTTAAAATTTTTGGTTCTATAGCCTATGCTTTTGTTTCATATGAAAAAAGACAAAAGTTAGATGATAAAAGTAGAAAGTGAATTTTTGTTGGCTATAGTGTGGAGACAAAAATGTACCGACTTTATGATCCTATTTCCAAAAAATTGATCATCAGTCGTAATGTTATTTTTAAAGAAAAAGAAGCTTGGAATTGAAAAAATGATGTTGAAGCCCCCTTATGTGTTCTAAATGAAAACACATCAAGTGAAACTCCTTCTTTTGATGTTTGTTTACCAAATTCTGATGAGTCACCAAGTTCATCTGATGATTCCTCTCCTATGAGCATGAGAAATCTTGCTGATATTTATGATTCATGTGAGTTTGCATGTTTTGCAATGGAGCCTTTTAGTTTTGTTGATGCAGTGAAAAAGAAAGAATGGTGTGAAGCAATGAATGAAGATATTGATGCAATTACTAAGAACAACACTTGGACATTAGTGGATTTGCCACCAAACAAAGAAAGCAAGCATCATCTTGGGGCAGCAAAGAGAATTATGAGATACATCCAAGGCACAATCAATTTTGGTGTTGTGTACTCAAAAGTTACTAACAATAAATTGATTTGTTTTTTTGATAGTGATTGGGCAAGTTTCATTGATGATCGTAAAAGCACAACGGGTATTGTTTTAGCCTTGGATCGGGTGTCATAGCTTGGGCATCCAAGAAGCAACTTACTACGGCTTTCTTAAGCACGGAAGTCGAGTATATTGCTGCCACAACTACAACTTGTCAAGTAATTTGGTTACGAAGGATTTTGCGTGATCTGAAAGAAGAACAAAACGGGCCTACGTGGATGTTTTGTGGCAACAAATCCACAATTGCCTTAACAAAGAATCCAGTTCAACAAGGGAGGACGAAGCACATTGAAATTCGTCATCATTTCATTAGAGAAGTCACAGCCAAATGAGAAGTTGATTTAAAGCATTGCAACACTGAAGATCAAGTGGCGAATATTTTCACCAAAGCTTTGCCAGAAGAAAAGTTCAAGAAATTTCGCCAGATGATGGGAGTACAACCATTCACATAGTTTGAATTAAGGGGGCGTGTTGGAATACTAATTTAAACGAAGGTGAAGTAGTGGGTCCCACCCTAGCTAACGTTTTAGAATTTGTTTAGAAGTAGTCTTCTAATGTGGGCGGTTGTAGCTTTCTAGAAGTCTAAATTAGTTTTGATTTATGATGGAGTCTATCATCTGATATTCAGGGAGTTGTTTCTATCAAGTAATTGTTTTAGAGTTACAATAGGACTGTGAAAGTAAAAAACGTGTGGTGCTTTGCTCTGTTGCACGTACGGAGCAACAAGCTTTATTTAAAGGGTGATGTAGTAGTTATTTGCTGTGTGAACAAAATACAATTCTAAAAAGAGAAACGATCCTCTTCTATTCTATCTTCTTCTTGTGCATTAATTGTTTTGTTCTTAGAATTCTACAAATCCAATAATAACAAAGAAATTTAGAGCTTAGAAGATGAACGTGAAGGAATTCTCATTGGTAGAGGCGATGTGAATACCTTGTCAGTTCGAAGAGAATTAGCGACTACATGAGTAACCTGATCGTCTAACTGATTGGTGCAAATTGCACCGAATTGCTCGGCGGTTTGCCATAGGGGATGTAGATGAGGGTTAGCTTCTCCCACCGGGAAAATCCGACTAAAAACTATTCGGCATCCAGATAGAATCTTTCTCTGCTCGGAGGCGAGGATGTTTCTAACATCAACATCGTTTAAATCGGTGCGAGAAAAAGATCTGGTGTAATTTCTCAATAATCTGTTTAGGGGCAGAAAACGATCTTAGAAGCTGAAAACTTAGTGGGGTTGTTTAAAGAGGATCTATCTTAAACACAGATTCATACCGCCAAAGAGGATGCTAGGGTCCCATCTTCTGGCCTCTCATCTTGATCAATCTCAAGTAATGAAGGCCCAGGAAGCCCAAACTGTCGTCTACTACAAGGAAAGTAAGTGTACCTGCAGTAGATCTGTAATATCTTGCCCTATAGCAAGAAAAACCCCATTTCCTACTAGTGTCTTTATAAAAAATCGTGTATAAAATTTAGGATGATCCTAACCCTTTGATCATTATAGGTTTCTATGGTGATGATTTTTGGGACACAATATTTAGTTGGGGTCCAATAAAATATATGGCTTGGATCTTCAAATATGGCAGACGCCACTATTTTATTAAAAATGCACACAGCTGCATGAGTGCGACATCATTTAAAAACTTAATTAAAACCCCACCATTGAACCTCAAATATCATTCCTCAAGAGATTATTACTACATGGTGTCCATAATTTTAAAAGGGGTTTTTGCAAAAGAAGTGCCTACTTTGCCTTATTTGCAAGAGCAGTCTCTAGTTTGACAATTTACAAATAGTGTCATCACATTTAACTGAACTTTGCTAATCCAGCCTTACCAACAATTTGTGACCAAAGTACCAATGGTAGATTTTGTTTTCCTAACCAGTCTCTATTAAATAGGTTGATGATGATCCTAGCCCTCTGATCTATAGAAGGAAGGTACCATATAATAGATCGAATAGTTAGGATCATCCTATGGAGATTATTTTTGGGGGTAACCTATTTACATATGGGCCAACAAATGAATGGTTCGGATCTTTGAATAAGGTGATAAATATGTATTAGGGAAAATACATTTACACCCCCTCTAGACATTCAACTCTAACCATGACTTTCAAAACGTAACAAGTACACTCCCTAAGGTTTCAGTTTGTATAAGTTAGACCCCCTCCATCAACGGTTCGTCAGTTTAACCTGACGGAAAGATTGAAACTAACTTGTGTTAAGATTTTGAGGACAGAAATACCCTCAGTGACTGGTTTTAAGCCATTTGCAAAAGGGATTAGGGTTACGCCATTTCCCACCACCGCCGTCACACCTCTGGCCACCACCGTCACCTCCACCACAGACAATGGAACCCCACCCTATGGCTACATCAAACCCACATTTTAAGAAAAAAAAAACATTAATAAAAACAAAACAAAAAAACCCTAATATTTTAGGGTTTTTGTGCAAATCATGATAATGACGTGAATGGAGACAAATAAAACTCCTAAATCGAGGGTTATATTGATAAATAAAAAAAGGTTTGAATCAAACCCTAATTTTCATTTGGAGAAGACGAGGGCATTTTGGTCATTTCCGCATCACAGTCTATTCCGTCACGTTAAAAAAACCTCAGAAGGTGTATTTGTCACGTTTTGAAAGTCAGGATTAGAGCTGAATGTGTCTGAAATTAGAGGGGGTGTAAATGTATTTTTCCCTATGTATTATTTGGTGCACAGTTGCATGTATTTTAAAATAATCTCTTGAGACCACTTTGTTCGAAGATCAGAAGGTTAGGATCATTCAATGGAGATGATTTTTAGGTACGACATTGTTGAAACAAATTTAGATCTTTGAACAAAGTGGACACCGCTATATATATATATATATATATATATATATATATATATATATATATATATTTTTTTTTTTTTTTTTAATTTTTTTTAAAATACATGCACCCACATACAAACACTATAAATTGGGGGATGATATTTTCACTCCCCCTGCACTACGCATTCCCACTCCTTATAACGCTTTTTGACGTCAAATCACATTAAAAGAGGGAGTGGATGCGTACTGGAGGGCAAGTGAAAATATCACTGCCCTATCAAATGCGTATTTAATAGAAAATTCATTGAGGCCCACCTTGTTTGAAGATCCAAACCGTTCATTTGTTGGGCCCTTGAGCAATTAGCCTTTCCATAAGATGATACCAACTGTTTGATCTATTATACGGTGTCCTTTAGTCTATAGATTAGAGGAGGGTTAGGATCATCCTATGGAAATGATTTTATAGGCAAGACTTATTTACATTGCGGCCCATCAAATGAATGGCTTGGATTTCCAAAAAGATAGGTCCAAGTATTTTTATTTTTTATTTTAAATTAAGTGCACATATTTTTTAAAATAAAGTGGGGCCTACATATTCAAAAATCCAAAACATTGACCCAGCAAAGAGTCGCGTTGAGAGAGAGAAAGTTGGACTGAGTGTGTACGGTTTTGAAGGGGAGAGAGAATACGGGAGTAGGGGTGGCAAAATTGGCCGAACCGGACAGGAACCGAGCCGAAACCGAACCGAAAATTCGGTTTCGGTTTGGTTAAACCAAACCGATTCAAATTTCAGTTCGGCTCGGTTTGGGGATCAAACCGAACCGAAACCGAATATTTCCAATGATTATGAGTAAGGGGTAGCAAAATTGGCGGAACCGAACCGAAAATTCGATTTTGGTTCGGTTTCGGTTTGGTAAAACCAATTCAAATTTCGGTTCGGTTCGGTTCGGGGGTCGAACCGAACCGAACCCGAACCATTGCCACCCCTATACGGGAGTCATTGTTGTGACTTGGGAGAGAGAGACCAAGGGGGTGAATTTCTCGTGGGAGGGGGTGAATTTATCACCAATCTTTTTTTTAAAATACGTGCAAGTACGTTCGGACACCGTATGACCATTGCCATTCCCATCCCCCTTCACTGTAAAAAAAACAGAATAGCTGACCCAGCTGGAAGTATGCAGACGAGAGATACAGAAGAAGAAAAAAAAGAAAGAAATGTTTGGTTTCCAGATCTGCCCTTCCAAGCCCTACATCTCGCTTCCAAATCTAGGGAGACCCCATTTCAGCTTCTGATTTCACATCACAATGCATCTTCTTCTAATGGAATAAAGGTACCCATTCCTAATTTTCAGCCCCCCCATGGGTTCAGAACGGAATGGAAACCCAAACAAATCATCAAAAAAGAAGAAGAAGGTCCTAGAACAAGAACCAGAGATCCTCCCCTGCCACGCGTCAGCATCTCCACTCTCTCCACAACTCTCTTCCATCGGCACTCCCCGTATCAAGGTCTGGGACTCCATGCAACGTTCTCTAGATGCTTATCTTCCGATCCCCTAGATGAAGATCGGACGGTGGAGATGTTCCTGATCACTCTCGGTGAAGTGTGGGGTCAGCCTGAGGCCGGATTTTATCGCCGTTTTCCTCAAATCTTAGGGGGTTCGGTTTGATGCCGTCTATTAGTCACCGTTGGATCGGGCGATGGAGACCGCAGGGTCCATCTGCCAGGTAATTCAGATTCAGTTCTTCAAAAGTTTATCTTCTTCTAGGGTTTTATTATCTTTTTTTTTTCGTGCATATTTTGTATTGAATTTCATTAAATTAGTTTTCTGGGTTATGAGTTATTGCTTGTAAGTGGAACTGAATTAGCTACATTTTTGTTTTGTCTTGCTGTTTTGTGTGTGGATCCACATAGCTACATTTGGTATCAATTGTTTGATAGATCTAAATTATTGTTGTATGCATTGTTTTGATTAACAATTTAATGGGAAATAAACAACACATCTAAATTGTTTAGATTGAAAACTACGCGAAAGATGATTCTTGCTACATTGGGAGGTCGGAAGTTCGTTATGGCGTGCACATATTTCTAAACATGATACTAAATCACTAGTGGCTGTGGACTTTTTGTTCGTATTTTAGTTTATTAATCTAGGCTTGTTTGTGAGTTCTGGAAGGAGAAATGTGTTGATTTTAGAATCTAGATAGGGTCGTGCGAATCACGTTTATATTACTTTAGTCATAAAGTGTCCATTGACTCGGGGAAACTCTTTTTAAGAGATTTGGTTACCGGTTAAGACTTAAGAGTTTCCACTGAAGAGGTAACTGTGGGCAAATATGGACCTAAAAAAGGAGGGTAAGATGTTTGATATGTTTCTAGCTATAGGATTTCAAGGGAAAGTTAGGCTATAAATTGGTGGGTTATTAGGAAAGGAATTATACGATGGGTAGGCAATACAGATAAGATTATGGTAGAAATTCATTATGAAGTATGAACTGTCTCTTTCAAGTTTTAGTTCTTCTGGTCCTAGATTTACTAGCATATAAGACAAGGCAGCAATGGCTACAGATACTTTTAAATATCAAGGGGTGTCTATGTGTAGCATCTCCTTTAAGTTATAGTTTTCTGGATTTGGCTTTACAAGCATATTATATAAAGGAACAACCATTATAATTAGTTTGAAATGCCAAGGTATATTTGTGGTGGGTCACTGAGAGATCAGCTTTGAATGACGAAGAAACTGAGTCTTTAATTTGATTGGAATAATTCGATTAAGGAACAAATCTCTTCTGGGAAAATGGTTATGGAGATATGGAGACGAGGAGGAGGCTCTTTGGCACCATTCAAAAAAATGGAGGCTCTTTGGCACAAAATTATCTGAACAAGCATGGCAGGGAGAGTAGGAACCCAGTCTTAGGAAAAGGTTTGGGTACACTGAAGTCCATTTGTGGGTCCAGGTCCTCACACGAGTCTTTGGATACATTTAGAGTGGGGAGGGGGACTCGCTTTTAGATAGATTTGTGGTTAGGGAAGTCCTTGTTGTGCCATGCATTTCTAAAGCTATACCGTCTAACTACTGATAGAGGGAAGAGAGTTTTTGACCATATGGAGAGGAGGGGAGATGGTGGGGTGGTGTTTGTGGTTAGGCTTAGAAGTAATCTTAGGGACGATGAAATTGAGAGTCTTTCCCGCTTTCTTGGTCTTATTGTGTCCCAGTATTGTTATCCTTCCTGCCCTAATTTCTGAACCTAGACCCCTAACCATATTGGTTCCTTTTCTGTTCGTTCATTTTTTCACAGGTCAGTTGGAGGTGTTGCATTGAGGTCTCATTATTCCATCATCTGGCGATCTCTGGCCTCTCCCCGGGTTGCCACTTTTGCTTCAACGGTGGTGAATAAAGGAATCAATACCTGCGTTCGTCTCAAAAGGAGGAGAGTCTATCTTGCCAATTGATGCATTTTAGAGCGAGGAGTCCCCAGATAATTTATTTCTTCATTATCCTTTCGTGTGGCACTTGTAGTACGTCTTCATCAAAAGTTTCACATTTGATTGGGTCTTTTACATATCCATCAAGAAGACTATTCTGTATTGGAGCTCCGGTCCTCTCGATAAATTTGGGTGGATCCTTTGGGAATTAGTTCCTTTTGCTCTTATTTGGCATCTATAGAAGGTAAGAAACAACCTCATTTTTTATGATAATAAGACAAGCCTTGTGAGGATTGTAATGGAAATTAGGATTGATCACGACTCGTTTGGAAGAGAAGCTAACATAGGATCTTTTATACCTTAGGAAAGATTCTAAAAAATTACCATTCAAAACAAAAAGATTCTAAAAAATTGGGGCACAGTTGCTAATGAAAAAGGGAAGAAGATTGAAATTGCCCTGAGATGGCATCCAACATTCCTTGGGTGAGTGAAGTTTAATTTTGATGGATGTTCTAATGGTAAGCCAGCCCAAACAGTTATTGGTGGTCTTTTTGGTGGTAGTAGTGGTCACAAAATCTTCTCTTTCTCTGGTCTGGCTGGGGTGTGCAACTTGAGCAATGCGGAGGCGAGAGCCCTCTTGTGGGTCTTAATATGGTATTTGGGTTTGATGGAGGGGCCCCTAATTATTGAAAGGGATTCGGCAATTGTGTTGGCGTGGACTTCCAAAAAGTCTCTGGGCCCCTAGAAGTTGGCTATCAATCGTATCAGAAATCTTAGATCTAGCATTGATTATTTGCTTGGAATTCATTCATATGAAGTGGTCTGCAATTGAGCGAGCTGACAAGCTTGCGAAAATGCGAGGCAGATAGGGGCGCTGGCTGGGCGGCTGCAGGGTAGGCGTCTATCGCTGCAGGCGGTAGCAATGTAATCTTTGTGCAGGACACCTTGTCCTCTTTCATTGGATTTCGGTTTCCATACCCATAAACAATCACTTTTCAAAAAAAGTCTTTAATTAGACTTTTTCCCTCTAAAAATAAAAAAGATTTAACTGAATGATCATTCGTAAGGCAAGAGAAGATTTAATGATTTATACTTATATGAGTGACAAGGCTCCAGGGTTTGGATGGGAGAAAGCAATTGGATTTAATCTATTACATCATTCTATATTACTTTATTGTGTGTTGACAGTTTAACGAGATTGAAGATTTGTTAACAAGAGTGGGTGTGACTAGGATAACTTTATGAACTAGAATAACTTTATGTGTGGTGAAACCTCTCCCTCTATGTAATTTTTGTTTGTCATTTAGTAATTGTTTGTTATTGTCTCAAAGAAAAACAAAAACTTAAGCGCAGTTATCTTTCAAGAGTATTTGATGTCCTTTCTCAGGGTTGATGCAGAACTGTTAATGAATGGATCTTAAGTTGACACTGCAGGAGGCCTTTAGGGCATTTGGAGAAAATTTATTGGTTGGAGTGGTGTATTTGAGCCGTGGTTGGACAAGTAGGGTATTTTTTTGCCTATTTGTGGAGAATGAAGACGGGGCCAGGAGTGACATTTGCAAACTTTAATTTTTTTGGAGAATGAAGACGGGGCTGGGAGTGCCCTTTCTCTTGAGATGAGGTGTAAATTTTTCTTTCAACATTTGCAAGGATACCATTCTTGTGCCTGACGCCCCGATAGCATTCTTCCTCTCCTCCACCAGTAGTTTTGGGAGGTATTAGAAGTAGATATCATATCAATCCTAAAGTACTTATAGCCACATTGCTTGATATTTTAAATTTTTCTTTACCTGCCCTTATCCGAAAGTCACTTATTTACCTGAATTTGGCCCAACTCGTGGGGGCTAAAGGCTTTGGTGAAAGTTGAGCCCTTTGCACTATATTATTGGGTCATCCGGTTTCACCTAATCAAAGTGTCTTTGTTGTGGGGTGGCAAATTTGAGATGGTTTTGTGATCCTAGCAAGGTTTGTGATGCAGCTCACAAGTTGGGCTCTGGAGCTTGGACCATTATAATTGATCTGGAAAAGGCTTATGATCTTGGATATAGAGTTCAATCTTAAGTGGAGGAAGTGGATATGGTTGTGCATGTCACTTTTTTCTTTTTCTGGTCTAATCATCAGTGTCAAGTGGGCCTACTTTGAAGGCTTGATATTTGTGCCAAGTGATTCCCTATCACCATCTCTTTTCATCCTTAATGTGGATTTAATCAGCTCTATTTTTAGGAGCATCGAGGTGCAACCTGCTTCACAGCATTGAGGTGGCAGTTGGTGGTCCAATGGTTGTTCACCTTCAGTATGTCGATGGCATAATAGCCATTGCTTAGCCATATTTGCACTGGACTAAACATCTCTGATCAAGGTGGGAATGATTTGCAGAATTGATATTGACACAGATCTTGTTCAGGATTTTGCTAATTCCCTAGGTGTATTACCTTCTACTCCAAGTGGGTTGGTTTTGCTTTCTTGTCTCTCCCAAAGAGGTGCAGGTTGCCACTATCTCATGTTCTATATAATGAGTCAGTTTTTATTGGGCCGTGATAAATCGACTCCCAAATATCTTAAATCGACTCCCCATGTGTCTTTCTCTCTCCTCTGGGTTAGAGAGAGAAAGAGGAGAGAGAAAAACACATGGGGGGTCGATTTAAGATATTTGGGAGTCGATTTATGACTCCCCTTTTTATTTTATATTTCTTTATGAAATAGATAACTTTAGATCAAACCATACACTAGGATTCTAGGGACAAGTTCTCCCCCATCACTATATAAGTACAGATTTTCTTAAAGAAAAGACAACACCGCCCCATACCACCACCTAGGGCGCCTGAACAAGAGTGAATTGAATCTCTTCCATACAATATGCCTCTACTCCGGATTTTGCTAGCTTGGCGGCCTTATCGTTTGTTGACATGTATGCACGAAGCGATTGATCGAGTCGTTATCGGATCAAAATAAATTAATTAACCTAATTATTACTACTAGAATAGTGGTAAGAAAAGGATCGTATCCACAGGGAACTGGAAGGCTAAGATACTTTTGAAAGAAAGTAGTTTCCGATTTTATTTTATTTTTTTGAATTGGAAATCAAACCTAAAGTTCAACAAATACTGAAGGATTAAAAATCTAGAGAAAAAGCTGTCTTTAGGTTTCGAATCCACATTGATTCATTAATTAATTTCCGACGCACACTTCGATTCACTACGACTACAAGTCTAATGATACCCCGGAAAAATAATTGCAATTTTTCCTACTTATAATCTATCTTGCCAATCACTATCGTCTTTCGCTACGCTTAGCACGCTTGGTTCGGCCAGTTATAGATTTCCATCGGTATAATCACAATCACCCTACGAACTATTGCTTGAATAGAAAATTTTGAATCACAGAAACAAATTTTCTCAACTAAATTTAACATTAAAAATTCATTCAATAAAATGAGGGTCTAACATCAAGCAATTAAGTGCACTAAATCAGAAACTAATTAACTAAATTCAATGGTTCATCTACACCTAAAGACAAAAGAAACTTAGCTACTTATGATGCTATTTGATACTACGTAGCAAAGAAGATGATTTCCCATAAGATGCGGTGCGCCGGTGGAGAGCTATTCAGTGAAGGTGATCGGCATTCATGGTGTGGTGACTTGAAATCGAAAGGAGGTGGCGAGAATGGGGTAACTAAAGGCTCAATTTGACAAGGGTAATGATGGCTTGTTACAGGGCATATGATGGTGGAGACCAAACAAATGAAAAGGGTTTGGGTGGAGGTGAAAAGAGGTGACTGGAAGAAATGGAGGAGGGTTTGATAATCTGTACAGAGGAATGCTAATCGAAGAAGTTGAGGTTTGAATGCTGAAATGGGAGAAGAATGAGGTCTGCAAAATGGGGAAAACCAGTTAGCGTTGTTACGATTTCAGATTTTTGCAAAGTGGGTTTGATGAAGGTAGAGGTCGGTGGAAATGGAGGTGAAGGTTGGGATAGAAGGTGATGGTGACCGGATTCCGGTAGGGTGGTCGGAATTAATGGTGGAATGGGGTTAGATATGGGGTTTGAGAAGAGGGCTTTTGTGAATGATAGGGGCAGTGGTGGTGGCGATGGAGTTTGGATGGGTTTGGACAGGGGTAAGATGGAGATGGAAGTCTTAATGGAGGTGGATGTTGGGTCTGGGTAGGTAGCCAATGTGAAGGTAATGGGGTTAAAGGTGGAAAATAGAGATGGTTGTGGGGTGAGGGCAGAAATCCGGATGAGAAGAAAATGGGTGGCGATAAAGATGGGGGGTGTGGTAGGTGGCCAATGTCAAGAGGAGTGCTCGGATCTCTGCCTCTATGCCTGTTTCTCTCCCTTCTCCTTTGGGTTTCTTGTCTCCAAGGTGATAACATCCCCCTCATTCTGATGATGTATATCTCGCCAGCTATCTTCTCTTCTCCAGAGTCCCAAATAAGTTGTCCTTTCTTGTATGATCCTAACCATTCATCTTGTTGGCCTCAATGTAAATAGGTTGCTCCAAATTTAATAGCATATGTTTATCCCAACTGCCCATTTTGTTGATTCATTTGCGCCCACAAATTATTTCCATAGGACGATCATATCCGTCCAAATGATGGGCCGGTTACAAAAATGGGTTTATCAATTGTGGGGCCTCAATGAGGTGCGCCAAAAATCATTTTAATTAAATGATCCGGAGCCCATTTGTGGGGCCATAATGTAATTAGGTTGTTCCCCCTCAAATTATTTCAATTGTATAATCTGAACCACCCATTGGATGATGTCAGTGACAATCTCTTCAGCTGGTTCTAAACCATTGATCAAGCCTAATGAAAATGTCACCCTTTAAAATACCTTTAAACCGTTGATGTTTTTCACCTCAATGTCGCAGATGAGACCCTTGTTTGGCACGGAACCTAGATCCTGCAATTAAAAGAAATCACAAAGTAAGTCACATTAATCACAAATATTCAATTAAAATCACTAATTTAATAGCCCTTATTTATGAATAATTATAGCCCAATCAGCGATGTTGAGAAGCCATGCAACAGTCCCGAATTTCAGAAATGATATTTGCGAGTTTCCAAGAGCTCGGGGATGCTCCACTCAACAAATCTATAATGTTAGAAGTCTCCCTCCACTATCAAGGGGTCGGGTTGATTTGTCACTAACCACTTAAGATCGTGTAGAAGGGCTTTCACTTCCGCCTCATTGGACTCGCATATCCCAACCAAATTGGAATATGAGAATAAGATGTTACCCTCTGCATATCCAATGAGACCTCCAATTCCTGTCGGACTCGGTTTACCATTGGTGCTACCATCGATTGGGGCAGCTTCCAAGAGGGGGATGGGCAGGGTTTTCTCTTTTCTTCCAAATTATCGTCTGCCAATTCCTCAACAAATCAGCCACCGAGTATGATTCCAAGAGATCACCTGTTTTGCCCAAGCTATAAGATCAGTCTTGATCTTTGATAAGATTTTGGCGATGCTTTACCTTTCTCTTCAAAGATTCTCCTGTTTCTCTCTTCCCAAATGTGCCACAATGTAGCAAACAGAACCAAACTCCAAAGAGATCGACCCGTCTCGTCGAAAGTGGAATTGCGCCAAAAAAGCAGGTTCTTGCGATGGATCTATGGAAAACCCGAGAGACACCAAAACTCCTGATGATCGCCGTCCACACTGACGATGATGAGAGGGGACAATGCAAGAGGATGTGATTTAGGGATTCTTCTACCGCCTTACAGAGGATGCAACTGCTAACAATAGACACCTTATGCCTCTTGAGGCGGTTACATGTGTTTATCCGCCTATGAGCCATTGTCCAAGCAAAAGCTCCCACCTAAAAGGGAGCCGATGATCGCCAAATGATGGAATATTTGGACTCTGAACCATCATCGGGCACTAGCCTGCGGAAGAAGGATCATACAAAGAAAATGCCAGACCTATCAGGGGACCAAATCCGGCGATTCTGACACGCCAGAGAGCAATACTGAGACTCAAGGAGAGATAAAAGATGTGTGAGACCGAGCATCTCCTAATCCTTAAGGTTCCTTTCGAGTTTGATCATCCAGTCTATCCTTCTCCCATCCCTTTTTCTGTCCATATGATCACAAACTGGAGCTTCTCTGTCGGATGCCAACAAATAAAGGTCAGGGAAAACTAGCCGAGAGGAGAGTCCCCTAACTAGAGGTTCAACCAGAAGCGTGTCTTCTCCCCTTTGCCCGCTGACATTCTAACACATGGATTGAAGTAGCATCTTGCGTTGCAAATGGATTTCCATGCTTCGAATCCTTTGCCTGCAACAGGATCTCTGCATTCCCACCCCTCCTATATTTATTGCCAATTATCATGTGCCGTAGAGCCTCCTCTTCATCATACCGCCATAGCCATTTTCCCAATAGAGATAGGTTCCTTAATTTGATTTGACTGATACCCACCCCTCCTCGAGGCTTCAGTTTGTACACCTTCCATCTCATGAGATGCTTCAATCTACGTCTCTCCTCCCTTCCTATAAGAAATCTCTATGCAATTTTTCTATACGTTTGGCTACTTTTGACCGAACTTTGTAAGTTGATAGATAATATACCAGCATGTTCGCCATGGGCGCCTTGATAAGCGTGATTCGCCCTCTAGAGACATATATTGCCTCTTCCAAGAGGCTAACTTATCACCAGGTTCCATAATGAGGCTTTGGGTACTCCATATCCTAACGGCGGGCCTAGTTAAGTTAGTGGCAATTCCCCGCTATTACAACCAAGAATGGCTGCATATTGAGACACCTATGCTGATTCACATTCAACCCTGCTAGGAGGCTTTTTGCGAGGTTAATTTTTAACCTAAAGGGCATTTCAAATCATCTGAAAATTTGCTTTATATTTCTTGTGTGCTCCTCGCTCTCCTGTAAAAAGATAAGAGTGCTTTCGGCAAACTGCAGGTGGGAGATTGTGTGTTCATTTTGACTCGGGTGCAATCCATGAATGAGACCTTTTCTTCGCCTTTGGATAAGAGCAAGCTAAAGGCTTGTGCTGCCATTATGAAGTTGAATGGAGACAGAGGGTCCCTCTGCCTAATGCCCCTCGAGCTTCCAAAGAAGCCAGCTAGAACTCTGTTAACCAAGAGAGAAGGATGCCATAGATCCAATTTTTATTTTACATTGATTTTCACTGTATTAAACATAGATTTGAGCAGTTAATTAGTAGTCATCATAACCCTAGTAAATGGATTTCAATACTATTCTATATACCTCACATATGGTATTTCTATTTGATATTTAAGCATGCAATTCATTTGCAAAGTGGATCCACAGTGCGTAAAACCACCCTAGGCTGAGAAACAGTAGGAAGAAACGTGAGACATTTGGTCCATTCCTTGTGGGTGATCAGTGTCTCTTTTCATTCTTGTCACCTTAGTTCTTGACTTCCTTTTTTCTCGTTATCTGGTGTTCAATTGCCTGATGCTCTTGTTAGGGATTTTCTTACATATGTTTCTCATACAAGATGATGAGGCATTGGAATTTGTAAATTGATTTTATAGCTAAGAAGATCCTGAAATAAGTTTCTCTATACAATGTTGGAAATTTGTTTTCTGTTAGCCTGCCAAAGAATGTATGTTCTGATTTGTTCTGGTACTTGTTTATATTTACATTCTATGTACTGAGATACTATATGGTTTGCAAGCTTGAACTTTGTGTATGTGATCATCCTTGATATATGCCTCCAGTAGAACCCACTGATATATGCATGAAATTTCACGGGAATTGATTTTTTCCGAGGAACAAATACAATCTTCGGATGCACCGGTCGAAATGAGTCAAGGTCGGTGGGAGGGCTGCCTCCGATCGGAAATATATATGCCCGATATTATAAGCATGATTGGCAGATCCCAGCCTGATTTATGTGCCCCATTTGGAGAATCACTCAGGCAGGTGGAGTTCCGGATGATTGAATTCCTCAACAACGTAGTTCTAAGAATTCGAGAAAAACAGAGAACAAGAGATTCATCACTTCATCAAAACGAAGCCAAGGGATTTTCACACCGAAACTCTCAGATTCTGTCCAACTCAATTCCAGACAGAGATGGGCCCACTCTCTCACAGTGGGATTTGCTCTACAGACACCGCCAATGACTTTTGAGGAAAAAGTCTGGGAAGAGAAGGCTCCAATTTGTGACAATGGGAGATAATGAGGCCGAAGATGAGTTCTCTCCTAGAGAAACCAACCATGGGCATTTCACGAAGTAAATTCTCGAAGCTCCTTGTCAATTGGTCTTTTCACTCACGCAATGCCAATCAAGTGTGTTCTCACAGGCCTGCTTGGGTGTAGTCCGGCAATGTTGCATAGGATTTGTATAGATGAATCTGCATCGACAATTTTACGTCATTTACTTAGAACAGGTTGGCAGATCTGCTGAATGATGCTGCACATTTAAGGCTTCTTTAGGCACAAATTGGAGATGCTAAGACCCTTCCGTCTTGGATCTAAATGATTATTGGCCCCACTTACATTCTTCTGGAGTGTTTGGTTTAACTCCATTCAGTCATCAATTTGGTATTTCTGATAAGAGCAGAGTGATGAACAAGGAAATATTGAATGTGATATCTACATGTTGCAAAGCTCCCAACACCAAAAGATGCAGGATTGGAGCTGTCATTTCTTTTTTTTTCATCTTTATTCTTTTGTGTGGAGTTCTGTAGCACAATTTATCAACCCATTTCTCAATTTTGACAATTAACTTAAGAATGCCATTTCTTTTTATTCTGTCTAAAGCCAGTGCTTGATATGTATGTTTATATCCTCGTTGTGAACTTATGTCTTATGATGGCATTCTATTCATCCTGAAAACCAAGGTTACTTGATCCATGTTCTATATTTTTTTCAATTTTCATCTACAAGTCTGAAGCTTAGCGTACGTGCATGGCTCTTACTTTAGGTTGAAAATATGATGTTTGAAAGACTAGAAAGTTCCATTAAGAATGTTGCCAAAAATTATCTTTAGTTCCATTAAGAAAATGATCCTCGTAGAAGAACCCAACTGGAACCAGGATTAGAGCCGGGTAGATTCTTTTTACCTTCTTCATGATTTTTTTCTAAATGATTCATTTAGCCGACCCCAACTAGTTTGGGACAAAGACTTTGTTGAGTTGAGTTGAGTTTCCATTGAAATATAAATAAACAGAGGAACCAAATGAAAAACAGACACAAATTGACAAACACAAGGCTTATGTGGCTTCGCCAAGCACTACAAATATGTTCACAGACTACATGCGAAGAAGCTTATTATATTTCGTTTCTTGTATCAAATCCCAACCTAATTTGAGTACAAAAGTTTCCTCCGATCTTGAAAACTAGTTGATTATATTTTTTGAATGGTAAAGGATTGAAATAATAGAGAAATGAAAATAAGGGAGAACCCCAACCATCGAGAAGATTTCATCATATAGAGAATCAAAGAAATATCATACAAGGAGCAAAAAAGATCAAGGGGGAAGAAAAGGAAAAACTTCCAAATCAGCCATTGAAACCTCCTCCAGAGCTAGCCTATCGGCCTCATTATTATCCGATCTTCTTACATGATGAAATGCAATGGAATAGCACGATCCGAGATCTCATCAATCCACTGCGCAAACTGCCATGATGAGCCTCACTTTCTTTTAACCATCTTACCATGTTCAAAGAGTCACCCTCTGCTATGACCTATTGAAAACTAATTGATTAATATATTAAACTCCTTCGTAAAAGCCAAGAACTTATATGAAATCCCAACCTAATTTGAGTACAAAGTCTCTATTACATTTGGAGGTTTATTCTGCTGATTTTGGTTGGAAAAAGCAAGGGCATGTAACAGTTTCAGTGGAGCTCGAAAGCTAAACTGTCGTTTTTTGCTGTCATTTATCTTATGAATGGGATGTTCGTTAATGAAGGGACTAATACTGTGTCGGAATGCTCTACAAGATCAAAGGTCTTGATTTCACATAAATACAAACCTCCCTATAAGTCCCACCAGAAAATGAATTTTACCACTGATTGATACAAGCGAGTGTCTGGGTACTCTCAGAAGACAAATAGTACATTAGAAGCCGAGAGACTAGAAATAACTGTATAAAGCATTACATTTCAAGTTCAGAGGCTATGTAATACATTATATTATTATTAATGTTCATTCCATATAGAGAAAATAAGAGAATAAAAACACAGGCAGATGGGATCTGCATTTAGTGATAATCCATCAATTATGATTAGACTTTAAAGATAATAATCCAGTGATGGTTTGAATGATGGTGCAAACCAAAAGCAAAGTTGCTGCAATGAGAGCCATGGAACTCCAAGGATTTTTGAAGTAAGTCTGCTTGAGGTTAGAACCCCACTCATGAAGTCTCCTCTTCCTTCTAATGGTGTAATAATCAATCAATTTATAAGTCATAAGAAGTAGTTCATTACCATAGAGAGGGTTGAATCCCATGTCATTTCTAATCTTTTGGATGAATACAGGGACTGACTCATCATTCTTTCTTGTTTCCACCACATTTATACTTCTGATCAACGATGAGTCCTCGGCCGAAATGAGGAGGGCACTCATGAAGTCGATATAGGAACTCACTCGGTGGTTTGCTTCAGGATGAAGATACTCAAAGGCCGCAATATTGAGGAGCACTGATTCAGTGGAAGAGTGGATTCGGAATGCAGGGAGCGTGAGGACACCATTTTTGAAACTAATTCCATCGAGCTTTTCCATTTTACTCTTCTTCAACTCAACTTGGGCCTTTTCGTAAAGAGTGCTCGCAGACGGAATTTGATATGGACCCCAGAGCCCAATAATTTTTTCCTGCTTTTGTCCACTCACCACTTGACAAATTAAGTCCAACAGGTGCAGACCTTTGTAGAAGCCTAAATCTATGGATTCGTCCAGTGGAAAGACAAATTTGGCATTTGCAAAGAATTCGACCACAATTTCATTTATGCACTTATTAGCCTGCATGTTGAAGTTTGAATGTGAGTTCCTTCCTGCCCTAATTCCCGAGTCTAGACCCCTAACCCCATTGGTTCATTTTATTTTCATTCATTTTTTCACAGGTTAGTTGGAGGCGTTGGATCGAGGTCCCATTCTTCCATCATCTGGCAATCTTGGCCTCTCCTCAAGTCACCGCTTTTGCTTAAACGGTGGCGAACAACGGAATCAATACCTATGATCGTCTCAAAAGGAGAGTCCATCTTGTCAATCAATGCATTTTATGCAAGAAGAGCGATGAGTCCCTAGATCTTTATTTGTTCATTGTCCTTTTATGCAGTACTTGTATGTCATCATCAAAAGTTTTATATAGGATTGGGTCTTTCACAGATCCATCAAGAAGAAGATTCTACATTAGAGCTTCAGTCCTTTCGGTAAATATGGGTGGATCCTTTGGAAATTAGTTCCTTTTGCTTTGATTTCGCATCTATGGAAGGAAAGAAACAACTGCATTTTTAAATAAGAAGACAAGTCGTGTGAGGCTTGTAACGGAAATTAGGATTGATCATGTCTCATGATGAGGAAAAGCTAACATAGTATTATATTATGCCATGGGAGAGATTCAAAGAAATTGGAGCACACTCGCCAATGAGAAAGGGAGGAATATTGAAATTGCCCCGAGATGGCATCCACCATCCGTTAGGTGGGTGAAGTTTAATTTTGATGAGGGTTCTAATCGTAGACCAGGCCGAGCAGGTATTGGCGGTCTTTTTTGTGCTAGTAGCGATCACACAAAATTCTCTTTCTCCAGTCCGGCTGGGGTGTGCAACTCTAACATGGGGGAAGCGACAGCCCTCCCATGGGGTTTATGACGGTATGTGGGTTCGATGGCGGAGCCCCTAATTATTGATGGGGATTCGGCAATCGTGTCGGCGTGGTCTTCCAAAAAGTCTCTTGGCCCCTGTAAGTTGGGTACCATAATATCTGAAATCCTAGATCTAGCATTGATTATTTGCTCGGAATTCATTCATATGAAGCGGTCTTCAAATGAGCGGGCCGATGAACTTGCGAAAGGCGGGGTAGATAAGGAAGAGATGGTATTGTTCGACTCGAGGTAATATTAAATGCATGCGCTTGCTGAGCGGACTGCAAGGTAGTTAAGCGTCTATCGCTGCAGGGGGTAGCAATGTAATCTTAGTGGCGGATGACTCGTCCCCTTTCATTGTATTTTGGTTTCCATATTAATACATAGTCACTTTAAAAAAAAAAAAAAAAGTCTTTAATTTGACTTTTTTCCCTCTAAAAGTAAAAATATTTGACTGAATGATAATTAATTGATTATTAGTAAGGCAAGATAAGATTTATACTTCTATGAGTGACAAGGCTCCAGGGTTTGTATAGGATAAAGCAATTGGTTTTAATCTATTACACCATTCTATATTACTTTATCGTGTGTTGACAGTTAGCGAGATTGAAGATTTGTTAACTAGAGTGGGTGTAACTAGGGCTGCACAAAAAACTGGCCAAACCGATAAACAAAACCGAACCGGGCGTTTTGGTTCGGTTCGGTTCGGTTTTTTTAGGCATTGGCTCGGTCACGGTTAAGACTTTTACCGAACCGATCCCATCGGTTTTTGAGTTTTAATCCGAGAATGACTGGAGAGGAGGTACCTAAGAGGGATATCTTTCGCTATCTTGGTTCAATTCTACATAAGGAAGGAGAGATTGAAAAGGATGTTAACCATAGAATAAGAGCAGGTTGGTTGAAGTGGAAGCTTGCCTCAGGAGTTCTGTGCGACCGTAAAATCCCTACCAAGTTGAAGGGAAAGTTTTATAAGACAGCTGTGAGGCCAGCTATTCTGTACGGCTCAGAATGTTGGGCCACCAAGAAGCAGCATGTGCATAAGATGAGTGTAGCGGAGATGTGAATGCTTAGATGGATGTGCGGCCACACAAGGCAAGATAGAATTAAAAATGAAGACATTCGTAAAAAGGTGGGCATGGCTCCAATTGAGGAGAAGATGAGAGAGCACCGCTTAAGATGGTTTGGACATATCCAACGTAGGCCTTTGGATGCTCCTGTGAGAAGAGGCGACTCGTATCAAATTGATGGAGTAAAAAGAGGTTGGGGCAGACTGAAAACAACTTGGGTAGAAACATTGAGGAAGGACTTGATAGCTAGGAACATAACAGAGAACATGACCTTGGATAGGATAGAATGGATGAAAATGATCCACGTAGAAGAACCCAACTAGAACCAGGATTAGAGCCGGGTAGATTCCTTTTACCTTCTCAACCCTAGATATAAATGCAACATAAAAGCCTCATTTGAGGGATAGATAAACTTATTTAACTACTTGATTTGGATCTGTATTAAAGCTGAACCAAAAACCAGATAAACTGTGAACCAAACCAAACCGACCTAGTCAAAATCGGTTCGGTTTGGTTCGGTTATTCCCCCATCGGTTCGGTTACGGTTTGGATTTTCTCCAAACCGATGGGATCGGTTCGATTCAAAAAACCTCCCTCAACTGAATCGGACCAAACCGTGTGCAGCCCTAGGTGTAACTAGAATAGCTTTTTGTGTGGGGCAACCTTTCTCTCTTTCAATTTTTGTTTGTCATCTAGTAATTGTTCATTAACGTCTCAAAAGAAAAACGATAAAGCTAAGGGCAATAAACTTTCAATAGTATTTGATGTCCTTTGTCAGGGTTAATGCAGAACCGTTAGGGGCTGTTGGGATACCCGGATTTTAAAATCTCGGATTTCTTCAAAATTGTAGCTAAGAGACAAGAGAAGAAGCGGACCAGCCGTCGTTTTTGACTTCTCGCCCTCCTTTCCGACAGCAAGAGAGTAGCAGATCCTCCCATTTGCCCAGGTTTTGGAAATCTCAGGATGCAGTAGAGATTACTAAAACCTGGTTTTCTTACTTAAAATCCAGGAAACGCTGCCAGGACAGCGGCAACAGCTTGATTATGAACCATCTTTTACACTGTTTTCAAACTAAAAACCTGGATTCTAAAATCCGCATATCCAAACGGCCCTTTAATGAATGGATCTAAGTTGACGGTGGAGGAGGCCTTTAGGGCATTTGGAGGAACTTTATTGGTTCGAGTGGTGTATTAAGCCTTGGTTTGGCAAGTCGGGAATTTCTTTGCCTCTCTGTGGAGAATGAAGATGGGGCTGGGAGCCCTCTTTCTCTTGAGATGAGGTGGAAGTTTTTCTTTCAACATTTGTAAGGATGACATTCTCATGCCTGATAGCCTGATGGCATTCTTCTTCTCCTCCATCAATACTTTTGGGAGGTATTGGAAGTTGATATCATATCAATCTTGAAGTTCTTTTACTCCATTGGCCGTCATTTAAAATTTTCTTTACCTCCCCTTAACCCAAAGTCACCTATTTGCCTGAATTTGGCCCAACTTGTGGGGGCTAAAGGCTTTGGTGAAAGGAGAGCCCTTCGCACTAGATATGTATTGGGTCATCAGGTTGCACCTAATCAAAGTGTCTTTGTTGGGGGTGGCAAATTTGAGATGGTTTTGTGATGCTAGCCAGGTTTGTGATGCAACTCACAAGTTGGGTTCTGCAGCTTTGACCATTATAATTGATCTGAGGTGGAAGTGGATATGGTAGTGTATGTCATTTGTATTTTTCTGTTCTAATCATCGGTGGCTAGTGGGCTACCTTGACGTCTTGGTATTCGTGCCAAGCGATTCCCTATCGCCTTTTCTTTTCACCCCCGATGTTGAATTCATCAACTCTATATTTGGGAGTGGCAGTGCGCAACCTGCTTCAAAGCATTGAGGTCGCAGTTGGTGGTCCAAATGGTCGTTCACGTTCGCCACTGCTTAGCCATATTTGCAATGGACTGAACATCTCTGATCAAGGTGGGCATGATTCACACAATTGATAGGCACAGATCTTGTTCAGGATTTTGCTAATTCCCTTGGTGTATTACCTTCTACTCCAAGTGGGTGGTTTTGCTTTCTAGTCTCTCTCAAAGAGGTGCAGGTTGCCACTATCCCGTGTTCTATATGATGGGTCAGTTTTTATTTTTTCATCGATTTTCACTCACTAATAAATTGAGCAGTTAATTAGCAGTCATCTTGGCCCTTGTACATGGATTTCAATGCTATTCTATATACCTATGTAATATGTTATTAAGTGTGCCAATTATTTGCAGAGTGGATCAGCAATATGTAAAACCATCTTCCCTATGCTGAGAAACAGAGGTAGGAAGAAGCGTCTTGGTCTATTCCTTGTTGGTGATCAGCATCTCTTTTCATACTCGTCACCTTTTTTCTCGTTTTCTGGTGTTCAATTGCCTTATGCTCTCGTTAGGGATTTTCTTACCTATGTGGCTCATACAGACCGACAAGGCATTCGAATTTGTATATTTGATTTTATGGTGAAGAGATCCTGAATCAAGTTTCTCTGTATCATGTTGAAAATTCGTTCTGTCAGCTCGCCAATTAATCTAATGTTCTGGTACTTGTTTATATTTTCATACTATTTAATGAGATACTATATGGTTTGCAAGCTTGAACTTTGTATATGTGTTCATCCTTATTCTATGCCTCCAGTAGAACCCACCGATATATGCGTGAAATTTCGCAGGAATTGAATTTTCCCGACGAACAAATACAATCTTCGGATGCACTGGTCGAGATGAGTCAAGGTCGGTGGGAGGGCTGCATCCGATCAGAAATATATATACCCAATATTATAAGCATGATTGACAGATCCCCACCTGATTTCTGTGCACCGTCTGGAGAATCACTCCGGCAGGTGGAGTTCCGGATGATCGAATTCCTTAACAACGTAGTTATAAGAATGCGAGAAAAACAGAGAACAGGAGCTTCATCACTGCATCAAATTGAAGCCAAGGGATTTTCACACCAAAACTCTCAGATTCTGTCCAACTCAATTCCAGACCGAGATGGGCCCACTCTCTCACTGGGATTTTTTTTTTAAAGATGACCAATTGTATTTATATTCAAACCATACTTACATAGAGACTTACATAGAGAAGGGACCACGAGTCCCATTAGAAGCTAAGAGACTAGAAATAACTGTATAAAGCATTACATTTCAAGCTCAGAGGCTACAAAACATGATATTATTATTATTGTTCATTCCATATAGAGAAAATCAGAGAAAAAAACACAGGCAAATGGGATCTGCATTTAGTGATCATCCATCAATTATGATTAGACTTTAAAGATAATACTCCAGTGACGGTTTGAAAGATGGTGCAAACCAAAAGCAAAGTAGCTGCAATGAGAGCCGTGAAAGTCCAAGGATTTTTGAAGTAAGTCTGTTTCAAGTTAGAACGCCACTCATGAAGTCGCTTCTTCCACTTCTTCCTTCTAATGATGTAATAACGATTCAAGTTACCAGTTATAGAATGTAGTTCAACACCATAACCAGGATTGAATCCCATGTCATTTCTAATCTTTTGGATGAATACGGAGACTGACTTATCATTGCTTCTGGTTTCCACTACATTTATACTTTTGATCAACAATGAGTCCTCGGCCGAAATGAGGAGGGCACTCATGAAGTCGATATAGGAACTCACTCGGTGGTTTGCTTCAGGATGACAATACTCAAAGGCCACCATATTGAGGACTACTGATTCAGTGGAAGAGTGGATTCGGAATGCAGGGAGGGTGAGGACACCATTTTTGAAACTAATTCCAACGAGGTTTTTGGTTTCACTCTTCTTCAACTCAACTTGGGCCTTCTCGTGAAGAGAGCTCGCAGACGGAACTTGCTCCAAATCCGAGAGCCCAGTAAAAGTCATCTGCTTTTGTCCACTCACCACGTGACAGATTAAGTCCAACAGGTGCAGACCATAGTAGAAGCGTAAAAATAAGGGTCGGTTTAGTGGAAAGACAAATTTGGCATTTGCAAAAAATGCGAACACCGTTTCATTTATGAACCTATTAGCCTGCATGTTGAAGTTTGAATGTGAGTAAATAACTACTAAACACTTCTTTTATAACAGTGATATTATTATCATCACAGAAAATGGTAAGAAAAAAAATTAAATTTTTCTTAAATGATTAACATGTTCTTGAAGGGTGATAAAAAGGAATCGTTTTTGGTTTCTCTAAGCTATTGAGTATACCATAGTTTGTGAGTCAAAATGAGACCATCTTGCTAATTAATGTCCATACATAAAACAAACTATGATGTGAGTCTCTCGTCTGTGTTGGTGTCGTCTAGTCCCATGGAGATTACTTTCTCACTCTTGAAAATTAGCTCATGAATCTGCTGTGCAAATCCGATCCGATCGTGCACAAATTAACAGAAAAGTAAAACATAAAACAAGCCACAAGATGAACACCAAGATTTACGTGGTTCGGCTAAGCCTACATCCACGGACGAGAAACACCATCTTCCACTATAAGAAAAAAATATACAAGAATTACAATTGATTAAACCCAAAACTCACAAACTCGCAACCCTTTCCTACTCACAAACTCGCAACCTTTTCCTTGCTTCTCTCAACCAAGACACATGAGAATGACCCGAGAAGAAACCCAAGAAGAACCTAAAAGTACAATCCGAGAAGAAAACCAGAGAAAACAACTCTCGCCGTCTCTCTCTCTCTCTCTCTCTCTCTCTCCTTTGGCCTCACGCCCAAGCTACTCTTGAAGTCGACCACACTTGTGTCGTTGATGAAAGAGGGATTTTATACTAGGTTTTTCCGAAACCTAAAACCTAAAGTTCCTTTTCTTTTTTGCCTCTTGCTTCCAACCGACCATGGAAAATAAGGTTGCTTTGCCAACAATCTCCACCTTACAGCCACCTAAAGATTTTCTAATGATGTCGCCATTGGTCCATTGTTGCCGCAAACTGTTGTTGGCCTTATGAAGTACTAGCTACATGGCCCTCGAATCATCCCGATTCTGACTCTTTCTGATTCGATCAACATGGCCAATTCACATGTATAGCAGCCAACCCGATGACTCGCCTAGTCAACCCTGGATAGGGATCTCGATCCATCCTCCCCAACACAATTATTGTCACATTTTCACCAACGTTTGCAGCTTGATAACCTATGTCTTTACCAACTACGAAAGCGACAATATGTGTGCACACAATACCACTTTGTATCCAACTAACCATTGAGATCTCATGAACACTAGTCACAGTGTCCCCAACCATACGATATAATCCGCCACACTTCTCTCTTTTCATTAGAACCATACACCCGCATGTGATTTTCAAGGATACACATGCAGTTGAATACCTACAATCCCAGGGTCTAACCGGCCAAGCGATACTAGATTCCTCCGCATTCACATCACCCAAAGTACGAAAGACTCCATCGAACATCTTGATCTTAATTGTCCCAACTCTCGTGACGTCACAAGTGGACCCATCACCTAAGGACACTACACTGCCTTTGTCTCCCGGAACGTATCAAAATATTCTCTCCTAAGGCATACATGAAAAGAGCACCCCAAATCTAGAATCCACTCATCATGAGAAGAAGTATGATTACTTGTGGAGACTATGAGAACGTCTCCAACCTCTTCGCTCTATTTATCTATCACGGCTACCACCGTATTCATTGTACCAATGAGCAACTGGTCAGCTCACTTCGGACAATCTTGCTTGATGTGGTCGTATTCCGTGCAAGGATAATATTGCATGCCCTTTTCACTTACCCTGGATCTTTACCTACTGGTACTGGATTCCTTCGCATCTTTGGGACATACACCACACCACCAAAGATACGAACCACTCTATCGAACAAGTAGACCCGTCACGTAAGGACACTACACATGTCCTTGTCTCATTGAATGTATCAAAATATTCCCTCTTGGAGCATACATGAGTACCTATAGAGACTGTCAGAACATTTCCAACCTCTTCGCTCTACTCATCTGCTATGGCCATCACCGTATTCATAGCAGCAATGTTCGACTGGTCAGCTCGCTTCGGACAATCTTGCTTAACGTGGTCGTGTTCCTTGCAACGATAATATTTCACGCCCTTTTCGTTGACCATGAATCTTGACCTGCCTTTTCCAGATCCCCTGCCAGACTACCTTTCTCTTTGATTTCCACCTTCGTACAATCCCGCTTAATGTAGCCATGTTCCATCCGACAAGAGCGACGCCTGACTTCCTCTAACTTTATTGTGTCCTTACCAAACAATCAAGTTGTACCTGGTTGTCATACAAATGAGGAAGCGAAATAAGAAGCAAAAGGCTTTGTCTTCTTCCTTCAACTTTTCATCAACCTTGTAGAGTTGATCCACAAGCTCGTTGAACACTGTAATATGTTACAGAAAATTCCCGCTTTCCTTCATCTTCAGCCCATACAACCGTCGCTTCAGATACAATCCGTTGGTTTAGCTTTTTAACATGTAAAGTTTTTCCAACTTGTCCCATAAGGCCATAATTGAGGCACTTCATCTTCTTCTATAACGTTAAACATAATGTTATCTGCCAGGCATTGCTGAATCGAGCTGATCACCTTCGACTCAATGTCTTCCCACTCTGCATCCGTCATCTTTTCCGTCTTTCCATCTCTTCCCTTTAACGCCTTAGCCAATCCTTGTTGAACTAGAATGTCCTTCACGTCATCTTCCATAGCCAAAAACCCACCCCTCTCTCTCTCTCTCTCATAACTTGTTTTATTGTAATTTTGTTCTGTGAAATGTCTCTAATCAACGGTAATCGGCTCTCAGTTTAATTTGTGTTCGGAATAACTATTATGTGAATTAATATGGAGACTGGGATCAATGTTTGGAATAGACACGCTAGTTTAGCCTAAAATGTGAACCAGGCCCGGGCTCGGCTTGGTCAGGCTCGCGAGCTTTAGCGAGCTCGGGTTATATTACCCTCATCTTCCCTGGACAGCCCTACTATTGTAATTTGACTACTTTTTTTACACTATAGGGGGTGGTCATAGTAACAAATGGGGTTTCAAAAATGAAGTGACATATTTTGCGCCCCCCCCCCTTTCACTCCCTGGACAACCCTTTTAATGTATAAATTAATATATAATATATATATTTAAATAAATTAAATTCTTAACGAGCCGAGCCGAGCCTGGCCTAAATTAGGCTCGGCTCGTTAAGCTTAACGAGCCTGGTGAGCCGGCTCGGCTCGGCTCGTTAAGGATTCGAGCCGAGCTCGAGCGAGCCTCCGAGCCCAGCCAAAATTGACACCCTTAGTTTTAGATTAGATGGTGAAAAATCTAACAATAAGGAATTTCATCTTAGGCCGTGTTTATGATGGAAAATATTTTCTTGCCATTATTTTTTTAAATTTCTACTGTTTAGAGGGAAATAATATGATTATGGTTAATTTAGAGGGATATCATCATAAATGGAAGTTTTTCTTAATAAAAAAAAAGAGAAAGAAGTATTTTTCAAACTTT
This sequence comes from Tasmannia lanceolata, assembly GCF_043159265.1. NCBI lineage: Eukaryota > Viridiplantae > Streptophyta > Magnoliopsida > Canellales > Winteraceae > Tasmannia > Tasmannia lanceolata. Next base: position 55,694,906 of record NW_027518714.1, read on the forward strand.
TCCAAACAGGTCCGTACTGTAGTCATGAAAAAGTGGATGGTATGATTGCAAGTGGATGGTCCGTACTATGTCTCTCGTTTACCAAGAATAACTCTAAAATATTCAAAAAATTTAGCTGTTATACAGGTAGTGTCTGTGTATTTTCCCTATGGATGAATCATGACAAAAAAAGATTTTCAGAACATGGCCCAGCAGATAAATGGTTAAGATCATTTTAGGCCCCACCTATAATTTTAGGTGATGTAATTTAGGATTTCTTGTAAATTACCAAAATACCCTTCCTTTCCTTCTCTTCATTAATGAGAGGGTAGACGTGAAATTGATGAGGGATGGAAATCCCTGCAAAAAACAACATTAGTCATGACCATTGACCAAGGAGACCAGAGTAGAAAAAGATAATTCATAAATAGACTCGAGGGGGCTGTCCCAGGTAAGAAAAGGGGGTGAATATATAACTTTCCAAAAGGGTAAAAACCCAGTTGGCAAACAGAGAAAAAAAGGACGTTGCAAGAGTGAGATTCTCAGCAGATGAAATAAAAAAACAAATGCTGAAACCATAAAAATAAGATAGAAAACTCATCTGCTTCTGCCTATTTGTTTGTTCAAATGATGTTTGTCTGATCTGCCTTTAGAATCCAAATTTCATCTCCCCCCCCTCTCTCTCTCTCTCTCTCTCTCTGCGTTTTCCACCCATTTTCGTCTCCTACTTCAGACCAGATACCAATAGAAGATTTCTAGATTCATCAGATCTGAACAAATGAGCAGAATTTGTGAAGAACTCAAGTTGGAAAACTAAGGAGATTGTTTTTTTGTTGATATTTATGAGAAGAAAAGTCGTTTACCTCAAAAGAAAGTTGCTTTTTTGGATTTCTTGAAGCGATTCTAGTGAAATTGGATTTTTTAGGATTTTTTTTTAAACAAATGGCTAAAGAGAAGCTCAGTTCAAAAGGTCCAGCATGGTAAATTTTTCCCTATTTTTTTTCTTCCTCTTCTTTCTTCTTATTCTTTTCTTTGAAATCTATTGATTTGTGGTACAACCTATTTAGGCTGTGGGCCATCTAATGGACAGTTTGGATCATCCCACGGTGCCGGCCATACCCCCCTCAACAAAATTCAGTGATAATATTTTCCAAAATAAACTACTGTTTGAATTTGCAGGTGACCCGCGGGTTGACCCAGCCCACCCGCGGGCCGCGCGGGTCACCAAAATTCTGACCCGCAAAAATGCGGGTCATCTCCTGACCCGACCCGTGTGACCCGCACCCGCATCACCCGCGGGTTGACCCGGCCGGACCCACCCGTTTGCCAGGTCTACTGTTATTGGTGAAGTCTGATCTCAGTTTTTCCCTTCATCATAACGTGTCTCAAAACCCTATATACAGGGTGTGATATCAGGAGCAGCCGTGAGGGGTTGTGAGGGCTTTTTATTCTCTTCTTCAAATAGTGGAATCGTTGGCTTATTGCTCAGCTGTGGATGTAGCCCATATCATACTGGGTGGACCATGTAAATCTATGTGTTTTATGTGTGAATTTTCATTTATCTTTTGCATATCGTTATTCTGCTTCGTTGTTAATTCCTAACACATGCTGTACCCGTTACTGAATTTTATCAAGGTAGTGTACAACACTTTACTATACTAAATCCTCTTCATTGGCTGTTGATAGCTTTTTCGGAATTGATCGCCCATCCTACTCAAGCAATTGATGCACTTCACTTAGCAGGTACTTTTTGATGCACTAACATATTCAAAGAAGTAAAATAGTGCACCAACAAACAGGCAGTTCATTATGAAGGTTTAACATATCTATGAAGGTTTAACAAACAGGTCTCTCAATAATGAACTACTCTCAACAAAAATTAGTTTTCCATTTGTTAGTGAGGGACCTTTTTGTCCCTGGAGTTAATTGTGGTTAAGGTTTCTTAAGAGAACCTGTAAATACTCTCTTTGAAGGCTTTATCGGGATTAGAAAGACTCACCAAAACCATTTCTGCCCTAGGAGAATAAATTTGTGTGGAAGGAGAGAGGGAGAACAAAGGTGGAATGCTCTACAAGATCAAAGGTTTTGATTTCACATACATACATGACTCACTATAAGACTCTCTCTCTCTCTCTCTCTCTCTCTCTCTCTCTCTCAGAAGACAGATGGTACATTAGAAGCTCAGAGAGCATAGAAAGAACTATAAAAAGCATTACATTTCAAGCTCAGAGGCTATAATACATGACTTTATTATTAATGTTCATTGCAAAGAGAATATTAGAGAATAGAAGCACAAGCAAGGGATTTGCATTTAGTGATCATCCATCAATTATGGTTAAACAACTATAATGATTGTAATGTAGGGATGGTCTGAATGAGGGTGCAAACCAAAAGCAAAGCTCCTACAATGAGAGCTAAGAAAGTCCAAGGATTTTTGAAGTAAGTCTGCTTGAGGTTAGAACCCCACTCATTCACTTTTTCGTTCTCATGATGAAATAGTCATTCAACTCCTGATTTATATCATATAACCTACCCTTATATTTAGGTTTGAATCCCATGTCATTTTAATCTTTTGGATGAATATGGGGACTGCCTCATTACTCCATGTGGTTTCCATGACATTTATACTTCTCATCAACAAACTCACTTGGTGGGTTGCGCCCGCATGAAGATGCTCAAAGGCCACAAGATTGAGGAGCACTGATTCAGTGGTAGAGTGGATTCGAAATATAGGGAGACTGAGGACACCATTTTCGAATATAATTCCATTGAGGTTGTCGGTTTCACTCTTCTTCAACTCAACTTGGGCCTTTTCGTAAAGATAGCTCGCAGAAAAAAAAAAAAAAAACAATATAACTTTCAACAATGTCAAAAGCTGGTTCTCTTTCAGAAACATTGTCATTTCGTTGTCCAGTCTCCATCTGCCAAGTTAAGTCCAAAAGGTGCAGACCTTTGTAGAAGTTAAAATCCATGCTTGGTTGGAGTCGAAAGACAAATTTGGCATCTAGAAAGAAGCAGAACACTAGTCTATTTAAGAACCCATTAGCCTGCATGTTGAAGTTAGAATATGAGTAAATTAAACACTTCTTTTATAATAGTAATGTTATTATCATCAAAAAATTGTAGCACGTCTAAAGAATGAATATCCTGCTAGGAAAGGATCGGTGTTCATATTCATTTCAGTGCTTTTGTTATAGTATAACGACGACTAGAGTCTGGCCATCCTGAGTGATAAACACTGCTAAATCTCAGTTCAGTATTGCCCTACATATGCGGCCGCGGGTTACCAGAGAAGGGAGTTTCATATCAATATCTATAACCTTTAGGGTGATAAAAAGGCCTCTTTTTTGGTTTCTCTAAGCTCTTGATTATCCAATAATTTGTGAATCAAAATGAGACCATCTTGCTAATTAGTGTACATTCATAAAACAAACTATGATGTGAGTCTCTCGTCTGTATTGGTGTGGTCTAGTCCATGGAGATTACTTTCTCGCTCTTGAAAATTAACTCCTGAATAAATGGTATTTTTATCATCTATCTATATCTATAAAGCTAAATGTGGTAAGCTGGGGTCTCGCCACGTGGCACCATGAAATTTAAAAACGCTTGCATTCCCTAATTTAGCACCCCCAGGTGGCATCCCGAAATTTAAGAATGCTTGCATTCTTTTATTTAAAAACGTATTTTTTTTAAGGATGATACCGCAAGGAATTCCAAAAGTTGCTCTTTCCAAATTACATGACACGTTTCCCCATGCCTTATTCAATAAATTATCGATATTTATATTGTTGACAATTTATCTGTGACTGATTTGGTTAGATGACCCATCTTATTTTTCTCCATTGCCGTCTCAAACACGTTTCATATTCCTAAGCAAGAGTCAAAACCCAAACGACAGTTCTCTTTCCCTCTATTCAATAGATACGCCCCGTGCATCGTGCAACAAGTGTTCTCATTAAAATAGCTTCTCCCCAATAGTTTGACTACTTTTTTGGCTCTCTCCTCTACACGTGGCATGTATCTATTGATTGTGTTAGTAATGACAACGGTATTGCATTTTTCTGCTTGTGTTCTTCTACTTATTATTCTTCCTCTTCTTGCTAGAGACCTAATTCAGACTAAAGATTAGAGTCCAGCCCATTTGAAATTATTTCTTCTAGAAGACTATGAAGAGTTGGACGAGGGAAAGCTTTTAGGTTATTCTAATAAAAAATCCAAATAAAATTTTCCGGTAAAGATCAAATTTACTACTCTTAATTTTTATTTTTTTTTACTGATCTTAAGGTTTTTCTCCTCTTATTTTACTTTTGCCAGTCTTGAAAACCCAAAATTTATTTTCCGCTAAAGAAAATTTTTACTACTCTTGAATATTTTTTAGTTGTCCTTTATTTTTTATCGCTCTTATTTGAATTTTACCGTTCTTAAAGATCGTGAATAAGTATTTTCGGTATAATAAAAATTTATCTCTCTAAAATACTTTTTCATACTCTAATTAAATATTTTACTACCCTTAAATTATTTTTAATGCTCCTATTTTTTGCCAAAACTTTATAAGTAAACATTTAGGATGCTAAATTTATTTTTACTATTTTTATAGCTTATCCGAGCTTTCTAACAAAGATAAAATCATTTTGTCGCTAGGTCTTCATTTTTACTAATATTTCATTCCTGTGGCACTTGATTTCCCCCCTCCTTTGAAGACTTTCTCCAACATCTGTTTCCCACAGCTATTTTCGGCAACCTTTTTCCTACGACTTGAACTGGTTAGTTTGGTTCTTTGAATCTTTTCTAATTATTATTATTATTATTATTATTATAATTATTGGTAATTCAACTATGGGTTTTGACTTAGGGATGGAAGTCGGGCCAATTTTGGGGAATTCGGGTTGAGCGTTTACCTTAAAATCAAGTTGGGTTCAGCTTGATTCCAATTCATTTTTAGAAAGCTCAACCCGAGCCGTTGGGGGTTCCACACAAAAGCAAAGATCCCATATCGGAAAACTCAGAAGACGTGGATGGGCTTATAAGGGTTTGGGTCCTTTGGGAACCCTCCTCTTAACGGCTAGCTTTTAAAGGTGAGTTCTACTCGGGTCCCAACAAGTGGTATCAGAGCTAGGGCATGGTAACCCCAGTGTACCCTTGAGGATGGAGGAAATCCCTCAGGGAAGATCTCGGTAACCACGATGTACCTTCAAGGACAGTGAAATCCCCTCGGAGAAGATCTCGTAGTTCCCATGTTGCCGCCGCATAGAGGGGCGAGATTGTCCATGTTGCTACCGCATTGTGTTGGGGGGGGGGGGGGGGGGGGGGGTTGGTGGTGTTGGGGTTTCAACGCAAACGAAAAGATCCCACATCTGAAAACTCAGAAGATACCGTTGGGCTTATAAGGGCTTGTGCACCCTCACCTTAACGGCTGGCTTTTAAGGATGAGTTCTACTCGGGTCCCAACACGAGGTCTCCCTGGCTGCAGTAGCAACAGCTGTTTATACAATGGGTTGAACAAAGTGACCGAGGCGTTGACGGCGATAGCAAAAGATGAACATCAATATGGAGACGGCCTTAATGATTGTTCGTAATGGGCCTACCATTTCACATACATATGTTATGTAGTTTTTGTTTTTGTACCTTTGCCGTCCCTCAGCCCCTCTGCTACCTTTTCTATCTATCATTAGAAGTAGGGAGGCCGTCGATCGATGAATTGAGAAAGATAGGACCGGGGATTCCATTTCCATAGGGAAAGCTATCGACGGTCACATTGGGATGGGAACAGATGGGAAGTATGCCCCGGTTTGATTCTTGTTCGGATGAGACGGCAGTGAGCAATCTATAGAGAGCAAGGCACCCGTATTTTCCCTAGATCCTAAAAATGATCGGTGGGAGAGAGATTTGAGAGGGATCGAGTATGGAGAATATCGAAAGCTCACTTTTATTTTTATTTTTTTTCCTTTCCTAGCTGTACAGCTTATATTTACTATGGGTACTCACATTCTTTTACATTTTTTGATTGTTCTTGGCAGATTTTTTATAGTTAAAATATCTTTTTACATCAGGTATTACATTTTCTGATTAATTCCTCAATTATCAAAACCAGTAATGTTCACATTTGTACATGTTTTGTTCAACGGTATAATCGAAAATGAACCCTTCACAAAAGGAAGTTGTTGGTGTGGATGCTAGCCCATTAAGGGGACTTCCTACCCCATAAACACTCCGGTAATTTTGTTCTTTTGATCCATTCATGACAATCCAATTTTTTTATATGATAATTTGTTAAATGCATTTATTTCATTTCTATGATGACACTTCCTATATCCTACGTTGATTCTCGATTTTTCCCTAACAATCTCAAAAATTATGGAAGGCAATTACCTCTTAGTCCCTGTTTGGATTGCAAGAATTTTCTGAAAAAGTTTAGAAAGGAAAAATATTTGTAAAAGTTCCTACTTTGTTTACATGAAAAAAGATGACTTGAACCAATCCTATACAAATTTTACATAGAGGGGTCTTCAACTTATGATAATATACCTTTAAATTAACTATAATCATATCATTTCACTCTAAATCATGGAAAAAAATTCCAATATAACCATAATCATATCATTTCCAATAATTTTACCGATCCTGTTTTTGTATCTTCCTCTGTTTGTTTTCTTTTGTCTTCATGACCGTCTTGGTCGTGGATTTTTTTTAATGAAATCTCACCATTTCAAAAGAAGAAGAAGAAATTTTCCAAAGATTTTCCATCAGAAATATTTTTCTTGCAATCCAAACATGGTCTTAGGGAAGATCGTTTTCAAATGGTAAAGGAGACACTTTTGCACTTTTATTTAATATTTTTCAAGTAAGTGTATGGATAGTCGTTCGAAAGTTGCTCCTCAAATGTTGGGACAATGTGACGAAATAGTTCTGTTTAGGTAGTGAGTTTGTATATTTAATCTTTAGCGGTAAAAGATTGAGGAATAAAATTTTCAAGTTAGTATATAGAAAGTCGTTCGAAAGTTACTCCTCAAATGTTAGGACAATGTGAGGAAAGAGTTTCTGATTAGGTAGTGAGTGAGAGATGGGTAAAAGATTGCAGAATAAATTTGATCTTTAGGCCATGTCTGGCAGCCAGGAATTTTTTTTTCATGATAAATCGATGGCTCCAAGTGGTGAGAGATGGGTAGTGCAGTGGGAGAAGGAGAGAGATTTGAGAGGGCATGATTGAAATGAGCCTGAGAAGTGGAAAAAAATCAGGAAAATGTTTATCCTATTTTTACTAGAGTTTTTTTTTTCTTGGCTTTTAGCTATATATTACCATCACATGGAGACACTAGGTTCCTAATTTTTGTTTTTTGATTTTTAGCCACTTCACCCTCATCTCCACTTGGAGAAACCGATTTATCAAGAAAGAAAAAAAATTCATGGTAGCCAAACATGCCCTTAATGAAAATATGTATTCGGATTTTTAAGAGCAGTGAAAAACGCTTTATGAGCAACAGAATTGATCTTTTGGGAGAAAATATATTCAGATTTTTTTTGGAGCATTCAAGGCTAAGAGCAGTAAATAAATAAGAGCAGTAGAAATTTTTAAGAGCAGTAAATTTGATTTTTTTTTTTTTTTTTTTTGTGGCAAAACAAAATTGGGTTTCTTAAGAGGAACAAAACTTGGCTCCAGACCGGTCTAGAGAAACTTCCTCCAACCCCTCTAATAGCAAGGGGTGTGGAAATATCAAATCCATGTAACCGTACATGGATTTGATATTTCCACACCCCTTGCTATTAGAGGGGTTGGAGGAAGCAGCTCCAGACCGGTTTGGAGCCAAGTTTTATACTCTTATGAGTGATAAAACTTAGGAGCAACAATAAATTTAGAAGCATATAACTGATTTAGAAAGTTATTTGTTTTAAAATCATTTCCTTCTCTTCTTTTTTCTGTTCTTATTCATCTTCTTTCACATTTTTTTTTTTCATGTGTTGTTTCTGTTTTTCTTATTGCCCCCATACTCGAAATTTTTTTTAGAGATTTTTCCTATTTTTATTCCTTTTTGACAATAAGATTTAAGACTTATTTCACTCATTGAAGACTTCGGACACTTTACTTCAGAAAAGAAGAGGAAGAAGAAGAGAAGAAAAAACGTCGAAGAAATGTCTTCTATTCTTGAGGTTCTTCCATTATCTATTCCGGACTTGCTACTCCAATGGAGTTTTGTGCCTTGGTGAAGGAATGGAAAAATCTTGTGAAATATTTGTTTGCTTGCTACATGGTGGGTTATCTAGAAAGAGAGGAATTCCAGAATTTTTGAGGGGATTGCTAAATCTCTGCATTGGCTTTATATGAGAGTTATTGCCCTTACTATATCTTGGGCGAGATGTCATCCAACGTTCCGCTTTGTATCAGCATTTGCCTTCTGGGAGGGTTGGAGGGAAGTTTGCTTTAGTAGTGAGAGGAGGAATCAAATTGTGCAGAGGTGGGAGCATCCTCCCCCTGGTATGGTTCAATTGAACTTTGATGGCGCTTGTTTTGGTAACCCCGGCCCGGCCGGGGTTGGCGGCTTATGTCGCAATAACAGTGGTGATGTTGAGTGGGCTTACTCTGGGCCTACTGGGTCATGTGATGCTTCGGAGGCTGAAGTCAGGGCTGTTTTTTATGGTATTAAAGGATTAAATGGTGAGATGTTGGATAAAACTATTGTGGAGGGTGATTCTTTAAATGCGATTCGGTGGCTCATGGGTGGGGTGTCTCCGCCTTGGAGATGTTCCTCTATTTTTGACGAAATTGATGATCTTATCTCGGGATTGTCTATTGTTTTTAAGCATGGGCGGAGATCGGCCAATGGGGAGGCGGATACGTTGGCTAAGCATGGAGTTAGGTGTTCGGTTCTTGAATGGTTTGATTATCTTCCGCCGTGAGTTGTAATTTTCTTTTCCTTTTCTTTAATGCTCCTTGTTTCCTTGGATGTGATCCATTTCGGGCTCCCTGTTTCTCTCTCTTTTATATAATATATTTGCCATTTCAAAAAAAAAAAACATCGAAGAAGAAGAAAAGTAAGATTGAGAAAAGGAAAGAGGAAAAAGAAGGGAGAGACAGAATAAAAATTCAAAAAGGTTTTGCGGAGAGAGGGATGATTAGGTCTTTTTTACAGTATGAAAAACCTCCGTCGCCAATTGATCCTAACTGGTATTTACAACAACTTATGAAATTAGATCGAGTCGTAAAATTTTCTAAAAAAAACTAATGCAAAGATTGATTTCGGAACACAACTATATACCAAGGACTTCTTTGGATAACACTAGAATCAGTTCTTATTTTCAAGTAAAACTTATAGATTATGTGCAAATAATTTTATGAGGTATCCATCAACGGAGGTCATATGTCTATGTTAAAATTGAAATGCTGTTAGAAACAAAAGTCGAAAAGAATGAAAGAGAAAGCACTCGAGGTATAAAAAAAACCTCACCTCATTTACTCTCCCCTTTTGAATAGCAAGCAATGTTGTAAGAACCATGAGAGGCACTTGGTTTTCGATCATCAACATGTCTTCCATCATAACATCCTTGTTTTTAAATAATGCATTCTTGCTACAAATGGGGTCATTTTTAGCATAGTTGCTAGAGACACTGAAATGGATTCCTTGCAAGATTTCCAACAAGAAACTTCCGTCGAGGATCATGAGTTGCAAGAATCTATTTCTATCTCTCCATTTTTCGTCGAGCTGTTCATATGAACCCATCAAATCTTCAACAATTTCCTCCAATGCCTCTACGTAGAAACTTATTTGATGATCGCTTCTTTTGAGGAAATAATGGAGAGCTCTATACTTGTGTTCTTCCATTGCCATCAACTTTGGAATTCCGTGATGATAGGGGCCCAACGAGACCAATTGCGGCTCGTATGCCTTAATGTTGAGATCTTTGATGTAAGTAGGTACTCTGTATATTGATTGTTTTTTCCAAAAATCCTCGTTCATATTGTCCAAAGACAGGACTTGCTCCTCTAGTTTGATGACCCAGTCCCTATTTCTCACTGTCGTTGCTTCTTCACCCATGGTTGCAATGATCTCAAGTCCCAAATCAACCACATGGCATGAATGGACCATCCAAAGAGGGCCCACAAATACCCGTTCCTTATTATTAGAAATTCCTCTCTGTAAGTTTGCTATTATGTGAACTTGTTGAAATAGAAAGTAATTGGCTGAATTCCAAATTCCATGTGGATAAAGGTGAAGGCAAACTTTATTTCAATCATGAGAAGCTGCTGTCAATTAGCTGATTTTTCTTTTTTTCTTATCTTGGAGAAGAATACTTACTTTATAGATGGCAAGCTGCTGCCAGATTAGTCTAGTTGTTATTTTTCCTTTTTATTTTTCATGTAATTTCTATTATCAGTCAAAAGTTGCTGTTTTGCTTAGTTTTCTTTTTTATGAATTGTAAGAGGAGGAAAAGGGACGATTGAACATGGGAACTAGATTTTGAACATAGTTTTTGTGAAGAGAGTGCTCTCACATATCCTTGGAGTTTGCACCAAAATGTGGTTTGCTTCTTTGCACCACGATTACTTTTATTTCATTGTCACTTTGCACAAATCTCCTATTGCTACTTGTACGCGGTTCCAACTTTAGGTAGTGTGTGTGGGTGTGTGGTGTGAGATGCGTGGGCATGCTAGCCTCCTGGGAGGCAAGAATCGGAAACTCAATTCGAAGGGTCTACAACCAAAACATTTTCGTCTCTAGCGATTGGATTTCAGGCGATTGAGAAAAAGAGGGAAACAACTTCCTTGAGCTCCTCTTCCTTTACATGAATGGAAAGGACTTTTTACAATACAAACGCAATCCTAAATGTGGGGACGTCGACGCACACGGAATGTGAACGACAAGTCGACACGCCCAGAATGTGAATGAATCGTGATTAGAACGTCAATGCGCTCATAATGCAAAAAACACCGCTGATGCACGCAAAATGCAAACGACTTTTGGGATCGACAGATCGACAGGCCGTTCGATCTAACTGGCCAACAGAACAACGAAAGCGAGACATCACTGCAAGGGATAGTTGAATTAAAGAGAAAAACTCACTTGGGAAGATGAATTCATTGCTTAATCTGAAAAGCTACAACTACGAAAAGTTAAAAAAGAAAAAAAGAAAACCAGTACACGAAAGGTAAATGATAAAAAGATAAATGCTAAGACATGTTTGATTTTGGTTCTCAGACCTTATTCTTGGAGACAATCGTCTCATTATTTAGGTATATTCGGGTAATGGCTCCCTTTTACCTTAGATTCTTATGGAGGGATCTCATCTCCACTCGTAACCGCCTATCTCAGGCTCCACTATTCACACGTCCTCCTTTCTTCCAGGTGGTTGTCATCCACCTTCCCTCAGGTGACAATGATGCGCCACTTTTTTTACTAGTCCAATTGGGTCATTGTTTCACAACTCGGTCCAGTTTGACTAATCGTCCTTACGGATAGGCATTGGTAGGAGGGGATTCCTATTAATCGCTTAGTTTTGGACTCCATTATTTGTATTTTCCTCGACCCTACCGAGTACGCATGTAACTCTTTTGAATAGATCCAAAATGATTCATAATCTAGTGACTCGATCTCTTATCTTATGACCGATCATGCCTAGAAATAGGTGGAAACAATGCTATGAGGACAAAAAAAAAAGAGTCAGACGACCCCGTAGCCTATTTGGCCTTTCAGAAGCATGGTTTTAAATTTCGGATTTCGGTCAGGACCGAAACCGAAATTTACGAAATTTCGGTGAAATTTTTGATAAAATATTAATTTTTTATTGCTTTACAGATTTTCAGCCCAAATTACTGAAATTTCGGCCAAAATTTCAGCCCCAAAAGCTGACATTTCGAGCGCCTTTACCGAATTTCGGCCAAAATTTCAGCCCCAAAAGCTGACATTTCGAGCGCCTTCACCGAATTTCGGCCAAAATTTCCATTTTAGTGAGGACCGAAATTTAAAACCTCGTTCAAAAGTAAACATTAAGACGAGACTTCTGTGGATGTGTCTACATAGGTTTCATTTCCCCCAAAAAAAATAAAAATCCAGGTCACTTTCATGGTAGATTTTTGAGATTTTTTTGGCTTTTGTTATTCTCCACCCCTAAAAAGGGGGGAAATCCCATAAAAGAATAGTTGCCCTTAATTGCAAAGGTGGAAGTGAAATAGTGTGATGTTTTTCTTGTTCTTTCCAAATTTAAATACGTTTGGGGTCTTTAAATCCCACCTGTTCAAGGGAAATTATCAGAACAAACTGACGTTCAAACAGGAGCAAAATTAGACCATTTCTTTTGTAAACCTCCATGGAATTTTTCGAGCAAAATTTCTAGGCTCGTTAATTGCAGAGGTGGGAAGTGAAATAGTGTGACGTTTTCCGCGTTCTTTCCAAATTTAAATACGTTTGGGACTTTGGGGTCTTTAAATCCCACCCGTTCAAAGGAAATTGACAGAACAAACTGTTCCTACAAACAGGTGAAAGCCTGCATATAATTAGACTTTTTTTCTCTAACCAGTTGTGAGTTTCCCGGACTGGAAAGAAGAAATTAAAGTTCACAAATCTCCTAACAAAATTAGAATGACCAATATGTAGTTTTGCTGTTGCTGCTGCTGCTGCAAACCCAAACCATTCATTAGTTGGAAAACACCATCTACATAGGATAATCCTGGCCCTCAGATTAGTAAAGGTTTCTATATTGAGCAATCTCTAATAAGGGGCTAGGATCATCATATGGAGATGAATTTTGGCTCGGTCACGGTTAAGGCTTTTACCGAACCGATCCCATCGGTTTTTGAGTTTTAATCCGAGAATGACTGGAGAGGAGGTACCTAAGAGGGATATCTTTCGCTATCTTAGTTCAATTCTACATAAGGAAGGAGAGATTGAAGGGGATGTTAACCATAGAATAAGAGCAGGTTGGTTGAAGTGGAAGCTTGCCTCAGGAGTTCTGTGCGACCGTAAAATCCCTACCAAGTTGAAGGGAAAGTTTTATAAGACAACTGTGAGGCCAGCTATGTTGTACGGCTCAGAATGTTGGGCCACCAAGAAGCAGCATGTGCATAAGATGAGTGTAGCGGAGATGCGAATGCTTAGATGGATGTGTGGCCACACAAGGCAAGATAGAATTAAAAATGAAGACATTCGTAAAAAGGTGGGCGTGGCTCCAATTGAGGAGAAGATGAGACAGCACCGCTTAAGATGATTTGGACATATCCAACGTAGGCCTTTAGATGCTCCTGTGAGAAGAGGCGACTCGTATCAAATTGATGGAGTAAAAAGAGGTAGGGGCGGACTGAAAACAACTTGGGTAGAAACATTGAGGAAGGACTTGATAGCTAGGAACATAACAGAGAACATGACCTTGGATATGATAGAATGGATGAAAATGATCCACGTAGAAGAACCCAACTAGAACCAGGATTAGAGCCGGGTAGATTCCTTTTACCTTCTCAACCCTAGATATAAATGCAACATAAAAGCCTTATTTGAGGGATAGATAAACTTATTTAACTACTTGATTTGGATCTGTATTAAAGCTGAACCAAAAACCAGATAAATTGTGAACCAAACCAAACCGAACCAGTCAAAATCGGTTCGGTTATTCCCCCATCGGTTCGGTTACGGTTTGGATTTTCTCCAAACCAATAGGATCGGTTCGATTCAAAAAACCTCCCTCAACCGAACCGGACCAAACCGTGTGCAGCCCTAGGTGTAACTAGAATAGCTTTTTGTATGGGGCAACCTTTCTCTCTTTCAATTTTTGTTTGTCATCTAGTAATTGTTCATTAACGTCACAAAAGAAAAACGATAAAGCTAAGGGCAGTAAACTTTCAATAGTATTTGATGTCCTTTGTCAGGGTTAATGCAGAACCGTTAGGGGCTCTCTTGGGATACCCAGATTTTAAAATCTCGGATTTCTTCAAAATTGTAGCTAAGAGACGAGAGAAGAAGCGGACCAGCCGTCGTTTTTGACTTCTCGCCCTCCTTTCCGACAGCAAGAGAGTAGCAGATCCTCCCATTTGCCCAGGTTTTAGAAATCTCAGGATGCAGGAGAGATTACTAAAACCTGGTTTTCTTACTTAAAATCCAGGAAACGTTGCCAGGACAGCGGCAGCAGCTTGATCATGAACTATCTTTTACATTGTTTTCAAACTAAAAACCTGGATTCTAAAATCCGCATATCCAAACGGCCCTTTAATGAATGGATCTAAGTTGACGGTGGAGGAGGCCTTTAGAGCATTTGGAGGAACTTTATTGGTTCGAGTGGGGTATTAAGCCTTGGTTTTGCAAGTCGGGAATTTCTTTGCCTCTCTGTGGAGAATGAAGATGGGGCCGGGAGCCCTCTTTCTCTTGAGATGAGGTGGAAGTTTTTCTTTCAACATTTGTAAGGATGACATTCTCGTGCCTGATAGCCTGATGGCATTCTTCTACTCCTCCATCAATACTTTTGTGAGGTACTGGAAGTTGATATCATATCAATCTTGAAGTTCTTTTACTCCATTGGCCGTCATTTAAAATTTTCTTTACCTCCCCTTAACCCAAAGTCACCTATTTGCCTGAATTTGGCCCAACTTGTGGGGGCTAAAGGCTTTGGTGAAAGGAGAGCCCTTCGCACTAGATATGTATTGGGTCATCAGGTTGCACCTAATCAAAGTGTCTTTGTTGGGGGTGGCAAATTTGAGATGGTTTTGTGATGCTAGCAAGGTTTGTGGCAACTCACAAGTTGGGTTCTGCAGCTATGACCATATAATTGATCTGAGGTGGAAGTGGATATGGTAGTGTATGTCATTTGTATTTTTCTGTTCTAATCATCGGTGGCTAGTGGGCTACCTTGACGTCTTGGTATTCGTGCCAAGCGATTCCCTATCGCCTTTTCTTTTCACCCCCGATGTGGAATTCATCAACTCTATATTTGGGAGTGGCAGTGCGCAACCTGCTTCAAAGCATTGAGGTCGCAGTTGGTGGTCCAAATGGTCGTTCGCGTTCGCCACTGCTTAGCCATATTTGCAATGGACTGAACATCTCTGATCAAGGTGGGCATGATTCACACAATTGATAGGCACAGATCTTGTTCAGGATTTTGCTAATTCCCTTGGTGTATTACCTTCTACTCCAAGTGGGTGGTTTTGCTTTCTAGTCTCTCTCAAAGAGGTGCAGGTTGCCACTATCCCGTGTTCTATATGATGAGTCAGTTTTTATTTTTTCACCGATTTTCACTCACTAATAAATTGAGCAGTTAATTAGCAGTCATCTTGGCCCTTGTACATGGATTTCAATGCTATTCTATATACCTATGTAATATGTTACTAAGCGTGCCAATTATTTGCAGAGTGGATCAGCAATATGTAAAACCATCTTCCCTATGCTGAGAAACAGAGGTAGGAAGAAACGTCTTGGTCTATTCCTTGTTGGTGATCAGCATCTCTTTTCATACTCGTCACCTTTTTTCTCGTTTTCTGGTGTTCAATTGCCTAATGCTCTCGTTAGGGATTTTCTTACCTATGTTGCTCATACAGACCGACAAGGCATTCGAATTTGTATATTTGATTTGATGGTGAAGAGATCCTGAATCAAGTTTCTCTGTATCATGTTGAAAATTCGTTCTGTCAGCTCGCCAATTAATCTACTATTTAATGAGATACTATATGGTTTGCAAGCTTGAACTTTGTATATGTGAGCATCCTTATTCTATGCCTCCAGTAGAACCCACTGATATATGCGTGAAATTTCGCAGGAATTGAATTTTCCCGAGGAACAAATACAATCTTCGGTTGCACTGGTCGAGATGAGTCAAGGTCGGTGGGAGGACTGCATCCGATCAGAAATATATATACCCAATATGAGATGAGTCAAGGTCGGTGGGAGGACTGCATCCGATCAGAAATATATATACCCAATATTATAAGCATGATTGACAGATCCCCACCTGATTTCTGTGCACCGTCTGGAGAATCACTCTGGCAGGTGGAGCTCCGGATGATCGAATTCCTTAACAACGTAGTTATAAGAATGCGAGAAAAACAGAGAACAGGAGCTTCATCACTGCATCAAATTGACGCCAAGGGATTTTCACACCAAAACTCTCAGATTCTGTCCAACTCAATTCCAGACCGAGATGGGCCCACTCTCCCACTGTGGGATTTTTTTTTGAAAGATGACCAATTATATTTATATTCAAACTGTACTTACATAGAGAAGGGACCACGAGTCCCATATAGCTTCAGCATAAGATGGCCTAGGAAGTAACTCCAGGCTCCGACTGTGGGATTTGCTTTACAGGCACTGGCAAGGACTTTCAAGGAAAAAGTCTGGCAAGAGCAGTCTCTAATTTGTGACAATGGGAGATAACGAGTAGACCTGGCAAACGGGTGGGTCGGGTCGGGTCGGGTCGACCAGCGGGTCATGCGGGTGGGGGTCAAAATGACCCGCATTTCTACGGGTCAGCAACCTGGTGACCCGTACCCAGTGCGGGTGGGTCGGGTCGACCTGCGTGTAACCCGCAATTTTATCCAAAACAATGTTTTTATTGGGAGGTGATAAATTCACAGCTGAAATTTGCTTGAGAAGGTAAGTAAGTATAGAGGACGATCGGAGATGAGATAAGAAAGGTTAGATCCGATGGAAATTAACCGAAGCTGAAATGAAAATGGCCAAACCTAACAAGGAAAGGTCAGATCTAGGGTTTAGATCTAGGAAATGGTAGTGAAAATGGTGGAGGTAGAGGTTTCTAGTAGTGAAGATGGTTGAGGAGAAGAAAAGGTGATCGCCGGACCGGTGATTGGCCGGAGAAGAAGAAAAAAATGGATTAGGGTTTAGAGATAAATCAGATCTGAGTGAAAAGATGTGACAAAGATGAAGAAATCAAATGAAAATAATAGTGTTAGTAAAAAACAAAAGAGATGAAAATATAGAAATGTTGTTTGCCGGAGCTCCGGCACCCTCGCCGGAGAAGATGAATGGAGAAGGGGAAAAGGGTTTTGGGATCTCTCTCTCTCTCTCTCTCTCTCTCTCTCTCTCTTCAAGAATAAGAGAAATGAGATTTCTCGGATGGTGGCAGGATCAAAGGTGTCTTCTTCAGTTCGGCTTTTGATCTTTTGATCTTGACCTTTGGTTTTTTTCTTTTTAAATAAAAATAAAAAACAAAAATCAAAATCCACAAAACCCGCGGGTCGATTTTCACGGGTCACGAAAATTCCAACCCGTGCCTGCAAATTTGCGGGTGGGCCGGGTCGACCCGCGTGCACGGGTCGGTTTTGCCAGGTCTAATAACGAGGCCGAAGATGAGTTCTCTCCTAGAGAAACCAACCATGGGCACCTTCATGAATTGAATGCCTGAACCTCCTTGTCAATATTGCTTTTCACTCATGCAACGCCAATCAAGTGTATTTCCACAGGCCTGCTTCGGTGCAGTCCTGCAATGTCGCATAGGATTTCAATAGATGAATCTTCAACAACAGTTTTACGTCATTCACTGAGAACAGGTTGGAAGATAACGAGGCTGAATGATACTGCACATTTGAGGTTTCTTTAGGTACAAATTGCAGATCCAAAGACGCCTCCTTCTTGGATTCAAATGATTATTGGCCCCACTTAGATTCTTCTGGAGTGTTTAGTTTAACTCCATTCAGTCATCAGTAAGGTCTTTCTGATAAGAGCAGAGTGATGAAAAAGGAAATATGAACTGTGATATCTACATGTTGCAAAGCTACCAACTCCAAAAGATGCTTTAATTTCTTTTTCTTTTTTTTCCATCTTTATTCTTTTGTGTGTCAGTTCTGTAGCACAAGATATCAACCCATCTCTCAATTTTGACAATTAACTTAAGAATGTCATTTCTTTTTATTGGGAGAGGCTGTTTGAAGCCCGTGCTTGATATGTATGCTTCTATCGTTGTTGTGAATCTTGTGATGGCATTCTATTCGTCCTGAAATCCAAGGTTGCTTGATCCAAGTTTTTTTTTTCCAATTTTCAACAAGTCTGAAGCTTAGCCTACGTCGATGGCTTACTTTGGGTTGAACCTTTGATATTTGGAAGCCCAGAAAGTTCCATTAAGAATGTTGCCAAAAACTATCTATAGTTCACATCTAAATACAAATAAGCGGAGGAACCAAACCAAAAACAGACACAAATTGACTAGCACTATTAATTAATAGACAAACGAAACAGGGGGAGAACCCAAACGACCTTCTGAATCAGATACAGAATGAAAGAAAAATCAAACAAGGAGGAAAAAAAATCAAAGAGGAAGAAAAATCGAAGACTTCCAAATCTGCCTCATTATTTCCTTTGGAACCTAATTTTCCTATGAAGAAGAGTTTCACCAGAGCTCTAAAGCCAGACTGTCGTTTTTTGTGGTCGTTTATCTTATGCATGGGATGTCCCTCTAGGATGGGGCTAATACTGGGTGGGCATGCTCTACAAGATCAAAGTTCTTGATTTCACATACATACAAACCCCCCTATAAGACCCACCAGAAAATGAATTTTACCATTGATCAATACAAGCGACACAGAAGACAAATAGTACATTAGAAGCTAAGAGACTAGAAATAACTGTATAAAGCATTACATTTCAAGCTCAGAGGCTGTAAAACATGATATTATTATTAATGTTCATTCCATATAGAGAAAAAGAGAAAAAAACACAGGCAAATGGGATCTGCATTTAGTGATCATCCATCAATTATGATTAGACTTTAAAGATAATACTCCAGTGACGGTTTGAATGATGGTGCAAACCAAAAGCAAAGTTGCTGCAATGAGAGCCGTGAAAGTCCAAGGATTTTTGAAGTAAGTCTGCATGAAGTTAGAACCCCACTCATGAAGTCGCTTCTTCCAGTTCTTCCTTCTAATGTAATAACGATTCAAGTTCTTAGTTATATCATATAGTGCAAAACCATGGCCAGGATTGAATCCCATGTCATTTCTAACCTTTTGGATGAATACGGAGACTGACTCATCATTCCTTCTGGTTTCCACTACATTTACACATCTGATCAACAATGAGTCCTCGGCTGAAATGAGGAGGGCACTCATGAAGTCGATATAGGAACTCACTCGGTGGTTTTCTCCAGGATGACGATTCTCAAAGGCCACCATATTGAGGAGTACTGATTCAGTGGTAGAGTGGATTCGGAATGCAGGGAGGGTGAGGACACCATTTTCGAAACTAATTCCATCGAGGTTTTTGGTTTCACTCTTCTTCAACTCAACTTGGGCCTTCTTGTGAAGAGAGCTCGCAGACGGAACTTGCTTCGAATCCGAGAGCACTCTATAATATTTCTGCTTTTGTCCACCCGCCGCTTGACAAATTAAGTCCAACAGGTGCAGACCATTGTAGAAGGCTAAATCTATGGATTCGTCTAGTGGAAAGACAAATTTGGCATTTGCAAAAAATTCGACCACCATGTTATTTATGAACTTATTAGCCTGCATGTTGAAGTTTGAATGTGAGTAAATAACTACTAAACACTTCTTAACAGTGATATTATTATCATCACAGAAAATGGTAAGAAAAAAAATTAATTTTTTCTTAAATGATTACCATGTTCTTGAAGGGTGATAAAAAGGAATCGTTTTTGGTTTCTCTAAGCTATTGAGTATACCATAGTTTGTGAGTCAAAATGAGACCATCTTGCTAATTAATGTCCATACATAAAACAAACTATGATGTGAGTCTCTCGGCTGTGTTGGTGTCGTCTAGTCCCATGGAGATTACTTTCTCACTCTAGAAAATTAGCTCATGAATCTGCCATGCAAATCTGATCCGATTGTGCACAAATTAACAGAAAAGTAAAACATAAAACAAGCCACAAGATGAACACCAAGATTTATGTGGTTTGGCTAAGCCTACATCCACGGACGAGAAACACCATCTTCCACTATGAGAAAAAAATATACAAGAATTACAATTGATTAAACCCAAAAATCACAAACTCGCAACCCTTTCCTACTCACAAACTCGCAACCTTTTCCTTGCTTCTCTCAACCAAGACACATGAGAATTACCCGAGAAGAAACCCAAGAAGAACCTAAAAGTACAATCCAAGAAGAAAACCAGAGAAAACAACTCTCGCCGTCTCTCTCTCTCTCTCTCTCTCTCTCTCTCTCTCTCTCTCTCTCGCCGCCTCACGCCCAAGCTACTCTTGAAGTCGACCACACTTGTGTCGTTGATGAAAGAGGGATTTTATACTAGGTTTTCCCGAAACCTAAAACCTAAAGTTCCTTTTCTTTTTTGCCTCTTGCTTCCAACCGACCATGGAAAATAAGTCTGCTTTGCCAACAATCTACACCTTACCTTATTTCCCACCCACCTAAAGATTTTTTAATGATGTCGCCACTGGTCCATTGTTGCCGCAAACTGTCGTTGGCCTTCTGAAGTACTAGCTACATGCCCCTCGAATCATCCCGATTCTGAGTCTTTCTAATTCGATCAACATGGCCAATTCACATGTATAGCTGCCAACCTGATGACTCGCCTAGTCAACCCTGGATAGGGATCTCGATCCATCCTCCCCAACACAATTATTGTCACCTTTTCACCAACGTTTGCAGCCTGATAACCTATGTCTTTACCAACTACGAAAGCGACAATATGTGTGCACACAATAGCACTTTGTATCCAACTAACCATTGAGATCTCATGAACACTAGTCACAGTGTCCCCGACCATACGATATAATCCGCCACACTTCTATCTTTTCATTAGAACCATACACCCGCATGTGATTTTCAAGGATACACCTGCAGTTGAATACCTACAATCCCAGGGTCTAACCGGCCAAGCGATACTAGATTCCTCCGCATCCACATCACCCAAAGTACGAAAGACTCCATCGAACATCTTGATCTTAATTGTCCCAACTCTCGTGACGTCACAAGTGGACCCATCACCTAAGGACACTACACTGCCTTTGTCTCCTGGAACGTATCAAAATATTCTCTCCTAAGGCATACATGAAAAGAGCACCCCAAATCTAGAATCCACTCATCATGAGAAGAAGTATGATTACTTGTGGAAACTGTGAGAACGTCTCCAACCTCTTCGCTCTATTTATCTGTCACGGCTACCACCGTATTCATTGTACCAATGAGAAACTGGTCAGCTCACTTCGGACAATCTTGCTTGATGCGGTCGTATTCCGTGCAAGGATAATATTGCATGCCCTTTTCGCTTACCCTGGATCTTTACCTACTGGTACTGGATTCCTTCGCATCTTTGGGACATACGCCACACCACCAAAGATACGAACCACTCTATCGAACATCTTGATCTTAACCGTCCCAATACACGTGACGTCACAAGTAGACCCGTCACGTAAGGACACTACACATGTCCTTGTCTCATTGAATGTATCAAAATATTCCCTCTTGGAGCATACATGAGTACCTATAGAGACTGTCAGAACATTTCCAACTTGTCCCATAAGGCCATAATTGAGGCACTTCATCTTCTTCTATAACGTTAAACATAATGTTATCTGCCAGGCATAGCTGAATCGAGCTGATCACCTTCGACTCAATGTCTTCCCACTCTGCATCCGTCATCTTTTCCGTCTTTCCATCTCTTCCCTTTAACGCCTTAGCCAATCCTTGTTGAACTAGAATGTCCTTCACGTCATCTTCCATAGGGTGAAACTTCTCTTTCCATCAAACTTGTTGATGTTGAACGAGGTAGAACTTAATTTTACCGACATCTGAGTTTACTCTGCACTTCTTGGTGTAGAGCTCTTCCTCGAACGATAATCATTCTTTGACAATCTTTCTACTCCCAAAGATCACTCAAGCTGCAATTCAACCACAATACCTATGATCACTCCACCCGGCTTCAACGATTGCTCCAACCTGAGCTCTGATACCACTTGTTGAGAAAATCCGTCGGGGAAATCTGATTTGATCGTGCACAAATTTACGAAAAAGTAAAAAATAAAAGAAGCCATAAGATGAACACCAAGATTTATGTGGTTCGGCCAAGCCTACATCCACGGGCAAGAAACACTGTCTTCCATTATGAGAAAACAATATACAAGGATTACAATGCATTAAATCCAAAGCCCACAAACCCGCAACCCTTTCTTTGCTTCTCTCACCCAAGACTGTACACAAGAGAATAGCCCGAGAAGAAACCTTAGAAGAACCTAAGAGAACAATCCTAGAAGACAACTTCTTCTCTCTCCTTTTCTCTCTCTCTCTCTCTCCCCCCCCCCCCCAATCCGTCTCTCTCTCTCTCTCTCTCTCTCTCTCTCTCCTTTGGCCTCACACCTAAGCCACTCTTGAAGCTGACCGTACTTTTGTTGCTGATGAAAGTGGGTTTTTATACCAAGTTGCCACAAAACCTAAAACCCAAAGTTTCCTTCTTTTTTTGCCTCTTGCTTCCCACCAACCATGGGAAATAAGGCAACTTTCCCAACAATGTTTGTATCATGTTCTCACTAAAATACCTTATTGCCAATAGTTTGACTAATTTTTCTGCTCTATTCTTGGACATGTGGCCAGCCATGTTGTACGGCTCAGCATGTTGGGCCACCAAAAAGCAGCATGTGCATAAGATGTGTAGCGGAGATGCGAATGCTTAGATGGATGTGCGGCCACACAAGGTTAGATAGAATTAAAAATGAAGACATTCGTAAGAAGGTGGGGGTAGCTCCAATCGAGGAGAAGATGAGAGAGCACCGCTTAAGATGGTTTGGACATATCCAACGTAGGCCTCTGGATGCTCCGGTGAGAAGAGGTGACTCGTGCCAAATTGAGGGAGTAAAAAAAGGTAGGGGTAGACCGAAAATAACATGGGTAGAAACAGTGAGGAAAGACTTGATAGCTAGGAACTTAATAGAGAAAATAACCTTGGATAGGATAGAATGGAAGAAAATGATCCACGTAGAAGAACCCAACTAGAACCAGGATTAGAGCCGGGTAGATCCCTTTTACCTTCTTCACGAATTTTTTTTCTTCTAAAGGATTCATTTAGCCGACCCCAACTAGCTTGGGACAAAGGCTTTGTTGAGTTGAGTTGAGTATTCTTGGACATGTGGCACGTATCTCTTGATTAATTGTGGTGGTAATGAAAATGGGATTGCATTTTTCTACTGGTCTTCTTCTACTTTTTCTTCTTCCTTTTGTTCTTCCTCTTCTCCCTTTACTTGTTCCTCTTTTTACTTATAAAGAACACTTATCCAAGTCTCCATAGAGAAAAATCTGGCTGCATACAAACATATTATGTCATAAAAAGAAGGAAAATAGAAAAAAATCACTACAAAATTTCATTGAGGATATAAAAAGAAGAACATCAAAATTGATGTGAAAGAAGATGAAGAGAAAAAGAAAAGAAAAACAGATATGATAGAAAGAAGACCGGAAAGAACAAGAAGAGAAGGAAATTATTTTTAAAAAATTACCATTTCACATCACTTTTTCTGTTCTAAATTTATTGCCATTGTTTAGTAAGAGTTACTTGTAGTAAAAAATCAAAATAAAGTTTTCCAATGAAGATCAAATTTACCGCTCTTAATTTTTTTTTACTACTTATAATTTTTTACTCTTATTTAACTTTTACTACTCTTGAAATTTTTTATTGCATGTCCTTAACTTTTTATCGCTCTTATTTGAATTTTATTGTTCTTAAAAATCGTGAATAAGTATTTTCAGCATAATAAAATTTATCTTTCTAAAATACACTTCAGTAGGCTGAATTTTACCTCCCTTAAATTATTTTTAACGCTCTTAATTTTTTACCCTAGCTTTATAATTAAAATTTTAGCATGCTAAATTTATTTTTACTATTTTTATGAAGCTTATTTGAGCTTTCTAACCGAGATGAAATTCATTTTATTGTTCCGTCTTCATTTTTACTGTCTTTCCAATTCATTTTTTAGAAAGCTTGAACCGACCTTTGGGGGTTCCATGCAAAAGCAAAGATCCCACAACAGAAAACTCAGAACATGTGGATGGGCTTACAAGGGCTTGGGCACCCCCCATTTAACGACTAGATTTTAAAGGGTAAAATTTTCTAAATAAAATAATGCAAAGATAGATCTACGAACACAATTATAAACGATTCGTTTATATACATTCAGGGCCTATTTAGATAACACTAGAATCCGTTCTTATTAGCAGGTAAAGTTATTTCAAGTTAATCTACTAGATTACGCACAAATTTTTTTTAGAGGTATCCATCAACAGAGGTCGTAGGTCTATCTTAAAATTAAAATGCTGCTAGAAACAAAAGGGGAAAAGAATGAAAGAGAAAGCACTCATGGCTTTAGACTAAGCCTCACCTCATCTACCGTCTTCCCCCATGCAGTAGCAGCCAATGTTGTAAGAACTATCAGAGGCACTTGGTTTTCGATCTTCAACATGTCTTGCATCATAACATCCTTGTTGTTTAATATTCCTTGGGAGCTAAAAATGGGGTCGTTCTTTTCATGATCGGCAATCCGTCCATCTAAGATTTCGAACAAGAAACATCCGTCGACGATCATGAGTTGTAGGAATCTACTTGTATCTCTCCATTCTTCCTCCAGCATGTCATATGAACCCATCAAGTCTTCTACAATTCCTTTTAACGCCTCTACGAAAACACTTAATCTTTTTTTTGTTTTTTTGCAGAAGTTATGTAGAGCTCTCTCCTTGTGTTCTTCCATTGCCTTCAACTCTGGAGTTCCGTGATGATAAGGACCCAATGAAACTAATCGTGGCTCGTACACCTTCCTGTTGAGATTTTTGATGGAAGTGGGTACTCTGTATATCGATTGTTTTTCCCAAAGATTGTCGTTCCTATTGTCCAAAGACCTGCCTCGCTCTTCTAGTTCGATGACCCACTCCCAATTTCCCGCTGTTGTTGCTTCTTCAACCATGGTTGCAATGATCTCAAGTCTCAACTCAACCACAAAACCATCAATTCCTCAATTTAACCATCAATTCCTCAATTTTGTTGCAGGATCTTATAAATTATAATAGAAGTGAGGCTAAATCGAGCTCCTTATATTCGCCCCGCTTCTTCCCCAGTCCACCCCCTATTAGTGTACTTTTTACTACTCTTTTTACGCTACATGGGGTTTGGGCCGGGGAAGAAAAGCGAGCGAATATATAATTTCCCAAAATTCAACAATGGCATTTAATTTTGGGCGATGATAAATTCACTCCCCCTGCAGGATAAGTCGCGCCCTTTGAAAGGAGGGTATGTGGCAGACTTTTCACTACTCCTGCAGGATAAGTCGCGCCCCTCTAAAGGGGGTATGTGGCAGACTTTAAACGCTTTTTAACGCCAAGGGGTGCAAATTATCCTACAGGGGATGTGATTTTATCATAGCGCTTAATTTTGGGTGATGATTTTTCGCAACTCCATAAATCGTACTCCCTTTAACGTGTTTTGACGTCAAATAACGTTAAAGCCTGCCCAAAAATCATCTCCCTTAATTTTTGGATCCTTGAAAATGATACATATGTAAAATCGAGGCCGTTGATCTCTTATACCATTATGATGTGATCCACATGATTGTTGCCCCATGGGATGCTTTCAATGTAAAGACAAAGGCTGAGATTATCAGATTCATTTGGCCAGGACCTACGTCCTTTCCACTGACAAATCGTACCAACCCGCGTGGGCTTCATTAATTTGTTGCAGTCCCATCACTCTCCGGCCTTTCTAATCTTTCGCGGGGACCCCTACCCGTTAATTAGAAAGAGATATTACAAATTTACAATCAGCATACAAAAAACTAGACCCGGCAAACGGGTAACCCGTGCGGGTACGGGTACGACCCGTACGGTTACGGACCCAACGGGTACGGGTAAAAAATACCCGCGATCCTGCGGGTAGCCATTTCATGTACCCAGACCCCACCCGGGCGGGTCCGGGTAAATCCGCCGGTAACCTAAATTTGGGATTGTAATAATTATTCTAAGTTTAACGTATGTGTTTTTTTCAGTAATTGCCATAACCTTATATATTTTATTGGATTGTAATAATTATTCTGAGTTTACTATATGTGTTTTTTTCAGTAATTGTCATAACCTTATATATTTTATTAGTATTTTTTTCATAATTTTACAATTTCATAACCATTTCTAGGTAATTTTTCATTTAAAACTTTATACTTTAGCTATTTTACTTTTTTTTGTGTAATGATTACTTTTTTACTTTTGCTAGCACATTTGCCATGGGGCGGCATCTTCCAGTTGGTAGCAAATTATTATAAAATAAAAAACAGATGAAAATGTTATCAACACTACTCTTTTCATACGAGCGCACTCTCACTTTATTAAAAGTATGGTATGGCCCACACCATAGGATGATCCAAACCGTCCATTAGATGGGCCATAGCCTAAATAGGTTATGCTCCAAAAATCATTTCCATAGGATGATCCTAGCCCTCCAATCTGAATGTTAGAGGGTTGATCCTAACCCTATATAGATCGGAGGGTTAGAATCAACTAATGGAAATAATTTTGGGGCATAACCTATTTAGGCTATGGCCCATCTAATGGACGGTTTGGATAATCCTATAGTGCAGGCCATACCGCACTTTTTATAAAGTGAGGAGTTCCCTCATAAAAAACAGCAGTGATGATAACATTCTCAAAAAAATTAAATAATACTGTAAAAATGCGGGTGCCCGCGGGTTGACCCGACCCGGCCCGTGTTTTTGCGGGTTGGGTCACCCGCGGGTTAGTTTTTGACGGGTCACTAAACGTAGACCCGTGCCCGCAAATTTGCGGGCGGGCCGGGTCAACCCGCGGGCACAGGTCGCTTTTTGCCAGGTCTACAAAAAACCCACCCCCCCTCTCTCTCTCTCTCTCTCTCTCTCTCTTCTCACTTCTCATAACTTGTTTTATTGTAATTTTGTTCTGTGAAATGTCTCTAATCAACGGTAATCGGCTCTCAGTTTAATCTGTGTTCGGAATAACTATTATGTGAATTAATATGGAGACTGGCATCAATGTTTGGAATAGCTATTATTTTCCCCATTTGCTTGCTAACTAGACATGTCACAGATACCAGTTCTGAATTTTATTGTAGTCAAGAGGTTTAATGTTTTAGACTTTTAGATTAGATGGTGAAAAATCTCACAATCAGGAATTTCAACTTAGGCCCTGTTTGGATTACAAGAGAAACATTTCTGATGGAAAATATTTTCTTGAGATTATTTTTTAAAATTTCTACTGTTTAGAGGGAAACAATATGATTATGGTTAATTTAGAGGGATATCTTCATAAATTGAAGTTTTTCTTAATTAAAAAAAAGAGTAAGAAATATTTTTCAAAGTTTTCCAAACAGGACCGTACTGTAGTCTTGAAAAAGTGGGTGATTGCAAGCTGGCATTTCAGCTGAACAGTAAGGCTCATTTACAAACTTTTCCGTACTGTAGTGGTGAAAAAGTGGTCCGTACTGAAGTCAAGAAATATTTTTCAAACTTTTCCAAACAGGTCCGTACTGTAGTCATGAAAAAGTGGATGGTACGATTGTAAGTGGATGGTCCGTACTATGTCTCTCGTTTACCAAGAATAACTCTAAAATATTCAAAAAATTGAGCTGTTATACAGGTAGTGTCTCTGTGTATTTTCCCTATGGATGAATCATGACAAAAAAAGATTTTCAGAACATGGCCCAGCAGATAAATGGTTAAGATCATTTTAGGCCCCACCTATAATTTTAGGTGATGTAATTTAGGATTTCATGTAAATTACCAAAATACCCTTCCTTTCCTTCTCTTCATTAATGAGAGGGTAGACGTGAAATTGATGAGGGATGGAAATCCCTGCAAAAACATCATGAGTCATGACCATTGACCAGGAGACCAGAATAGAAAAAGATAATTCATAAATAGACTCGAGGGGGCTGTCCCAGGTAAGAAAAGGGGGTGAATATATAACTTTCCAAAAGGGTAAAAACCCAGTTGGCAAACAGATTGAAGACCACGAAAGGAATTAAAAAGAGAAAAAAAGGACGTTGCAAGAGTGAGATTCTCAGCAGATGAAATAAAAAAACAAATGCTGAAACCATAAAAATAAGATAGAAAACTCATCTGCTTCTGCCTATTTGTTTGTTCAAATGATGTTTGTCTGATCTGCCTTTAGAATCCAAATTTCATCTCCCCCCCCCTCTCTCTCTCTCTCTCTCTCTCTCTCTCTCTCTGCGTTTTCCACCCATTTTCGTCTCCTACTTCAGACCAGATACCAATAGAAGATTTCTAGATTCATCAGATCTGAACAAATGAGCAGAATTTGTGAAGAACTCAAGTTGGAAAACTAAGGAGATTGTTTTTTTGTTGATATTTATGAGAAGAAAAGTCGTTTACCTCAAAAGAAAGTTGCTTTTTTGGATTTCTTGAAGCGATTCTAGTGAAATTGGATTTTTTAGGATTTTTTTTTAAACAAATGGCTAAAGAGAAGCTCAGTTCAAAAGGTCAAGCATGGTAAATTTTTCCCTATTTTTTTTCTTCCTCTTCTTTCTTCTTATTCTTTTCTTTGAAATCTATTGATTTGTGGTACAACCTATTTAGGCTGTGGGCCATCTAATGGACAGTTTGGATCATCCCACGGTGCCGGCCATACCCCCCTCATCAAAATTCAGTGATAATATTTTCCAAAACAAACTACTGTTTGAATTTGCAGGTGACCCGCGGGTTGACCCAGCCCACCCGCGGGCCGCGCGGGTCACCAAAATTCTGACCCGCAAAAATGCGGGTCATCTCCTGACCCGACCCGTGTGACCCGCACCCGCATCACCCGCGGGTTGACCCGGCCGGACCCACCCGTTTGCCAGGTCTACTGTTATTGGTGAAGTCTGATCTCAGTTTTTCCCTTCATCATAACATGACTCAGAACCCTATATACAGGGTGTGATATCAGGAGCAGCCATGAGGGGTTGTGAGGGCTTTTTATTCTCTTCTTTAAATAGTGGAATCGTTGGCTTATTGCTCAGCTGTGGATGTAGCCCATATCATTCTGGGTGGACCATGTAAATCTATGTGTTTTATGTGTGAATTTTCATTTATCTTTCGCATATCGTTATTCTGCTTCGTTGTTAATTCCTAACACATGCTGTACCCGTTACTGAATTTTATCAAGGTAGTGTACAACACTTTACTATACTAAATCCTCTTCATTGGCTGTTGATAACTTTTTCGGAATTGATCGCCCATCCTACTCAAGCAATTGATGCACTTCACTTTGCAGGTACTTTTTGATGCACTAACATATTCAAAGAAGTAAAATAGTGCCCCAACAAACAGGCAGTTCATTATGAAGGTTTAACATATCTATGAAGGTTTAACAAACAGGTCTCTCAATAATGAACTACTCTCAACAAAAATTAGTTTTCCCTTTGTTAGTGAGGGACCTTTTTGTCCCTGGAGTTAATTGTGGTTAAGGTTTCTTAAGAGAACCTGTAAATACTCTCTTTGAAGGCTTTATCGGGATTAGAAAGACTCACCAAAACCATTTCTGCCCTAGGAGAAGAAATTTGTGTGGAAGGAGAGAGGGAGAACAAAGGTGGAATGCTCTACAAGATCAAAGGTTTTGATTTCACATACATACATGACTCACTATAAGACTCTCTCTCTCTCTCTCTCTCTCTCTCTCTCTCTCTCTCTCTCTCTCTCAGAAGACAGATGGTACATTAGAAGCTCAGAGAGCATAGAAAGAACTATAAAAAGCATTACATTTCAAGCTCAGAGGCTATAATACATGACTTTATTATGAATGTTCATTGCAAAGAGAATATTAGAGAATAGAAGCACAGGCAAGGGATTTGCATTTAGTGATCATCCATCAAATATGGTTAAACAACTATAATGATTGTAATGTAGGGATGGTCTGAATGAGGGTGCAAACCAAAAGCAAAGCTCCTACAATGAGAGCTAAGAAAGTCTAAGGATTTTTGAAGTAAGTCTGCTTGAGGTTAGAACCCCACTCATCCACTTTTTCGTTCTCATGATGAAATAGTCATTCAACTCCTGATTTATATCATATCACCTACCCTTATATTTAGGTTTGAATCCCATGTCATTTTAATCTTTTGGATGAATATGGGGACTGCCTCATCACTCCATGTGGTTTCCATGACATTTATACTTCTCATCAACAAACTCACTTGGTGGGTTGCGCCCGCATGAAGATGCTCAAAGGCCACAAGATTGAGGAGCACTGATTCAGTGGTAGAGTGGATTCGAAATATAGGGAGACTGAGGACACCATTTTCGAATATAATTCCATTGAGGTTGTCGGTTTCACTCTTCTTCAACTCAACTTTTTTTTTTTTTTTTTTTTTTTTTTTTTTTTTTTTTTTTAACCCGGAAAGATAACGACCCCGGGGTGGATCGGCAAATTTATAGATAAAAAGTTGGGACCATACAAGAGGAGGGAAAACCTCCTAGCCATCAATACAGGAAGCCGTAGCCCTAGAAAGAGAGAAAGGAGGAGGGGAAGCCTCTAACTCGACAAAATAGCAATTAAAAGCCATAGGAAAAAGACAACAATCAATCCTTATAAGGGAGAGTGCCCTTAGATGATCTTGCTTCTGATGTTGGGAAGGCCAAGTGCATCACATCTTGCTGCCCCTCTTACCAGGCGAGGCATGGAGGCCCAGGAGGGATAGAACAAATTGGATCTTGATGAGCAGCCGAAGTTTGCAAGGGCATCTGCAACTGAGTTTCCCTCTCTGAATTGGTGTTTGCAAGTGGGAGACAAAATGCAAAGAAGTGGTTGAATTTCCTTCCAGAGATATTGGATTGCCCAAGGGATTTGCCCTTTCCCGTCGATGAGATCGATCAGAACTTTGCTATCAGATTCCACGATTATCTTGCTCATATTAAAGGCCATGCAACAGCGGAGCCCGTCCAAGAGTGCACGAGTTTCCGCAACCATGTTAGAGCCTTTCTCGTAGTAAAGAGAGAAAGCTAAGATAACCGTAGATTTTTCATTTCGAATAACTCCTCCTCCACCTGCTTCTCCAGGGTTCCCCTTCGAAGCTCCATCTATATTGAGCTTAAGAGTTCCTTTAGGTGGTCTCTTCCATAGAATCCAGCAATCCTTTTGAATCCTTGGACGGCAAGGAGAAATGCCAAGCTGGGACAGAGAAAGAACCTCTAACAAGTTTGGTTCCTTGAGAGGAGAATTGCTATAATCCAGGTTTCTGATACCCTCTGAAATGGTGCTGATGATTCTATTGGTGGAATTAGATTTTCCATCCATTCGTCTGCGACACCGCTCTTTCCAAATTTCCCAAGCTATGATGGGAGCTGTGAGGCTGAATAGATGGGCTGCTTGAGTTTTTCTTTTAGTTCCTGCTTTCCACCAACTTATAATTCTAGTCTTGATAGACTGAAATTGGATCAGATTGAAGTTCCAAAGGTTGGCAAACTCTGACCAAATAGATCGAGCTAACTCTCCGTCTATGAATAGGTGGTTCATGGTTTCCTCTTTATGGATCGAGCAACAAACACATTTGGATGGCGCCTGAATGTGCTTGCTTTTTATTCTTTCATCTGTGGCAATGGCATCCTGGAAAACTTTCCAGAGGAAACAGCTGATTTTTGGAGGGATAGATCCCCAGGTTGGTGCGGCCCAGTTCACATTGCTATTTCTAGTTCTGTTGACGATCCATGCTGAATTGGTAGTAAAGGTGCCTGATGGGGTGGGACACCAAATCAAAATATCTGGAGATTCATTCAATTGGAGCCTGGTGTTGAATAACACCTCAAGCCAGACTGTCGAGAGGTGTGGTTCAATGATCTCCATGTTCCAGCCCCCTGATGGAAGGAGCATGTCTTTGATAGTAGCAGTGATGTTTATGTCTTCTCTATTTTCAGCCAAGAAGAATAATGGGGTGCTACCCATCCAGAGATCAGCCCAAAAAGAGATGGATCCATTTCCAATAATCCATCTCGAATTTTGAATCCAAGTAGCTCGAACAGATAAGATTTCTTTCCACATTTTTGAACAACCACGAGATGGTTGAATTAAATTCAAGTGATGTTTTCTGCAGTATATCGATCTGATAAGGGAGCTCCATAACGAGTTGTTAGAGTGGAGGTGGTGAAGAGACTTTAATCTGAATGCTGAGCTGAGTTCCGAAAGGGATTTAGTAGCCAGGCCGCCCTCCACTTTGGGCTTGGATATACGGCTCCATGATACCCAGTGCATTTTGGCTCCTTGATCACTGCCGCCCCACCAAAAACTTGACAACAAGTTCTCTATTCTCTTTAGGACCTCTTTGGGAGGACACATTGCTGATAATGTGTGAATAGGAGTGCTGGACAGGACATGATTGATGAGAACTAATCTCCCAGCTTGGGAAAGAAGTTTACCTTTCCAGCCCTCTATCTTTCTTCTTATCTTCTGAATTAAATCATCGAAGAAGCTGGATTTCACACGCCCTACATAGAGAGGTACTCCCAAGTAAGTGATTGGTGGAATTTTATTAGTGAATCCAGTTGTGCTTGCGATAATTGTTCTTCTAGATGGAGAGGTCTTCTCAGAAACAGCAAAGCAACTCTTTGATTTGTTAACTAGTTGGCCTGATGCTTGTTCGTATTTACCGAGGAAGGACATGACTTGCTGGAGGCTATGTTTACTCCCATTTGAGAAGATTATGGTGTCGTCCGCAAACAAGCAGTGGGTGATCGGGATGCTGTCTCTGCACCTTTGAAAATATGTTGCTCGGCCGTCTCTAAAAACAGAGGAGAGCCCTCGGCTTAGAACTTCCTCTCCTAGAATAAAAAGGCAGGGCGACAGGGGATCTCCTTGTCTCAATCCTCGTGAAGATCTAAAGAATCCATTGGGCTCACCATTCAGAATGACTGAGAACCAGCAACTTTGAGTAGCCTCCTTGATAAGCTTTCTCCATTGATTAGAGAATCCAAACCTTTTTAGCACATCTTGCATGAATTTCCAGTTGAGTCTGTCAAATGCTTTGGCCATATCTATTTTTAGCATCACATTGCTGCCTCTTACTTTTTTCTTCAACCCTGTCATCATTTCTTGAGCGATTGCTATGTTGTCCGAAATGAACCTGCCTTTGACAAAAGCTCCTTGTTCTAGGGAGATTAGATTTGGCAATACTTTTGCAAGTCTTGATACAATAACTTTGGAGAAAATCTTATAACAAAAGTTACAAAGGCTGATGGGTCTGAAGTCTGAGAAATCTTTTGGGTTTTCCAACTTTGGGATCAATCAAATGAATGTAGATGAGTAGTGTTTAGATAATTTACCTCCCGCCAGGAAAGCTTTGGAAGCAGCCACTAGATCAGATTTGATTGTGTCCCAGCAAGTGGAATAAAAGAGCCCACTGAACCCATCGGGTCCTGGAGAGCTTTCCTGAGGCATGCTAAAAGTGGCGACTTTGATTTCCTCCTCTGAGGGAGGGGCCAGTAACATTTGGTTGTCCTCGGTAGAGATCAACATGGGGATGTGATTAAGCAGTTCTTGATTCTGCCTTGAACCTTCTTCTGATAGGGCCTTTTCAAAGTGTTTTCTTGCTAGCTCTTTGATCCTGCATTGGTCTGTAATCCATTCTCCCGAGTGTCTGATTTTGGTGATCCCTACTCCTCTTCTTTGGTGTTGCATAGAAGCATGAAAAAATTTGGTATTTTGATCACCTTCTTTGAGCCATTTCTCCTTTGATTTTTGTCTCAAGAAGATTTCCTCATGGAGAATAGCTTCATTCAAGTTAGATCTAGCCCTGCTGAGAGCCTCAATATTTTCTGGGTTTGGATTGCCTTGGTGAGCAACTTCTGCTTTCAGGACCTCGTCCTCCTGACTTTTGATGTTTTGAAATACATTGCCAAAGATCTCCTTGTTCCAGGTTTTGAGGACTCTTTTGGTATTTTTCAGTTTTACGGAGAGTACCTCCAGTGGGTTTCCATCCACTTGGATAGACCAAGCCTCGGCTACAATTGCCTGGAATTGGGGGTGCCTAGTCCACATGGCTTGGAATTTAAATGGTCTGATGATTGGTGAAGATGGAGCATGGATGCTTATTAGGAGAGGACAATGGTCAGAGCATGTACGAGATAAGTGGGTAACTGAGGTAGCTTGAAAGTCATTCAGCCATTGGGAGTTGAAGAGCGCTCTATCAAGTCTAGTCCAAACACAACTTCCATTTCTTTGATTGTTACACCTGGTGAATCTCGATCCTGTGAAGCCTGCATCAATCAGACCCGCATCATCAATGGCTCCTTGAAATTCCCTGCAGGAAACAGGGTTTGGAGGCCTCCCACCCAATTTTTCTCTAGCATTAAGAAGGGCATTAAAGTCCCCCCCCACCAACCAGGCCGTGTGAAATATCTGGCTGCAATCACTAAGATAGGACCAGAGCTCTCTCCTCTCTACCATAGAGCAGCTGGCGTAGACGAGAGAGAGAAAGGCCACACTTCCAGAGTGGAGGTGAGTTAGCTCAACTGACATGGCTTGAGACATGGTAGATACCAGTCTCATACTAAGGGATTTGTTCCAAAGAAGCCAAATCTTAGAATAACCAGTGAGGTTAGTCAAAGAGTGGTCGAAATTCAATATTTTGGCAAGGTTTTGAATTTCCTGATCATTTACTAATGGTTCCATCAAAGCTATATAGCTAAGGTTGTACATCTTTGATATCACTTTCAGTCTCCTCCGAGTGAGGCTATTTCTTACCCCTCTGATATTCCATATAATGCCGCAAATCATGGAGAATATCTTCCTGAGGGCCTTCCTGACGGCCTTCCTGATCGGGTTGAGGTGCTTGTTTTTTTTGTTTTTTTTTTTTTTGATGTTTTTTTTTCTGCCCTCTTGGAGTCTCTTGAAGATTTTGAACCGCTAGGACAATGTCTGATGAGGGTTCTAGGGGAACATGGTCTTGCAAAGGATCGTCAGTTAGGAGAGCTTGTCAGTGTGGGCACGGGTCTGAGTTTTAGTCAGTGTTTAAAAATGCGGATGCGACACGGAACGCGGCCAAAGAAATTTTGAAATTTCGGACGAAATTTGTAACGCTTTTTTTTTTAAAAAATAAAAAAGGCATTTTCTCGAAATTTCGGACCGAAATTACCGAAATTTGGTAAATGGCAAAATTTCTAATTTTGCCAAATACTGGTTTCGGTCGCCACCGGTTGAAATTTAAAACCATGGTCTCGATGTGTCCCAATCAAATTATAATTTAAAAAAGAGAGAGTTGGTTGAGTGTTGTACACAGAAGTCCTGAGGTTTCACAATCAATCGAATTATAAAAGAGAAAGGAATTATAAAAGAGAAAAATTATAATTTAAAAAAGAGAGAGTTGGTTGAGTGTTGTACACGGAAGTCCTGAGATTTCACAATCAATCGAATTATAAAAGAGAAAGTTTCTCTTTTATAATTCGATTGATTGTGAAATCTCAAGACTGACCCAGATGCAGCCTCATATTTTGCACCCTGATTCAAATGAATGGAGAGTGTTGTACACGGAAGTCCTGAGATTTCACAATCAATCGAATTATAAAAGAGAAAGTTACTTTCTCTTTTATAATTCGATTGATTGTGAAACCTCAAGACTGACCCAGATGCAGCCTCATATTTTGCACCGTGATTCAAATGAATGGAATGTGTTAACCTATGGTGCACACCAGGCACTACCTGATTGCAGCAAGACATAAAGAACTTAATCGTAGAACAAACAGGCATATAGTTTAGTATACTTTACCTCAACTTCCAATCTAAGAGCTGCGACTTCTTCATCTCTCCCATAGTTTGTTTGGAAGCTTTAAGAGCAGCCTGGAGCAAACAATTGATCTCAATGCCCCTAACTAGCATACACAAGCAAAAAAAAAGGGAAAAAAACTGTGCCCATATATCTAAAGAGCAAGGAAGCGGATATAGAAGTGCTATATTCCTTGATTTTTAATACACCTAAAAGAAACATGTATAGCTGTTTTGAGATTCGGCCTGCTGTTTTTTGAATAGTTTTTGCTATGATTTGGCCGACACTTTGAATTTATTGCCGACATACATGTCGTGTCCGACACGACACCCGTATCCACACATGTCGACACTCCTTTAGACACTTCAAGTGTACTGCTAGAAGTGTCAGTTACTTTATATGTATGTATGTGTATGAGTGTGACACTATTTCTAGATTTTTAGGGGTTGCCATGTTAGATACCTGCCTAGCATGACAAAGGGTATGATATAGACCAAGAGAAAAAAATGGCATGGATAAAAAAGATGCTTGTGAAGAAGACTGGCACGGATGATAAAGATGTCTTTGAACTTTTCATAATGCCTCGTGAGAAGGCCTCAAGTAAATGAGATGGTACTTGATTGATGGGTCAAGAGTAAGTTGGACGGAGGGTTGCAGCATGTGGGTTACACAAGAAGTGAACTTTTTCATACCATCCACATTGAATTTCTTCTTTTTGCAGCATCAGTAAACCGTGTGCTAATGCCAAGGAGAAATTACAATTACCAAACTCAGATGCATACTAAGAAAGCATATAGCATCTGTAACTGGAAATTGAGTAATAACCTAAAGAGGAGTTATAACTTATAAGGGAAGCTCAGAGAAGGGACTGGGGATGAATAAGGCAAGACAAACAAGAACTTAAAGGACTGACGGCCCTTTGCAAGTCCACATGGCTGCATGAGTGGCAAAAAAGAATGATGGTGAAGAGGATTGAGAAATGTTGCTATTATAAGTAGCGGTGGCAGATGGTGATTGAGGAATAACCATTATTGGCGTTGGAAGTACGGGCAGGCAGGAGATGCAAAAGGTGCCACATGATAGAAAACAAAACTAATGAGTCAAAGGGGGGAGACTGGGACAAATGTGGGTACTCTGTGAAGAGAATTTCTGGCGGGTTATGGAATTAATTACCATGCTTGAAATATGGCAAGATGGAGTAGCAAATGGCAAGATGCCAAGATGTGACAACACCAAGATCCTAGTCGTGATAAAAGAAAGAAAGAAAGAGAGAAAAAAGGCCAGAGAAAAGAAACGCTGGTCAAAAGGTCTTGACTACAAGATGACATTCAATGAAATACTCTGATTTATTTAAAGACCATCATATCCTATTCATTACTGCTACAACTCTTCCCCTAAAATATATGCTTTACAAGACTATCATATCGCACTCATTACTTGCACTTATTCCCCAGAAAAAAACACCTTTAACTCTCTCAATTTGTACTACAACGAGTTTTGTCCATTTTGGAATACAGAAACTCAATTTTTATCTGCACAATTAACCACATAAGATAATTCCTATACCTCATTAAATATAATTTATATTTTTGAATTCTTCAATATATCTTACGCAAATACACCCTATGCACTATCAATAAAAAAAGGGGAAAAAAACCGTTTCCTAAGTGCGCATTGAGGCCACCGCTTCTTTACTCCTGCTTCTACTCTCACTTTGTCCAACTAAGATCTTTATAGCCGGTGATCACTGGTAACATCAAGGTAATGTAAGTCGTGGGTGGTTGTATAATAGAAGAAATAAGTTTAAAAGGTCTGTTACAATGAGTGAGAATCAGAGACTGTGATGTTACTCGCAAGTTTTCATAGATCACTAGATCATAAGCAACCTCTACAATAAGTTTAAACAGAACAAAAGGAAAAGTTTCTATTATGATCCATATAATATAAATGATTATACAAAGCATAATGATTTCCATAGGACAAGAAGAGATAAAACACTCGATAGAGACATAATAAGATCAGAATGACAGAAGTGCTTCATAGCATAATAAATGGCATAAGAAATAATAGTCTAATCTACCCCTAGGGTTTCAGTGGACATTAACAGCCAAAGGGTTCGAATTTAATTGGACAATACCAGATATGATTCAGATCCATATCCTGAGGTCTGAAACCGTGCCAGATCGAACCCAAACATAGCCACAGAATCTGTTAGAGCATCTTAAATCTGATTAGAGGCTGCTAATGTATGAAAATACTCTTCATATTGCAAATAAAAGAGCATTTATGAATGGTAGTTTTGTCATATAAAATCCCTAATCAAAATTATTTTCCCTCAATTCAAACGAACGAAGTCTCTAGTATCTCAGCCCTAAGCTCAAACCAATTAGGCATTAACCTAACTCTAGAGGCTAGATGCTTGTATGCAGTTCAGATTAATTCCTTTTGTTTACAAGCATTATTTTACTTATTTAGAAGTTTAGATTAGTCACAGATAAGGGGGACTTATGCGACGGAATAAACTGCGTAGACGCACTAATAGTGGAAAGAACATTCAAACTTTTTCAAAATTCCATCTGTGTACAATTTAGGTAGGACATAGGACACTTTGATGGATGGTCTGATTTGAAATGGATCGCTTCCCATGCACTAAAAGTAGGATCCGAAGAACACTCCGAATAGGATTTGAAAGGATTGTGACCTAGACATATGTGGGATCTGATCTGAATTGGATCTATTGACCCTAGCCACCCCTCATGCATGTGTGTCTAAATATACATTTACATAGTGGTAATACCTTCAAATAGCAATACATGTTAGTGATAATACCTTCAAATAGGAACAAATGTTTTTCTAATATTAATTTGGAAACAAGAAAATTAGCCATAAAATGAAAGTGCTCCACAATTACCTCTCTTTGATGCAATGCTGCCTCCTTTCTGCAAATGAATAGCATAAGATGACTTAATGCATATATAAAAAATGGCAAACATAAAGTATCAATAAACCCCAAGACTTACGTGCTCAACAACTTCGCTTCCAGAGACACCCCTTCTCCCAGAGCAGCAACCTATAAAATATCAGATTTCAAAATTTAAAAGAGGATAACATCAGGCATTGTAACTCAAATATCAGTATCTTAAAAGGTGACATTATCTAACAAATTCAGAAGAATATGGAGTGCAAAACACTAGGTCCTACGAAGATAATTTAGGTCTCTAGATGCCTTCTTTTGGCTTGAAATTTTAGGGTTTCATTATTCCTGCTTACATGGATTTATGGTAAAAGATAACTGGTTCTACAATTAACTTTGTGGTCTTTAAATTTAATCTCATTTGAAAATTGTAAATGGTGTTTTTCTTTCTAATTTGTGTGGTAGGGGTCTTTAGGTAATTGTTTAAGATGAGGAATTTTAAAGAGTATTGTTTCTATTTCAGCGGAATTCTAGTAATTCCTTATGGAAGTTAGGAGTTAGTTTAAGTGGTTTCATTGGGGACCCTCAAAGGAAAACATGAAAACATTGGAGGGTGTCTTTCCATGTTTTTATTTGAGAGTCCCAGCGGGATTAAGAAATCAAACATATCATGTCTTAAAGTGTTTGGAATAGACTAGAATCGAAATTTTGGGTTACTTGAACAAATTAGGGGTTTAGGGGATCATATAAAGTTGCAAGACATTTTGTAATGGATGATTATGTTAATAGAGATTTTTTTGGTTTAATCTTTGAAGCTTGGTTCCTGCTAGTATCTTATATTTGTTGATGATTATTCACATTTTACTTAAATTTATTTCCTTCTCAACAAATCAGATACATACTCTTGTTGTTGAGCACTTAGCTGCACATAACTTGTGCCTATGAAGAGATGAAGATGGTGACTGGTGAGTACACCTACCATGACTTTCGAGCCTTTTTTTATAATCACATGGCATCTACCATCATTTCTCCCACCCACATACATCATCGCAAATCGGAGCCGCGGTATGGTGTTTGGGCCCATCTCTTGATTTTCCCTTCTCTATTGTTCATCTGCCGTTGTTGTGGTTGTAATTTTCAGTTTATTTCTGTCATCATGGATCCTCATATCATCAAGACTCCACCACCTTCGACTCCCTCTTCTAGTTCTTCATCTTCTGTGGAGGCTCCTTTCTCACAAATGACTTCCATCAAACTCGACAGGTCCAACTATCTTCCTTGGCATATGGCTGTTGAGACCTACCTCCTGGCACGAGGTAAGGTGATTTTATAGAGCGTGATCTTCCACGGATCCATCATATGCTAAGTGGCGGCAGAATGATGCACTGATCCGCACTCTCCTCTGGAACATTATGGAATCTCACGTAGCTGGCATGGTGACGTGCCTCAAGACTTCCAAAAACATTTGGGAGCATACATCTACTCTCTATTCTGGGGTTGATAACCTCACTCGTACCTGTGATGTGTGATGTCTACCCTGAGTGGATGAGCCTCCGGCGTGCCAGCGGCTGGATTTATGTACGCCTTTCACAGTCGATCTGACTGTCCTTGCCAAGCGCCAAGAAGCCCTCCGTGTTGTTTAGTTACAGAGAAAATGTATAGAGATTGGCTATCATTTCATCCTAGAGATAGAAAGGGTGAGATTCTTCCATAGTATATATTATGTCACGATGAAATTGGAGACATCTTTACAAAGGGGCTTGCTACAAATCATCATTAGCATCTAGTTGACAAATTGATCATGTTCAGAAAAACATAACAAATTGAGAGAGGGGGCTGGTGTTAAAATAGTCTCATGTACACCATTCTAGGATGAGTAGTTGTGCTTCATTAAGGGCATTTTAGTCTTTGGCACTATAGATAAGATAATGTAAAGCCATATTAAGAAGTTAATGAAATAGTTTACACTCCCTTCCCATGACTTGTCTTCCCTCTCTTCTCTCGACTTCTTCTACAACATGTGAAAGACATAAATTCAACTAGATTTTACAATAATATCATTATAACAATACAACTCAACTAAGCCTTTGTCCCAAACTAGTTGGGGTCGGCTATTATCATTATAACAATGTAAATACTAAATAGTATATAAATAACATCAGGA
This sequence comes from Tasmannia lanceolata, assembly GCF_043159265.1. Lineage (NCBI taxonomy): Eukaryota > Viridiplantae > Streptophyta > Magnoliopsida > Canellales > Winteraceae > Tasmannia > Tasmannia lanceolata. The sequence continues at coordinate 55,735,602 of NW_027518714.1, forward strand.
AAAAAAGATGATAAATTATGGCTTTTCCTTAACATCCATGCTGATTGTTTCCTAGACATCTTTTTGCCAAAATAGAGAATCCTTGGCACTCAGCCTCTCCATACCGGACAAGCATATGGAGATCGTTTGCCTCAATGGGAACTAGAGGCTAGAGCCAATTAAATTTAGCAATCGAAAAAGGAATTACTTAGCAGAAGTACTCATTTTTCACTTAGTGCTCTTAGATCATCGTATCACGTATATCGTATATCAAAACGCAATTAATAAGTATAAAGGCAAACAATAAGAAATGACCTGTTTCTCAAGCTCCCTAGCTCTGGCCTCTGCTTCCTCCCATTTCTCCTCAGCATGTTGAAGCTGGATGGCACATTGCAATGTGAATGTGATGCAGATACCGCAAACTATGTTGGGGAGTAAAAGAATGACTAAACCCTTCACTTCTTTAGAAAAACAAAAAAGCAACGCACCTTGTCACGGATATTCTCATTCTCTTCTTGTAGCATATCAAGCTGCAGTTTGAGAAGAAAGATTTAATGCCAAAATTTTAAAGGACTACAGTATCAAATTTCATCATATATGAAAGTGAAATACCTCATCTCGAAGTGCAGAAGCCTCACGCTGATTTCCTGATTCTTTTGCTTTCAGATGTCCCATGTCTGCTGTAAACCTGTAGCGTATGTTAACAGCTAGTATGCAGCCTATCAAAAGAATGTCAAATCGATCACCATAATACCTATGTCAAATTGAAGAATTATCAACTTTGTTTACAGTGATAGCATTCATTGAATACATAAATGTGTTTGTATCACATGCAATAGAAGAGAAAATCTGGTCAGGTGAGAAAATCTAGGGTTTCATTGTTTTCCTCATTCTCGCCTCCAAACCCCACTCGTCTGGTCAGGTTTGGGCGCTTCCCTCCGACGGCTTCCCTCCGACCAGATTGAGAGTATATACTGAGGTTATCCCCATCCGTGGAAAAACAGAGCTGCGGAGGTGAAACGGTGAGAAAATCTAGGGTTTCATTGTTTTCCTCATTCTCGCCTCCAAACCCCACTTGTCTGGTCAGGTTTGGGCGCTTCCCTCCGACGGCTTCCCTTCTTCGCCGACAGCTTCCCTCCGACCAGATTGAATCAAATCCACGACATTCAAAACTCAGATTTTTTCTTTTGGGCAGATTCTCTTTTACTCCTGGGCTATCTTAGTTATTCTGGGTCATAAGATATTTCATGTTGGATGAAAAGAATATGCTGTGGAGGAAAAAAGGGGGTATGTAGGCAAGAATTGCTACCAGTAAAATTACTTACCGAGATTTTGAGAGGGAAGAAGGTTAAGCAGTAGAATCGCAGGGAGAAGAGAATGGTGGTTCCTTGGGCGAAACAAAAGAATCACAGGGAGAAGAGAATAGATAGAATAGGAAAGAAGAGAGTGGAACAGCAGAGTGGAGATTGGAAGTGCTGCAAGTGTGGGTTCCACAATTTCAAGAGAAGGGTTGAATGTTGGCAATGCGGGAAGATCTGGTCGTCGTATGACTGCAATGTCGATACGAGTCCGACAAAACCAAAGACCAATGCATTGAATGCATCAAGTAGTGGGAGCATGGAAGGGATAGATAAGCCTGAGTCTGGCAGTAGGAAAACTCCTTTGAATATTGTCTTTGGCGAGCCGGACAAAGGAGCGGTTCTTCCATTGGTATCTTTGAAAGGAACAGAACGTAGTTTGTGAGGCAAAATCGGGGAAGGATGGTCTGGCAATGTTCAGGCTTTGGAAATCGAAGATAGCCTGGTTTGCTGCTAGAGATTCGCCATTTGTTGAATTGAGCTCTTGGTCGAAGAAGTTTGAGAATCTGACAAGGGTGGAGTGGTGGTTCATTTCTGGAATTCCACCTCAAGCTTGGTGTGTGGAGAATTTCAGAAACATAGGGAAGAGGATTGGTAGGGTAATTGAGATGGATGATTCCTGCAAAGCTGCTAGAGGATATCAGTGGGCCAAAGTTCGGATTGCCACAAGCTCTGGATGCCCAGTTGTGGTGGCTTTTCCGGTAGGCATCGACGGAGCAACGATGTGGGTGAAATGAGAAATGGAGTCGGCGCGCAAAAAGGTGGATGGGGGGGAGACATATTCCAATCAATTCAGCTCGGATGATGATGAGGATGGGTTTGGTGCTGATGGATGTTCAGAAAACCAGTCCGGCAGTGGGGAGGAAGAGTCTTGGAGGCTGGAGGAACAGGTTAGCATGGATTGGGCTGGAAGGAATAGGGTGGTGCACGATAGCGGGGGGGGGGGGGGGGGGGGGGCACACGATAGCAGGGGGCGCACGATAGCGCAGAATTTGAAAATCAAATTTCTCAAATATGTGGTGAGGAAAGAATGGAAGGGAGTGGGCGGGAGTTTCTGGAAGGTCTGACGACTGGTGTTGACAGAGGTAGGGGGGTTGACTTGATTGACGCTAGCTGTTATGCAAGTGGAATAGGTGGGTTTGAGTTATATAATGGCTGGACCATTTGCTAGTGGGCCGTCAAAAGGAAATGGGCCTGGAAGATAATATAAGTTGGCATAGGTTGGTGGGCTTGCCAGATGATCAAATCAGTGGACATATTAATGGGCTTAGAAGACATTTGAACCTGCTGGTGGAGAATATTATTGGGCTGGTGGAGAACAACTCAGGGAGAGGTTGTGGGCCTGTTACACCTTTAAGACAAATGCCAATTGCTAGGAAATTTTGCAACATTGCAGATGGCCCGCCCTTCATTGATATGTCACCAGATCAAGGGATCATAAAATTTGGGGCAGATTTGCATGGTGTTGCTGGAAATGAAATTAGCCTGGAAGAATGGAGGGCTGATTCAAGAGCGGTGGATAGTGTCCATTCAAGTGAAGTTGAATTAAGGAGAACATCGGTGAGTCGTAGGGAAGATTCTAACACTGATTTGAGGGGAGGGTGTGAGGAATACTCTCGAGGATTATCCCTTCGGAATTGGTTTTCCGGAGAATTAATGATGGTTTGGGTAACTTAGAGCACACTGTACAGTTCAGCCTGGACCGAGCGGGAGAGAAAAGCACCACAAGTGCCGTAGAAGATCCTATCTTACCTGGTATTGGTGGGTTAATGAAGATATTTCAAGTCAATCAATCACAACTGAAATGCGATGGTTGTAGTCTTGGCTTCAACTCCCCCAAAGGTATCAACTCTTCGTTTTCATTTCGTGGCAATGAGGTGTCTTTTCCTTGTCCAAACATGCAGGGCACAGAAATGGGTTTCTATGTAGAGGACGAAATCAGTGAGTCTTTGGGTATGGATGTCCCAAACCATTGCTTGCTATCCTCTCCTATTCCTTCTTGTTATGGGCATCTTGATAAGAGGGCATTGTTGGGCCGGGAAAATTCCAATAGTCCCGAGGAGATAGAGGGGGTTGAGGGGTCTGAGGGTAACATGGAGCTAGTGGAGAGGGCAGTGGATAAGGTGATAGATGTTAGTGGGAAGGTGGGGGTAAGATACCTCGGACCATTACCGGAGTTTCGTGGTATGATACGGTCGATTGAATTAAGGGATATGGTAGGGGGAGAGGTAAACGAGTCTCACAGGAGTGAATCTTCGAAGAAGTCACTCCGAGAGTTGGCTAGATTGAAATCGGGTGTTAACTATGGGGATAAGAAGAGTGAGGGAGGTAAGAAGAGTTCTCCATTGAGTAGTGTCAAGTCAAGGAGAAAGGGGAGAAAGTACGTGAAAATTGTTTCCTTATGAAGACGTTATCATGGAATGTAAATGGATTGGGTTCTTTGGCGAAGAGAGCTCAAGTGAAGGAAATGGTTAAAAGATGTAAACCGAGTCTTGTATGTCTACAAGAAACCAAATTAGAGGTTATAGATAAGGTTACTGTTCAGAGTATTGGTCTCACAAGTCAGTGGAGCTTTTCTTTTGTGGGTTCAATTGGCCTTTCTGGGGGGATTTTGGTTGCTTGGGAGGAGTCTTATTGGAATGTGGTCGAGGAATGGAAGGGTAGGTTCTCCTTGTCTGTAGTTCTGGAAAGGGTGGAAGACACGGTGAGGGTTGTTTTCTCTGGGGTCTATGGGCCTTCTCAAAGGGTGGAAAAAAAGGTTGTTATGGGGGGAGCTAGATGGGATTAGGGCGTGATGGTCCCATCCTTGGTGTCTAGGTGGAGACTTTAATGAAATTAGATTTGCGTGTGAAAGGGTGGCTTGCACGAGGTCTGATAGAAATATGGTCTTGTTCGCTGATTTCATTTCTAAGCATGAGTTAATCGATCTTCCGTTATCTGGGGCTCAGTTCACGTGGAATAGAGGGTAGAGTCATAGTAGGATTGACCGCTTCCTTGTATGTCCGCTGTGGATGAGCTTGACTCTTGAGGTGATACAAAAATCCCTGGTTCATTCGGTTTCAGATCACTGTCCTATTCTTCTGGATCCGAGGTTAGAATCTTGGGGCCCCCCACCTTTCGATTTGAGATTGCATGGCTCCAGGATCTGAATATGGAAGAAAGGATGGGAAAATGGTGGGCCTCTGAAAATTTTGAGGGGCCTGCAGACGTAAGAATAGGGAGAAAATTGAGATTTGTTAAGAAGATGATGAAGGAATGGATTAAGGAGAAAAGATGGTCTGACTCTTGCAGAAAGAATTGGTTGGAAAGTAGGATTGTAGATCTAGGAGATTTAGAGGAAGAGGGATTGGGGAACATTGTTTCCAGGGAGGAATTGGGGCGTTTTCGGGAAGAACATAAAAGTATTCTTCTACATGAAGAGATATCCTGGAGGCAAAAGTTGAGGGTCAAGTGGCTGAAGGAAGGTGATAAAAATACAGCTTACTTTCATGTTATGGCAAGTGCTAGAAGAAGGGGTAATAGGATTGTCTCATTGATGGTGGACGGGGCGGTGGTTTCCGGAAAGGAAGATATTTCGAGTGCTATATTGAGCTTTTATAATGTCTTATATACATCAGATGGTATATTGAAGCCTATTCCAGAGGGGGTGGATTTTAATCATTTAGAATGTGATCAGAGTAGGAAATTGGAGGATCCGTTTGAGCTCGACGAGATTGAGAGGGTTGTTTTCTCTTTGAGTAGAGATCAGAGTAGGAAATTGGAGGATCCGCTTTTGTTTTGCATTTTTCCAATCTTGTTGGGAATATGTCAAGGGTGACCTAGTGGTGTTTTTTCATGAGTTCCATCAAGGTATGGAGTTGGATAGAGGTTCGGGGGCTACTTTCATTGCTCTAATTCCTAAGGTGGAAGGTGCTAGTAGGATATCGGAGTTTAGGCCTATCAGTCTTGTGGGATGCCTTTATAAGGTTTTGGCTAAAGTTTTAGCAGATCGCTTAAAAAGGGTACTTCCATCAATCATATCGGATTATCAATGTGCTTTCGTAGAAAAAGACAAATTTTAGATTGCTCCTTGATTGCGAATGAGGCTATTAACTCATATCGCAAACTTCGTAAGCAAGGCATCTTGTGTAAGTTGGACATGGAGAAAGCTTATGATAGAGTGGATTGGGGATGTCTGGATTACTCTCTTGAGCGTATGGGATTCGGATGTCTATGGCGTTCGTGGATGAAGAGTTGTGTGTCATCTGCTTGGTTTTCTATTCTCATTAATGGATCTCCAAAGGGTTTCTTCAAGTCATCTAGAGGGCTTAGACAAGGGGAACCTTTATCCCCTTTCTTGTTTATCATTGTGGCGGAAATCCTTAGTAGGTTACTGGCGATGGGAAGCGGCCTTGATCTTTTTAGAGGATTCAGGATTGGCTTGGAGGAGGTGGAGGTCTCCCACTTGCAATTTGCTGATGATACATTATTATTTTGTGAGCCGGAGATTGGGCAAGTGAGAAACTTAAAAGCCATTTTGAGATGCTATGAGCTCATTTCAGGCCAAAAATCTAATTTCCACAAGTCTAAAATTTTTGCTTTCAATATTAGTGAGGAGAGGGCTCTAGAAATTGCTGTGATTCTGGGATGTCAGCTGGACGCGTTGCCTTCCTCATATTTGGGCCTTCTGTTAGGGGTTGGTAGACCGAATAAAGATCTGTGGGTTCCTATAGTTGAGAGGATCGAGAGAAGATTAGGTACATGGAAAAGGAATCTTATTTCTCGTGGTGGTAGGCTTGTGCTGGTTAAGGCGGTATTGTCCAATATACCTATATACTTCATGTCTTTATTTAAATGCCATGTTAGTGTCTCCCTTAGGATTGAACAGATCCAGAGGAGATTCTTGTGGGGTGGGAATGAGGATAAGAGAGGAATTGCTTTGGTCAAATGGGAGGAGGTTTGTGTCCCCATCAAGTTGGGTGGTTTGGGTATCAGGAGAATTAGAGATTTTAATCATGCGCTCTTGGGTAAATGGTTATGGAGATTTGGGGATGAGCATGATCGTTGGTGGGTCAAGGTCATTAGAAGTAAGTATGGATGTGATATGGGGAGATGGGAATCCTTGGACTTGTTTGCAAAAAAAGGGTTGTCAGTTTGGAGAGACATTCATAAATGTCTTCTCTTTTCAAGTTAAAGGTTAGATTTAGAGTGTATAGGGGTGATAGAATATCATTCTGGCAGGATGTGTGGTGTGGGGATGTGTCCTTTAAGTGTCGATTTCCGAGATTATTCAATATGGCTTCAAATAGGGAGGCCTTTGTTAGCGATTGCTTTGAGTGGAATGAGGATGTTCTTGTGTGGAACCCTGGGTTTAGAAGATCATTTTTTGAGTGGGAGGTGGAATTGGTCTCTAGCCTGCGGGCCCTTATTGAGGGTTGTTACATTAAAAGGAATGGGGAGGATAAAAGGCTTTGGATTGAGGACCTTCTGGGACTTTCTCGGTTAAATCTTTCTATAAAAGTATTATGCCCATTTCTAACCCTTCATGTTCGGCAAAGGTATGGAAATTTCATTGCCCATCTAGAGTTTGTATCTTTGGTTGGGCGGTTTGTCGTGATAGAATACAAACTATTAATTTTCTGAGAAACCGTGGTATGTGGCTTATTGATCATTGCCCACTATGTCTGCATGATGGGGAATCTGTGGATCACTTGTTTATGCATTGTTCGTTCACTAGGATCAGATGGCAATTCATCTTCCTGAGATTTGAGATTTGTTGGGTTTTTCCAAAATCTATTCCGTCGCTATTGCACCAATGGGGAGGGGTTCCTTGGAAGGAAAAAGGAAAAACCTTGTGGAATTTTTGTTTACTAGCTACGTGGTGGTCTATATGGAAGGAGAGGAACTCTAGAGTCTTTGAGGGGAAAGCCATGAATCCTCATTGGATTTACTTGAAGATCATCACCTTGGTTATATCTTGGGTGAGATGCCTCCCATCATTCCGGTTTATATCGGCTTTTGATCTTTGGGAAGGTTGGCAGGAGGTGTGCTTTAGTGTTGAGCGCAGAGATCTTATTTTGCAAAGGTGGAAGCCCCGTGCTCAAAACATGTATAAGGTTAATTTCGATGGTGCGAGTTCCGGCAATCCAGGTCCGACAGGAGTGGGAGAGGTTTGTCACAATGATAAGGGGGATGTTATGTGGGCATACTACGGCTCTATTGGTGTGTCTGATTCCTCAGATGCGGAAGTGAGGGCGGCACATTTTGGCATTTTGAATATTGATAGAAGGTTGATGGATCAGACAATTGTTGAGGGAGATTCGTTAAATGTGATTCGTTGGTTGAAAGGTGGGGTGGCTCCTCCGTGGAGATTTCTTTCCATTTTTGATGAGATTGAGGACTTAACTGCGGGGTACGCTATCGGCTTTCAACATGTTAGAAGATCGGCAAATGATAAGGCGGATGCGCTAGCTAAGCGTGGTGTCTCCGGTGGTTCTATTATGTGGTTCGACCACCTTCCTCCTGAGAAGGGGTTTTCTCTGTATTTTGTTTTTTCTTCGTTCCTGTTTCTTTCTTGCTTCCTATTGTAGATATGGGTGGTCCATCTCGGCCTCCTAAATTTGCTATATATAATTATTGCCATTTCAAAAAAAAATCACATGCAATAGAAGAAGAAAAATCAAGACAGTTAATTACCTAAAGACTAAAACAGTCTTTAGCGTATGTTAACAACTAAGACATCAAATCCAAATCAGATCCCTATCATTTTTTGATAGATTCATAAGAAATCACGCATGGATTAACAAAATTCAACAAAATCACAGCAAATTGGTTAATTACCTAAAGACTAAATCAGTCCACTGAACTTCTACTCAACAACACCAAATCCAAATCAGATCCCTACCATTTTCCAATAAATCCATCCAAAAACAATCTCAAAATTAACACAATTCAACAAAATCACATCAAATCAGTTAAATTACCGCAGGAGACGGAGATCTAGTCTGCCTAACAGACGAGATCGCCGGAATACCATTCCCACCACCACCACCACTACTATTCAAGTAAGCCGGAGGAACATTGGACCGGAATCCAGTCAGATAATCATCCTCATCTTCATCATCTCCAGCAGTCTGAGACCCATGACCTGCGCAAGCCTCTGTGCCGCGGCCTTTGCCGCAACATTCTGAGTCCTCTTTATAGTTGAAAAACCGGTGGTGGAAGCAGATCGGGAGTGGTGGTGGGCCTGAGACATGGCCGGAGATGATCAACCGGTGCTACTAGAACCGTCACTCCTTTGACGAGAGTAGACCGGGCTCCCGGTTCGTCTCCGGTCCATCTCTATTTATAGAAGAGCCCGGTTTATCATCTCCGGCCATGTCATTTGTCATGTCAGACGTGGATACGCAGGAGAAAGGAGGATAGTATCAGATGGGAAGTGATATGTGAGGAATTATATGGTGTAGGCACTTATAGTCCCGTATTTCTCAAAAAGTACTGTACGGGCCACACTATAGGATGATCCAAACCGTCCATGTGATGGGCCATAGCGTAAATAGGTTGTGCCACAAAAATCATTTCTATAGGATGATCCTAACCCTCCGAATTATAGAGGAATTGCATATTTAGGTTGTGTTCCATCCAAGGATTTAAATTTTGGTTTTGGTACCGGTTTCGGACCCCTTGAAAATCGAACAGGTGTGAAACTTCGGCCGAAATAAAATGCCATTTTGAATTTTTGTGATTTCAGTGTCAGTAGTCGAAATTTAAAACCATGGTTCCATCACATGGACGGTTTGGATCATCCTATAGTGTGGTCCGCACAGTACTTTTTGAAAATTAGGAGACTATAAGTGATTACACCATATAAAATCCTGTGATGTACTAAGGGCAATGATATTTTCACTCCCCCTACAGTACGCATTCGCTCCCCTTTTAACATGATTTGACGTAAAAAAGCGTTAATGAGAGGAGCGATGTGTACTCCAGGGGAAGTGAAAATATCATCGCCCAGTATTAAACCCATTTTTCCTACTTGGGAGAGCAAGCTCTAGTGTATTTATGACTACTTTTTTTTTCCGATGGAACGGACTGTCCCAAGTAAGAAATAGGGGTGAAAGATGTCTAACTCACCTAGTGTATGGTATCATTTTCTCATGGACTATCTTTCATGAACATTTGATCTTTGAGTTTCAGTGTATGTGATCACTTGCGTCATATACTTACAAATTTCTAGAATCGCTTTTAGAGAACAGAATAGTTTATCCACGATCGATGAAGACATATCATTGATCAATGCTAACAACTTTTAGGACCTGTATCAAAATACTAGTCTACCAGATATCAAACTACAGAAAGAAAAAAAAAAAAGGGAAGAGGGATCGGCACTTGCCAACACCTAGAATTACTTTCTTCTGGCCGATTGGTTCCTCATCTCAGATCTCCATAATTTGCATTTTCATCGGATTGAATGTTCCTGGGCGTAATATCTCGGCATCGTCAGGTACCCAATTCAGCATCTGTTAGTTAATAAAAGGAAAGGAACTGTTTGATTAACGAAAGGCCAATTCCAGATGTGGGATGGGTGATGATGAACGGCGTGGTGATAAACAACTGATTAGTCCAACTCCAGTTAACAATAAGGTCTTTCTGATCAGAGCAGAGATGGAGAAGGAAATATGGAATGTGATTTCTATCTACATGTTTCAAAGCTCCTAACTCCAAAAGATGCAGGATTGGAGCTGTCCTCGTTTCTTTTCTTCTTTTTTTGCCATAATACTTTTTCTGTGGCAGTTCTTAGCACAAGATAGCAACCCATTTCACAATTTTGACAACGGAAATGATATCAGTGCCACCATTTTTTGTTATATGCTCAAATGCATCTTGTCGTTCCCAAAAAGCTCTTACAAGCCTCTTAAAAAAGAAAGGATAAGCTAGGACCGTGCAATTATTAAAACATGGTTGTGCTGATATCATTTCTCTTTTGACAATTAACTTAAAATGTCATTTCTTTTTATTGTGAGAGGCTGTTTAAAGCGTGCTTGATATGTATGTTTCTAGCCTTGAAGTGATGGGATTGTATTCATCCTGAAAAAGGATGCTTGATCAAAGTTTAGTGTGGGGTAAGGGTGTCAATTTTGGCTCGGGCTCGGAAGCTCGCTCGAGCTCGGCTCGAATCCTTAATGAGCCGAGCCGAGCCGGCTTGCCAGGCTCGTTAAGTTTAACGAGCCCAGCCCGATTTAGGCCAGGCTCGGCTCGTTAAGGCTCGTTAAGAATTTAATATATTTATATATATATTATATTAATATTTACACTAAAAGGGTTATCCAGGGAGTGAAAGGGGGAGGCAAAATATGTCACTTCATTTTTGGAACTCCATTTGTTACTTGGACCACCTCCCATAGTGTAAAAAAAGTAGTCAAATTACACTAGATAGGGCTGTCCAGGGAAGATGAGGGGTGTGAACTTAATATAACCCGAGCTCGGTAAGGCTCACGAGCCTGGCCGAGCCTGACCGAGCCGAACCGAGCCTGGTTCGAGCCCGAGCCGAGCTTTTGAGCTTAACGAGCCGAGCCGAGCCTGGCCAAGCTCGGCTCGTTTACACCCCTAGTGTGGGGGAATGCTCTACAAGATCAATGATCTTGATTTCACATAAACATACAAGCCTCCATACAAAACCCCCAATACCTGCCTTTTACAATTGATCGTAAAAGAGACTTTTCCATTACTAGTTCACTATCTCAAATTCTGTTGACATTTGGTGCAGTCTTCCATGAAATCTTGAATGACAAAAGCCGAAGGAGAATTGAAAGGCTCCTCCTTGGAGTATTTACAAAACATTTCAGTGCTTATCTCACACACATAACACACATTGAGATGCTTAGTGATGTTAGAAAGTATCTGTTTTGTGGCCTTATGCGTAGGGCAAGCTCTAAAATTAGCAAGTGTTACAAACGGCAATAGCCTTTGCTTTTGTTGATTTGGCATGTCGCTAAATTAGCAACCATGAGAGCCGAAATTGAAAAGGCTAAGGTTGTAAAGAGAGAAGCTTGATGGAAGATAATTAGCGTATATAGCCTTACAGTTTGCAGTGAGATGGCAGGTAATTACATTACAAGCTCAGAGGCTAGAAATAGCTGTATAAAGCATTACATTATAAGGTCAGAAGCTAAAATACAAGATATTATCAGTAATGTTCAATATAGAAAGTTAGGGAATAGAAGCACAGGCAAATAGGATCAGCATTTAATGGTCATCCAACTAGCCCATCATGAAATCACACGTCTTCAGAGGAGCATACAACTCTCTTCATAAAGTCTTCAATACTTTATATATATGCCGCAAGTGAGCCTTTTGTAAGCAATATAACACCAACACAAACATTTGAAAGCCTACGCTGATTTATCTGACGCATTCAAGTAACTGGTGCATCAGGCAAACCAAATGGCATAACCATCAACTTATAAAGTTTCTTGTTTTTTAATGTAGTTTTCCTTTCATCTCCTTCTTGTATCTGGATTTGATGATAACCACTCTCAAATTGATTTTAGAGAACAATTTTACTACATACAACATATCTAACATGTCTTGTAATAGGAGTGATACAACCGAAGTTCATGAACAAGCCCATAATTCAGCAAAGATGATTTGACAGAAAAAGGGGGTTAATCGAGCTTCAAAAGTATGCATGAAGGTGACTAAAACATCGTGCTAACTTCAATATCGGTTATTATACTTCAAAGATAGTAATCCAGTGATGGTTTGGATAATGGTGCAGACCAAAAGCAAAGTTGCTGCAATGAGAGCAATGAAAGTCCAAGGATTTTTTAAGTAATTCTCCTTGAGGGTAGAACCCCACTCGTGAAGTTGTCTCCTCCACTTCGATCTCTTGATGCAATACTCATTCAACGTCAGAGCCATATCATGCAGTTTATAACTATAGCAAGGGTTGAATCCCATGTCATTTCTTATCTTTTGAAAGAATTTGGGGACTGCCTCATCATTCCATATGGTTTGCATTGCATTTATATTTCTGATCATTGATGAATCCTTGGCCGAATTGACGAGGGCACTCATGAAGTCGATATAGGAACTCACTTGTTGGCTTGCGCCCGCATGAAGATGCTCAAAGGCCACAAGATTGAGGAGCACTGATTCAGTGGGAAAAGTAGGAAAGTGGATTCGGAATATGGGGACTCTGAGGACACCATTATCAAATCTAATTCCATCGTTGAGGTTGTTGGTTTCACTCTTCATCAACTGAACTTGGGCCTTTTCGTAAAGATGGCTAGCAGACAAAATTTGAACAGGTTTCAAATCCAAATAATCTGAAACATTTCCATGTGGTTGTCCAATCACCAACTTCCAAGTTAAGTCCAACAGGTGCAGACCTTTGTAGGAGCCCAATTCCATTCCTCGGTCTACTTGAAATAAAAAATTGCTCTGTCAAATGAAGTAGAACACTAGATCATTTATGTACGCATTAGCCTGCATTTTGAAGTTAGAATATGAGTAACAACTGAACACATTTTTTACTGTTATAATATCATCATCACAAAAAATGTAAGAAAAAAAAAATTAAATCTTGCTTAAATGATTACCATGTTTGTGAAGGGTGATAGTAAGGCATCTTTTTTTATTTCTCTAAGCTATTGATTGTTCATATGTAGATCAGGGTGGAGACTTGGACTTAGGGATGCAACAGGTCGGGCTGGGCCGGGTTTTTCAAAACCCAAGCCCAATCCTGGATCTCATTATCTTAGCCCAGGCCCACCCTGACTCTGAGTCAGGGCCTAAGAAACCTCAACCCAAGCCTGCCATGCCGGGCTCAGCCCAGCCCAGGCCCGCCCTGATTGACCCTGAATTCTAAAAAAACACACCCGAGTTGCACCCCCAGCTAGACAATGTCACAAATCCTTTAGATATGACTAAATGGGCAGAAGTGTGACAAATAGTGTGGGTCGATTTGAGTTTCCCATGTAAGACATAGACACCAACACTTATTTAATCGGATGAGACTCAGATATTTTTTTAAAATTCCATCAACTGTCCCAAATCTGAATATATTTTGCTATATTGTATAAAAACATCATTCGTATTTTTTCAACTTAATATATAGTGTAAACAGGGTCGGGCTGGGCCAGGTTGGGTTGGCCCTTGGTATCAACCCTGAGCCCGATTCGACCCTGGCTCGAGCCTGCAAAAGTGAACCCAAGCCCGCCCTCAGGGTTGGAAAATCCAGCTCAGATCCTGTTCGGGCTCAGGGCAGGCCAGGGCGGGTACGAGCTCACAGGGCCAAACTTGCACCCCTAGTAGTTGGACTCATTTGATTGGCTAGTGATAAACAACCCAGTCACCCAAGATTTCTTCCTTATTTTTGTGAATCAAAATGTGACTGTTGCTAATGATAAAAGTTACTAATCTTAGATGTGTTAGAACTTTCTTACCCTAGGAGGCCTTGCATCAGGAAATTCTTGTTTTGGACATGGTTTTGGAAGATTCATGGGCTTAACGTTTTGCTTTAGCATGTTGCTAAAGTTTGCTCCAACATATATACCAAACGAAAATGGGTGAGAATGGAAAGCTTAATATGGGAGCTTTCATCTCTGGCCATTGGTCCCTCTTTCCTACTCTTTCATGTTTTGCTTGAGAGAGAGAGAGAGAGAGAGAGAGAGAGAGAGAGAGAGAGAGAGAGAGAGAGAGAGAGAGATTTCACGTCAAAGGAAACGATCTCCAATTTATCAAAGAGAGTGAATGGAAGAGAAGAACAAGGGGCATTTCTGGGTTGTCTTCAAGCTCAAGAAAGAGCAAAGGTTCTTCATCAGATTGAAGAAATTGGAAAGCGGCAATGGAACAAGGTCTAACTCTCTCTTGAAGTAAAAGATGAGTTTTCTTTGATTTGAATGCTGAATTTCCAAGGGATCGATCCAGGTAATGCTGGTTTAACATTTGGTATCAGAGCTTCTAGTTGGAGGCATTCAAATCCGGAGAAAATCGTCTTTCTTTGAAAAATGGAGAGTATGGCAAGTCGCCGGAAAACCCTTGTTGTCGGCGACTAGAGAAGGTTTCTGGTGAGCGGTCTGTGTCGTTGTGTTCACCTCCGACCGATGGACCACCACATGACATTTGAGGTCGATCCGATGGCTGGAAAAGTGAGAATGATACATACCTAGATGGGTCCCACTTAGGATTTAGCAATATCCAAATTAGCTTTTGATATTAATGTGATTCTTGGCAATAGTTTTAGTAGTTATCTATATTTAGTAGGAGATGAGATTTGATTAGAATATTGGCTACTCTTAGAATAGGAAGTTATTATTTAATTAGGAAGTAGATTTGGGTAGGATTCTTATTATGTAGGAAAGTTACTTAGAATTATGAGATATAAGTAAATTGTAATCTTTTATTTCATCAATGAAGAAATTATTCTAGAAATTGTGTTTCTGCACAAAGGAGGATTGATCCTTCCCTCGAAGTGGATCAAGAGGCCGATCTTCCCTCTAAGATGATCATAATTGTTACGAACCGATTCGGGTTCGTAACAATTGGTATCAGAGCGACACGATCCGTTATCATGTCGAAGCAAATCGAAAGAGCAATGGATCAGTGGGATGAGAATATAAGAGAGATCCTAAGGCATCTATCTTCTATGAAGGCCAAGTTCAATGAGATAGCATTATCGTTTGGTGTGAAGTCAAAAGAACCTCCATGTCTCATGGAAGATTTGAGAGAGAGCACCGTCGAAAAGCCTTGCACAATAAAAAGGAAACGACGAAACAGAAAAAGAGGAGACAAGAAGAAGCGCGAAAGAGATCATATAGAAGAGAAGAAGCCACAAAAGAAAGTCGTAGCCTATTTTCAGTGTCGTCGAGTTCGACGAGTTCGTCTCCAAAAAATCTGCTATGTCCAATGCCATCGAGAAGATTCTCATCCAAGACCATTCATGCATCCAAATCGCAATTATTTCAAAAAAGCGTGGCAAAAGAGCTTTGATGAACGACATGATGATATTCATTTGAAGATGAAGTTGTCCTGGCCCTTGATGACAACATGCGAAACGACGACTAATTACGAGATGAAGGGAAGAAGAAAGGGACGCAAGATCTCATTTTTCACCAACCAGTGCTTAATCTTCAACCTTGAGGACGAGGTTGATTTCAAGGGTGGTGGAATGATACGTACCTAGATGGGTCCCACTTAGGATTTAGCAATATCTAAATGAGCTTTTGATATTAATGTGATTCTTGGCAATAGTTTTAGTAGTTATCTATATTTAGTAGGAGATGGGGATTTGATTAGAATATTGGCTACTCTTGGAATAGCAAGTTAATATTTTATTTTTTGGTACGATTCTTATTATGTAGGAAAGTTACTTAGAATTGTGAGAAATAAATAAATTGTAATCTTTTATTTCATCAATGAAGAAATTATTCTAGAAATTGTGTTTCTGCACAAAGGAGGATTGATCCTTCCCTCGAAGTGGATCAAGAGGCCGATCCTCCCTCTAAGAAGATCACAATCGTTACGAACCGAACCGATTCGGGTTCGTAACAGGGAACCTATCCTTTAAGTGGTGGCGGTTTTCTATAAATAAACTGATCCAACTAGTTTGGACACTAGTCTGGCGGGCCGGGACTTTGACCGAAAAATCTAGGTTGGACCCGGATGCCCGGCTCGATTAAGGATCTGCATAAGAACAAAAGGAGAGGAGGTCAGCATCACCATAACGAGCGTGTCGCTAAGGAGGGCAGACCATGAGCGGGCAGTCGGGTTTTCTGGAGCACCGAACTGGAGACGACCTGTTCTACAGGCCGATTTTGTCCGAACTGGCTCCCTATGTCTTGTGATGGTTCTGGGGCCAGTTTGGCCATCTCTCAGCCGGTTCGAATCGGTTTCAAGACCCTCTCTTGTCCCTCTACGTATTTGTGATGCCCCAAGGAGACGTGTGCCTCTAGTTTTTGAAAGGTTCTCTTTAAAAGTGCATGGGCCCCCTCTTCTAATGGTTTTAGATGTTTTGGGTTACCGCTGTTGGGTTCTTGAGGCAGATTTGTGGTTGGCCATATATACTAGAATGCTTTATTACATAAAGTATGTTTGTGGTGTGCATTCCTTGCTTCTTTTTTAGCACCCTATGTGGATTGTGTATGTATATGAATGGATTTATGGTGGATTGCCTTGAAATATTTTGCTTGTGTATAAGTTCTTGGAATCATGAAACAAGTGATGCCAAGAGAATTCTTACTGATGTGTGAGGCTCAAATTGAAGAAAATGTATGTTTGCTGGGAATTTGCAACTTTAAAATTGTATAAGAGCTCTGATCGGCCCAACAAAAGTTTCTTTTCCCTATGCAATTTTAGGTCATGTGGTTGCAAAATTTCAAGTTTTTGACCTCTCAAAATGTGAATGGATGGTGTGCTACTTGTGCAATATACCTTATCCAATCTCATATGTATGGATGATTATGGAATGTAATGAATCTCTCTTTTATGTCACAATGGATTGTTTGATGGTGATACAGGTGTGTATCAATTTGTTGTGCAAGATCAAAAAGAACTGGCGCCCACTCATTCATGGAAACAATTAGTCCAACAGAGAATTGTTGTCTAGCATGATTGGATGGTGTGAGGAAGTAGGAAATTGATGGCCGGCTTGGGATTCTTTTCTTCCCAGCACTGATGGAATCCCTAGTGCTAAGTTGTTCATCTCTGGCTTGTCTCATGGGTAAGAGCCTATCGTGTGTGCTAGCTCAGCCCAACGGAAGGGCCATGATGACACATCGGGTGTCACGCCAAGATCACATTTGATGTTTTGAGTGATCCTTGGGAAATCTAACCAATCGGTGGAAGTTCGATAAAATGACGTGATATTTGCTATTAAACTTCGGATGTGGATAATAGGTGTCAAAAGTAATGAGCTTGTTGGGAAGTTTAAATCTATAGCATAGAACCCTAAGTATCATTATGATACCTGATTGTATTAAGGACATTAGTAGGTCAAAACCTTAGCAAGTGATAGAATGGATTGATATGGTTCTAGGCTACATAGATCTAGACTGTACACTACTGAAGGACAAGCCCAATGAAATTATGAAGGATGCTTATGGGGAGTGGGAGTGTTCTAATCATATCGGTCTAGAGCTCTATTTTGACTGCAATCTGGGATGTTTTTTCTGACCCGGGAATGCAGAGGAATTTGTAAATGCAGTTGATGAACATTTTAGATAATCGTTCAGGACACTCGTAAGTACACTTAAGATACGATTAGATAACCGTAAAGTGTGTTGAACAAAGCAGCATATGTGAGCACATTTTTAAAGTTTGGGATTCAAAACCTTGACAATACTCACTTTGCCGCTTTTAGGTCTTTTATGGCAACTTCAAATAGAAAGGTCAGAAGGATTCGTTTCTATACACCAAGGACATCTTTAGTTATCATTAGAATCTGTTCTTGTTTGCAGGTAAGGTTATTTCAAGTTAATCTTATAGACAAGAGAAAACGGTTTCTATGTAGATAAGTTATCTACACTCTAGCTTAAAATACACTGGAGGCCCACATTGTTTGGGTGATCCAAACCATTCATTTGATTGGCCCTCACATAGGTAGAGTGTCCACAAAAAATCAGCTACATAGGATCATCCTAACCCTTCGAACTGTGGAGGCAAAAAATGGACAGATTTGTGAAGGTTTATACACGTCCATTTTACCTCCACAAATCGTAGGGTTGGGATGATCCTATAGAGCTGATTTTTTATGGAGACCCTATCTATGTGAGGGCCAATCAAATGAATAGTTTGGATCACCCAAACAATATGCCCTCCACTGTATTTTAAGCAAGTGTGTAGATAGCTTGTCTACAAGTGTGTAGAAACCGTTCTCTCACAAGAGAACAAATAGTTTGTTGAAGTATCCATTCAAAGTGTTCAAACGTCTAACTCAAAATTGAAATGCTGTTAGAAGCCGAAGGGAAAAGAATTAAAGAGAAAGTAGCCGTTGTGTGCACCAGGTCTCACCTGATGATCTGCTGTGGCCTCCGTTTCAGTAGCAACTAATGTTGTAAGAACCATAAGAGGCACTTGGTTTTCGATCATCAACATGTCTGCCATCATAACATCATAGTATTTAAGCAATCCATGGCTGCTGAAACTGGGGTCTTTGTACTCATAGTCGCCGTATTCCGAGCCACAGTTTTTGCTCAAGATTTCCAGCAAGAAACATCCGTCGCGGATCATGAGTTGTAAGAATCTACTTTTATCGTCGTCTCTCCATTCTTTGTCCAGCAGGTCATATGAATCCATCAACTCTTCTACAATTTCCCCCAATGCCGCCATGTAAACAGTTATTTGATGATTTGATTTTTTGAGGAATTGATTGAGATCTCCTTACCGTAATGATAAGGACCTAAGGCGCCTTAATGTTGAGGTCTTTGACGTAAGTTGGTACTCTGTATATCTACTGTTTCTTCCAAGAAATTTGGGTGCCATTTTCCAAAGGCTCCATTAATCCTTCGACCCAGTTCCCTTCTTCACCGATCACCACTTAATCCAGTTCCGGTTGGATTAAGTGGTGGATGAGGTAGGTAGTGGAGTTTAATGTTGTTGGAGGAACTATGACGTGTGTGCATACGTGTGTGAATCTTGGAAGGAGATCTGTGCTTATCCTTTTGATTGACAAGCCTTACAAAAGAATTGGTATGGGAATTTTTGAAAGTGGATGTGTTATTAACAACTTTTGGATTGGGAATATTTTCCTACGGGCAAAGGAGTGTAAAGATCAAAATAGGGGCTGCATTTCCTACACCTCTTCTAGATATGCTTTTCAGAAAAATCTAGAAACCCCACTGTCAACAGCAGCGAAAAAATCAGTCTCAATCCACTAAACTTCTACCCAACAACACCAAATCCATATCAGATTTTTTTTTTAACTTTAAAAACTTCAAAGTCATCAAATTTCAAGACTAAGACATCCCCACTAGAGTTCTATTCAACTAATCATCAAATCCAAATCAGATCCCTACCATTTTCAAATAAATCCATACAAAAACAGTCTCAAATTAACACAATTCAACAAAATCACATCAAATCAGTTAAATTACCGCAGGAGACGGAGATCTAATCTGCCTAACAGACGAGATCGCCGGAATACCATTCCCACCACCACCACTACTATTCAAGTAAGTCAGAGGAACATTGGACCGGAATCCAGTCAGATAATCATCCTCATCTTCATCATCTCCAGCAGTTTGAGACTTTGAGATGCCATGACCTGCGCAAGCCTCTGTGCCGCGGCCTTTGCCGCAACATTCTGAATCCTCTTTATAGTTGAAAAACCGGTCGTGGAAGCCGATCGGGAGTGGTGGTGGGGCCGGAGACTTGGCCGGAGATGATGAACCGGTGCTAGTCGAACCGTCACTCCTTTGACGAGAGTAGACCGGGCTCCCGGTTCGTCTCCGGTCCATCTCTATTTATAGAAGAGCCCTAAAAAAGCCGGGTCATCATCTCCGGCCATGTCATTTGTCATGTCAGACGTGGATACGTAGGAGAAAGAAAAGGTCCAAGTGAGGCCTACGTGGGACCGACCACGAATATAGTATCAGATGGGAAGTGATATATGAGGAATTATACGGTGTAGGCACTTATAGTCCCGTATTTTCAAAAGGTACTGTACCGACTACACTATAGGATGATCCAAACCGTCCATGTGATGGGCCACAAATTATATATGTTCTGCTAAAAAAAAATCATTTCTATAGGATAATTCAAACCCTCCGATCTATAGAGGAACTACATATTAAGGAAACCTCTACAGATCGGAGGGCTAAGATCATCCAAAGGAAATGATTTTTTGGGAACAACTTATTTACGTTGAGTTCCATCACATGTATGGTTTGGATCATCTTATAGTGTGGTTCGTACAGTCCTTTCTGAAAAATATGAGACTATAAATGGTTACACCATATAAAATCTCGTGATACATTAACTCATTTTCTTACTTGGGAGAAAAACCTCTAGGCCACGTTTCGATACCTCAAGCTTTTGGATTCGGATTTGAGTTTTGGATACAAAATACATCAAACATCCTCATGCTCATGTTGAGAGAGAGAGAGAGGGGAAGGGTGGGAGGTTTGGCTGCAGCTGGGTTGAGGAGCAGCGAGGGAAAGTTCTGATGGGGTATAAAAAACAGCAGCCAATCAGCTGTCGACATGTGGCCCCAGGATGGCCCACTGCAAATCCAGTGTCGGCCTAGGAGTAGTTTGGTAATTACCTAAAAGTAGGTAACCTTAAACCCGTAAAAGGCCGACACCTGTCCTGAGGTAGGTAATCCAACCACCCCAGGTTTCCCTCTATAAAAGACCTTTCAGGGTTCAGATCTGAGGGTAATAACTTCTAAAACTAAAAACCCTTACAAACTCGCTCTCTACTCCTGCTCATACTGACTTGAGTGTCGAAGGGCCTGTCCGGAGTAACGACTCCGGGTTGGTCTTCTGACCTCGTGTGCTCCTGTGCAGGGCTCAGCTCCTTCACTTCGGCTCCTCGGGCCCGTCAGCTCAGCTCTTATGTCACTGCCGTATCTGTTACCGATTTTAGGCCTAACAGATTGGCGCCATCCGTGGGACCACGAATTAAAAGCTGTTCGAATCCCCTATACAAAATGGCAGGGCGGAAGAGTGCACGGGTACCAACTGCACAGACTACTCGAGCCGTGCTACCTCGCAGGACTCGGAGCGAGCGAATCGCCTCACAGGTAGTGGCTACTTCTGCTACAGCAGAACAGAGCCCAGCTCGTTCGGAACACCTTAATCCCACACCCACTCCGGATCAAGTTCAAGCTCTCTTTCAATAGATGACGGCTCTCGTCGGTCAATACCAACAACTAATCCAAGCGCCTTCCCAACATCCTCCAGAAGCTCCATGACTTCTACAGGAAATGTCGAATGCCCACAGGGGAGAGTCAGCGCGCCACGGTGAAGACCGGACCCACCACTCGACGAGACAAGTTCAACACTCCAGAGCCAGGCATGCCCATACAGAGCCTCACCACCGCCGGAGGTCACGGTCCCTGTCTGCGCAAAAGCACCTAGCCCATGAAGACCACGCACCGCAAGAAAAATCCTAGCCTCATCGAAGGAGTTTGGAAAGTCAATCCGGCTCTGCGGCGAACCCGTCAGTGGAGAGAAACAGGTCGTTGGACCGACCAGATCGTAGAGCTGATCCGATGCTACGAAGGATAGAAGAAATGGACCACCGTATAGAAGAGCTGGCAAAAGATCAGAGCCGGCCTGCTGTGCGGGCGTTCTCAAGCAGAACGTCGTTCACCGACGATGTTATGAACGCCCCGGTGCTTACGGGGTTTAAAATGCCAACCATCCCGCAATATGACGGGACCACTGACCCTGTGGACCATTTGGAAACGTTCAGAACGATGATACTCCTCCACGGCGGATTCGATGGCTTCCTCTGCAGAGCGTTCCCGACCACACTGACTGGTGCGGCCCGGGACTTGTACTCAAGTATCAAACCGAACTCCATCAGCAACTTTGAAGACTTTGGAGACGATCTGGTCCGCCATTTCATGAGCAGCCGTAGGCCAAGGAAAACAACAACATCCTTGATGGCCTTGCGGCAGGAGGACAACGAACCTCTGAAGGTGTTCGTTAGCCGTTTCAACAGGGAGGCACTCTAAGTGCCGAATTTGGATCCCTCAGCCTCCATGAACGCGCTCCTCGCAGGCTCTAGATCCAACGATTTCCGCCGCTCAGTGGCTCTCCAAAATCCACGGTCACTGGCAGATCTGATGGCCGGAGTAGAGGAATATATAGCAGTTGAAGAGACACTAGCGGCCCTGGACTTAAATCGGAGGAGAACCTTTGAAGACAAGAACCCTACCAAGCAGCGTAGGGAGGATAAGGCCACCAGAAGAGAGAGGTCCCCCCTGAGGAGGGAAGAGAACTTTACCCCTCTCAACACCTCCCGGAGACACATACTGGCCGCAATCAGAGGAGAGGAGTTCGTAATGTGGCCGACCAGAATGATCTCCAAGGAAAATAAGAGAGACAAGTCGAAGTACTGTCGGTTATACAGGGACCACGGTCACGACACAGAAGAGTGCTGGCAGCTCAAGGAAGAAATCGAGCTGCTGATTGGCCGGGGATACTTGAAAAAAATATGTCATGAGTGACGGCCACAGAAGAGACCGCAGGGAGAAGAGTCCCCAGGGCCGGAGCCCTTAACGGTCACAGCTGCCCCCTGCACGGGATCAATCTCCCCCGCCATCCAGTCCGCAACCAGAGGCTTAACGGTCCCAGCCAAAGGGGGTCATCAGCACGATTATGGGCGGACCAGCCGCTGGGGGCACATCATCCGCGGCTCGAAAAGCATACGCACGCCGAGTCAACGCCGTGCACACATGCAGCAAAAAGATGAAGATGGAGAATGAGATCTCCTTTTCATATGCGGATCTCGACAACTTGATATTGCTGCACGACGACGCCCTGGTCCTAACTATGCTCGTCGCGAACTGGGAGGTGGAGAAAATCCTTGTTGACAACGGAAGTTCGGCAGATATCCTGTACTATCATGCTTTCCAGAAAATGATGATAGGTGACGACCGTTTGAGGCCGGCAAACTCCGATCTGTTCGGTTTCTCAGGGGAGGTCGTGAAAGTAGAGGGACAGATTGAACTCCCAGTCCTCGTCGGAGAGCCGTCCTGTCAAGCCTTTGCGATGGTCAACTTCCTGGTAGTGAGGGCCACTTTGGTCTATAACGCTATCTTGGGACGACCCGGCCAGAACTTAATCCGCGCCGTTACTTCAGCGTATCACCAGAAAATGAAGTTCATAACGTCAAACGGCGTGGGAGAAGTCAGGGGGGACCAACCACAGATCAGGGAGTGCTATGCCATAGCACTCGGGGCAAAAATGCGGTGGAATCGCTGCCGATTGAGCTACTCGACTTGAGGGACGAAGCCCAGGGGACTCAGCCCGCCGAAGACCTCATTTCCATCCCTTAGTGCAAAGGTGATAATGAGAAAGTCGTTCAGATCGGCTCCTCTCTAGGCAGCAGCACCCGGCACAACCTCACCCAATTTCTTCAAGACAATGCAGACGTCTTCGCATGGGCTCCCGTTGACATGCCCGGCATAGACCCGGAGGTCAGCACGCTGTAGACACCCCATTTTGACCAGACCCGGGTTCATGTTGATTTTCCGAAAACCCCATCCAATCACCAAGCTAGGATCCCAGATTGCACCCTAAGCTAGGTTAGGGTCCCCCATAGGTCCCCGTAAAATTTCATTGAATTCCGAGCCAATTTGTCAAATAAGACGAGCCGAGAGAGAGGGTATCCATGCATAAGGAGGGTGATTCATCTGAAAGGGGGTTGTCCATGGGGGAAAAGGGAGTGCAATTATATTATTTCTCATGAAAAGAGGGGTGCATAATCCCGTCCAGATCGCGGCCGATTCGTGCGCTCATCAATAATTGTGCGCTCATCAATGGGGGGTGCCGTTATCAACCTTCATTTGATATAAAAGAAAAATCAAAGAAAAAAAAGAGGAGGGTTCATCGTCTCGAAAAATCTGATTCTCGCAGAGAGGGAGAAAGCAGAGAGAGAGAGAGAGAGAGAGAGAGAGAGAGAGAGAGGGATCGGCATCATTTTCTGGCCTTCTCCGGCTACCTCCGGCTAGCTCCGGTCATCTTCCCCGCTCCTCCATTTTCCCATCATCATTCTATCATCCTCCTCTTCTTCCATCTTCATCAATACCGTTTCTGCAAACCCTCTTCTTCTCTTTCTCCGATCGGATCCACCGGCAACCTCCATCTCCGGTCAACCCTCCCGTCGGCCAACTCCATCTCCACCTCCCGATCCCAAGCCCTAGATCTCATTTCCTCGTAGAGAAATCTCAATCTGAGATCTCAAATCTCAGATCTGAGAAGAGGAAAATTGTAGAGAGAGAGAAAGAGAAAAACCAATAAGCCCTAAATCCTTATTCCATCTTCTCCGGTCATACCTAAACCATACTCCGGCCAAGATTCGATTAATTTTCAGCCAAATTTCTTTCTCTGGCCGGTCTTTTTGCTAGCTATTCTTCTTCTCTTGCTTTCATTCCTAACCCTAGTTGCACTGATGTTCTCAGATCTGTTCACGAAACCGTGAATCCATTTTTTCTTAGAGAATCTTAAAGTTAAGCTGTATAACCTCATTAATTTCACCATTTTTTCACGAATTTGCATTTTTTTTGAACCAGAAACCCTAATCTCATCTTATTTGCTCCGATCATCTGCTTCAGCAAGATCAACGGAGCTCAGAATCTGGTCTTCTCTGGAATGCATTTTTTTTTAACTCCCTTTTTTGAGATCTGCTGTATACTTCATCAGATCTTGAGTTTTTGCACACAAAATTAAAACAGTGCAGGGAAATAGAATCATAGACTCCATAGATTCCGATTACATTGGGGACATCTGATTTGTTTTGAGGAATTTTCTGGAAAAGCGGGGGCTACTCATTTCTTGGTGACTAAGAGGAAGAGAAGAGAGGATTTTTCTTCATTTTCTTCGATAGTTTCCACCAGAATCCGGCAACTCAAGTAATTTTCTTACCCCCTTTTTACCTGTGATTTGCATGGTGATAGTATCAGCATGAGCTCTGTGAATTGGTTTTTATTTATGTTGATAGCTACATGGGTTGTTTCGTCAGATTGCATGTTGATTAATTGTAAATGGTAGGCCCCATGTTGGTCTATGAAGTTTAATCTCAAAGAATTACTAATAGAAGAGAATGATTATTGCATATTCATCTCCACCATAATTTGAGTGAATTTCATTTTCTTTGAGTATTCCATACTCCAGGGCATCTCAGATTGTGAAATTTGGAGTTTATAGCATCATTGGAGCCAAGCCCAGTTATTAGAAATGATTTTTAGTGTCAATTTCCATTGAGCTGAAATGATCGCAGATTTTCTTGTATGTGTAGGCGTGAATTGAAATTGATCACAGATTTTTTGTGTATGTATGTGTATGAGCTGAAATGAGTACAGATTTTCGTGTGAGTGCGCATAAGCTGAAATGAACACAGATTTTTGTGTGTGCATGCGTGAGCTGAAATGATCATAGATTTTGTGTGTATATGCATGAGCTGAAATGATCATAGATTTGTGTGTGCAGGTTCATGTGTGAGCAGGGTTATATTTAATTTAGTTTGGAATGATTCTATAGGATGAATGCTCGTGAATTATCAGGTTGTCACGCTTAAAATGCTTTGATTCATGTATATCTTTACTTTGTTCATATAGTGATTATGAAGAATTTTTGACATTGAAACAAATCATATCTGCTGCCCCTTTAGAGTGTAACTGCTGTCCTATGGATTTCAATTGCCTTATAAATGTGATTTGTTAAGCTAAAATGCATACCTACTATCCATCAATGCATAATTACTGTCCTGCAAGTTTATAGTCTTTGTAATTGTAATTTAGTTAAGTTTTTTAGGCTACCCAGCGGCTGGTCTGGGCTAATTAATTTTATTTTAAATAAATTGTTTAATTGAAGAAGGAAATCAGATGATTTGCACTATTCGATGTCCTTGACACGAATATCGTCTGATTTCAAGGCGGTTTGTAGAAATATTATATGTGTAGGAAATCAGATGATTACTTTGACATCATCTGATTTCGCTGAATCCCCGTAATGGGGTTTGTGGTTGGCATTGAAGTGTTTGATATTGTTTTTACTTTATTAGGCTATCCAGCGGCTGGTCTGGACTAATTAATGTTGTTTATTATTTTATGATTGCTATTCTTACAGATTGTGCACTCTTTAGTTGTAAATCATACTTTGCTAATACTTGATTTGTTTTTATAATAATTGAATGGAAATTTGAGATTGCCTGGTAGCCTTTTTCTTCTCTATTTTGATTAGACTAACACAGTCTTCTAGATTTCTTTTAGATTTCTTTAGATATCGGAGCCTGTGCTAGGAGGCATATTCTGTCTCATTAGGGAATCCTCCTTTGGAGGCGAGCCTCATTTATAGAACCTCCCTAACTTGTCCCTCCTGCTAGTAGGGGACCATTTCGGTCTGATAGTAGTCTGGTGCTCTTGTTTGCATCTTTTGTGTGTAGGAGGCACGCCTTGCCTCATTTGTAGAGTCCTCTCTGAGGTCGCACCTCAATTTGTACCTCTGTTAATTAGAGACCAATTTGGTCAATTAGTTGTCTTAGCCTTGCTTCCCCCTTTTGGGCAATAACAAGGTTACTTAGAGTCCATCTTTGTGTGTGTTTAGGAGACCCGTCTGGTCTCATTCTCTCGTTAGATCTCCTCTTTGTGCGTTGTTTGGTTTTTTGGGAGAACACCCTACTCGGCTTGGCTTCATACCCCTATCCTATATGGGTATCTGGTTGCACATTTGTTGCACCCTAGGGCTAGGTAGCTGTCCGGCCCTGCTGGGTGTTTTACCTTTGCCAAATATGCACAAGGTCTCTTATTCCTTTTTACTTATGAGCTTCTCCTTATTCGATAGTCCATTCGCATAGGAGTCAGCCCTGATTAGAGAGTCTTTGACTCATTCATCATTTAGATGGTGTTATTAGAGAGTCTTTGACTCATTCGCCTTTTAGGTGGTGTTATAGGAGAGTCTTTGACTCATTTGCCTTTTCGGTGGTGTTATAGGAGAGTCTTTGACTCATTTGTCTTTCAGGTGGTGTTATTAGAGAGTTTTTGACTCAATCTTTCTCTTATTGGTTTTTCTAGAGAGTCTTCGACTCATTTATCTTTCAGTTGGTGATAGTGGAGTCTTTGACTCATGTTCCTTTTCTTTTAGGGAGTCTTTGACTCATCTATCCTTTAGTTGGTGTTAGCGGAGTCTTTGACTCGTGTTTCCTTCTCTTTTAGAGAGTCTTTGACTCATCTATCCTTTAGTGGGTATTAGTGGAGTCTTTGACTCGTGTTTCATTCTCTTTTAGAGAGTCTTTGACTCATCTATTCTTTAGTTGGTATTAGTGGAGTCTTTGACTCGTGTTTCATTCTCTTTTAGAGAGTCTTTGACTCATCTATTCTTTAGTTGGTGTTAGTGGAGTCTTTGACTCGTGTTTCCATTTCTTTTAGAGAGTCTTTGACTCATTTATCCTTTAGTTGGTGTTATCGGAGTCTTTGACTCATTCATCTTTTCGTGGTATTGTTAGAGAGCGTCTGTCTCAGTTGTGCTCCTTCCTTGGTATTATCTGTTAGGAGTTTCTCCTTAGTGTTGTCGTCGTTCTTCTTTGTTTGAGACTAGCACAGTCTCATTAGAGCTTTTTCTTATTTGTGATCTTAGATCATTCCTTCGTCTTTGACATTAGTTTACCTGGTTTAGGGGTTTCCCCTATTTGCCCTAAGGTTTAGCCATAGGGCTTTGCTTTGTGTGTTCCCTTAGGTCTTTGACCAAAAGGGTGACATTGGAAATTTAAAACATCAAAAACATTTGAAAAAACCTTAAAAGTCTAAAGTGTTGATTGTTTTTAGAATTAGCCATTAGGGGAGTTCGTTCCGAACTACGTTGGCTTGATCCTCTTCCACGAGGTACGTAGTGCAGCTTGAGATCCACATCCCAAGTCCAGCCAAACCTTTAAAAATAAACATTTTAAATCTTTCAAAATTACAAAAATATTCAAAACATTTTCAAAAAGATCTTCCTCTAGAGTTAGGAGTATGTCCTAGCTGTTTAGGTTGTGTTCTAGAGTTAGGAGTTTGTCTTGATTTGTATTGATATGGTGTGTCCTGTCGTGTGAGTGTCCCTAGAGTTAGGAGGCCTCGAGTCGATCGGTTAGACATTTAGTCGAACCGATGGCTAGACTAGGCATATAGTCAGCCCGTGGTTTTTCTTAGGACGCACGGCCTAGTTACACATAGGATATAGGATCCACCTGCATTAGCTTAGGGCTAATCTGCATTTAGTTAAGGGCATATAGGGTGTTCTAAAATCCACAATTCACTGGAATTTTAATAATCATACAAGAAGCTTTAATAACTGGTTCGGTCTTTTAGATCGAGTCTAGGATAGAGGGCTAGGTGTCTTAGGCCATCATAGTTTAGAATAGGGCATCGAACTACGTGGACTCCGATTCTTCCCGAGGCCGGGATACGTAGCGCAGCTAGGATGGATGGCCATTCTGGTCCGAGTCCAGTCCTGCATTAGAGTTAGGACTTGTCCTGTCCTGTCATATATAGCATAGATTTGTATCTCATGTTTTGATGTGTTTTCTTACTTTCTTGTACTGATACTATGCCTTTAGCTGTAGCCTGCATGTGCTTGTCCACCAGAAACTTAGACACCCATTAGGCATGTCACTCATAACCTAGTTTTGCTTAGGTGGCACATTTTTCATTTCATTTTATATGTTTATTTCTTCATCCTCAGGAAATGCATGCTTAGGTAGACGATTCCTGAGGATTATTCCCATTTCACATGATTTTTACCCAAACTTCTTTGGAGTTAACGAAAATGGCATAAGAGACCAAGTGCTTGCACTCGGACGAATTGGGGGTGCTCTTAAGACCTTCCCCATTCGTAATCAGGCACGAACCCATATATATTTCTGGTTATCCATTGCACAGAGGATTTGATTTTAGGGTTCCATGGCATATCCATGGATGGAGACTCTGAGTTTATTTTAGGTATGTCTCGGTTTCGAACCTCGGTTCTGGATCAAGACATATCCCTTTCTTTTTATATCGCCACTCGTGCTATGCTATGAGGGTGGCACATATTTTGAGAGTTCCTTGGTAGAGCTCTCTTCCACGTGGATGATCCAGAGGATGGTGTAGGGACTAGTTCCCTCACCTTATTCTTCGGATCGGGGTCCACACACGCACAGACTTGGTGTTGACCCAACCTGCAGGCCGGTGAAACAGAAAAGAAGACATTTCGCCTTTGAAAGGCGGCAAGCGATCAAGGAAGAAGTGGAGAGGCTTTTAAAGGCTGACTTCATTCGGGAAATCCAATATCCGGACTGGTTGGCAAACGTGGTCCTGGTAAAAAAGACAAATGGGAAGTGGAGAACTTGCGTTGATTTCACAGATCTGAACAAAGCCTGTCCTAAGGACAGCTACCCACTCCCGAAAATCGATCAGCTCATTGATGCCACTGCAGGTCACGAACGACTGAGCTTCATGAACGCCTTCTCCGGATACAACCAAATCAGAATGTATGAGTCAGATATATCAAAGACTTCCTTTATAACGGATCAGGGGACGTACTGCTACCGTGTCATGCCCTTCGGCCTAAAAAATGCCGGGGCCACGTATCAGATGCTCGTGAACAAACTCTTCCAAAATCAGATCGGTCGTAATATGGAAGTCTATGTCGACGATATGCTGGTCAAAAGCCGAAGCGCACAAGATCATGTGTCCGACTTGAGAGAAACATTCCAAGTCCTAAGAGAGCATAACATGAAGCTCAACCCCACGAAGTGCACTTTCGGCGTCAGCTCGAGAAAGTTCTTGGGGTTTATGGTAAGCCAGAGAGGGATAGAGGCCAATCCAGAAAAGATCAAGGCCGTGGTGGACCTCACTCCACCGAAAACCATCAGAGAAGTACAACGGCTAACAAGAATGGTGGCCGCACTGGGGCGCTTCATCTCAAAATCTGCAGAGAGGTGCCTGCCCTTCTTCAACGCCGTCAAAGGACTCAAGACCGCACCCTGGACAGAGGAATGCCAAACCGCATTCGAGGAGTTGAAGCAGTACTTGTCCTCTACACCACTGTTGACAAAGCCAGAACCGGGTGAGGAGCTGCTCCTGTACCTGTCCGTGAGCCCCATGGCTCTGGCAGCCGTCCTAGTTTGAGAAGAGCACAGCCAACAAAAACCGGTTTACTATGTCAGCAAGGTCTTGCACGACGCCGAGATCAGGCACCAGCGGGTCGAGAAATTGGCCTACGCCCTGGTCATGGCAGCCAGGAAATTAAGGCCGTATTTCCAAGCCCACACTATAAAGGTCCTGACCGATCAGCCGCTCAGGCAAGTTCTCCACAGACCGGACACCTCGGGGCGTCTTGTAAAATGGGCCGTGGAGCTGAGCGAATTCGACATCCAGTACATGCCTAGGCCGGCGATAAAGGCTCAAGTGCTGGCAGATTTCGTTGCTGAATGCACCATTCCCCAGCAGAGCCTCGAATCCGAAACTGTCCAAACCCCGGCTGTGGAGGAGGAAACCACAACTGAGGAGCGAACAGAAGATGGGACTGAACCGATAAGAGCAGAAATCATCCCCGTACCGGCAGAGCAGGATCCATCGACCATCCAACCACTCTGAGAAGTGTACGTGGACGGATCTTCGAACAAGGGTGGCTGTGGAGCTCGTTTGGTTCTCACCGGGCCTGTCAACTTCACTTTAGATTACGCCCTAAGGTTCGGATTCCGCGCGTCCAACAGTGAGGCAGAATATGAGGCCCTCCTCGCCGGAATGAACCAAGCAGTCCAGACCAGCGCAAAGGCTGAAAGCGTACTGTGACTCCCAGCTGGTTGCAAACCAGATTCAAGGGGTCTATGAGGCCCGTGACGAACGTATGATCAAAGACCTCTCCAAGGTCCGCCAGTTAGCCAGCAAGTTCAAAAGTTTTAAGGTCATCAGAATCCCCAGAACAGAAAATACAAAAGCGAATTTGCTGTCTAAACTGGCTGCATCCGGATACACCACCCTCGGAAGTATATGTATGGAGTTTCTACAGAAATCCAGTATAAAAAATGAGGCCACCGAAGTGATGCAGATGGAGTTCGAGTCCTGTTGGATGGACGAAATCATTGAATATCTACGTAGCGGGAAGCTCCCCGAGGCCAAGAAGGAGGCCCGCAAAGTGATACAGAGAGCAGCCAGGTTTTCCCTCGATGGTGAGAGCCTGTACAAAAGGTCGCACACCCTCCCATACCTAAAGTGCCTCCGGCCCAGCAACGCCTCGTACGCCTTGCAAGAGACGCACGAAGGGATTTGCGGGGAACAGCTAGAGGGCAAAGCCCTGGCAATCAAAGTGCTGCTGAGAGGTATGTACTGGCCCACCTTAAGACAAGACGCACTGAACCTGGTCAAGAGGTGCGAGAGATGCCAAAAGTTCTCTCCCACCATCCACCAACCTGCTGTGCCCATGGCCCCGATCATCAGCCCCCTCCCCTTCGCAGTATGGGGGATGGACATCTTGAGCCCCTTTCCACCAGCCTCCGGAAGGCGCACGTTTGTAATAGTGGCCATTGACTATTTCACCAAGTGGGTGGAGGCCGAACCTCTAGCCCAGATCACAGAGCAAAATGTGCAGAACTTCTTTTGGAAGTCGGTGGTTTGCAGATTCGGGATCCCCCGCATCTTGATAACAGACAACGGGAGACAATTCGACTGCCGGAACTTCCGAAAATTCTGCTCTGACTTGAAGATCGAACAGAGATTTACTTCAGTGGCGCACCCTCAGACGAATGGGCAGACAGTATTAACGAACAGAATCCTGCTTCAGGGAATTAAAAAGAGGCTGGACGAGATGGCTGGCCGATGGGCAGATGAACTTTATCATGTCCTGTGGGCGTATCGTACCACCCCGCGCACATCAACGGGGGAGTCACCATTCAACTTGTCCTTTGGGACGGAGGCCGTAATACCCGTCGATGTGGGCGCCCCATCTCCAAGAATTACCAACTTCAATGAGCAACTCATTGGAGAGGGGCTCCGTGCTAATCTCGACCTACTGGAAGAAACCCGGGAAGAGTCCCGAATCAGGGTCGCCGCCTACAAGCAAAAAGTGTCCAACTATCATGATTTGAAGATACGCCCCAGAGAATTCCGAGCAGGGGATCTAGTCCTAAGGAAATCTGCGATCTCCCAACCAAAGAAGGTCGGACAACTCTCCCCGACCTGGGAGGGGCCGTACCAAGTGAAAGAGGTGATTCGCCCGGGGAGTTATAAGCTGGAGACGCTTGAGGAGCACCTATTACCCCATGCCTGGAACTCAAAGAACCTCCGAAAATACTATCAGTAGTAGACCACCCGGCTTGAAAGTGACTTTGTAAATATATATTGAATGTGAATGATAGAAACTCTTTTGCAAATCTCCTCGCACTACTTGGAAACCCGGTTCACTAAAACTAGGGTACTCGCTGCTTGGTCCGCCACGGCTCGTCTCCGCAAAGACCGGGAGCGCACTCCTGGTCCAGAACAAGCCCGGACAGCAAAAACCAAAGCTGCTTGGAAACCCAGTTCACTAAAACTAGGGTACTCGCTGCTTGGTTCACCATGGCTCATCTCCGCAAAGACCATGAGCGCACTCCTGGTCCGGAACAAGCCCGGACAGCAAAAACCAAAGCTGCTTGGAAACCCAGTTCACTAAAACTAGGATAGTCACTGCTTGGTCCGCCACGGCTCGTCTCCGCAAAGACCGGGAGCGTACTCCTGGTCCGGAACAAGCCCGGACAGCAAAAACCAAAGCTACTTGGAAACCCAGTTCACTAAAACTAGGGTACTCGCTGCTTGGTTCGCACGGCTCGTCTCCGCAAAGACCGGGAGCGCACTCCTGGTCCGGAACAAGCCCGGACAGCAAAAACCAAAGCTGCTTGGAAACCCAGTTCACTAAAACTAGGGTACTCGCTGCTTGGTTCGCCACAGCTCGTCTCCGCAAAGACCGGGAACGCACTCCTGGTCCGGAACAAGCCTGGACAGCAAAAACCAAAGCTGCTTGGAAACCCAGTTCACTAAAACTAGGGTACTCGCTGCTTGGTTCGCCACGGCTCGTCTCCGCAAAGACCGGGAGCACACTCCTGGTCCGAAACAAGCCCGGACAGTAAAAACCAAAGCTGCTTGGAAACCCAGTTCACTAAATCTTGGGTACTCTTTGGTTATTTCACCCCGGTTCACCCCCGCAAGGACCCGGGTCAACCGGAGCTCGAATTTCTGCCCGGAGTATTTTTGGCCCACAGTATAAAACCAAAACAGTACTTAGCCAGAGGCATACATAAGTGGATAATGGAAAGCAAAATGCAATTTCTATTCATGAAAAAGTGGGGCCTCGAAGGGCCATTACAAAAAATAGGGCCTCGAAGGGCCATTACAAAAATTAGGGTCTCCAAGGACCATTACAAAAAAAAGAAAAGAACGGAAGCTCAAGACACCCCGTGGCTACCACCCCGTGATGGATGTGCCTCGGGACCTCTACGGCAGCGGCAGTGCTCTGCTTGTCGTCGCCAAGCACCAATGGATCAGGGAGAACTAGGCCCGTCAAGGTCACAGCCGGGTTGGATTCCTTGACCTGATCAAGGCAATCAAAGAATCCCAGCTTGTAGGATTCGCTGGACAAACTAATAAGTTCGTCATCCTTCTTCTGTACGGCCTCCTCGACGGCCGCTATCTGCCTCTCCCGGGCTCTTTCCCTCTGTGCGTTGAGGGCTTCGGCGGCCTTGTGCTTCTGGGCGGCCAACTCATCTTTAAGCCGCTTATTCTCTACGTCTCTCTCTTCGGTAGACCTTTGGAGCTCCTCTGCCTCCTTCATCAGTTGGCTGCTCTCCTCTTCAGACTTGGTGATCGCCTCAGAAAACTTCTTGCTCTTCTCCCGAAAATCATTGTAGTACAATCCGATCTGCGGGCAAGCAAGCGTTAAAAAAAAACATGTAGTAATGATGCAAGCCATCTTACCTGATAGAGTGAAGAGAAGATGGTCTCGTCGGCCGCAACTGGAGGCTCGTTTAGAATCCGCAGCTTGTCTTTGTTTAGGAGACCCTTAGTGACGATCTCCATGGCTACCCGGCTCTCACCTAGGCCGGTGTCACTTTTCTGAACGGCCCAGTTGGGCCGAAAAACGTTATCCCCAGACTTCGCCGGGGGTGGACGGGCTCCAGTGGATGCTCCACCTGACTTTGAAGACCCCGCTCCTCGGCCGTAGGCGCCGACCAGCCTCACTGAAGTCTTGCCCTTTGGGGGCGGCGCGTCCTGGGTCGGAGCAGGACTCGAGATGTCCGCAGCTTTCCTTTTCTGGCCCTGCTGAGCCCTTCCGAATGCTCCTTGCCTCACATTCTCCAACTTGGACTGTTTCTGCATCTCTGAAAGTCAATATGAATGAACAAACCGGTCAGAAGCAAAATGGAGGAAAAAGAGTTTAAAGCAAGACTAGCCACATATGTGCCCGGGTCGCAGTACTAATGCCAAGCCCGACCAGAACCTCTTCCCCAGAGAATTCTGCACAATGAATGTGGCCCTCCCGGTGCAACTCCTCACAGACTAAGGCAAATGTCCCCATATCCTCGCCCTCGAGGAGCGGCTTGCGGCTCAACGCCTGTGTGTCTGGGGCGTCCCATTTTAGAGGAACCGACCAGGGCTCAGTAGACTCCCTGTCCTCGACATAGAAGAACCTGTTCTTCCATAGATGGATGGAGGAAGGAATGCCAGTGATCATTTTCACCTCCGGGCGCTGGCTAATGTAAATCCAACCCCCGTCCTTGTGCCTCTTCAGGTGCGCACACATGCGGAACAATGGCACAGACAAACTTCTTTGAAGCCGGCCCTGGACGAAGTAAATGAACCCGATCAGCGTCCTCCATGAGTTCGGCGTGACCTGAGCCGGAGCCAGCCCGTAATGTTGAAGGACCGCGACGATGAATGGGTGCAGAGGGAACCTAAACCCAGCCCTCAATGACTCATTGTATATACAGACGTCGGAGCTTTCGTTGCAAGCCCTATCTCCCTCTACAGCGGCCTTAGCCCAAACCTTAGGGGAATGCAGTACCTATCCCTAATGTCCCCCAGCCTGGACTCATCAAGGATGTTCTCCTCGTAAAGAGCCTGGATGTTGTACTGAGGATTGGCGTCCATCCGGGCCCTAGCTACGACCTCGACGGCCCGGCCCGGGAGGAATGTTGTGGACGCCTCAGCGGCGTCGCTACCAACGCTCGCCTCTGCTCGAAAGTAACTATCCGTTGGGGGCGAAGTATTATTCAAATCCAAAATCTCATCGTCCCCACTATCTATGGCCTCTACGCTAATGTCAGGACTCGCCATGTAGGGGCCGGGAACCCTTGTCAAATCAATTCGAGTCCTCTCTGACGAGCTAGATGCCAAACTACTAGAGGATCCGGACTCCCCTGAATCAGACCTAGAACCGGACTCAGAACTTGAAGCACTACCGGACATAAAAGACGCGCTCACCGGTCCGAATAGAGAAGAGCTCCTAAATCCGCGGAGGTTCACAACCACGAGCTACCCAAGCCGAGCAGGCAGAGCAAGAAAGAAAGAAAAAAGGGGAGAGAAAGCAAGAGTAAAAGTGAAATGTGAAAAGTGAAAATCTCCTTTTATAGACCTTGGCTAAGGCGGTTCGCATTTAATGGAGGGCACGCTCTTCGAGGGCCTTTACATAGGTGCCACGTGTCTTTCATTAATGACGGACACAGATTTCAAGGCAAGGGCGTGAGTAAATACGCGTGTATCTCCAAGGGGCTAAGGGAAGTCCGTAAGGTGCTTGTGTACTGGATAACTTCTAAAGCGATTGTGCCCGTCAAGAAAATCAGTCTGGCCCTAGCCGGACAGGATATGGCGCGTTCGCTAAAAGACAAAAATCAGTTTGGCCCAAGCCGGACAGGATATGGCGCATTCGCTAAACGACAAAAATCAGTCCGGCCAAGCCGGACAGGATATGGCGCATTCGCTAAACGACAAACATCAGTTCGGTCCAAGCCGGACAGGATATGACGCATTCGCTAAACGACAAAAATCAGTCCGGCCCAAGCTGGACAGACGGCTTTACCGGACAGAGAGAATTTCCGGACTGATTCCCAGGCAGGACAAACAGAACTTCCGGACAGAGAGAATTTTCAGACTGATTCCCAGGCCGGACAGACAGAATTTCCGGACTGATTTCTAGGCCGAACAGAAAGAATTTCCGGACTGATTCCCAAGCCGGACATACAGAATTTCCGGACTGATTTCCATGCCGGACAAACGGCTTCGCCGGGCAGATTTTCCAGGCAAACTCCCCCCGTTCAGGAATATAACTCACCACATTTCCCCAAATCACTACAATGACTTGGAGAACTGGGGGGCAACTGATGGGGTATAAAAAACAGCAGTCAATCAGCTGTCGACGCGTGGCCCCAGGATGGCCCACTGCAAATCCAGTGTCGGCCCAGGGGTAGTTTGGTAATTACCTAAAAGTAGGTAACCTTAAACCTGTAAAAGGCCGACACATGTCCTGAGGTAGGTAATCCAACCACCCCAGGTTTCCCTCTATAAAAGACCTTTCAGGGTTCAGATCTGAGGGTAATAACTTCTAAAACTAAAAACCCTTACAAACTCGCTCTGCACTCCTGCTCATACTGACTTGAGTGTCGAAGGGCCTGTCCGGAGTAACGACTCCGGGTTGGTCTTCTGACCTCGTGTGCTCCTGTGCAGGGCTCAACTCCCTCACTTCGGCTCCTCGGACCCTCCAGCTCAGCTCTTACGTCACTGCCGTATCTGTTACCAATTTTAGGCCTAACAAGTTCTGCTAGCAAAATCCCAAAGGTAAGTTCTGCTAGCAAAATTTCATTACCCAATTCTAACGTACACAACATTTCATTTATACCGTAAAACTCAAAAGTAAGTTGTACTAGCAAAATTTCTGAAGACATTCTCAACTACACAGCATTTCATTCATAAACCCATTACCAAGGAGTTGTTGGGTTCTGAACCAATTACCTACTCTGAGGCAATAGCGGAATATGTGAAAATGGTAACCGAGTTGGAGATTGAGTATGCAACCAACAAATAGCATCTTCCTGCCTTAGTTTCTTTTTTTCATTGTGTTTTTTTTTCTTAAAACGACAAAAATACCCCTCCCCATGCTAAGTGGCGTGTAAGGATTTGTATGTTTCCGCTCACGATTAGGCAGCCGTAGGGGAGCACACAAGATAAAAATTACATCAACTAAATACCTTGATTTAATTTGGGAAATGATAAGAGTATCCCCTTTTTCACTCTTCTCGCCCTTTGACTGATTCTGGGAACCACTCCATCAAAACATGAGGTAAAATTTTGGGTCCAACCAGATCATGTGTTCGAGTGGAGTTGATGGGACCCACCTTATGCATGGACTTGGGTGGAGATGGTGGCCCACTCATGGGTGTTCAGTAGTGGGTCTCACCACATGCATGAGTTTGGGTAGAAATGGTGAGCCACATCAAAACAAAACAATGAGTATAAAATGGTGGGCACCATCTTATCAAAACATGTAGGGAAGCAATATACTCACCCCCTTTTTTTACTCGGGACCACCCCCTCTAGCGACTGAAATCCGAAATTACCGACACCGAAATCACGAAAGCCGGAAACATTATTTTATTTCGGTCGAAATTTCGGAATTTCGGTAGAAATTTCAATTTTTCCGAAATTTCACCCAAAAAACCTATTTTTTTAATTAATTTAATATTTCACAGAAATTTCGGTAATTTGGGCCAAAATTTAATATTGAATAAAATATTCTTTTCTTTGTTTCACCTGATTTCGGTCGAAATTTCAAAATTTCAGGGGTTCGAAACCGGTATCAAAACCGAAATTTTAAACCATGTTTATGACTACTCTTTTACAGTAGAGGAGGCCGTCTCAAGTAAATAAAGTGGCAATATATCATTTCCAAAGATGTATTATAAAATGATGGGCCACCGATGTTGCGTAAAAAAAATTGGGAAAATTCTAGCAAAATTTTCCATATATATATTTTTTTGAAAATTAACAGAAATTTTTTTTCCATATGTTGTTTGGATCATCCAACCATATGGGCCTTACAACAAATTTTTTTTGGGCGGTTTTAAATTCAAACCCCTTTTACACACCCTTGCAACCCTCTCACTCTCCCTCATTCTTTCTCTCACACAAATCTGTACACACCCCTTACAACTTTCTCTCTCAACACCACTCTTTGAAGATTAGAAGGTACGTTGCACGAATTTTAAAATAATCACTTGAGCCAACTTCGTTTGAAGATTAGAAGGTTATATTGTTTTTGGGTACGGCATATTTACGTTGAGCTTAACAAATTTAGATCCTTGAAGAAAGTGGAACACCGCTCTCATTTTTTTATTAAAAAAAAGTAGTGAGTCAACCCGTGCGATGCATGGGGTAGCCCAAAAAACAACATAAAACAATTTCTAACTTATGGAAAAATGGAGAAAGAATGGCAGAGGAGACATTATAAGAAATCCATTTTAAGAAACAACAGTTCTCATCAAGAGCAATTGGAATGAAAAGTTGATTTTGGTCATAAAAATCTTGAGAACAAAATAAAACATTGTAATCATGAAAAGAGAAGAAAGAAAGGGAGTGCAAAATTGAGCAACATAGTGTTTTCAAATGCAGCCCGCCTACATGGATGATCCAACAATTGCTTTGTTCGCCCCAACTTAAATAATTCTTGGGATCCTATAGGATCAATATGTTTTGACTATGTTGGCATCTGCAAGTCCTTGATCATAGTATTTAGAAATGAGTGGATGGATGATCCAAACCGTTCCTTTGTTGGGCCACCATGTTGTCCCACTGTACTTCTTAAAAAATTGCAGAAGCAACATAATATTTAATTGCAAAGGAGATCAGGTAACTAAGATCATATATATGGATAACTACTGTGTTGGTATCCACAGATACTTTGGACATAGTTATTAGAAGCACTGGGTCTATAATTGAATAAATTTTGGGTGCATGATTTAGAGAGAGAAGCAGTCCCGAAATTTCCATGGCATTTTAGATACAGTTTGATTTAGCTTTTGAGGATAGAATTTCAGCCCAAAAGTGATTATTAGACTCGAATTACAATTTGGCCCTGTTTGTTTTGATTTTGAGAACCGATTGAGAGTCCAAAACTGATTAATGGGGTCAAAATTGAATGTAATTTTTGTTAGTGATTTCGGATTTTCAAAATCATGTATTTTGCATGTTTTAGTGTTTTGGAAAATATTTTATCAAAAGCGTTTGAGAAAAAGAAAATGTTTTCTTGGAAAGATTTGCTTGTACAAAAGGATGTAGAAGTGTAGTTGAAAAGATAGTCCTGTACCGGATGAGAGAAAGGAAAAAGAAGGGCTTATAAAGCACTACACTTCTCTACTACTTATTGATTGCACATTGGGTTGAACCCATGGTTGGACCCGCGGGACGGTGCAGCGCAAAGTTCGCACACGCGCACCCGCACGCGCGGCGTGGGCAATGGGCTATAGGGCACATAGTGGCGCTTTTTTAGGCGCACTTTGCACTTGTACGCAACGTCGCGAGGAGCGATTGGAGCCTTTAATTTTTTCAGATTTGATCTGCACCGTTGGATCAAGATGAAGGTGGACCGATCGGATGGGTGGGTCAAATGGTTCGTAGGCGGCCCATCAAGCCGAATGGTTCGGTTGGGCTGGGCTTCGGTTCGGACCTAATGGTTGGCCCAACGGGCCCATAACTCAAACGGTCAAAGAGTGTGATCAAATGGGTTGTGTCCCTTCCCCCAACGGTCAAATGCCAAGGGGTGCGATCCACACCATAGATGGTTGATCTAACGATGACTGGGTTGGAGAGAGGTATTACTCAAACCAACAGTCACCTCTATGATCGATCATGACCGTTCAATATCAATGGGTGCGATCTAACGGTCAGATTTCAAACATTATGGAAAGGTGCCATGTAGAGGTGTTTTTCACACTGAAAATACACCAGGTGGTTTACAAAATGTGCAGAATTTAGTCATTTCATAACAGGAGAACGAATTGGCAATTCTGACAGACTTTACACTCTCTTCTACACTCCTACAAAATCCCCAAGTATTTCTACATACTGTTTTTCTTTTGTTTACTGTTTTAGATACTGTTTTTCTGCAAAAACAGTATTTAGAAATTTCTCTAAGGCTTGAAATTTCGGAAGGGCATTTCGGGTTTGATTCCGCTAGTGCTACGCGTCATCAAACATTAGTAGTGCTTCCCTACTAGGCTTCATTGTATCTTGGAGGCAATTCGTGGATCCCCTTTGCACACTACTAGTGGGGGCGAATCTTGTCTTAAGGAAAGTGATATCACGCCTTGAAGCAACAAGTTTCTGTTTTCTATCAACAACAGTACCCTCAATTTTTTCCAACAATTTTGAGTCCAATAATCAGTTTTGGAAATACAATCGGTTCTGAAAAACCAAAACAAACAAGGCCAAAGTGATAGTATATCCAAAACAATTGGAACGAATAAGAGGGAAAGAATGGGTGGGCTATAATTAAGAAGTACCAAAAAGAAATTGAAGAACCCAATAAAAACAAAAAAACAAAAAGAACATAGCATGACTCAAGACAATAGCCAAAAAAAAGGATTGAAGAAGAAATCAGAAATATCTAAATTTTATTTACCTTGAGGAAAATCTGAAGTGGCTGTGAATAAGAAAAAGAGAGAAATATAGAGAGATATACCTGCATGTCTTTTATAGATATGGAAAACTCCTTATTCAATGAGGAGATAGGAAGTTGCTGAGATTAGGAAAGCTTCTTATTCAAGGGGATAGAGAAATTATAGGAAAAATAAGTAGGATTTTGCTTAGGATGGATATGATTTTAGATATAGGAGAGAGATTTTAGCATATATTTTCTCGAGATCTTTTTATTTTAAGAGGAAAGGAAACGTGGAATGGAAGGTGGCGCACCCACGTCGTCTAGGATTCCGTTTTACATATATATTATATGATATGCACACCTACATACAGACACAAAAGGGGTGAATTTCTAGTGGGCGGAGATGAATTTATCACCCCTCAGTTTTAAAAAAAATATTACGTGCAGGTACGTTCGGACACCGTATTACCATTCCATCCCTCACTGAAAAAAAAGAGTCACTGACTAGGGGTGCAACTCAGGTCGGGTTGAGGCCAACACTAACCCAACCCGAGATAGCATTCCCTCAACCCTAACCCGATCCAACCCAAGCCTCGGGTTGAGGATGCTCAACCCTAACTGAACCTGCCTCCAAAATCAGGTCGGGTTGAGTCGGGTTGGAATCGGGTTGAGCCGAGTTGGGATCTGATTCATCTACGGCCAACCAGAAAAATACAAGAAAGAAAAACATAATCTTGAGAAAATCATGACAAAATTAGAAGACAAGGGTCGGGTCTGGTCAGGTTGCCAAGGCCTCAATCCTGAATTTAAATCGGGTTGGCTTTTCCCAACCCAAACCCGAGAAAATGGAGCCAAAATTTGTGTTGAACCTGACGGGTTCGGGTTGAGCCCGACTCAAGTTGCACCCCTATCGCTGACCCAGCTGCAAGCATGAAGAAGAAAGATACAGAAGAAGAAAAAAAGAAAGAAATGTTTGGTTTCCAGATCTGCCCTTCCAAGCCCTACATCTCGCTTTCAAATCTAGGGAGAACCCATTTCAGCTTCTGATTTCAC
This sequence comes from Tasmannia lanceolata, assembly GCF_043159265.1. Lineage (NCBI taxonomy): Eukaryota > Viridiplantae > Streptophyta > Magnoliopsida > Canellales > Winteraceae > Tasmannia > Tasmannia lanceolata. The sequence goes on from NW_027518714.1 coordinate 55,777,276, forward strand.
ATCACAATGCATCTTCTTCTAATGGAATAAAGGTATCCATTCCTAATTTTCAGCCCCCCATGGGTTCCGCACAATCCTCCCAATAACAAGAAGAAGAATTCGAAGAGAACAGAACGGAATGGAAACCCAAACAAATCATCAAAAAAGAAGAAGAAGGTTCTAGAACAAGAACTAGTGATCCTTCAAAAAAGAAGAAGAATGTTCTAGAACAAGAACCAGAGATCCTTCCCTGCCACGCGTCAGCATCTCCACTCTCTCCAGAACTCTCTTCCATCAGCACTCCCCGTATCAAGATCTGGGACCCATACAACGTTCTCTCTCCACCATTCTCTAGAAGCTTCTCTTCCGATCCCCTAGATGAAGATCGGACGGTGGAGCTGTTCCTGATCATTCACGGTGAAGTGTGGGGTCAGCCTGAGGCCGGATTTGATCGCCGTTTTTTCCTCAAATCTCAGTGGGTTTGGTTTGATGCCGTCTATTCGTCACCGTTGGATCGGGCGATGGAGACCGCGGGGTCCATCTGCCAGGTAATTCAGATTCAGTTCTTCAAAAGTTTATCTTCTTCTAGGGTTTTATTATTCTTTTTTTTTTTTTTTTGCATATTTTGTATTGGATTTCATTAAATTAGTTTTTTGGGTTATGAGTTATTGCTTGTAAGTGGAACTGAATTAGCTACATTTTGCTTTGTTTAGTTTGATGTTTTTTGTTGATCCACATAGCTACATTTGGTAGCAATTGTTTGGTATGTTTTAAGATCTATATCTAAATTTTTGTTGTATGCAATGTTTTGATTAACTAATTAATGGGAAGTAAAGGCATTTAAATTGTTTAGATTGAAAACTATGTGAAACTTGATTCTTGCTACATTGGGAGGTCGGAACTTCTCTTACATACCCAAGACTGGCATGGAAGATTTCCTTGATTTCCGTATTTTTAGTCTTTTCTTTATTTCTTGCTATAGCTAGGATATTCCTTTTTTCTTAGTTTCCTTTATCCTTGTCTTGTTTCCAAAGCATCCCTTAGGATTTGGTAAGTGTTGATTGTTTCCTAAGTAGTAGGAATGTTAGTCTATAATAACGTAGTCTCTTTCTTTTTTACGTATGAATGGAAAAGCAAGGACTCTTTTAGGAGATTTGGCCATCTCGAATAGGCCTACTTTTGTTTCTCTCTCTTATTTTTACTTTTATTCAAGGGTCGTATCATCTGGTATCAGAGCCATGGCTAATGAAAGTCATGCTACCCGAATGGAGGCAGAGATTCGATGATATTCTAAAGAAATTGACGGCCTTAGATGCGACATGCCAAAGTTTAGTCGCATCAAAGGTTCAGGACGAAGTGGATGATGCCCTCGTAGCACCACAAGTAAATGAAGGAAATCTTGGAGAATTGCAGAAACATCTTCGTACCCTCCGTCTAGAATTTCCAAGATTTGACGGATTCGATCCAGCCAGGTGAGTTTTTAGTGCTGAACAATTTCAAAGGTTCAATAAAACAACAAATGAGCAAATTGTAGATCTGGCATCGATCCATCTTACTGGAGATGCGATACCATGGTTTTGTTGGATGGAGAAGACCATGGGTGTAATCACATGGTCACAATTCACTCATGCTTTATGTGCTCGGTTTGGGCCGCCCGAAAGTGAGGATCTAGGATGAGCGCTTTCTAAATTACAACAATATCCGAATCATTCTTAATCGAATGTTTTGTTTCGGGCCTTCATGACTATATCCGGGCCGGCGTTAAAATGTTTCAACCGACTACTCTCCAGCATGCTTCCCAACTACCTTGTTACATGAGGAATCATCTCTAGCTAGTGGTCGATACTTGCGACCCCACTACCAAAACCATCGATGTCTACTCCTTTGCCCATTGCCCCATGAAAGAAGGACCATTACCAATAAAAAAATTAACACCTGCTGATATGATCGAGCGGCGCAAGAAGGGGCTATGCTATAATTGCGATGAGAAATATAGCCCACTCCATCAATGTCGAGGACAACTGGCGGTATTAGAACTTAGAAGGGTTTGAATTTGAGAACGAGGAAGAAGAAATAGTACAAGTAAAAGAAGAAGGATATTAGTCCTTGAGGACAAGGACTCTTTAAGAGGGAGGGAATGTTACCCAAGATTGGCATGGAAGATTTCCTTGATTTCCCTATTTTTAGTCTTTTCCTTATTTCTTCCCTTTTATGTTAGTTTCCTTTTTCCTTGTCTTGTTTCCAAAGCATCCCTTAGGATTTGGTAAGTGTTGATTGTTTCCTAAGTAGTAGGAATGTAAGTCTATAATAATGTAATCTCTCTCTTTTTTACGTATGAATGGAAAAGCAAGGACTGTTTTAGAAGATTTGGCCATCTCGAATAGGCCTACGTTGTTTCTTTCTCTCTTATTTTTACTTTTATCCAAGGGGTCGTATCAACTTCGTTATGGCGTGCACATATTTCCCAACATGATACTAAATCACTAGTGGCTGTGAACTTTTTGTTCGTATTTTAGTTTATTAATCTAGGCTTGTTTGTGGGTTTTGGAAGGAGAAATGTGTTGATTTTAGAATCTAGATAGGGTTGCACGAATCACATTTATATTACTTTAGCCATGTTAGGGGGAATTATATAACAACTCTATCGATGATAGTCATAGAATGTCCATTGACTTGATGAAACTCTTTTCAAGAATGTGATTATTGTTATATGTTGGTGTTATTGTCTCACCAACATAGACAACAATGTTGCCAGTATTGTGAACGTCTGTAGTCTTATGGTCTAACCCCATAAACAATATTGATGCTATTTATGGATATACATTAAGTTCCATCTAAGGCTTGTCCTGTAGTGCAAATTTCTAGGGTGATTAATGAGTGACCAGGTTCATGGTTATTGACTTGTGTGGTTCTTCCTCTAACAAGTGGTTTACATCATAAGTTGTAATAACTGATAAGGTTATGTTTACATTGCCTATCTTGGTACCTCTGGAAGTTGGAAAACTGAGGAAGGTATTTTGGGAGTTGATACCAGAAAGATAGGACAGAAGATTGGCATATTGGAAGAGTTAATGCTTTGCCTTGGTCAGATGCATTTACTGTCATTGAATCTTTCTTCTTTGTATGCCAATTTGTTTCATTTTATTCTGATGGCGGTGGATGCAAGTTAGAGCATATCCATGGGAACTTTCTTTAAAATGACAATGGTCATTGGAGAGTCAAAATTAATCCTAATAAGATGGAAAGATACGTGTAGATCAGAATGGGCAGAAGGCCGAGGACTCAAAAGCATTGAAAAGTCCCTATATGGAAGTGAGTTTGGAGATTTGGTGACAGGTTAAGAGGCTCCACTGAAGAGGTAACTGTAGGAAAATATGGACCTCAAAAAGGAGTGTAAGATATTTGATATGTTTCTAGCTATAGGATTTCAAGGGAAACTTAGGCAATAAATTGGTGGTTTATTTGGAACGGAGTTGTATGATGGGTCGTCGATATAGATAAGATTATGGTAGAAATTCAGGATGAACTATCTCTTTCAAGTTTTAGTTCTTCTGGTCTTGGATTTACTAGCGTATTAGATAAGAGAGCAATGATTATAGATACTTTTAAATACCAAGGGAAGGGGTGTCTATGTGTAGTATCTCCTTCAAGCTACAGTTTGCTTGATCCGGCTCTACGAGCATAGTACATAAGGGAACAACCATTGTAATTAGTTTGAAGGATCCGTCTTTATTAGAATATTATATAAGGGAGCAACCATTATAATTAGTTTGAAATACCAAGGCATATGTGTGGTGGGGCACCGATATATAAGCTTTAAAGGACAAAGAAATTGAATCTTTAATTTGATGGGAGGAATTCGATTAAGGAATAAATCTCTTCTAGGAAAATGGTTATGGAGATACGGAGAGGAGAAGGAGGCTTTTTGGCACTAAGTTATAGGGGACAAGTATGGTAGAGATCGGGGGGATTGGGAGAGTAGAAACCTAGTATTAAAAAAAGGTTCGGGTACATGGAAGTCCGTTTGTGGGTCCCGTCCAGGTAATCATACAAGTCATTGGCTAGACTTAGAATGGGGAGGGGCAAGGGAACTCACTTTTTGGTAGACTTGTTAGGGAAGTCCTTGTTGTGGCATGTGTTCCCGGACCTATACCATCTAGCTACCGATAGAGGGGGCGAGAGTTTGTGATTAGATGGAGAGGTGGAGAGATGATGGGATGGTGAGGACGTTGTGCTCAGAAGAAACCTTAGGGATGATAAAATTGAAAGTTGTCCTGCTTTTTTGGTCTTCTTGAGTCTCAATATTGTTCTCCTTCCTGCCCTAATTCCCGAGTCTAGACCCCTAACCCTATTGGTTCCTTTTATTTTCATTCATTTTTTCACAGGTTAGTTGGAGGCGTTGGATCGAGGTCCCATTCTTCCATCATCTGGCAATCTTGGCCTCTCCTCAAGTCACCGCTTTTGCTTAAACGGTGGCGAACAACGGAATCAATACCTATGATCGTCTCAAAAGGAGAGTCCATCTTGTCAATCAATGCATTTTATGCAAGAAGAGCGATGAGTCCCTAGATCTTCATTTGTTCATTGTCCTTTTGTGCAGTACTTGTATGTCATCATCAAAAGTTTTATATAGGATTGGGTCTTTCACAGATCCATCAAGAAGAAGATTCTACATTAGAGCTTCAGTCCTTTCGGTAAATATGGGTGGATCCTTTGGAAATTAGTTCCTTTTGCTTTGATTTCGCATCTATGGAAGGAAAGAAACAACTGCATTTTTAAATAAGAAGACAAGTCGTGTGAGGCTTGTAACGGAAATTAGGATTGATCATGTCTCATGATGAGGAAAAGCTAACATAGTATTATATTATGCCATGGGAGAGATTCAAAGAAATTGGAGCACACTTGCCAATGAGAAAGGGAGGAATATTGAAATTGCCCCGAGATGGCATCCACCATCCGTTAGGTGGGTGAAGTTTAATTTTGATGAGGGTTCTAATCGTAGACAAGGCCGAGCAGGCATTGGCTTGGTCACGGTTAAGACTTTTACCGAACCGATCCCATCGGTTTTTGAGTTTTAATCCGAGAATGACTGGAGAGGAGGTACCTAAGAGGGATATCTTTTGCTATCTTGGTTCAATTCTACATAAGGAAGGAGAGATTGAAGAGGATGTTAACCATAGAATAAGAGCAGGTTGGTTGAAGTGGAAGCTTGCCTCAGGAGTTCTGTGCGACCGTAAAATCCCTACCAAGTTGAAGGGAAAGTTTTATAAGACAGCTTTGAGGCCAGCTATGCTGTACGGCTCAGAATATTGGGCCACCAAGAAGCAGCATGTGCATAAGATGAGTGTAGCGGAGATGCGAATGCTTAGATGGATGTGCGGCCACACAAGGCAAGATAGAATTAAAAATGAATACATTCGTAAAAAGGTGGGCGTGACTCCAATTGAGGAGAAGATGAGAGAGCACCGCTTAAGATGGTTTGGCCATATCCAACGTAGGCCTTTGGATGCTCCTGTGAGAAAAGGCGACTCGTATCAAATTGATGGAGTAAAAAGAGGTAGGGGCAGACTGAAAACAACTTGGGTAGAAACATTGAGGAAAGACTTGATAGCTAGGAACATAACAGAGAACATGACCTTGGATAGGATAGAATGGATGAAAATGATCCACGTAGAAGAACTCAACTAGAACCAGGATTAGAGCCGGGTAGATTCCTTTTACCTTCTCAACCCTAGATATAAATGCAACATAAAAGCCTCATTTGAGGGATAGATAAACTTATTTAACTACTTGATTTGGATCTGTATTAAAGCTGAACCAAAAACCAGATAAACTGTGAACCAAACCAAACCGAACTAGTCAAAATCAGTTCGGTTTGGTTCGGTTATTCCCCCATCGGTTCGGTTACGGTTTGGATTTTCTCCAAACCGATGGGATCGGTTCGATTCAAAAGACCTCCCTCAACCGAACCGGACCAAACCGTGTGCAGCCCTAGGTGTAACTAGAATAGCTTTTTGTATGGGGCAACCTTTCTCTCTTTCAATTTTTGTTTGTCATCTAGTAATTGTTCATTAACGTCTCAAAAGAAAAATGATAAAGCTAAGGGCAGTAAACTTTCAATAGTATTTGATGTCCTTTGTCAGGGTTAATGCAGAACCGTTAGGGGCTGTTGGGATACCCGGATTTTAAAATCTCAGATTTCTTCAAAATTGTAGCTAAGAGACAAGAGAACTAGCGGACCAACCGTCGTTTTTGACTTCTCGCCCTCCTTTCCGACAGCAAGAGAGTGGCAGACCCTCCCATTTGCCCAGGTTTTAGAAATCTCAGGATGCAGGAGAGATTACTAAAACCTGGTTTTCTTACTTAAAATCCAGGAAACGCTGCCAGGACAGTGGCAGCAGCTTGATCATGAACCATCTTTTACACTGTTTTCAAACTAAAAACTTGGATTCTAAAATCCGCATATCCAAACGGCCCTTTAATGAATGGATCTAAGTTGACGGTGGAGGAGGCCTTTAGGGCATTTGGAGGAACTTTATTGGTTCGAGTGGTGTATTAAGCCTTGGTTTGGCAAGTCGGGAATTTCTTTGCCTCTCTGTGGAGAATGAAGATGGGGCTGGGAGCCTTCTTTCTCTTGAGATGAGGTGGAAGCTTTTCTTTCAACATTTGTAAGGATGACATTCTCGTGCCTGATAGCCTGATGGCATTCTTCTACTCCTCCATCAATACTTTTGGGAGGTATTGGAAGTTGATTTCATATCAATCTTGAAGTTCTTTTACTCCATTGGCCGTCATTTAAAATTTTCTTTACCTCCCCTTAACCCAAAGTCACCTATTTGCCTGAATTTGGCCCAACTTGTGGGGGCTAAAGGCTTTGGTGAAAGGAGAGCCCTTCGCACTAGATATGTATTGGGTCATCAGGTTGCACCTAATAAAAGTGTCTTTGTTGGGGGTGGCAAATTTGAGATGGTTTTGTGATGCTAGCAAGGTTTGTGATGCAACTCACAAGTTGGGTTCTGCAGCTTTGACCATTATAATTGATCTGAGGTGGAAGTGGATATGGTAGTGTATGTCATTTGTATTTTTCTGTTCTAATCATCGGTGGCTAGTGGGCTACCTTGACGTCTTGGTATTCGTGCCAAGCGATTCCCTATCGCCTTTTCTTTTCACCCCCGATGTGGAATTCATCAACTCTATATTTGGGAGTGGCAGTGCGCAACCTACTTCGAAGCATTGAGGTCGCAGTTGGTGGTCCAAATGGTCGTTCACGTTCGCCACTGCTTAGCCATATCTGCAATGGACTGAACATCTCTGATCAAGGTGGGCATGATTCACACAATTGATAGGCACAGATCTTGTTCAGGATTTTGCTAATTCCCTTGGTGTATTACCTTCTTCTCCAAGTGGGTGGTTTTGCTTTCTAGTCTCTCTCAAAGAGGTGCAGGTTGCCACTATCCCGTGTTCTATATGATGGGTCAGTTTTTATTTTTTCATCGATTTTCACACACTAATAAATTGAGCAGTTAATTAGCAGTCATCTTGGCCCTTGTACATGGATTTCAATGCTATTCTATATACCTATGTAATATATTATTAAGCGTGCCAATTATTTCCAGAGTGGATCAGCAATATGTAAAACCATCTTCCCTATGCTGAGAAACAGAGGTAGGAAGAAACGTCTTGGTCTATTCCTTGTTGGTGATAGCATCTCTTTTCATACTCGTCACCTTTTTTCACGTTTTCTGGTGTTCAATTGCCTTATGCTCTCGTTAGGGATTTCTTACCTATGTTGCTCATACAGACCGACAAGGCATTCGAATTTGTATATTTGATTTTATGGTGAAGAGATCCTGAATCAAGTTTCTCTCTATCATGTTGAAAATTCGTTCTGTCAGCTCGCCAATTAATCTAATGTTCTGGTACTTGTTTATATTTTCATACTATTTAATGAGATACTATATGGTTTGCAAGCTTGAACTTTGTATATGTGATCATCCTTATTCTATGCCTCCAGTAGAACCCACTGATATATGCGTGAAATTTCGCAGGAATTGAATTTTCCCGAGGAACAAATACAATCTTCGGATGCACTGGTCGAGATGAGTCAAGGTCGGTGGGAGGGCTGCATCCGATCAGAAATATATATACCCAATATTATAAGCATGATTGACAGATCCCCACCTGATTTCTGTGCCCCGTCTGGAGAATCACTCCGGCAGGTGGAGTTCCGGATGATCGAATTCCTTAACAACGTAGTTATAAGAATGCGAGAAAAACAGAGAACAGGAGCTTCATCACTGCATCAAATTGAAGCCAAGGGATTTTCACACCAAAACTCTCAGATTCTGTCCAACTCAATTCCAGACCGAGATGGGCCCACTCTCCCACTGTGGGATTTTTTTTTTTTGAAAGATGAGCAATTGTATTTATATTCAAACCGTACTTACATAGAGAAGGGCCTTGGAAGTAACTCCAGGCTCCGACAGTGGGATTTGCTTCACAGGCACTGGCAAGGACTTTCGAGGAAAAAGTCTGGCAAGAGCAGTCTCCAATTTGTGACAATGGGAGATAACGAGTAGACCTGGCAAACGGGTGGGTCGGGTCGACCCGCGGGTCACGCGGGTTGCGGGTTAGCAACCTTGTGACCTGTACCCAGTGCGGGTGGGTCGGGTCGCCCGCGGGTTACCCGCAATTTTATCCAAAACAATGTTTTTATTGGGAGGTGATAAATTCACCGCTGAAATTTGCTTGAGATGGTAAGTATAGAGGACGATAGGAGATGAGATAAGAAAGGTTAGATATGATGGAAATTAACCGAAGCTGAAGTGAAAATGGCCAAACCTAACAAGGAAAGGTCAGATCTAGGATTTAGATCTAGGAAATAGTAGTGAAAATGATGGAGGTAGAGGCTTCTAGTAGTGAAGATGGCTGAGGAGAAGAAAAGGTGATCGCTAGAATCTCGCCGGTGATTGGCCGGAGAAGAAGAAAAAAATGGATTGGGGTTTAGAGATAAATCAGATCTGAGTGAAAAGAGGTGACAAAGATGAAGAAATCAAATGAAAATAGTAGTGTAAGTAAAAAACAAAAGAGATGAAAATACAGAAATGTTGTTTGCCGGAGAAGATGAACGGAGAAGGGGAAAAGGGTTTTGAGATCTCTCTCTCTCTCTCTCTCTCTCTCTTCAAGAATAAGAGAAATGAGATTTCTCAGATGGTGGCAGGATCAAAGGTGTCTTCTTCAGTTCTTCTTCACTTCTCTTTATAGAAATGAGAAAACCCCAACTCCCTTTGTTTTGGCTTTTGATCTTTTGATCTTGACCTTTGGTTTTTCTCTTTTTAAATAAAAATAAAAAACAAAAATCAAAATCCACAAAACCCGCGGGTCAACCTAACATGACCCATGTTCTGGCGGGTTGGGTGACCCGCGGGTTGATTTTCACGGGTCACGAAAATTCCAACCTGTGCCCACAAATTTGCGGGTGGGCCGGGTCGACCCGGGCACGGGTGGGTTTTGCCAGGTCTAATAACGAGGCTGAAGATGAGTTCTCTCCTAGAGAAACCAACCCTGGGCACCTTCATGAAGTAAATGCCTGAACCTCCTTGTCAATATTGCTTTTCACTCATGCAACGCCAATCAAGTGTATTTTCACAGGCCTGCTTCGGTGCAGTCCTGCAATGTCGCATAGGATTTCAATAGATGAATCTTCAACAACAGTTTTACGTCCTTCACTGAGAACAGGTTGGGAGACAAAGAGGCTGAGTGTTTAGTTTAACTCCATTCAGTCATCAGTAAGGTCTCTCTGATAAGATGAGAGTGATGAAAAGGAAATATAAACTGTGATATCTACATGTTGCAAAGCTACCAACTCCAAAAGATGCTTTAATTTCTTTTTCTTTTCTTTCCATCTTTATTCTTTTGTGTGTCAGTTCTGTAGCACAAGATATCAACCCATCTCTCAATTTTGACAATTAACTTAAGAATGTCATTTCTTTTTATTGGGAGAGGCTGTTTGAAGCCATTGCTTGATATGTATGCTTCTATCGTTGTTGTGAATCTTGTGATGGCATTCTATTCATCCTGAAATCCAAGGTTGCTTGATCCAAGTTTTTTTTTTCCAATTTTCAGCAAGTCTGAAGCTTAGTCTACGTCCATGGCTTACTTTGGGTTGAACCTTTGATATTTGGAAGCCCAGAAAGTTCCATTAAGAATGTTGCCAAAAACTATCTATAGTTCACATCTAAATACAAATAAGCGGAGGAACCAAACCAAAAACAGACACAAATTGACTAACACTATTAATTAATAGAGAAACGAAACAGGGGGAGAACCCAAACGACCTTCTGAATCAGATAGAGAATGAAAGAAAAATCAAACAAGGAGCAAAAAAAATCAAAGAGGAAGGAAAATCGAAAACTTCCAAGTCTGCATTATTTCCTTTGGAACCTAATTTTCCTATGTAGAAGAGTTTCACCAGAGCTCTAAAGCCACACTGTCGTTTTTTGTGGTCGTTTATCTTATGCATGGGATGTCCCTTTAGGATGGGGCTAATACTGGGTGGGCATGCTCTACAAGATCAAAGCTCTTGATTTCACATACATACAAACCCCCCTATAAGACCCACCAGAAAATGAATTTTACCATTGATCAATACAAGCGACACATTGGTACTCTCAGAAGACAAATAGTACATTAGAAGCTAAGAGACTAGAAATAACTGAATAAAGCATTACATTTCAAGCTCAGAGGCTATAAAACATGATATTATTATTAATGTTCATTCCATATAGAGAAAATCAGAGAAAAAAACACAGGCAAATGGGATCAGAACTTAGTGATCATCCATCAATTATGATTAGACTTTGAAGATAATACTCCAGTGACGGTTTGAATGATGGTGCAAACCAAAAGCAAAGTAGCTACAATGAGAGCCGTGAAAGTCCAAGGATTTTTGAAGTAAGTCTGCATGAAGTTAGAACCCCACTCATGAAGTCGCTTCTTCCACTTATTACTTCTAATGATGTAATAACTATTCAAGTTATCAGTTATAGAATGTAGTGCAACACCATAGCGAGGATTGATTCCCATGTCATTTCTAATCTTTCGGATGAATACGGAGACTGACTCATCATCCCTTCTGGTTTCCAGTACATTTATACTTCTGATCAACAATGAGTCCTTGGCCGAAATGAGGAGGGCACTCATGAAGTCGATATAGGAACTCACTGGGTGGTATACTTCAGGTTGACCATACTCAAAGGCCACCATATTGAGGACTACTGATTCAGTGGAAGAGTGGATTCGGAATTCAGGGAGGGTGAGGACACCATTTTCGAAACTAATTCCATCGAGGTTTTTGGTTTCACTCTTCTTCAACTCAACTTGGGCCTTCTCGTGAAGAGAGCTCGCAGACGGAACTTACTTCAAATCCAAGACCCCATGAAAATTGGGCGGCTTTTGTCCGCTCACCACGTGACAAATTAAGTCCAACAGGTGCAGACCATTGTAGATGTCTGAATATTTGTCTTTGTCTAGTGGAAAGACAAATTTGGCATTTGCAAAAAATGCGACCACCCTTTCATTTATGAACTCATTAGCCTGCATGTTGAAGTTTGAATGTGAGTAAATAACTACTAAACACTTCTTTTATAACAGTGATATTATTATCATCACAGAAAATGGTAAGAAAAAAAATTAAATTTTTCTTAAATGATTACCATGTTCTTGAAGGGTGATAAAAAGGAATCGTTTTTGGTTTCTCTAAGCTATTGAGTATACCATAGTTTGTGAGTCAAAATGAGACCATCTTGCTAATTAATGTCCATACATAAAACAAACTATGATGTGAGTCTCTCGTCTGTGTTGGTGTCATCTAGTCCCATGGAGATTTCTTTCTCACTCTTGAAAATTAGTTCATGAATTTGCCGTGCAAATCCGATCCGATTGTGCAAAAATTAACAGAAAAGTAAAACAAAAAACAAGCCACAAAATGAACACCAAGATTTACATGGTTCGGCTAAGCCTACATCCACGGACGAGAAACACCATCTTCCACAATGAGAAAAAAATATACAAGAATTACAATTGATTAAACCCAAAACTCACAAACTCGCAACCCTTTCCTACTCACAAACTTGCAACCTTTTCCTTGCTTCTCTCAACCAAGACACATGAGAATGACCCGAGAAGAAACCCAAGAAGAACCTAAAAGTACAATCCGAGAAGGAAACCAGAGAAAACAACTCTCGCCGTCTCTCTCTCTCTCTCTCTCTCTCTCTCTCTCTCTCTCTCTCTCTCTCTCTCTCCCCTTTGGCCTCACGCCCAAGCTACTCTTGAAGTCGACCACACTTGTGTTGTTGATGAAAGAGGGATTTTATACTAGGTTTTCCCGAAACCTAAAACCTAAAGTTCCTTTTCTTTTTTGCCTCTTGCTTCCAACTGACCATGGAAAATAAGGCTGCTTTGCCAACAATCTCCACCTTACCTTATTTCCCAGTCTCCTAAAGATTTTCTAATGATGTCGCCACTGGTCCATTGTTGCCGCAAACTGTCGTTGGCCTTCTGAAGTACCAGCTACATGCCCCTCGAATCATCCCGATTCTGACTCTTTCTGATTCGATCAACATGGCCAATTCACATGTATAGCAGCCAACCCGATGACTCGCCTAGTCAACCCTGGATAGGGATCTCGATCCATCCTCCCCAAGACAATTATTGTCACCTTTTCACCAACGTTTGCAGCCTGATAACCTATGTCTTTACCAACTACGAAAGCGACAATCTGTGTGCACACAATACCACTTTGTATCCAACTAACCATTGAGATCTCATGAACACTAGTCATAGTGTCCCCGCCCATACGATATAATCCGCCACACTTCTCTCTTTTCATTAGAACCATACACCCGCGTGTGATTTTCAAGGATACACCTGCAGTTGAATACCTACAATCCCAGGGTCTAACCGGCCAAGCGATACTAGATTCCTCCGCATCCACATCACCCAAAGTACGAAAGACTCCATCGAACATTTTGATCTTAATTGTCCCAACTCTCGTGACGTCACAAGTGGACCCATCACCTAAGGACACTACACTGCCTTTGTCTCCCGGAACGTATCAAAATATTCTTTCCTAAGGCATACATGAAAAGAGCACCCCAAATCTAGAATTCACTCATCATGAGAAGAAGTATGATTACTTGTGGAGACTGTGAGAACGTCTCCAACCTCTTCGCTCTATTTATCTGTCACGGCTACCGCCGTATTCATTGTACCAATGAGCAACTGGTCAGCTCACTTCGGACAATCTTGCTTGATGTGGTCGTATTCCGTGCAAGGATAATATAGCATGCCCTTTTCGCTTACCCTGGATCTTTACCTACTGGTACTGGATTCCTTCGCATCTTTGGGACATACGCCACACCACCAAAGATACGAACCACTCTATCGAACATCTTGATCTTAACCGTCCCAATACACGCACAAGTAGACCCGTCACGTAAGGACACTACACATGTCCTTGTCAGATTGAATGTATCAAATATTCCCTCTTGGAGCATACATGACTACCTATAGAGACTGTCAGAACATTTCCAACCTCTTCGCTCTACTCATCTGCTATGGCCATCACCGTATTCATAGCAGCAATGTTCGACTGGTCAGCTCGCTTCGGACAATCTCGCTTAATGTGGTCGTGTTCCTTGCAACGATAATATTTCACACGCCCTTTCCGTTGACCATGAATCTTGACCTGCCTTTTCCATATCCCCTGCCAGACTACCTTTCTCTTTGATTTCCACCTTCGTACAATCCCGCTTAATGTGGCCATGTTCCATCCGACAAGAGCGACGCCTGACTTCCTCTAACTTTATTGTGTCCTTACCATACAATCAAGTTGTACCAGGTTGTCATACAAATGAGGAAGCGAAGTAAGAAGCAAAAGGCCTTGTCTTCTTCCTTCAACTTTTCATCAACCTTGTAGAGTTGATCCACAAGCTCGTTGAACACTGTAATATGTTACAGAAAATTTCCGCTTTCATTCATCTTCAGCCCATACAACCGTCGCTTCAGATACAATCGGTTGGTTTAGCTTTTTAACATGTAAAGTTTTTCCAACTTGTCCCATAAGGCCATAATTGAGGCACTTCATCTTCTTCTATAACGTTAAACATAATGTTATTTGCCAGGCATAGCTGAATCGAGCTGATCACCTTCGTATCATAGTCTTCCCACTCTGCATCCATCATCTTTTCCGTCTTTCCATCTCTTCCCTTTAACGCCTTAGCCAATCCTTGTTGAACTAGAATGTCCTTCACGTCATCTTCCATAGGGTGAAACTTCTCTTTCCATCAAACTTGTTGATGTTGAACGAGGTAGAACTTAATTTTACCGACATCTGAGATTACTCTGCACTTCTTGGTGTAGAGCTCCACCTCGAACGATAATCATTCTTTGACAATCTTTCTACTCCCAAAGATCGCTCTAGCTGCAATTCAACCACAATACCTATGATCACTCCACCCGGCTTCACCTATTGCTCCAACCTGAGCTCTGATACCACTTGTTGAGAAAATCCGTCAGGGAAATCTGATTTGATCGTGCACAAATTTACGAAAAAGTAAAAAATAAAAGAAGCCATAAGATGAACACCAAGATTTATGTGGTTCGGCCAAGCCTACATCCACGGGCAAGAAACACTGTCTTCCATTATGAGAAAACAATATACAACGATTACAATGCATTAAATCCAAAGCCCACAAACCCGCAACGCTTTCTTTGCTTCTCTCACCTAAGACCGTACACAAGAGAATAGCCCGAGAAGAAACCTTAGAAGAACCTAAGAGAACAATCCTAGAAGACAACTTCTTCTCTCTCCTTTTCTCTCTCTCTCTCTCTCTCTCCCTCCTTTGGCCTCACACCTAAGCCACTCTTGAAGTTGACCGTACTTTTGTCGCTGATGAAAGAGGGTTTTTATACCAAGTTGCCCCAAAACCTAAAACCCAAAGTTTCCTTCTTTTTTTGCCTCTTGCTTCCCACCAACCATGGGAAATAAGGCAACTTTCCCAACAATGTTTTTATCATGTTCTCACTAAAATACCTTATCGCCAATAGTTTGACTAATTTTTCTGCTCTATTCTTGGACATGTGGCCAGCCATGTTGTACGGCTCAGCATGTTGGGCCACCAAAAAGCAGCATGTGCATAAGATGAGTGTAGCGGAGATGCGAATGCTTAGATGTATGTGCAGCCACACAAGGTTAGATAGAATTAAAAATGAAGACATTCGTAAGAAGGTGAGAGTAGCTCCAATCGAGGAGAAGATGAGAGAGCACCGCTTAAGATGGTTTGGACATATCCAATGTAGGCCTCTGGATGCTCCGGTGAGAAGAGGTGACTCATGCCAAATTAAGGGAGTAAAAAAAGGTAGGGGTAGACCGAAAATAACATGGGTAGAAACAATGAGTAAAGACTTGATAGCTAGGAACTTAATAGAGAAAATAACCTTGGATAGGATAGAATGGAAGAAAATGATCCACGTAGAAGAACCCAACTAGAACCAGGATTAGAGCCAGGTAGATCCCTTTTACCTTCTTCATGAATTTTTTTCTTCTAAAGGATTCATTTAGCCGACCCCAACTAGCTTGGGACAAAGGCTTTGTTGAGTTGAGTTGAGTATTCTTAGACATGTGGCACGTATCTCTTGATTAATTGTGGTGGTAATGAAAATGGGATTTCATTTTTCTACTAGTCTTCTTCTACTTTTTCTTCTTCCTTTTGTTCTTTCTCTTCTACCTTTACTTGTTCCTTTTTTTTACTTATAAAGAACACTTATCCAAGTCTTCATAGAGAAAAATCCGGCGGCATACAAACATATTATGTCATAAAAAGAAGGAAAATAGAAAAAAAATCACTACAAAATTTCATTGAGGATATAAAAAGAACATCAAAACTGATGTGAAAGAAGATGAAGAGAAAAAGAAAAGAAAAACATATATGATAGAAAGAAGACTGGGAAGAACAAGAAGAGAAGGAAATTATTTTTTTAAAATTACCATTTCACATCACTTTTTCTGTTCTAAATTTATTGCCATTGTTAAGTAAGAGTTACTTGTAGTAAAAAATCAAAATAAAGTTTTCCAATGAAGAACAAATTTACAGCTTGATGGGGTGTAAAAAATAGCAGCCTATTAGCTGCCGACACGTGGCTAGAGGAGGGCCCACCGCAGACCCGCCTATTAGCTGCCGACACGTGTCTCGAGGGGGGCCCACCGCAGACCCCGCGTCAGCAGGGGTAGTTTGGTAATTACCGCAGAGTAGGTGAGCTTGAACCTATAGCTGATCGACACCTGGCTTGGAGCATTAACTCCCCAACTACCCCAATTTTTCTCTATAAAAGGGCTTCCAAAGCTCATAAATAAGGGTAATAAATTAACTTCTCACCCACCACTCTTAAACTCCCTCTGCACTCCTGCTCATACTGACTTGAGTGTCGAAGGGCCTGTCCGGAGTACACTCCGGGTTGGTCATTCTGACCTCGTTTGCTTCTGTGCAGAACCCGATTCATCCGGACTCTATTTCCTTCAAACCAGCTCCTCGGACCATCTAGCTCGGCTCTTACGTCACTGTCATATCTGTTAACCGATTTCGGGCCTAACAGATTGGCGCCATCCGTGGGACCCCAGAACTAAAAGCTGTTCAGATCTCTCACAAAAATGGCAGGGCGCAAGAGTGCGCGAATACCAACCGCACGGACTACCCGAACCGTGCTGCCCCGCAGGACCCAGAGCGAGCGAATCGCCTCGCTGGTGGTGGCAGCTTCTGCTACCGCCGAGCAGAGCCCTGCTCGCTTGGAGCACCTCAACCCCATGCCCACTCCGGAGCAAGTTCAAGCTCTTTTTCAGCAAATGACAGCTCTCGTTGGTCAGTATCAGCAGCTACTCCAGGCACCTCCCCAACCTCCTCCAGAAGCTCCGCGACCTGTCCAAGGAAGGCCAGATATCCACAGGGGAGAGTCATCGCGCCACGGTGAGGACCGAACTCATCACTCCACCAGACAAGTCCGTCACCCCACGGCCAGGCATGCACAGACGGAGCCTCACCGACGTCGGAGGTCGCGGTCTCGCTCTGCGCAAAGGCGCCAAGCTCACGAAGAGCGCGCACCACAAGCAAAATTTCGGTCCCGTCGTAAGAGTCCGGAAAGCCACTCTGGCTCCGCGGCGAGCCAATTGTGGAAAGAAACAGGTCGCCAGACCGTAGAGCTGACCCGATGCTGCAGAGAATAGAGGAGATGGATCACAGAATTGAAGAGCTGGCTAAGGATCAAAGCCGGCCCGTTTCTAGGGCGTTCTCAAGCAGAACGCCATTCCCCGACGACGTCATGGGTGCCCCAGCACCCAGGGGATTTAAAATGCCAACTGTCCCGCAGTATGATGGGACCACTGACCCCATGGACCACCTGGAGATGTTCAGGACAATGATGTTCCTCCACGGTGCATCAGACGGCTTCCTCTGCAGAGCATTCCCGACGACCCTGACCGGTGCGGCAAGGGACTGGTACTCAAGGATCAGACCGAACTCCATCAGCAACTTCGATGACTTCGGGGAAGATCTGGTCCTCCACTTCATGAGCAGCCGCAGACCAAGGAAAACAACAGCATCCTTTATGGCCTTGCGGCAGGAGGATAATGAATCTCTCAAAGCCTTCATCAGCCGCTTCAACAGGGAGGCACTTCAAGTGCCAAATCTAGACCCCTCAGCCGCTACAAACGCGCTTCTCGCAGGTGCTAGATCTAATGATTTCCGCCGAGCAGTGGCCCGCCGGAATCCGCACTCCCTAGCAGATCTGATGGCTGGGGCGGAGGAATATATATATCAGTAGAAGAGACCCTGGCCGCCCTGGACTCAAATCGGAGGAGAACCTCTGAAGACAAGAACCCTGCTAAACAGTGGAGGGATGACAAGGCCGTCAGAAGAGAAAAATCCCCTCAGAGGAGGGAGGAGAACTTCACCCCCCTCAACACCTCCCGAAGACATATACTGGCCGCTATCAGCGGAGAAGAGTTCATAAAGTGGCCAACCCCAATGATCTCCAAGGGAAACAGGAGAGACAAGTCAAAGTACTGCCGGTTCCACAGGGACCACGGACATGATACGGACGAGTGCTGGCAGCTGAAGGAGGAGATCGAGCAGTTGATTAGCCGGGGCTATTTGAAAAAATATGTCCGAAGTGACACCCACCGAAGTGAGCCCAAGGAGAAAGGTCCCCAGGGCCGGAGCCCTCGGCGGTCACGACCGCCCCCAGCCCGAGGACAATCTCCTCCGCCGTCTAGTCCACAACCAGAGGCACATCGCTCCCAACCAAGGGGGGTCATTGGCACGATTATGGGTGGTCCGGCAGCTGGGGGCACCTCGTCTGCTGCTCGAAAAGCATACGCACGCCAAGTCAATGCCGTGCACACATGCAGCAAGAAGACGAAGACGGAGAATGAGATCTCCTTCTCGGATGCGGACCTCGACAACCTGATACTACCGCATGACGACGCCTTGGTTCTAACCATGCTCGTCGCAAACTGGGAGTTGAAGAAAATCCTGGTGGACAATGGGAGCTCAGCCGACATTTTGTACTACCACGCCTTCGAAAGAATGATGATAGGTGACGACCGCTTAAAGCCGGCGAATTCAGATCTTTTCGGCTTCTCTGGAGAGGTCGTCAAGGTAGAGGGGCAAATCGAGCTTCCTGTCCTCGTCGGAGAGCCACCCTGCCAAGCTTTCACCATGGTCAACTTCCTAGTAGTGAGAGCCACTTCGGTCTATAACGCTATTCTAGGACGGCCTGGCCAGAACCTGATCTGCACCGTCGCGTCAGCTTATCACCAGAAGATGAAGTTTATTACGCCAAACGGCGTTGGAGAAGTGAGAGGAGACCAGCCGCAATCTAGGGAGTGTTATGCAATGGCACTGAAGGGCAAAAACGCAGTGGAGTCGTTGCCAATTGAGTTATTCGACCTTAGGGACGAGACCCAGGGAACTTAGCCCGCCGAGGACCTCATCTCCATCCCCTTGTGCAAAAGTGATGATGAGAGGGTCGTTCAGATCGGCTCCTCTCTGGACGACGTCACCCGGCACAGCCTCACCCAATTCCTTCAGGACAACGCAGATGTCTTTGCATGGGCCCCCGCGGACATGCCCGGTATTAACCCGGTGGTCAGTACGCACAGGCTCGGTGTTGACCCAACCTGCAGGCCGGTGAAGCAGAAAAGAAGACACTTCGCCCTCGAAAGGCGGCAAGTGATCAAAGAAGAAGTGGAGAGGCTCCTGAGAGCTGACTTCATTCAAGAAATCCAATACCCGGACTGGTTGGCAAACATAGCCCTGGTGAAAAAGGCAAATGGGAAATGGAGAACCTGTGTTGACTTCACTGATCTGAATAAAGCCTGTCCCAAGGACAGCTACCCGCTCCCAAAGATCGATCAGCTCATCGACGCCACCGCAGGTCACGAGTTATTGAGCTTCATGGACGCCTTCTCCGGATATAATCAGATCAGAATGTATGAGTCAGATATACCAAAGACCTCCTTTGTAACAGACCAGGGGACCTACTGCTACCGTGTCATGCCCTTCGGCTTGAAAAATGCCGGGGCCACATATCAGAGGCTCATGGAAGTCTATGTCGACGACATGCTGGTCAAAAGCCGAAGAGCGCAAGATCATGTCTCCGATTTGGAAGAAACATTTCAAGTCCTGAGAGAGCACAAGATGAAGCTCAATCCCACCAAGTGCACCTTCGGCGTCGGTTCGGGAAAATTCCTAGGGTTTATGGTTAGCCAAAGAGGGATAGAGGCCAATCCAGAAAAAATCAAGGCCGTGGTGGAGCTCACTCCACCAAAAACCATCAGAGAAGTGCAGCGACTGACAGGGATGGTAGCCGCATTGGGGCGCTTCATCTCAAAATCTGTAGAGAGGTGTCTCCCTTTCTTCAACGCAGTCAAAGAACTCAAGACCGCGCCCTGGACAAAGGAATGCCAGACCGCCTTCGAGGAGTTAAAACAATACTTGTCCTCTCCACCGCTATTGACAAAGCCGGAGCCTGGTGAGGAGCTACTCTTGTATCTGTTTGTAAGCCCCCTGGCTCTGGCAGCAGTCTTAGTTCGTGAAGAGCACAGCCAACAAAAACTGGTCTACTACGTTAGCAAAGTCCTGCACGATGCGGAAGTCAGGTACCAGCGGGTCGAGAAGTTGGCCTACGCCCTGATTATGGCAGCTAGGAAGTTGAGGCCGTATTTTCAAGCTCACACGATAAAGGTCCTGACTGACCAGCCGCTCAGGCAAGTTCTCCATAAGCCGGACACCTCAAGACGACTCGTGAAATGGGCCGTGGAACTGAGCGAGTTTGACATTTGGTACGTGCCAAGGCCTGCAATCAAGGCTCAAGTACTAGCAGATTTCGTGGCTGAATGCACCATCCCCCAGCAGATCACCGAACCTGAAGTCGCCCAAGCCCCAGTGGCGGAAAAGGCAATCGCAGCTGAGGAGCTAGCGGAAGATGGAGCTGGTACAGAAATCGTCCCCGTACCACCAGTGGAGCAGGGTCCTTCAACCGCCGAACCGCTCTGGGAAGTGTACGTAGACGGATCTTCGAACAAGGTTGGCTGCGGAGCCGGTCTGGTTCTAACCGGACCGGACAGCTTCACTCTAGACTACGCCCTGAGGTTCGGATTCCGCGCATCCAACAATGAGGCTGAATATGAAGCCCTCCTCGCCGGAATGAATCTTGCAGTCCAAACTGGCGCCAAAAGATTAAAAGCCTACTGTGATTCCCAGTTGGTTGCAAACCAAATTCAAGGAATATATGAAGCCCGCGACGAGCGTATGATCAAATATCTCTCCCAGGTCCGTCAGTTATCCACTAAGTTCAAAAGTTTTGAGGTCGTCAGAATCCCCAGAACAGGAAACACAAAAGCAGATGTGCTGTCTAAGCTGGCCGCATCCGGATACACGACCCTCAGAAATATATGTATGGAGTTTCTACAGAAATCCAGTATCGAAAGAAAGGCCGTTGAAGTCATGCAGGTGGAGCACGAATCCTGCTGGATGGACGAGATCGTCGAGTACCTGCGTAGTGGGAAACTACCCGAGGCCAAGAAAGACGCCCGCAAGGTGATACAAAGAGCAGCCCGTTTTTCACTCGATGGTGAGAACCTGTTCAAAAGGTCCTACACCCTCCCATACTTAAAGTGTCTCCGGCCCAGCGATGCCACGTACGCCCTGCAAGAGACACACGAAGGTATTTGCGGGGAACATCTGGGGGGCAAGGCCCTGGCGATCAAAGTTTTGCTGAGAGGTCTGTACTGGCCGACATTAAGACAAGACGCACTGACCCTGGTCAAGAAGTGTGAGAGATGCCAGAAGTTTTCCCCCACCATTCATCAGCCCGCTGTATCTATGGCTCCAATCATTAGCCCACTACCCTTCGCAATTTGGGGGATGGACATCTTGGGCCCCTTTCCACCGGCCTCCGGAAGGCGCACCTTCGTAGTAGTGGCCATCGAATATTTTACCAAATGGGTGGAGGCTGAACCTCTAGCCCAGATCACCGAGCAGAACATGCAAAACTTCTTTTGGAAGTCAGTGGTCTGCAGATTCGGAATCCCTCGCGTCTTGATAACAGATAACGGTAAACAGTTCGACTGCCGGAACTTTCGGAAGTTTTGCTCCGACTTGAAAATTGAGCAGAGGTTCACCTCAGTAGCGCACCCACAGACCAATGGACAGACAGAAGTGACGAACCGAATCCTACTGCAAGGGATAAAGAAAAGGCTGGACGAAAAAGCTGGCCGATGGGCAGATGAGCTTTATCACGTCCTATGGGCGTATCGCACCACCCCGCGCACACCAACGGGTGAATCACCATTCAACTTGTCCTTTGGAACATAGGCAGTAATACCGGTCGATGTAGGCACCCCGTCTCTCAGAGTCACCAACTTCAATGAACAGCTCAATGGTGACGGGCTCCGCGCAAGTCTCGACTTATTGGAGGAGACCAGAGAAGAATCCCGAATAAGAGTCGCCGCCTACAAGCAGAAAGTGTCCCGCTATCATGACTCCAAGATGCGCCCCAGAAAATTCTGAGTAGGGGATCTGGTCGTAAGGAAAGCTGCTATCTCCCAACCCAAGAAGGTCGGAAAACTCTCCCCAACCTGGGAGGGGCCTTACCGAGTGAAAGAGGTGATTCGTCCGGGGAGTTATAAACTAGAAACACTTGAGGAACAACTACTACCCCATGCCTGGAACTCAAAGAACCTTCGCAAATACCATCAGTAGCGAGCTAACCGGCTCAAAAATGACTTTGTAAATATGTACTGAATGTGAATGAAAGAAGCTCTTTTGCAAATCTCTTCGTACTCATCAAATTGGAAACCCAGTCCACTAAAACTAGGGTACTTGACGCTTGGTTCGCCACGGCTCATCTCCGCAAAGACCGGGAGCCCACTCCTGGTCCGGAACCAGCCCGGATGCAAAAACCAAAGCTCCTTGGAAACCCAGTTCACTAAAACTAGGGTACTTGATGCTTGGTTCGCCACGGCTCGTCTCCGCAAAGACCGGGAGCCCACTCCTGGTCCGGAACCAGCCCGGATGCAAAAACCAAAGCTCCTTGGAAACCCAGTCCACTAGGATCAACCTAAGCCCATGACGCCTGTCTGGAGCAATATCAACACAGTATACGGCCAAACAGTATAAACTAGAGACAGACAAGCAGAGAGGTGGACAATAAAAGTTTACTTTCCATTACAAGGATAATGCCTCAAAAGGCTGTTACAAAAGTTGGGCCTCCAAGGGGCCATTACAAAAAGAAATCACCAAAAAGAGAGAAGGGGAGCTCAAGGCGCCTCCTTGCTACCATCAGGTGCTAAATCTGTCCCCGGGGCCAAGGGTGCGGCCGTTGCGGCCGCCTCGTCACCACCAATCGTCGGTGGGTCAGGTAGAACCATTTTGGTCAGATCCACGCGCGGATCGGATTCCTTGACCTGCCCAAGGCAGTCAAAGAACCCTATCTTGTAGGCCTCACTGGACAGAGTAAGGAGTTCGTCCTCCTTTTCCTGAACGGCCGTCGCCTGCCTCTCT
This sequence comes from Tasmannia lanceolata, assembly GCF_043159265.1. Taxonomy (NCBI): domain Eukaryota; kingdom Viridiplantae; phylum Streptophyta; class Magnoliopsida; order Canellales; family Winteraceae; genus Tasmannia; species Tasmannia lanceolata. The sequence continues at coordinate 55,800,372 of NW_027518714.1, forward strand.
CGGGCTCTCTCTCTGAGCGTTGAGGGCTTCCGCCGCCTTCTCCTTCTGCGCGGCCAACTGAGCGGCAAAATTCTCCTTAAGCCGCTTGTTTTCCTCGGCCGCCTTGTCGACGGACTTCTTCAGCTCTTTCGCCTCCAGTGTCAATCTCCCGTTCTCCTCCTCAGACTTTGTTATAGCCTCAGAAAATTTCTGGCTCTTTTCCTGGAGGTCGTTATAGTACAGTAAAATCTGCAGACCAAACAGTGTTAACACAGGAAAGCAAGGCAAGAATTGAAGGATAAACAAACACTCGATGGTCATCTCACCTGGTAAGCGGACGAAAAGATGGCCTCGTCAGCCGCGGCTGGCGGTTCGCTGAGGACCTGGAGTTTGTCATTGCTAAGGAGGACTTTGCTGAGAAGCTCCTTAGCTACCCGGCTCTCTCCAAGGCCGGTGTCATTCTTTTGAACGGCCCAATTGGGCCGAAAAACATTATCTCCGGACCTCGCCGGGGGAGGAAGGGTCCCAGCAGATGTCCCCACCGTCTTCGAGGGCCCTGCACCCCGGCCAAAGGTGCCCACCAGTTTCACTGTACTCTTGGCTTTGGAAGGCGGCGGCGCGTCCTGGGTGGGGGCCGGACTCGCTGTCTCTGTAGCCTTTCTTTTTTTGGCCCTGATGAACCTTCCCAAAGGCCCCCTTCCTCATTTTATCTACCAAGGACTGCTGCTGCATCTCTGAAAGTCAAGACAAACAAAACCAGTCAGAAACAAGGAAAGGAGGGAAAATAAGTTTTAGACAAGACTAGCCACGTACGTGCCGGGGTCGCAGTACTAAGGCCCAGCCCAACCAGAACCTCCTCCTCTTGGAAGTCCGAACAATCAGTGGGTCCCTCACAGTCCAGCACCTCCCGGAGTAAAGCAAGCGTCCTCACATCTTCACCCTCAAGAAACGGCTTGTGACTCATCGCGACTGTATCCGGGGTGCCCCATTTCAAAGGAACCGGCCAGGACTCGCTGGACTCCCTGTCCTCGACGTAGAAGAACCTGTTTCTCCACAAGTGTATCGAGGAAGGAATGCCAGTGATCATTTTTACCTCCGGACGCTGGCTAATGTAAATCCAACCCCCGCCCTTGTGCCTCTTCAATTGCGCACACGCGCGGAACAACGGCACTGACAAGTTCCTCTGAAGCCGGCCCCGAATGAAGCATACGAACCATGTCAGCAGCCTCCATGAGTTTGGCGCTACCTGAGCGGAAGCCAGCCCGTAGTATTGAAGCACCGAGGCGAAGAACGGGTACAGAGGAAACCTGAGTCCGGCCCTCAATGACTCATCGTATATGCAAACATCAGAGCTTTCGTTACAAGCCCTATCTCCCTCCGTCGCCTCCCTCAGCCCAAACCTGGATGGAATACAGTATTTATCCCTAATCACCGCCATCGTGGACTCATCCAGGTAATTCTCCTCGTTGAGAACCTGTATGTTGTATTTAGGATTGGCATCCATCCGGGCCCTCGCCACGACCTCAACGGCCCGGCCAGGGAGAAACGTTGTGGACGCCTCGCCGGCGACACTACCAACACTCCCCTCAACTGGAACGTAACTATCCGTCGGAAGCGGAATGGTGTTCAAGTCCAATATCACTTCGTCCTCCACTTCCTCATCACTACCTATGATATCCACACTAACATCGGGACTTGCCATTTTTGGGGCTGGTGACCAGGTCGGCCTATCCTGGGTCCTAATCGACGATCTAAACCCTGGACTACTAGAAGACGACTCCCCCGAACTGGACTCAGAACTAGAGCTACTACTTGACATGAAAGCAGGAAAAGAAAAGAATGAGACGCGCTCAAGAAAATTACCGGTCAGAACTAAAATCTCCCGGTATCGAACTGAAAGCTCCCGAATCCGCCGCCGTTCACAACCACAAACTACACAAGCCGAACTGGCCTTAGCCGAACTGGCAGAGTTAAAAGCAGAGAAAAGAAGAGGAGGAGGAGAAGTAAAAAGTAAAAAATGAAAGGTAAAAACCTCCTTATAGTTTTATCTGAGGCAGTGTGCATTAAATGAAGGGCACACATTTCGAGGACGCTTGAATGGTGCCACGTGTCTTTCATTAATGACGGGCACGAACTTCAGGGCAAGGGCGTACCTGAAGATACGTGCGTACCTCCAAAAGACGCGCGTACCTCCAAAAGACTAAGGACATTCGTGAAAGTGCTCGTATGGAGGATAGCTCTCAAAATAATTTGAGTCCGGCGCAAAAAACAGTTTCCGCCTAAGCCTGACTGGATATGACGCATCTCGCTAAACGACAAAAAGCAGTCCAGCCCAAGCCGGACTGGATATGACGCGTCTCGCTAAACGACAAAAAACAGTCCGACAAAAAGCAGTCCGGCCCAAGCCGGACTGGATATGACGCGTCTCGCTAAACGACAAAAAGCAGTCCGCCCCAAGCCGGACTGGATATGACGCGTCTCGCTAAACGACAAAAGCAGTCCGGCCCAAGCCGGACTGACAAACTCCGAACTGATGATTTCCGGACTGCTCCAATCTCCGGACTGCTCCAAACTCCGGACTGATGATTTCTGGACTGCTCCAAACTCCGGACTGATAATTTCCGGACTGCTCCAATCTCCGGACTGGTAAATTCCGGACTGCTCCAAACTCTAGACTGATGATTTCCGGACTGCTCCAATTTTTGGACTGCTCCAAACTCCGGACTGATAATTTTCGGACTGCTCCAATTTCCGGACGGACAAATTCCGAACTACCTCACAGGCCGGACCTCGACCACCACCAATCAGAGATGTACTCACCACATTTCCCCAAGTCACCATAATAACTTGGAGAACTGGGGGGCAACTGATGAGGTGTAAAAAACAGCAGCCTATTAGCTGTCGACACGTGGCTAGAGGAGGGCCCACTGCAGACCCACCTATTAGCTGCCGACACGTGTCTCGAGGGGACACCGCAGACCCGCGTCAGCAGGGGTAGTTTGGCAATTACCACAGAGTAGGTGAGCTTGAACCTATAGCTGGTCGACACCTGGCTTGGAGCATTAACTCCCCAACTACCCCATTTTTTCTCTATAAAAGGGCTTCCAAAGCTCATAAATAAGGGTAATAAATTAACTTCTCACCCACCACTCTTAAACTCCCTCTGCACTCCTGCTCATACTGACTTGAGTGTCGAAGGGCCTTGTAGACACCCCATTTTGCTCTACCTTAATCGATAAAGAAATTAGGGTTTGTTTTCCGTCGGTTTTCCAATGTCTTTCTTTCCCGCATCCGTTTGTTACATTTCTAAATATTTTTGGTCATTTCCGTCGTGTTTCGCATTTTCCCGCTAAATGTTGAGAAGGATTATTCAGAAAAATCTAAACTAGGGAGAATTTGTACCCGTTTGTGTGGGACCCGCTGGTGTGGGACCTGCTAGTGTGGGACCTGCTAGTGTGGGACCCGTTTGTGTGGGACCCGCTGGTGTGGGACCTGCTAGTGTGGGACCTGCTAGTGTGGGACCCGTTTGTGTGGGACCCGCTGATGTGGGACCCGTTTGTGTGGGACCCGCTGATGTGGGACCCGCTTGTGTAGGGCCCGCTGATGTGGGACCCGCTTGTGCGGAACCCGCTGATGTGGGACTCACCATTAGCATGACTTAACTTTCTCTACCATTTCCACTAACTTCATTTTTCCCTTTAAAATAACACCATTATCTCCATTACCATTATATATTCCATTATCCCCACCACCATTCCCACCATTACCATTATATATTCCATTATCCCCACCACCATTCCCACCATTACCATTATATATTCCATTATTCCCACCACCATTCCCACCATTACCATTATATATTCCATTATCCCCACCACCATTCCCACCATTACCATTATATATTCCATTATTCCCACCACCATTCCCACCATTACCATTATATATTCCATTATTCCCACCACCATTCCCACAATTACCATTGTTTATTTCCATTATTCTCCACCACACCCACCATTCACATTATATATTCCATTATTCCCCACCACAATTCCCACCATTACCATTATATATTCCATTATTCTCCACCACACCCACCATTCTCATTGTTTATTTCCATTATTCTCCACCACACCCACCATTCTCATTGTTTATTTCCACCTCTCCACTAAGTTTTTCACTATATAAAGAGAGGTGATGAGAGGAGGAGCAAAAAAAAAAACAACACATTGTTTTTGGATAGTTTTCTCTTTCTCTCCCTCAATATCTCTCACTCTCTCACTCTCACACTATCATTATCTACTTTCTCTCCTTATTTGTTTCTCCCCATCTCTCTCCCTTGTTCCATATAAAAAAAATATAAAAGAAAATAAAACAAAGAAAAAGAGAAAGAAAGCGGAAGCGGATCAAGCGGCGGTGCGATTTTCGAATTTTTCGGCTCTCGGATTCGGCGAGGATTTCGATCACAGGTAGGTACTTAATTTTTAGATTTTTCTAGAATTATTTGGTATATTTGCATGATTTTTAGTATTTAATTGGATTTAGTTGAAAATTAAATATGTATGCTCAAAATCATGATCTCCATGAGTGTTTCGAAAATAAAATATATACTAAATGAATTCCAAAATTAATGAAATTTCGTGGGAAACTAATATGATACCAGTACATTCTACCATGAAATTTTGAGAATTTTGAGAATTTGTTTGGTATATTATTTTATGCTTTCTTTGAAATTTACCAGCTTTTGGAGGAATTGTTACTGACATCAGATCACAACTAAAATTCTTAAAATTTTTACAGTAGTCTTCAATCTCACATTTCTAGTTACTGTAAAAGTTTCAAGTGATTTGGATCTGTTTTCATATGGGATGTAGGGTTAATTCATAATCTGGTCTGAAAATTAAAAAATCTGAAACTGATAGTAAATGGTTTCCAAAATTCATGAAAATTTCTCAGTATGTTATTTTTACTTATATCTTATTAATGTAGAAATTTCATTGAATTTAGATTCATATTTCTAGTGGTTTCTGTGTTATTTGTGCAATCTGGTCAATCAATTGTTAAATCGAAATTAAATATGAGCTTAATGTAAAAATCTGTAAAACTCTTTCCATAAGCTACATTTCATCATATCTTGCTGCTGTAGAAATTTCAACTCATTTCGAATTCGTTTGCTACAATTTCACTTGTAAAATCACTCATATGTTTAAAATTGATAAAATTCATTGAAAATCCGAAATTAATTGAAAATCATCTGAATATTTCTAAAGAACCTTAAATCTCTGTCACACATTAACTCCTTAATCCATTGAAACAGAAATCTTAGGATCATTAGAATTCCCTGGAAAAATGGTCAGTGCATCCATAATCGTATCCCAATTGCAACCGATCTTTGACAATTTGAATACTTAAGCTATAGCATGTTGTTGGCTCCGAGGTTACTGTCCACGGAAATCCTGAGATATGCCAGGCAATAAGATGTTATAACCTAAGTATTAAATTGCGCAAGGAAAGAACGCACGATTCCCTTCCTTGGATGCTATTCTGGGCCGAAATTGGTGAACCCTAGAACCATTGGTAATCCTCAAGTGTCCATAAATCGAAAATCCATGAAATCTGAAATTAATTAACTTCAAGAATTTGAATTGATTTGTCTCGAGTCTTCCGGAACCATTGGATTATGGTTTCCAATCTAAGAACCATTAGAACCCAATTTAGGAACACTAGTGTTGTGTCGTGTCCTAAGTTTTAGGGAGTCCTAGAGTTAGGAGTCCAGCCTCATCACGGACGCTTGTTATGTATAACAACCGTGCCATAGGTCTAGTCACACTAGTCACCCAATCTTTCCTTAAGACGAGCCTAGTAACCTAGGATGTAGGCAAACCTGCATTAGTCTAAGGAACAATTTGCATTTAGATAAGAATCATATAGCATCTCAGATGAAATCCTAAGATAATAAAATCCTCAACTTGAATTAAATAACTTCTCTCAAAACTGTTGAAACAGTCAATTCCGTCTAAGTCGGTGTCCTAGTTGAGTTAGGCATATGTAGCTTAGCTTAGGTGATACACATCTAGGATTCACATTAAAATTAGATCATAGGATGCATGTCACTTAGTTCGCACATTAACATAGAGTTGAATGAGCCATTTAAAATAAATTTAAAAGAATTAGCTTTTGGAATCGAAGACCGATTATCGGGCAGGAATGGTGCATGTGGCGGATAACTCCCCATACCTTCCATTCTCGTAACCAGGTAGCGAGTCTAGATTTCTGGTTAATTACGGGTCCTAGATCCCACATCTAGGTGGCGACTCTGTCAGTCTCTTTCGTGTGGAATTCGGATTGCCTTAGTGATCCCAAGTCCACAGGAAAGACGAATTCAAATCAATATTAAAATGCACACGCCAATCGCGTGGGTACGAGAGACCAAGAGAGAGTGCATGGCGGCTCGCGCCCCGCCCCTCTCGCGGGATCGTGTCCCACAGTCTGGCGACTCTGCTGGGGATCACCTAACTTCATTAAAATTTCAAAAGATAATTCATTTGAATTTAATTTAACTGGCTCATAAAAACTCTATACTTGTTAGATTAGTTTGTCTCGTTTTATTTTCTCATCATATTTTACTCGAACTTAATTTAACAAAACCTGAAGGCATCATAGATTGCGCGAACTTATTGCATACACTTACATCACTTGCATCTAAACCCTTGCATTTCACATGCACACACGTCCTATTTTAGGAACCCGGAGTGTTATCTAGCATGGTTGACTGGGATTTCATCACTTGGTGCCTCTGTGCTAGAGAAGCATTCCACCCTTAGCCTAGTACCTTTATGGTGCGTAAACGGATCTCTTGTTCACGTACTGATACGCCGGACACTGGTACAGTATATCGAACATGGATTCGTGCTAAGGGGACTCTTGGCCTTACCCCTAGATTAACCCACACATGCATGCAGTATACGAACACATGTGCACCACATGTGTGAGCCTAGTTTAGGATATCTTACCCATTTGTGTCTAGATTAGGCCGTAGTCCATCTTCCAATGGCTACGATCGGTCCTAGGTACACAAACAAAGTCATGAGTCGAGATCCTCTCTCCACTCCGCTAGATTAGGATTAGGGTTGATGCCTTCGGGTAACACTGTTAAAATGTGCGAAGACTAAAAACTTTTCCTTTGGGGTTAGGATATAAATCCCATCATTTCCAAAGATCTCATAGGATTAGTTATTCTTGATCTACCCGTTGAAAGTAATCCTATGCAATCTCACATTTTGATCATGTGTCTATCATTCGTCTCTTGTGGGATTCGATTGTGTCTTCATTGGCGGAAATTGTGTCTCAATCATTTGATCGTGCAATCTTGATGATCCAATCTTGCCTGTACCCTTGATCTCTTCCTCCTCTAGGGGCTACCTTTTTCAAGAATATTTCTGCTAAATCCTTCAGAGTTTACTCTCATAATCCTTGAACTAAGGGCATTCCCCTCATCATTTGGATTCATTCTATTGTCCCAATTACTTGCTTAAATGTGTAATATTTTTCAGTCATTGAGAAGAAACACTCCATGAATGTCAAGCTCATATACCTCGTGTTCATTATTTCCATGACAGGGCACTAAACACCATAGCTAACCCTACTATTCCTTGGGTTCGGATCTCTTCTCGATTGCAGAGGAAATCTGTCTCCCCGCCACCTTCTCTGAGGACCCCAGCATCTCCTTCTTTCCCATCCTCATCCTCCCCAATGGCAGAAAACCAGAACAGTAGTCTTCCACCCGCTGCTATTACCGATACTCTCACCTTGATTCTCCGGCAGCTTCAAGAACTCAAAGAAGAGAACCAAGTTATCAAGGCCCAGCTTTCTGAAAAGTTGGGGCCATCGTTGTCCAAAGATAAAGGGTCTATGCACCAAGCAGCTACTTCAACAGCACCTGCCCATCCAGTGTTCATCAATATCCATGATAAAACCGAAGAAGATTTGGAAAAAGAGCAATATAGCGAGAATCGCAGTAGGCCTTCTCAGTTCATGGTTGATAAGTCTGTTATGGAGAAATTAGAGACTCTTACCAGGAAAGTTCAAGACATTCAGTTACAAGACCAGGATGGTTTCAATCCCAGTGATCTTACTCTATTTCCCGAAATCCGCCTTCCTGCCAATTTTCAAATGCCCGATTTCGACAAATATGATGGTGTGGGTTGTCCAATCACACATTTGCAAATGTTCACCATTATGTGTCAGCCTCAAGGCTTATCTCCTGAGCAAATGGCTCAATTGTTCCCGGTTTCCCTAACCAAGGTTGCCAGGAGGTGGTTCATGGTCTTGGACAAGACTCGTTACAGGACATGGAAGGATATCAGCGAGCAGTTCATCAGGCAATTCAAATATGATGACGGGACAGAAATCACCAGAAAGGATTTGGAAAGGACAAAGCAAGACTTGAGGGAATCCTTTCTGACCTTTGTGAAAAGATGGAGGAGAATAGCAGCTCAGATGATGGAGCGCCCTTCTGAGGAAGAGCAGGTCCAAATAATCATGAAAAATATTTCCCCCCAGCTCCAGTATCACATGTCGTTGCAGTATTATCCGGACTTCAAACACTTTATCGTGGCAGGCACCCAAATAGAGGAGGCTATGGCTCAAGGTGTGTTCAACCGAAGTAACCCGAATACCAAAGAATTCAGGAAGCCTCCATCAGCTGAAATTAATAACCTTTCCCGCTCCAAGCCTCAGCCTTCAAAACCTCAGAACCCCATGGTGATGGATTATACCCAACCTGCTGTCGCACCTCGGTCACAGGCCCAGACAGAATTTACCCCTCTCCCTCTTCCACCATCTGTGATACTCAAGGAGTGTCTAGCCTCAGGTCGCATAATCCTGCCCGACATTAGGGCTCTTCCTAATCCTTTACCAGCAAATTGGCGAACAGATCAACACTGCGAATACCATAGAAATTCTGGCCATCTCACTGATAATTGCATTGCCCTAAAATTCAGAATCCAGAGGTTGCTCGACAATAAAAGCCTTATGTTTGAGCCAAGTCCCGTTGCTACCAATAACCCATTATCAAATCATGCAGTACTGCCGCCAGCCGTTCGCAATGCTTAAATAACTGAAGGTTCAAAGGGGCACAGGTCCGGTTGCAATGAAAAGAATCAGAAGTTGAAAGTACCATTTATGAGCCAGCTTTCGCCGAGCCTCCGAAGCTAGACAGTTGCGGCAGTTAAAGTTTTAGTCGTTTATTATTTTATTTTGAGTCAGCCATCATGGTCAGTACAATTGTTGAGTCCGGTTCTACAGTTCAAGGTTAATGCCTAGTCCAGGCAAGTTATCTTTTGCTTTTCTTTTAGAGTTGTGAATCCTGAACATGTTCAGGATAGGTTGTGAGATGTAGTATTTTTTTCTTTAAATAAAATTTCAGTTCCAATAGTTCACTTGTGTCTATTTCTTAAGTGTGCTTCTGATCTTAAAATAAGACTCCCTCCTCAAATGAGGACAAAATTGACGAAACTCCACTTGAGTCACAACGATTACTTGAACAAGAGGAGGAGCGCCAATCTCAGCCTTTCAAAGATGAAATTAAAGTGGTAAACACTGGCACTGAAACCTTGATCCAGTAAATGCCGATTGAAAATACATTACCCTCTGAAGAGTGTGAAGAATTGGTAAACCCATTTTGAGGATAAAAAGATGGTCCGGTAAGCGTTACCATTAATGCCAAGAGAAAGACCCAGATAGAAGGTTCAAGAAAGAATGAAGTGAATATCATATGCTATGCAAAGGGCATGGAGTGGAAACAACTTTCATATTTCCAATCAATGACCTTGGTTCTCAAATTCATAACATGAAGCTAACAAATTCAAGATAAGAAGTTCAAGAGCAAGTATTGAAAAGTGGTCATCAGATATCAAGAGTTACAAATCCATAAATGGACGATGTCAAAGAACAAGTTTCGCTCTATGAAAGTCGAAAGCACGTATTAGAATCTTGAAAGAAGAAGATCCATTATCTCTTACCTGGAAATGCCGTCAAACTCCGAAAAAAAAAATGAAAAAAAAAATAATAATCAGTACCAGAGGGACTCTAGTAACCTAGATCGATTCCCAATCTGAACATCGGAAGGCCTCCTTTGGCTGAATAAATCCCAAAATCAGAACCCAACGTCAAAAGAATACTGGTTTGCAAACCCTTCGAGCCTAAATGAAATTTTCTTGAAAACCCATCAAACTAGGGGCATTCGCCCCGAACTACGCGAGACCTGATCCCTACACTGGGGTACGTAGGCAGCTCGGTTAAACCGAGTTCGGTCGATTCAAAAAAAAAGAAAAAAGGAAAAGAAATGTAATCGTTCCAAAAAAAAAAAAAAAAAAAAAAAAGAGGGACCAGTTCCAAAAGAAGAGAGGTCAATCATTCCAGAAAGAAAGAAAAAAAGGAAAAAATCAATTAACCTTCAAACAATTTATCTTCAAACTAGGGGCATTCGCCCTGAACTACACACGACCTGATTCCTATCTTGGGATATGTATGCAACCTATTCATAGGTTCGGTCGAAATCTTTGTCGAGCCTTAAGCCATTCTTTGAAAAACCCTATCCTACCTATAAAGTCCTTCCAGTGTTCAGAATTATTGATCTAGGTACCGAAAACACAAAAAGTGAAAAAAAAAAGGAACGGAGTTTGAAGATCTGCTAGACTGAAAACCTGAAAGGGCGGTCTAGGCAAAATTTAAGATCGTTCCCCTGCTAAGTTGAAAACTCGAAAGGGCGGCTTAGGCAAAAGCTAAGGGGATAGCCTGCTGAATCGAAAACCTAGAAGGGCGGTTCAGGCAAAAGTTAAGGCCACCACGGTCCGCCAAGTTAAAAACCCTGAAGAGGTGACTTGGTCATGGTAAGAGAATCATTGTAAGAAGGCTACAGCCGGTATCAGGACTGAAGATCAACTGAAGTTCAAGCAAATTCAAGTGACATCCTCAAAACTAGGGGCATTGGAGCTAAGCAATCCTAGGAGTTGTAATTAAATCATTGAGGCATTACTGTTTTAAGGAAAAAGTCCAGTGTTTACCAATTGAAAAAAATATTCCTTGAAAGGATAGACTTACCAAATAAAACGTTAACTAAGTCAGAAGCATTACTGTGTCTGTCAGTATAGTTAATCAATCGTTGTTATTCTATGTTCATTCCTTCAGAGCTCCTCAATCCTTTGAGTAGTGTCTTTTATCTAAGTTTTCTCTTTAAAAAGAGTCAATCGTCGTCCTTGTGTCCAAAATGATGCAACTGTCTCGGTGAAGGAGGCCCGGCTTCGTCAGCTCCCTGCGATTGTACCTGAAAGAGCTTGAGAATCCAGTCAAACAGCTTCATTTCAAAGATGATCAACCCAGAAGAATTCAGAAGTAGAAACATCAGAAAGCCCAGTTTCCGTAAAAAGATCATACTCCAAGAAGGCATCTTAAGCTTGGAAGAGCCTCAGATGCAATGATGGTCGAGCCAATTTCTCAGAAAGATGAACCGTTAAAATTCAGAATTTCCTTCCAGTTAGTTAAATACTATCTTGGTCAAGAAATGTTTATCTAAACACCTATCAAGAGGCAAGTCCCACTTTTCCATGATTATATCCAAGAGAGCCGTTGTTCTAGATTACCAATTTCAAGTGTCTTGTTCAAGGTTTCAGTCATCCAAATCCCCAAAGACAAGACCAGCAGTCTCTTTGAGAAAAATCTTGTTGAAGTTTCATAAAAGTGTTTCTAATCCATTCTTGTTAGTAATGGTTCTTTAGTTTGCCGTTTCATCATTCGTCACGGTTTGCCGTTTCATCATTCGTCAAAGTCCTAGTTTCCGATATCTTTGTCAAGCACGATCTGTAACATCCCCGATTTCATTAAGTTCAAAAAATCAAAAATTCATCAAATCCAATCCTATGTCAAATTCAAGTTCATGAAAAATCTCTAAATTCTTCGTTGTTGAATTCATCAATCAAAGCTATCTTGTTTCTTTGAGCCTGTTTGTGAACGGTGCCTCTTTTCTCGAGTCCATTTCTAAATGGTCTCATCTTCTCCTTGAACCCGTTTGTGAACGGTGTCTCATTTTTCTGAGTCCATTTATGGTCTCATGTCCTCCTTGAGCCCGTTTGTGGACGGTGCCTTATTTCTGAAAAATCAAAAATTCATCAAATCCAATCCTATGTCAAATTCAAGTTCATGAAAAAACTCTAAATTCTTCATTGTTGAATTCATCAATCAAAGCTATCTTGTTTCTTTGAGCCCGTTTGTGAACGGTGCCTCGTTTCTCGAGTCCATTTGTGAATGGTCCCGTCTTCTCCTTGAACCCGTTTGTGAACGGTGTCTCATTTTTCTGAGTCCATTTGTGAATGATCTCATGTCCTCCTTGAGCCCGTTTGTGGACGGTGCCTTATTTCTGAAAAATCAAAAATTCATCAAATCCAATCCTACGTCAAATTCAAGTTTATGAAAAATCTCTAAATTCTTCGTTGTTGAAGCTATCTTGTTTCTTTGAGCCCGTTTGTGAACGGTGCCTCATTTCTCGAGTCCATTTATGAATGGTCTCATGTTCTCCTTGAGCCCGTTTGTGAACGGTGCCTCGTTTCTCGAGTCCATTTGTGAATGGTCTCGTCTTCTCCTTAAGCCCGTTTGTGAACGGTGCCTCGTTTCTCGAGTCCATTTGTGAATGGTCTCGTCTTCTCCTTGAGCCCGTTTGTGAACGGTACCTCATTTTCTGAGTCCATTTGTGAATGGTCTCTTATTCTCCTTGAGCCCGTTTGTGAACGGTGCCTCGTTTCTCGAGTCCATTTGTGAATGGTCTCGTCTTCTCTTTGAGCCCGTTTGTGAACGGTACCTCATTTTCTGAGTCTATTTGTGAATGGTCTCATGTTCTCCTTGAGCACGTTTGTGAACAGTGCCTCGTTTCTCGAGTCCATTTGTGAATGGTCTCGTCCTCTCCTTAAGCCCGTTTGTGAACGGTACCTCATTTTCTGAGTCCATTTGTGAATGGTCTCATGTTCTCCTTGAGCCCGTTTGTGAACGGTGCCTCGTTTCTCGAGTCCATTTGTGAATGGTCCCGTGTTCTCTTTGAGCCCGTTTGTAAACGGTACCTCATTTTCTGAGTCCATTTGTGAATGGTCTCTTATCCTCCTTGAGCCCGCTTGTGAAAGATGTCTCATTTTCTTTTAAAAACCGCTTGAGAACGATCTTTGTTCTTTCTCTTCGGAATCCATTCGAAACTGGTATCTCATTCTCTCGTTGCCCGTTTGTGAACGGCACCGCATCAGGATTTCTTATTATGTTCTAATTCTAGGATTTCATTTAGGGTCTTGCATTAGGTAGTAAATGTTTGCGTCTAGGCTCCGTTTTGTGTAGAGTCTTTTGTCGATTAAAGCTACGCAAAATGGCTCTGTCATTTTGACTTTGGTATTCGATGACTACGTCATCTCTACCAAAGAGGGGCATCTGTAGACACCCCATTTTGCTCTACCTTAATCGATAAAGAAATTAGGGTTTGTTTTCCGTCGGTTTTCCAATGTCTTTCTTTCCCGCATCCGTTTGTTACATTTCTAAATATTTTTGGTCATTTCCGTCGTGTTTCGCATTTTCCCGCTAAATGTTGAGAAGGATTATTCAGAAAAATCTAAACTAGGGAGAATTTGTACCCGTTTGTGTGGGACCCGCTGGTGTGGGACCTGCTAGTGTGGGACCCGTTTGTGTGGGACCCGCTGGTGTGGGACCTGCTAGTGTGGGACCTGCTAGTGTGGGACCCGTTTGTGTGGGACCCGCTGATGTGGGACCCGTTTGTGTGGGACCCGCTGATGTGGGACCCGCTTGTGTAGGGCCCGCTGATGTGGGACCCGCTTGTGCGGAACCCGCTGATGTGGGACTCACCATTAGCATGACTTAACTTTCTCTACCATTTCCACTAACTTCATTTTTCCCTTTAAAATAACACCATTATCTCCATTACCATTATATATTCCATTATCCCCACCACCATTCCCACCATTACCATTATATATTCCATTATCCCCACCACCATTCCCACCATTACCATTATATATTCCATTATTCCCACCACCATTCCCACCATTACCATTATATATTCCATTATCCCCACCACCATTCCCACCATTACCATTATATATTCCATTATTCCCACCACCATTCCCACCATTACCATTATATATTCCATTATTCCCACCACCATTCCCACAATTACCATTGTTTATTTCCATTATTCTCCACCACACCCACCATTCACATTATATATTCCATTATTCCCCACCACAATTCCCACCATTACCATTATATATTCCATTATTCTCCACCACACCCACCATTCTCATTGTTTATTTCCATTATTCTCCACCACACCCACCATTCTCATTGTTTATTTCCACCTCTCCACTAAGTTTTTCACTATATAAAGAGAGGTGATGAGAGGAGGAGCAAAAAAAAAAACAACACATTGTTTTTGGATAGTTTTCTCTTTCTCTCCCTCAATATCTCTCACTCTCTCACTCTCACACTATCATTATCTACTTTCTCTCCTTATTTGTTTCTCCCCATCTCTCTCCCTTGTTCCATATAAAAAAAATATAAAAGAAAATAAAACAAAGAAAAAGAGAAAGAAAGCGGAAGCGGATCAAGCGGCGGTGCGATTTTCGAATTTTTCGGCTCTCGGATTCGGCGAGGATTTCGATCACAGGTAGGTACTTAATTTTTAGATTTTTCTAGAATTATTTGGTATATTTGCATGATTTTTAGTATTTAATTGGATTTAGTTGAAAATTAAATATGTATGCTCAAAATCATGATCTCCATGAGTGTTTCGAAAATAAAATATATACTAAATGAATTCCAAAATTAATGAAATTTCGTGGGAAACTAATATGATACCAGTACATTCTACCATGAAATTTTGAGAATTTTGAGAATTTGTTTGGTATATTATTTTATGCTTTCTTTGAAATTTACCAGCTTTTGGAGGAATTGTTACTGACATCAGATCACAACTAAAATTCTTAAAATTTTTACAGTAGTCTTCAATCTCACATTTCTAGTTACTGTAAAAGTTTCAAGTGATTTGGATCTGTTTTCATATGGGATGTAGGGTTAATTCATAATCTGGTCTGAAAATTAAAAAATCTGAAACTGATAGTAAATGGTTTCCAAAATTCATGAAAATTTCTCAGTATGTTATTTTTACTTATATCTTATTAATGTAGAAATTTCATTGAATTTAGATTCATATTTCTAGTGGTTTCTGTGTTATTTGTGCAATCTGGTCAATCAATTGTTAAATCGAAATTAAATATGAGCTTAATGTAAAAATCTGTAAAACTCTTTCCATAAGCTACATTTCATCATATCTTGCTGCTGTAGAAATTTCAACTCATTTCGAATTCGTTTGCTACAATTTCACTTGTAAAATCACTCATATGTTTAAAATTGATAAAATTCATTGAAAATCCGAAATTAATTGAAAATCATCTGAATATTTCTAAAGAACCTTAAATCTCTGTCACACATTAACTCCTTAATCCATTGAAACAGAAATCTTAGGATCATTAGAATTCCCTGGAAAAATGGTCAGTGCATCCATAATCGTATCCCAATTGCAACCGATCTTTGACAATTTGAATACTTAAGCTATAGCATGTTGTTGGCTCCGAGGTTACTGTCCACGGAAATCCTGAGATATGCCAGGCAATAAGATGTTATAACCTAAGTATTAAATTGCGCAAGGAAAGAACGCACGATTCCCTTCCTTGGATGCTATTCTGGGCCGAAATTGGTGAACCCTAGAACCATTGGTAATCCTCAAGTGTCCATAAATCGAAAATCCATGAAATCTGAAATTAATTAACTTCAAGAATTTGAATTGATTTGTCTCGAGTCTTCCGGAACCATTGGATTATGGTTTCCAATCTAAGAACCATTAGAACCCAATTTAGGAACACTAGTGTTGTGTCGTGTCCTAAGTTTTAGGGAGTCCTAGAGTTAGGAGTCCAGCCTCATCACGGACGCTTGTTATGTATAACAACCGTGCCATAGGTCTAGTCACACTAGTCACCCAATCTTTCCTTAAGACGAGCCTAGTAACCTAGGATGTAGGCAAACCTGCATTAGTCTAAGGAACAATTTGCATTTAGATAAGAATCATATAGCATCTCAGATGAAATCCTAAGATAATAAAATCCTCAACTTGAATTAAATAACTTCTCTCAAAACTGTTGAAACAGTCAATTCTGTCTAGGTCGGTGTCCTAGTTGAGTTAGGCATAAGTAGCTTGGCTTAGGTGCACCGAACTACGTCGACTCTGATCCCAGTGAGGCTTGGGTACGTAGGCAGCTTGGATGTCTGATGGCATACCACCCGCGAGTCGGCACCACAAACAAATTGTGGTGTTTTGTATATTAATTTTCTTGTAAATGCTTAATCAAATCACTTAGGATTTTCCATGAAATTAGAATTCTAGGAGAACTTTCACTTAGAATGAATCCAGACAAATTAATAAATCAAGATACACATCTAGGATTCACATTAAAATTAGATCATAGGATGCATGTCACTTAGTTCGCACATTAACATAGAGTTGAATGAGCCATTTAAAATAAATTTAAAAGAATTAGCTTTTGGAATCGAAGACCGATTATCGGGCAGGAATGGTGCATGTGGCGGATAACTCCCCATACCTTCCATTCTCGTAACCAGGTAGCGAGTCTAGATTTCTGGTTAATTACGGGTCCTAGATCCCACATCTAGGTGGCGACTCTGTCAGTCTCTTTCGTGTGGAATTCGGATTGCCTTAGTGATCCCAAGTTCACAGGAAAGATTAATTCAAATCAACATTAAAATGCACACGCCAATCGCGTGGGTACGAGAGACCAAGAGAGAGTGCATGGCGGCTCGCGCCCCGCCCCTCTCGCGGGATCGTGTCCCACAGGCCTGTCCGGAGTACACTCCGGGTTGGTCATTCTGACCTCGTTTGCTTTTGTGCAGAACCCAGTTCATCCGGACTCTATTTCCTTCAAACCAGCTCCTCGGACCATCCAGCTCGGCTCTTACGTCACTGTCATATCTGTTAACCGATTTCGGGCCTAACACCGCTCTTAATTTATTTTTTACTGTTCATAATTTTTTACTCCTCTTATTTAACTTTTACTACGTTGGTTTGGACATATCCAACGTAGGCCTCTGGATGCTCCGGTGAGAAGAGATGACTCGTGCCAAATTGAGGGAGTAAAAAAAGGTAGGGGTAGACCGAAAATAACATGGGTAGAAACAGTGAGGAAAGACTTGATAGCTACGAACTTAATAGAGAACATAACCTTGGATAGGATAGAATGGAAGAAAATGATCCACGTAGAAGAACCCAACTAGCACCAGGATTAGAGCCGGATAGATCCCTTTTACCATCTTCATGAATTTTTTTTTCTAAAGGATTCATTTAGCCGACCCCAACTAGCTTGGGACAAGAGCTTTGTTGAGTTGAGTTGAGTATTCTTGGACATGTAGTACGTATCTCTTGATTAATTGTGGTGGTAATGAAAATGGGATTGCATTTTTCTACTAGTCTTCTTCTACTTTTTCTTCTTCCTTTTGTTCTTCCTCTTCTCCCTTTACTTGTACCTCTTTTTACTTATAAAGAACACTTATCCAAGTCTTCATAGAGAAAAATCTGACGGCATACAAACATATTATGTCATAAAAAGAAGGAAAATAGAAAAAAATCACTACAAAATTTCATTGAGAATATAAAAAGAAGAACATCAAAATTGATGTGAAAGAAGATGAAGAGAAAAAGAAAAGAAAAACAGATATGATAGAAAGAAGACTGGGAAGAACAAGAAGAGAAGGAAATTATTTTTAAAAAATTACTATTTCACATCACTTTTTCTGTTCTAAATTTATTGCCATTGTTAAGTAAGAGTTACTTGTAGTAAAAAATCAAAATAAAGTTTTCCAATGAAGATCAAATTTACTACTCAAAATGTTTTACTCCTTTTATTTAACTTTTACTACTCTTGAAAAACCCAAAAATTCTTTCCGCTAAAGAAATTTTTTACCACTGTTAAATTTTTTTTTTTATTGCGTGTCCTTAACTTTTTATCGCTCTTATTTGAATTTTATTGTTGTTAATAATCGTGAATAAGTATTTTCAGCATAATAAAATTTATCTTTCTAAAATACACCTCAGTAGGCTGAATTTTACCTCCCTGAAATTATTTTTAACGGTCTTAATTTTTTACCCTAGCTTTTTAATTAAAATTTCAGCATGCTAAATTTATTTTTACTATTTTTATGAAGCTTATTTGAGCTTTCTAACCGAGATGAAATTCATTTTATGGTTCCGCCTTCATTTTTACTGTCTTTCCAATTCATTTTTTAGAAAGCTTGAACCGACCTTTGGGGGTTCCATGCAAAAGCAAAGATCCCACAACAGAAAACTCAGAAGATGTGGATGGGCTTACAAGGGCTTGGGCACCCCCCATTTAACGACTAGCTTTTAAGGGGTAAAATTTTCTAAATAAAATAATGCAAAGATAGATCTACGAACACAATTATAAACGATTCGTTTATATACATTCAGGGCCTATTTAGATAACACTAGAATCCGTTCTTATTAGCAGGTAAAGTTATTTCAAGTTAATCTACTAGATTACGCACAAATTTTTTTTAGAGGTATCCATCAACAGAGGTCGTAGGTCTATCTTAAAATTAAAATGCTGCTAGAAACAAAAGGGGAAAAGAATGAAAGAGAAAGCACTCATGGCTTTAGACTAAGCCTCACCTCATCTACCGTCTTCCCCCATGCAGTAGCAGCCAATGTTGTAAGAACTATCAGAGGCACTTGGTTTTCGATCTTCAACATGTCTTGCATCATAACATCCTTGTTGTTTAATATTCCTTGGGAGCTAAAAATGGGGTCGTTCTTTTCATGATCGGCAATCCGTCCATCTAAGATTTCGAACAAGAAACATCCGTCGACGATCATGAGTTGTAGGAATCTACTTGTATCTCTCCATTCTTCCTCCAGCATGTCATATGAACCCATCAAGTCTTCTACAATTCCTTTTAACGCCTCTACGAAAACACTTAATCTTTTTTTTGTTTTTTTGCAGAAGTTATGTAGAGCTCTCTCCTTGTGTTCTTCCATTGCCTTCAACTCTGGAGTTCCGTGATGATAAGGACCCAATGAAACTAATCGTGGCTCGTACACCTTCCTGTTGAGATTTTTGATGGAAGTGGGTACTCTGTATATCGATTGTTTTTCCCAAAGATTGTCGTTCCTATTGTCCAAAGACCTGCCTCGCTCTTCTAGTTCGATGACCCACTCCCAATTTCCCGCTGTTGTTGCTTCTTCAACCATGGTTGCAATGATCTCAAGTCTCAACTCAACCACAAAACCATCAATTCCTCAATTTAACCATCAATTCCTCAATTTTGTTGCAGGATCTTATAAATTATAATAGAAGTGAGGCTAAATCGAGCTCCTTATATTCGCCCCGCTTCTTCCCCAGTCCACCCCCTATTAGTGTACTTTTTACTACTCTTTTTACGCTACATGGGGTTTGGGCCGGGGAAGAAAAGCGAGCGAATATATAATTTCCCAAAATTCAACAATGGCATTTAATTTTGGGCGATGATAAATTCACTCCCCCTGCAGGATAAGTCGCGCCCTTTGAAAGGAGGGTATGTGGCAGACTTTTCACTACTCCTGCAGGATAAGTCGCGCCCCTCTAAAGGGGGTATGTGGCAGACTTTTAACGCTTTTTAACGCCAAGGGGTGCAAATTATCCTACAGGGGATGTGATTTTATCATAGCGCTTAATTTTGGGTGATGATTTTTCGCAACTCCATAAATCGTACTCCCTTTAACGTGTTTTGACGTCAAATAACGTTAAAGCCTGCCCAAAAATCATCTCCCTTAATTTTTGGATCCTTGAAAATGATACATATGTAAAATCGAGGCCGTTGATCTCTTATACCATTATGATGTGATCCACATGATTGTTGCCCCATGGGATGCTTTCAATGTAAAGACAAAGGCTGAGATTATCAGATTCATTTGGCCAGGACCTACGTCCTTTCCACTGACAAATCGTACCAACCCGCGTGGGCTTCATTAATTTGTTGCAGTCCCATCACTCTCCGGCCTTTCTAATCTTTCGCGGGGACCCCTACCCGTTAATTAGAAAGAGATATTACAAATTTACAATCAGCATACAAAAAACTAGACCCGGCAAACGGGTAACCCGTGCGGGTACGGGTACGACCCGTACGGTTACGGACCCAACGGGTACGGGTAAAAAATACCCGCGATCCTGCGGGTAGCCATTTCATGTACCCAGACCCCACCCGGGCGGGTCCGGGTAAATCCGCCGGTAACCTAAATTTGGGATTGTAATAATTATTCTAAGTTTAACGTATGTGTTTTTTTCAGTAATTGCCATAACCTTATATATTTTATTGGATTGTAATAATTATTCTGAGTTTACTATATGTGTTTTTTTCAGTAATTGTCATAACCTTATATATTTTATTAGTATTTTTTTCATAATTTTACAATTTCATAACCATTTCTAGGTAATTTTTCATTTAAAACTTTATACTTTAGCTATTTTACTTTTTTTTGTGTAATGATTACTTTTTTACTTTTGCTAGCACATTTGCCATGGGGCGGCATCTTCCAGTTGGTAGCAAATTATTATAAAATAAAAAACAGATGAAAATGTTATCAACACTACTCTTTTCATACGAGCGCACTCTCACTTTATTAAAAGTATGGTATGGCCCACACCATAGGATGATCCAAACCGTCCATTAGATGGGCCATAGCCTAAATAGGTTATGCTCCAAAAATCATTTCCATAGGATGATCCTAGCCCTCCAATCTGAATGTTAGAGGGTTGATCCTAACCCTATATAGATCGGAGGGTTAGAATCAACTAATGGAAATAATTTTGGGGCATAACCTATTTAGGCTATGGCCCATCTAATGGACGGTTTGGATAATCCTATAGTGCAGGCCATACCGCACTTTTTATAAAGTGAGGAGTTCCCTCATAAAAAACAGCAGTGATGATAACATTCTCAAAAAAATTAAATAATACTGTAAAAATGCGGGTGCCCGCGGGTTGACCCGACCCGGCCCGTGTTTTTGCGGGTTGGGTCACCCGCGGGTTAGTTTTTGACGGGTCACTAAACGTAGACCCGTGCCCGCAAATTTGCGGGCGGGCCGGGTCAACCCGCGGGCACAGGTCGCTTTTTGCCAGGTCTACAAAAAACCCACCCCCCCTCTCTCTCTCTCTCTCTCTCTCTCTCTTCTCACTTCTCATAACTTGTTTTATTGTAATTTTGTTCTGTGAAATGTCTCTAATCAACGGTAATCGGCTCTCAGTTTAATCTGTGTTCGGAATAACTATTATGTGAATTAATATGGAGACTGGCATCAATGTTTGGAATAGCTATTATTTTCCCCATTTGCTTGCTAACTAGACATGTCACAGATACCAGTTCTGAATTTTATTGTAGTCAAGAGGTTTAATGTTTTAGACTTTTAGATTAGATGGTGAAAAATCTCACAATCAGGAATTTCAACTTAGGCCCTGTTTGGATTACAAGAGAAACATTTCTGATGGAAAATATTTTCTTGAGATTATTTTTTAAAATTTCTACTGTTTAGAGGGAAACAATATGATTATGGTTAATTTAGAGGGATATCTTCATAAATTGAAGTTTTTCTTAATTAAAAAAAAGAGTAAGAAATATTTTTCAAAGTTTTCCAAACAGGACCGTACTGTAGTCTTGAAAAAGTGGGTGATTGCAAGCTGGCATTTCAGCTGAACAGTAAGGCTCATTTACAAACTTTTCCGTACTGTAGTGGTGAAAAAGTGGTCCGTACTGAAGTCAAGAAATATTTTTCAAACTTTTCCAAACAGGTCCGTACTGTAGTCATGAAAAAGTGGATGGTACGATTGTAAGTGGATGGTCCGTACTATGTCTCTCGTTTACCAAGAATAACTCTAAAATATTCAAAAAATTGAGCTGTTATACAGGTAGTGTCTCTGTGTATTTTCCCTATGGATGAATCATGACAAAAAAAGATTTTCAGAACATGGCCCAGCAGATAAATGGTTAAGATCATTTTAGGCCCCACCTATAATTTTAGGTGATGTAATTTAGGATTTCATGTAAATTACCAAAATACCCTTCCTTTCCTTCTCTTCATTAATGAGAGGGTAGACGTGAAATTGATGAGGGATGGAAATCCCTGCAAAAACATCATGAGTCATGACCATTGACCAGGAGACCAGAATAGAAAAAGATAATTCATAAATAGACTCGAGGGGGCTGTCCCAGGTAAGAAAAGGGGGTGAATATATAACTTTCCAAAAGGGTAAAAACCCAGTTGGCAAACAGATTGAAGACCACGAAAGGAATTAAAAAGAGAAAAAAAGGACGTTGCAAGAGTGAGATTCTCAGCAGATGAAATAAAAAAACAAATGCTGAAACCATAAAAATAAGATAGAAAACTCATCTGCTTCTGCCTATTTGTTTGTTCAAATGATGTTTGTCTGATCTGCCTTTAGAATCCAAATTTCATCTCCCCCCCCCTCTCTCTCTCTCTCTCTCTCTCTCTCTCTCTCTGCGTTTTCCACCCATTTTCGTCTCCTACTTCAGACCAGATACCAATAGAAGATTTCTAGATTCATCAGATCTGAACAAATGAGCAGAATTTGTGAAGAACTCAAGTTGGAAAACTAAGGAGATTGTTTTTTTGTTGATATTTATGAGAAGAAAAGTCGTTTACCTCAAAAGAAAGTTGCTTTTTTGGATTTCTTGAAGCGATTCTAGTGAAATTGGATTTTTTAGGATTTTTTTTTAAACAAATGGCTAAAGAGAAGCTCAGTTCAAAAGGTCAAGCATGGTAAATTTTTCCCTATTTTTTTTCTTCCTCTTCTTTCTTCTTATTCTTTTCTTTGAAATCTATTGATTTGTGGTACAACCTATTTAGGCTGTGGGCCATCTAATGGACAGTTTGGATCATCCCACGGTGCCGGCCATACCCCCCTCATCAAAATTCAGTGATAATATTTTCCAAAACAAACTACTGTTTGAATTTGCAGGTGACCCGCGGGTTGACCCAGCCCACCCGCGGGCCGCGCGGGTCACCAAAATTCTGACCCGCAAAAATGCGGGTCATCTCCTGACCCGACCCGTGTGACCCGCACCCGCATCACCCGCGGGTTGACCCGGCCGGACCCACCCGTTTGCCAGGTCTACTGTTATTGGTGAAGTCTGATCTCAGTTTTTCCCTTCATCATAACATGACTCAGAACCCTATATACAGGGTGTGATATCAGGAGCAGCCATGAGGGGTTGTGAGGGCTTTTTATTCTCTTCTTTAAATAGTGGAATCGTTGGCTTATTGCTCAGCTGTGGATGTAGCCCATATCATTCTGGGTGGACCATGTAAATCTATGTGTTTTATGTGTGAATTTTCATTTATCTTTCGCATATCGTTATTCTGCTTCGTTGTTAATTCCTAACACATGCTGTACCCGTTACTGAATTTTATCAAGGTAGTGTACAACACTTTACTATACTAAATCCTCTTCATTGGCTGTTGATAACTTTTTCGGAATTGATCGCCCATCCTACTCAAGCAATTGATGCACTTCACTTTGCAGGTACTTTTTGATGCACTAACATATTCAAAGAAGTAAAATAGTGCCCCAACAAACAGGCAGTTCATTATGAAGGTTTAACATATCTATGAAGGTTTAACAAACAGGTCTCTCAATAATGAACTACTCTCAACAAAAATTAGTTTTCCCTTTGTTAGTGAGGGACCTTTTTGTCCCTGGAGTTAATTGTGGTTAAGGTTTCTTAAGAGAACCTGTAAATACTCTCTTTGAAGGCTTTATCGGGATTAGAAAGACTCACCAAAACCATTTCTGCCCTAGGAGAAGAAATTTGTGTGGAAGGAGAGAGGGAGAACAAAGGTGGAATGCTCTACAAGATCAAAGGTTTTGATTTCACATACATACATGACTCACTATAAGACTCTCTCTCTCTCTCTCTCTCTCTCTCTCTCTCTCTCTCTCTCTCTCTCTCTCTCAGAAGACAGATGGTAC
The DNA here is from genome assembly GCF_043159265.1 of Tasmannia lanceolata. NCBI lineage: Eukaryota > Viridiplantae > Streptophyta > Magnoliopsida > Canellales > Winteraceae > Tasmannia > Tasmannia lanceolata. The sequence goes on from NW_027518714.1 coordinate 55,824,500, forward strand.
ATTAGAAGCTCAGAGAGCATAGAAAGAACTATAAAAAGCATTACATTTCAAGCTCAGAGGCTATAATACATGACTTTATTATGAATGTTCATTGCAAAGAGAATATTAGAGAATAGAAGCACAGGCAAGGGATTTGCATTTAGTGATCATCCATCAAATATGGTTAAACAACTATAATGATTGTAATGTAGGGATGGTCTGAATGAGGGTGCAAACCAAAAGCAAAGCTCCTACAATGAGAGCTAAGAAAGTCTAAGGATTTTTGAAGTAAGTCTGCTTGAGGTTAGAACCCCACTCATCCACTTTTTCGTTCTCATGATGAAATAGTCATTCAACTCCTGATTTATATCATATCACCTACCCTTATATTTAGGTTTGAATCCCATGTCATTTTAATCTTTTGGATGAATATGGGGACTGCCTCATCACTCCATGTGGTTTCCATGACATTTATACTTCTCATCAACAAACTCACTTGGTGGGTTGCGCCCGCATGAAGATGCTCAAAGGCCACAAGATTGAGGAGCACTGATTCAGTGGTAGAGTGGATTCGAAATATAGGGAGACTGAGGACACCATTTTCGAATATAATTCCATTGAGGTTGTCGGTTTCACTCTTCTTCAACTCAACTTTTTTTTTTTTTTTTTTTTTTTTTTTTTTTTTTTTTTTTAACCCGGAAAGATAACGACCCCGGGGTGGATCGGCAAATTTATAGATAAAAAGTTGGGACCATACAAGAGGAGGGAAAACCTCCTAGCCATCAATACAGGAAGCCGTAGCCCTAGAAAGAGAGAAAGGAGGAGGGGAAGCCTCTAACTCGACAAAATAGCAATTAAAAGCCATAGGAAAAAGACAACAATCAATCCTTATAAGGGAGAGTGCCCTTAGATGATCTTGCTTCTGATGTTGGGAAGGCCAAGTGCATCACATCTTGCTGCCCCTCTTACCAGGCGAGGCATGGAGGCCCAGGAGGGATAGAACAAATTGGATCTTGATGAGCAGCCGAAGTTTGCAAGGGCATCTGCAACTGAGTTTCCCTCTCTGAATTGGTGTTTGCAAGTGGGAGACAAAATGCAAAGAAGTGGTTGAATTTCCTTCCAGAGATATTGGATTGCCCAAGGGATTTGCCCTTTCCCGTCGATGAGATCGATCAGAACTTTGCTATCAGATTCCACGATTATCTTGCTCATATTAAAGGCCATGCAACAGCGGAGCCCGTCCAAGAGTGCACGAGTTTCCGCAACCATGTTAGAGCCTTTCTCGTAGTAAAGAGAGAAAGCTAAGATAACCGTAGATTTTTCATTTCGAATAACTCCTCCTCCACCTGCTTCTCCAGGGTTCCCCTTCGAAGCTCCATCTATATTGAGCTTAAGAGTTCCTTTAGGTGGTCTCTTCCATAGAATCCAGCAATCCTTTTGAATCCTTGGACGGCAAGGAGAAATGCCAAGCTGGGACAGAGAAAGAACCTCTAACAAGTTTGGTTCCTTGAGAGGAGAATTGCTATAATCCAGGTTTCTGATACCCTCTGAAATGGTGCTGATGATTCTATTGGTGGAATTAGATTTTCCATCCATTCGTCTGCGACACCGCTCTTTCCAAATTTCCCAAGCTATGATGGGAGCTGTGAGGCTGAATAGATGGGCTGCTTGAGTTTTTCTTTTAGTTCCTGCTTTCCACCAACTTATAATTCTAGTCTTGATAGACTGAAATTGGATCAGATTGAAGTTCCAAAGGTTGGCAAACTCTGACCAAATAGATCGAGCTAACTCTCCGTCTATGAATAGGTGGTTCATGGTTTCCTCTTTATGGATCGAGCAACAAACACATTTGGATGGCGCCTGAATGTGCTTGCTTTTTATTCTTTCATCTGTGGCAATGGCATCCTGGAAAACTTTCCAGAGGAAACAGCTGATTTTTGGAGGGATAGATCCCCAGGTTGGTGCGGCCCAGTTCACATTGCTATTTCTAGTTCTGTTGACGATCCATGCTGAATTGGTAGTAAAGGTGCCTGATGGGGTGGGACACCAAATCAAAATATCTGGAGATTCATTCAATTGGAGCCTGGTGTTGAATAACACCTCAAGCCAGACTGTCGAGAGGTGTGGTTCAATGATCTCCATGTTCCAGCCCCCTGATGGAAGGAGCATGTCTTTGATAGTAGCAGTGATGTTTATGTCTTCTCTATTTTCAGCCAAGAAGAATAATGGGGTGCTACCCATCCAGAGATCAGCCCAAAAAGAGATGGATCCATTTCCAATAATCCATCTCGAATTTTGAATCCAAGTAGCTCGAACAGATAAGATTTCTTTCCACATTTTTGAACAACCACGAGATGGTTGAATTAAATTCAAGTGATGTTTTCTGCAGTATATCGATCTGATAAGGGAGCTCCATAACGAGTTGTTAGAGTGGAGGTGGTGAAGAGACTTTAATCTGAATGCTGAGCTGAGTTCCGAAAGGGATTTAGTAGCCAGGCCGCCCTCCACTTTGGGCTTGGATATACGGCTCCATGATACCCAGTGCATTTTGGCTCCTTGATCACTGCCGCCCCACCAAAAACTTGACAACAAGTTCTCTATTCTCTTTAGGACCTCTTTGGGAGGACACATTGCTGATAATGTGTGAATAGGAGTGCTGGACAGGACATGATTGATGAGAACTAATCTCCCAGCTTGGGAAAGAAGTTTACCTTTCCAGCCCTCTATCTTTCTTCTTATCTTCTGAATTAAATCATCGAAGAAGCTGGATTTCACACGCCCTACATAGAGAGGTACTCCCAAGTAAGTGATTGGTGGAATTTTATTAGTGAATCCAGTTGTGCTTGCGATAATTGTTCTTCTAGATGGAGAGGTCTTCTCAGAAACAGCAAAGCAACTCTTTGATTTGTTAACTAGTTGGCCTGATGCTTGTTCGTATTTACCGAGGAAGGACATGACTTGCTGGAGGCTATGTTTACTCCCATTTGAGAAGATTATGGTGTCGTCCGCAAACAAGCAGTGGGTGATCGGGATGCTGTCTCTGCACCTTTGAAAATATGTTGCTCGGCCGTCTCTAAAAACAGAGGAGAGCCCTCGGCTTAGAACTTCCTCTCCTAGAATAAAAAGGCAGGGCGACAGGGGATCTCCTTGTCTCAATCCTCGTGAAGATCTAAAGAATCCATTGGGCTCACCATTCAGAATGACTGAGAACCAGCAACTTTGAGTAGCCTCCTTGATAAGCTTTCTCCATTGATTAGAGAATCCAAACCTTTTTAGCACATCTTGCATGAATTTCCAGTTGAGTCTGTCAAATGCTTTGGCCATATCTATTTTTAGCATCACATTGCTGCCTCTTACTTTTTTCTTCAACCCTGTCATCATTTCTTGAGCGATTGCTATGTTGTCCGAAATGAACCTGCCTTTGACAAAAGCTCCTTGTTCTAGGGAGATTAGATTTGGCAATACTTTTGCAAGTCTTGATACAATAACTTTGGAGAAAATCTTATAACAAAAGTTACAAAGGCTGATGGGTCTGAAGTCTGAGAAATCTTTTGGGTTTTCCAACTTTGGGATCAATCAAATGAATGTAGATGAGTAGTGTTTAGATAATTTACCTCCCGCCAGGAAAGCTTTGGAAGCAGCCACTAGATCAGATTTGATTGTGTCCCAGCAAGTGGAATAAAAGAGCCCACTGAACCTGTAGACACCCACATTTTGCTTTACTTTAACCAACAATAACCTAATATATTGATCCATCCTCAAATTTTTTGAAAAAAACAAAATGATAAAGAGATGTACCTGGTGAGATGATTAGATCCGAAAAATTGAAAAATACCCTGATTAGTGAATTTAGTGTGTTAAATCCATGTGAGAACCCCCTCTATCATTGATTTATATGTTTTAGGTCATTAATATCTTGATCTGACTTTACGGATCATCAATCGGGACAAAATAAGCTAGGGTCACTTCATAGCCCGGACCCTGATTCCATTCCGAGACCCGATTTCCGTAAATCGTTAGATCAATGACAGATCTTGACCTGGGTCTCACCATCCAAAACCACCTAACCTCTCCTCTCATCCTAACCATCCAAACCTCACCTAACCTCACCTAACCTCTCCTCTCATCCTAACCACCCAAACCTCACCTAACCTCACCTAACCTTACCTAACCTCACCTAACCTTACCTAACCTCACCTAACCTCACCTAACCTCCTATCCCATTCTCCTATAAATACCCTCTCATCCCACCATCCAAAGAGAAGAAGAAAAAGAACCCCTCTCTTAGAAAATTCATCCCTCTCCCTCATCTCTTCAAGGGTTCGGCCATCCTTGCCGGATCGGGTGATTTTATACGTTGGGTGATATATATCAAAAGCGGTCATTATCAAGCAAGGAATCATCTTCAAGGAATTAACATCAAAGAAAAATCAAACACAAAGTGGGTTTTCAAAGAGGTAGGCATTTATTTCAATTCTATGTAGGGTCTGTTTTCATGCATATCTTTTACTTTAAAAGAAAAACCATGTTAGGAAGCATCTAGGATCAATCTTTACTCATATTCTTCTTGATGGTAGACTTTGAAGTTATACATGTTTCCCTCTTCTCTTAACCCATCTGGTCTTCATTTTTATTTTTCCCTAATGGTTCACACCCTGGTTCCCCCTGGTTAGCCTCTGGTTAGCTCCTGGTTGCACTCAGGTTCGCTGCTGGTTGCACCCAGGTTCGATACTGGTTGCACCCTGGTTCCCTGCTGGTTCGCACCCTGGTTCCCTGCTGGTTCGCACTCTGGTTCCCTACTAATTCGCACCCTGGTTCGCACCCTGGCCAGCCCCTGGTTATACTCTGGTTCGTACCCTGGTTCACACCCTGGTTCCCCCTGGTTAGCCTCTGGTTAGACCCTGGTTGCACCCAGGTTCGTTGCTGGTTGCACCCAGGTTCGATACTGGTTCGCACCCTGGTTCCCTGCTGGTTCGCACTCTGGTTAGACCCTGGTTGCACCCAGGTTCGCTGCTGGTTGCACCCAGGTTCCCTGCTGGTTGCACCCTGGTTCCCCTGCTGGTTCGCACCCTGGTTCCCTGCTGGTTCGCACCCTGGTGCACCCTGGTCCGCACCCTGGTTTGTACCCTGCTTCCTCCTGGTTAGACCATGGCTAGTCTCGGGTTTGCTCCTAACTTAGACCCAACTCACTAAACCCCATACCCATAAGCCTTAAACCCTATAACCATAGCCACACATCAACCCAAGCCATACCTTTGTCCACTCACTGAGGCACACCATTTATCCATAAATCTGGTTACATTAAATCTAACCCAGCCAGGCCACCTGCAGCTTAAGACAAATCGCCCCAATACAATCCAACCAAGTGGGATCCCAACCCAGCTCAACTGAGTCAACTCTAGCCAACCTCCCTAGTCGAGTTGACCCAACTCTCTAGTCGAGTATGCTCAACCTCTTTAACTGATTGGACTCTCCACTTAGTTGACTCAATCCAATTCCTTAATCAACCCATCCCAATGCAACCGAGTCGCATTCGACCAAGTTGCGGCCTTCCATGTCACAACCGAGTCATTCCCCTATTCTACTAATACCCTTTTACACCTAATAGAACATCCTCCCTTTTGCCTAACCAAGTCATATTCCAACACAATCTGAGTCGCATGTCTGAATCCATTTGGCCGAATCTCATAAGCCCGCCCATTTTGAATTCCCAAAATTCAAACCCTTGATGATTCCTATATGCTCAATTCTTTGATGCAAATTCCCAATTCCAAAATCCCATTGCTAAATCAATGTTTCTGAATCTCAAGTCCAATGCTCAAATACAAACCCGATTCCTGATCCAAATACCAATTCTGTTTTCCAAAATCCAAGTAACCTCCCCAGCGGAACTACGTGTGGTTTGATCCCCATCGCGGGGTACGTAGGCAATTTGGCACTCCCAAGTTCAGTCGCACCTTTCTCTATCTTTCTCATTCCCTCACACTATTTCATCATCTCTTCCATCCCTTTTTTCACTAACCTCGAGAATTTAAATCGATTTGTCTTGTGTCTTTCGGAACCGTTGGATCACGGTTTCCGTCGTAAGGACCCTTAGAGCCCAATTTAGGAACACCGGTGTCGTGTCGTGTCCTAAGTTTTAGGAAGTCTTAGGTTTTAGGAAGTCCTAGAGTTAGGAGTCCAGCCTCATCACGGACGTTTGCTATGTATAGCAACCGTGCCAAAGGTCTAGTCACACTAGTCACCCAATCTTTCCCTAGGACAAGCCTAGTAAACTAGGATGTAGGCAAACCTGCATTAGTCTAAGGGACAACTTGCATTTAGATAAGAATCATATAGCATCTTCGATGAAATCCTAAGATAATAAAATCCTCAACTTGAATTAAATAACTTCTCTTAAAGCTGTTGAAACAGTCAATCCCGTCTAGGTCGGTGTCTTAGTTGAGTTAGGCATATGTAACTTAGCTTAGGTGCACCGAACTACGTCGACTCTGATCCCAGTGAGGCTTGGGTACGTAGGCAGTTTGGATGTCTGATGGCATACCACCCGCGAGTCGGCACCACAAACAAATTGTGGTGTTTTGTATATTAATTTTCTTGTAAATGCTTAATCAAATCACTTAGGATTTTTCATGAAATTAGAATTCTAGGAGAACTTTCACTTAGATTGAATCCAGACAAATTAATAAATCAAGATACACATTTAGGATTCACATTGAAATTAGATCATAGGATGCATGTCACTTAGTTCGCACATTAACATAGAGTTGAATGAGCCATTTAAAATAAATTTAAAGGAGTTAGCTTTTGGAATCGAAGACCGATTATCGGGCAGGAATGGTGCATGTGGCGGATAACTCCCCATACCTTCCATTCTCGTAACCAGGTAGCGAGTCTAGATTTCTGGTTAATTATGGGTCCTAGATCCCACATCTAGGTGGCGACTCTGTCATTCTCTTTCGTGTGGAATTCGGATTGCCTTAGTGATCCCAAGTTCACAGGAAAGATTAATTCAAATCAACATTAAAATGCACACGCCAATCGCGTGGATACGAGAGACCAAGAGAGAGTGCGCGGCGGCTCGCGCCCCACGCCCCTCTCGTGGGATCCGGGTACCACAGTCTGGCGACTCTGCTGGGGATCACCTAACTTCATCAAAATTTCAAAAGATAATTCATTTGAATTTAATTTAACTGGCTCATAAAAACTCTATACTTGTTGGATTAGTTTGTCTTGTTTTATTTTCTCATCACATTTTACTCGAACTTAATCTAACAAAACCTGAAGGCATCATAGATTGCGCGAACTTATTGCACACACTTACATCACTTGCATCTAAACTCTTGCATCTCACGTGCACACACGTCCTATTTTAGGAACCCGGAGTGTTATCTAGCATGGTTGACTGGGATTTCATCACCTGGTGCCTCTGTGCTAGAGAAGCATTCCACCCTTAGCCTAGTACCTTTATGGTACGTAAACGGATCTCTTGTTCACGTACTGATACGCCGGACACTGGTACAGTATATCGAACAGGGATTCGCGCTAAGGGAACTCTTGGCCTTACCCCTAGATTAACCCACACATGCATGTAGTATACGAACACATGTACATCACGTGTGTGAGCCTAGTTTAGGATATCCTACCCATTGGTGTCTAGATTAGGCCGTGGTCCATCTTCCAATGGTCACGATCGGTCCTTAGATACACGAACAAAGTCATGAGTCGAGATTCTCTCTCCACTCCGATAGATTAGGATTATGGTTGATGCCTTCAGGTAACACTGATAAAATGTGAAAAAAAAAAATAATTTCCCTTTGGGGTTAGGATATAAATCCCATCATTTCCAAAGATCTCATAGGATTAGTCATTCATGATCTATCCGTTGAAAGCAATCTTATGCTATCTCATCTAATCTCTTGATCGTGCGTCTTTCATTCTTCTGTCATACAATTCGATCGTATCTTCATGCCATCCCCTAACTGGCAGGAGCAGAATCTCACAATTTTTTGATTATGCAATCTCATGATCTGATCATGCCTGGTCCAGATGATCCAATCTTGCTTGTATCCTTGGTCTCTTCCTCCTCTAGGGGCTACCTTTTTCAAGATTATTTTGCTAAGTCCTTCAGAGTTCACTCTCAGAATCCTTGAGCTAGGCGCATTCCCCTATGCGAATCAGTCATCATTGTCCAAAATTGAAAGTATCAGCCATGATGATGTTCAGAACGAACCAGCCTTCGCCGAGCCTTCAACGCCAAACAGTTGCAGCAGTTAAAGTTTTAGTCACTTACTATTTTATGTTGAGTCAGTCATCATGGTCAGTATAATTGTTGAGTCCGGTCTTACAGTTAAAGGTCAATGCCTAGTCCAGGCAAGTTATCTTCTGTTTCCCTTTCTTATTTAGAGTTGTGAATCCTGAGCATGTTCAGGATAGGTCGTCTGATGTAATAGCTTTTCTTTAAATAAAATTTCAGTCAGTTCCAAAAAGTTCACTTGTGTCTGTTCTTAAGTGTGCTTCTGATCTTAAAATAAGACTCCCTCCTCAAATGAGGACAAAATTGACGAAACTCCACTTGAGTCACAGCCATTACTTGAACGAGAGGAGGAGCGCCAATCCCAACCTTTCAAAGATGAAATTGAAATGATAAACACTGGCACTGAAACTTTGATTCAGTGAATGCCGATTGAAAATACATTACCCTCTAAAGAGTGTGAAGAATTGATAAAATTATTTCAAGAATAAGAAGATTGTCTAGAAAAGCTACAACCGATACCAGGGGCAAGACATAGATGGAAAGCTCAAAGAAAATGAAGAAAGTGAGAAGATATATGCTATACAAGGGGCATAGAGTGGAAGCAACTTTCATATTTCCAATCAATGACCTTGGTTCTCAAATTCATAACATAAAGCCAACAAATTCAAGATGAAAAGTTCAAGAGCAAACAATGAAAAGTGATCATCAGATATAGAGAGTACGAATCCATAGATGGAGGATGTCAAAGAACAAGTTTCGCTCTATGAAAGTCAAAAGCACGTATTAGAATCTTGAAAGAAGAAGATCCATTATCTCTTACCTGGAAATGCCGTCAAACTCCGCAAAAAAAAAAAACAAAAGAGAAAAATAATAATAAATAAATAATCAGTACCAGAGGGACTCTAGTAACCTGGATTGATTCCCAATTTGAACATCAGAAGGCCTCCTTTGGCCGAATAAATCCCAAAATCAGAACCCAACGTCAAAAGAATACCGGTTTGCAAACCCTTTGAGCCTGAATGAAATTTTATTGAAAACCCATCAAACTCGGGGCATTCGCCCCGAACTACGCGAGACCTGATCCCTACACTGGGGTACGTAGGCAACTCGGTTGAACCGAGTTCGGTCGATTCAAAAAAAAAGAAATACAATCGTTCCCGAAAAAAAAGGGACAAGTTCCAAAAGAAAAGAAATTCAATCGTTCCCAAAAAAAAAAGGGACAAGTTCCAAAAAAAAAAAAGAAATTCAATCGTTCCCGAAAAAAAAGGGACAAGTTCCAAAAGAGGAGAAGTCAATCATTCTAGAATGAAAGAAAAAAAAAAGAAAAATCAATTAACCTTCAAACAATTTATCTTCAAACTAGGGGCATTCGCCCTGAACTACACACGACCTGATTCCTACCTTGGGATATGTAGGCAACCTGTTCACAGGTTTGGTCGAAAATTTTGTTGAACCTTAAGCCATTCTTTGAAAAGCCCTATCCTACCTATGAAGTCCTTCCGGTGTTCAGAACTAATGATCTAGGTCTCGAGACACAATAAAAAAAAAATGAAAAAAAAAATGATGATGAATAAGAAAAAGAACGGAGTTTGAAGATCTGCTAGACTGAAAACCTGAAAGGGCGGTCTAGGCAAAATTTAAGATCATTCCCCTGCTAAGTTGAAAACCCGAAAGGGCGGCTTAGGCAAAAGCTAAGGGGATAGCCTGCTGGATCGAAAACCTAGAAAGGTGGTTCAGGCAAAAGTTAAGGCTAGCACGGTCCGCCAAGTCAAAAACCCTGAAGAGGTGACTTGGTCATGGTAAGAGAATCAGTATAAGAAGGCTACAGCCGGTATCATGACTGAAGATCAACTGAAGTTCAAGCAAATTCAAGTGATATCCTCAAAACTGGGGGCATTGAAGCTAAGCAATCTTAGGAGTCGTAATTAAATTCTTGAGGCATTACTGTTTCAAGGAAGAAGTCTAATGTTTACGATTTCAAAAAAAAAAAGAAAAAAAGAAAGAAAAAAGAAGCATTCCTCGAAATGATAGACTTACCAAATAAAACATTAACTAAGTCAAAAGCATTACTATGTCTGTCAGTGTCGTTAGTCAATCTTCGTCATTCTAAGTTCACTCCTTCAGAGCTGCTCAATCCTTTGAGTAGTGCCTTTCATCTAAGTTTTCTCTTTAGAAAGAGTCAATCGTCGTTCCTATGTCCAAATGATGTAACTGTCTTGGTGAAGGAGGCCCGACCTAGGCAGCTCCCTGCAATTATACCTGAAAGGGTTCAAGAATCTAGTCAAACAGCTACATTTCAAAGAAGATCAACTCAGAAGAGTTCAGAAGTAGAAACATCAGAAAGCCCAGCTTCCGTAAAAAGATCATACCCCAGGAAGGCACCTTAAGCTTGGAAGAGCCCCAGATGCAATGGTGGTTGAGCCAATTTCTCAGAAAGACGAACCATTAAAATTCAGAATCTCCTTCCAGTTTGTTAAATACTATCCTGGTCAAGAAATGTTTATCTAAACACCTGTCAAGAGGCAAATCCCACTTTTCCATGATTATATCCGAGAGAGCCATTGTTCTAAATTACCAATCTCAAATGTCTTGTTCAAGGTTTCAGTTATCAAAATCCCCAGAAGACAAGACCAACAGTCTCATTGAGAAAAATCTTGTTGAAGTTTCATAAAAGTGTTCCTAATCCATCCTTGTTACTAATGGTTCTTCGTTCATAAGGTTGGTCGTCTCATCATTCGTCAAAGTCTTGGTTTCCAATATCTTTACTGGGCACGATCTATAATGTCCCCGATTTCATTGAGTTCAAAAAAAAAAAAAAAAATCCAAAATTCATCAAATCCAATTCTACGTCAAATTCAAATTCATGAAAATCTCTAAATTCTTCGAGCCCGTTTGTGAACGGTGCCTCTTTTCTCGAGGCCATTTGGGAATGTTCTCGTCTTCTCCTTGAGCCCGTTTGTGAACGGTGCCTCATTTTCTGAGTCCATTTGTGAATGGTCTCATGTCCTCCTTGAGCCCGTTTGTGAATGGTGCCTCATTTCTCGAGTCCATTTGTGAATGGTCTCGTCTTCTCCTTGAGCCCGTTTGTGAACGGTGCCTCATTTTTTTGAGTCCATTTGTGAATGGTCTCGTCTTCTCCTTGAACCCGTTTGTGAACGGTGTCTCATTCTCTGAGTCCATTTGTGAATGGTCTCATCTTCTCCTTGAGCCCGTTTGTGAACGGTGCCTCATTTTCTGAGTCCATTTGTGAATGGTCTCGTGTCCTCTTTGAGCCCGTTTGTGAACGGTGCCTCATTTCTCGAGTCCATTTGTGAATGGTCTTGTCTTCTCCTTGAGCCCGTTTGTGAACGGTGCCTCATTTCTCGAATCCATTTGTGAATGGTCTCGTCTTCTCCTTGAGCCCGTTTGTGAACGGTGCCTCATTTCTCGAGTCCATTTGTGAATGGTCTCGTCTTCTCCTTGAGCCCGTTTGTGAATGGTGCCTCATTTCTCGAGTCCATTTGTGAATGGTCTTGTCTTCTCCTTGAGCCCGTTTGTGAACGGTGCCTCTTTTCTCGAGTCCATTTGTGAATGGTTTTCTATCCTCTTCGAGCCCGTTTGAGAACGGTGCCTCTTTTCTTCGAGTCCATACAACTATGGTCTCTTATCCTCTTTGAACATCATACATCTATGATGTCTCATTTCCTTGAATCCGTACAAATACGGTATTTCATTATCTTCGAGTCCGTACAACTATGGTCTCTTATCCCCTTTGAACATCATACAACTATGATGTCTCATTCCCTTGGAATCCGTACAAATACGGTATTTCATTATCTTCGAGTCCGTACAACTATGGTCTCTTATCCCCTTTGAACATCATACAACTATGATGTCTCATTCCCTTGGAATCCGTACAAATACGGTATTTCATTCTCTTCGAGTCCATACAACTATGGTCTCTTATCCCCTTTGAACATCATACAACTATGATGTCTCATTCCCTTGGAATCCGTACAAATACGGTATTTCATTCTCTCCGAGTCCATACGACTATGGTCTCTTATCCCCTTTGAACATCATACAACTATGATGTCTCATTCCCTTGGAATCCGTACAAATACGGTATTTAATTCTCTCCGAGTCCATACGACTATGGTCTCTTATCCCCTTTGAACATCATACAATTATGATGTCTCATTTCCTTGGAATCCGTACAAATACGGTATTTCATTATCTTCGAGTCCGTACAACTATGGTCTCTTATCCCCTTTGAACATCATACAACTATGATGTCTCATTCCCTTGGAATCCGTACAAATACGATATTTCATTCTCTTCGAGTCCATACAACTATGGTCTCTTATCCCCTTTAAACATCATACAACTATGATGTCTCATTTCCTTGGAATCCGTACAAATACGGTATTTCATTCTCTTCGAGTCCATACAACTATGGTCTCTTATACCCTTTGAACATCATACAACTATGATGTCTCATTTCCTTGGAATCCGTATAAATATGGTATTTCATCTTACCCAAGCCCATTCAAAAATGATGCTGCGTTTTCATTAAGAATCTTTCAAAAGTCATCCATTATTCTCTCTGAGACCATTTGAAAATGACGTCTCATTTCCTCTGAAGCTGTTCAAAAGCGATATTCCTTTCCCTCCGAAAATCCATTTGAAAATGGTATCCCATTTCTCTCGTTGCCAGCGGCACCGCAGCGGGTTTGTTTTATTGCATTCCAATTCTAGGATTTCATCTAACGTCTTGCATTATATTAGGTTGCATTGTGTTTAGGGGGTCCTTTGTCGATTAAAGCTACGCAAAATGGTTCTGTCATTTTGACTTTGGTATTCGATGACTACGTCGTCTCTACCAAAGAGGGGCATCTGTAGACACCCACATTTTGCTTTACTTTAACCAACAATAACCTAATATATTGATCCATCCTCAAATTTTTTGAAAAAAACAAAATGATAAAGAGATGTACCTGGTGAGATGATTAGATCCGAAAAATTGAAAAATACCCTGATTAGTGAATTTAGTGTGTTAAATCCATGTGAGAACCCCCTCTATCATTGATTTATATGTTTTAGGTCATTAATATCTTGATCTGACTTTACGGATCATCAATCGGGACAAAATAAGCTAGGGTCACTTCATAGCCCGGACCCTGATTCCATTCCGAGACCCGATTTCCGTAAATCGTTAGATCAATGACAGATCTTGACCTGGGTCTCACCATCCAAAACCACCTAACCTCTCCTCTCATCCTAACCATCCAAACCTCACCTAACCTCACCTAACCTCTCCTCTCATCCTAACCACCCAAACCTCACCTAACCTCACCTAACCTTACCTAACCTCACCTAACCTTACCTAACCTCACCTAACCTCACCTAACCTCCTATCCCATTCTCCTATAAATACCCTCTCATCCCACCATCCAAAGAGAAGAAGAAAAAGAACCCCTCTCTTAGAAAATTCATCCCTCTCCCTCATCTCTTCAAGGGTTCGGCCATCCTTGCCGGATCGGGTGATTTTATACGTTGGGTGATATATATCAAAAGCGGTCATTATCAAGCAAGGAATCATCTTCAAGGAATTAACATCAAAGAAAAATCAAACACAAAGTGGGTTTTCAAAGAGGTAGGCATTTATTTCAATTCTATGTAGGGTCTGTTTTCATGCATATCTTTTACTTTAAAAGAAAAACCATGTTAGGAAGCATCTAGGATCAATCTTTACTCATATTCTTCTTGATGGTAGACTTTGAAGTTATACATGTTTCCCTCTTCTCTTAACCCATCTGGTCTTCATTTTTATTTTTCCCTAATGGTTCACACCCTGGTTCCCCCTGGTTAGCCTCTGGTTAGCTCCTGGTTGCACTCAGGTTCGCTGCTGGTTGCACCCAGGTTCGATACTGGTTGCACCCTGGTTCCCTGCTGGTTCGCACCCTGGTTCCCTGCTGGTTCGCACTCTGGTTCCCTACTAATTCGCACCCTGGTTCGCACCCTGGCCAGCCCCTGGTTATACTCTGGTTCGTACCCTGGTTCACACCCTGGTTCCCCCTGGTTAGCCTCTGGTTAGACCCTGGTTGCACCCAGGTTCGTTGCTGGTTGCACCCAGGTTCGATACTGGTTCGCACCCTGGTTCCCTGCTGGTTCGCACTCTGGTTAGACCCTGGTTGCACCCAGGTTCGCTGCTGGTTGCACCCAGGTTCCCTGCTGGTTGCACCCTGGTTCCCCTGCTGGTTCGCACCCTGGTTCCCTGCTGGTTCGCACCCTGGTGCACCCTGGTCCGCACCCTGGTTTGTACCCTGCTTCCTCCTGGTTAGACCATGGCTAGTCTCGGGTTTGCTCCTAACTTAGACCCAACTCACTAAACCCCATACCCATAAGCCTTAAACCCTATAACCATAGCCACACATCAACCCAAGCCATACCTTTGTCCACTCACTGAGGCACACCATTTATCCATAAATCTGGTTACATTAAATCTAACCCAGCCAGGCCACCTGCAGCTTAAGACAAATCGCCCCAATACAATCCAACCAAGTGGGATCCCAACCCAGCTCAACTGAGTCAACTCTAGCCAACCTCCCTAGTCGAGTTGACCCAACTCTCTAGTCGAGTATGCTCAACCTCTTTAACTGATTGGACTCTCCACTTAGTTGACTCAATCCAATTCCTTAATCAACCCATCCCAATGCAACCGAGTCGCATTCGACCAAGTTGCGGCCTTCCATGTCACAACCGAGTCATTCCCCTATTCTACTAATACCCTTTTACACCTAATAGAACATCCTCCCTTTTGCCTAACCAAGTCATATTCCAACACAATCTGAGTCGCATGTCTGAATCCATTTGGCCGAATCTCATAAGCCCGCCCATTTTGAATTCCCAAAATTCAAACCCTTGATGATTCCTATATGCTCAATTCTTTGATGCAAATTCCCAATTCCAAAATCCCATTGCTAAATCAATGTTTCTGAATCTCAAGTCCAATGCTCAAATACAAACCCGATTCCTGATCCAAATACCAATTCTGTTTTCCAAAATCCAAGTAACCTCCCCAGCGGAACTACGTGTGGTTTGATCCCCATCGCGGGGTACGTAGGCAATTTGGCACTCCCAAGTTCAGTCGCACCTTTCTCTATCTTTCTCATTCCCTCACACTATTTCATCATCTCTTCCATCCCTTTTTTCACTAACCTCGAGAATTTAAATCGATTTGTCTTGTGTCTTTCGGAACCGTTGGATCACGGTTTCCGTCGTAAGGACCCTTAGAGCCCAATTTAGGAACACCGGTGTCGTGTCGTGTCCTAAGTTTTAGGAAGTCTTAGGTTTTAGGAAGTCCTAGAGTTAGGAGTCCAGCCTCATCACGGACGTTTGCTATGTATAGCAACCGTGCCAAAGGTCTAGTCACACTAGTCACCCAATCTTTCCCTAGGACAAGCCTAGTAAACTAGGATGTAGGCAAACCTGCATTAGTCTAAGGGACAACTTGCATTTAGATAAGAATCATATAGCATCTTCGATGAAATCCTAAGATAATAAAATCCTCAACTTGAATTAAATAACTTCTCTTAAAGCTGTTGAAACAGTCAATCCCGTCTAGGTCGGTGTCTTAGTTGAGTTAGGCATATGTAACTTAGCTTAGGTGCACCGAACTACGTCGACTCTGATCCCAGTGAGGCTTGGGTACGTAGGCAGTTTGGATGTCTGATGGCATACCACCCGCGAGTCGGCACCACAAACAAATTGTGGTGTTTTGTATATTAATTTTCTTGTAAATGCTTAATCAAATCACTTAGGATTTTTCATGAAATTAGAATTCTAGGAGAACTTTCACTTAGATTGAATCCAGACAAATTAATAAATCAAGATACACATTTAGGATTCACATTGAAATTAGATCATAGGATGCATGTCACTTAGTTCGCACATTAACATAGAGTTGAATGAGCCATTTAAAATAAATTTAAAGGAGTTAGCTTTTGGAATCGAAGACCGATTATCGGGCAGGAATGGTGCATGTGGCGGATAACTCCCCATACCTTCCATTCTCGTAACCAGGTAGCGAGTCTAGATTTCTGGTTAATTATGGGTCCTAGATCCCACATCTAGGTGGCGACTCTGTCATTCTCTTTCGTGTGGAATTCGGATTGCCTTAGTGATCCCAAGTTCACAGGAAAGATTAATTCAAATCAACATTAAAATGCACACGCCAATCGCGTGGATACGAGAGACCAAGAGAGAGTGCGCGGCGGCTCGCGCCCCACGCCCCTCTCGTGGGATCCGGGTACCACAGAACCCATCGGGTCCTGGAGAGCTTTCCTGAGGCATGCTAAAAGTGGCGACTTTGATTTCCTCCTCTGAGGGAGGGGCCAGTAACATTTGGTTGTCCTCGGTAGAGATCAACATGGGGATGTGATTAAGCAGTTCTTGATTCTGCCTTGAACCTTCTTCTGATAGGGCCTTTTCAAAGTGTTTTCTTGCTAGCTCTTTGATCCTGCATTGGTCTGTAATCCATTCTCCCGAGTGTCTGATTTTGGTGATCCCTACTCCTCTTCTTTGGTGTTGCATAGAAGCATGAAAAAATTTGGTATTTTGATCACCTTCTTTGAGCCATTTCTCCTTTGATTTTTGTCTCAAGAAGATTTCCTCATGGAGAATAGCTTCATTCAAGTTAGATCTAGCCCTGCTGAGAGCCTCAATATTTTCTGGGTTTGGATTGCCTTGGTGAGCAACTTCTGCTTTCAGGACCTCGTCCTCCTGACTTTTGATGTTTTGAAATACATTGCCAAAGATCTCCTTGTTCCAGGTTTTGAGGACTCTTTTGGTATTTTTCAGTTTTACGGAGAGTACCTCCAGTGGGTTTCCATCCACTTGGATAGACCAAGCCTCGGCTACAATTGCCTGGAATTGGGGGTGCCTAGTCCACATGGCTTGGAATTTAAATGGTCTGATGATTGGTGAAGATGGAGCATGGATGCTTATTAGGAGAGGACAATGGTCAGAGCATGTACGAGATAAGTGGGTAACTGAGGTAGCTTGAAAGTCATTCAGCCATTGGGAGTTGAAGAGCGCTCTATCAAGTCTAGTCCAAACACAACTTCCATTTCTTTGATTGTTACACCTGGTGAATCTCGATCCTGTGAAGCCTGCATCAATCAGACCCGCATCATCAATGGCTCCTTGAAATTCCCTGCAGGAAACAGGGTTTGGAGGCCTCCCACCCAATTTTTCTCTAGCATTAAGAAGGGCATTAAAGTCCCCCCCCACCAACCAGGCCGTGTGAAATATCTGGCTGCAATCACTAAGATAGGACCAGAGCTCTCTCCTCTCTACCATAGAGCAGCTGGCGTAGACGAGAGAGAGAAAGGCCACACTTCCAGAGTGGAGGTGAGTTAGCTCAACTGACATGGCTTGAGACATGGTAGATACCAGTCTCATACTAAGGGATTTGTTCCAAAGAAGCCAAATCTTAGAATAACCAGTGAGGTTAGTCAAAGAGTGGTCGAAATTCAATATTTTGGCAAGGTTTTGAATTTCCTGATCATTTACTAATGGTTCCATCAAAGCTATATAGCTAAGGTTGTACATCTTTGATATCACTTTCAGTCTCCTCCGAGTGAGGCTATTTCTTACCCCTCTGATATTCCATATAATGCCGCAAATCATGGAGAATATCTTCCTGAGGGCCTTCCTGACGGCCTTCCTGATCGGGTTGAGGTGCTTGTTTTTTTTGTTTTTTTTTTTTTTGATGTTTTTTTTTCTGCCCTCTTGGAGTCTCTTGAAGATTTTGAACCGCTAGGACAATGTCTGATGAGGGTTCTAGGGGAACATGGTCTTGCAAAGGATCGTCAGTTAGGAGAGCTGCAAGTGAAGGGTCTGATGAGGGATTAGGTAGAGTTGTGTCAAAAGATGGATTTTCAGGAGGCAGAGTAGCCAAGCTACCGGTTGGACAACTGAACAATAGAGATTCTGTTGGAGTGAGGCTTTGCATAGGTTCTTCTGAGGGTTGCAAAGTGCTGT
This sequence comes from Tasmannia lanceolata, assembly GCF_043159265.1. Lineage (NCBI taxonomy): Eukaryota > Viridiplantae > Streptophyta > Magnoliopsida > Canellales > Winteraceae > Tasmannia > Tasmannia lanceolata. The sequence goes on from NW_027518714.1 coordinate 55,842,762, forward strand.
CTTTATCTAAAAGGATAGCAATGCGGATGTTGTCCTCTCTTACTTTTTCAGAAAGCTCTTGTATGCGGACATCAAAAGAATCTTTTCCTGCTATTAGTTCTGAATACGAAGGATTTTTTGATGGGATTGAACCTACTGAAGCTGGGCCAGGGTTGAGGAGGTTTTTTGACGATTTAACGGGAACAGATACAGGCAAGGTAGAGGGTTTGTGTCCTTTGCCTTGTGTTGGCTTTGGGTTTTGCTTGGGTCTGGAAGAGATAGCTGAGCCTGTTGGTAGGGGGGTATGGGCTTCTGAGTCTAATTCTAATGTAGATGGATTTGTAGGTGATGCTAAGGATTGATGGATAATATCCATTGACTGGGTGAGGACAGTAGGTTGGTCCGCTTCAGGGGGTTGGTCTGGTTCAGGCAAGGCACATAGAGGGTCTGCTTAGATATCATGCTGTAGGCCGGACTGGTCTATGATTAGGTTGTCATGGATATGGTCAGATATTTGCATATCAGAGCTCTCCAAATTATCTGGACTATCTGCATCACTAACTATTGTAGCTGGATTAGGTTGGGGGACAGCATTAGTTGTGACATTATCTGCAAAAGTTATTGGTTCCGCAATCTTTCTTTGGAATGAGGTTTCTACCCAGGCCTTGGTTGTTCCTTCTTTGGTACTTCTCTGTGCATTAGCATCTTTTCTAGCTCCTAACTCCTTTTCATTTTCAGCAGCTGCTTGGGTCACTTGGATCAGAGGAGAGAATTTGCAAATTGTATCATTGTGACCGAATTTGTGACAGCAGTTGCAATAGAATGGGATTCTTTCATAAACGACCTTTTGCCATCTGCCTTTCTGGCCAGGGAATCCCAGCCATAGCCTTTCGGGGTGGGGTGCATTGATTCTGAGTTCAATACACAGTCTAGCAGCTTCTGTTCTAGTTCCTATAGATGTTGGACCGTGAATCTTTAAGACCCTTCCAACTAACCCTCCAACTGAGACCAAAAAGTCTTCATTGTAGCAAAATAAGGGTAGGCCTGGGAGGGTTATCCAAACTGGAGCAACAGGGGGTTCTTCTTCCGAGGAGAAATCGGGAGTCCACCTTAGGAATCTCATAAGAAGACCATTAATTTTGATGTTATCTGCTTGCCAAACTGCCATAAAGTCCTTGTCTGTTCCTAGCCTGATTAGTAAGTGCCTCAGATCCATTATTGTCACAACAGGGTCTTCTTCCAGGTAGAGTTTCTTTTTCAAGGTTTCTCTAACTAGAGCTAGGGATGGCCTACCGTAAGAGCATTTAGCAATCAGCGCGAGACGGAAAGGGGCCGATCCTTTTTTAACATCATCATCGTTGAAAAAGATTGCTGGCTCACCATTGGGGGTTTTCTCAGGAAGCTTCACTCCCAGGCGCAGTTTCGGGAGGAAGATTCGTTTTGTAACTGTAGCAGCAAAAGACTTGCTTAGGTCATTCTGGAAAACTATGGGAGGGGGAATGATGAGGGGGGATGAGTCAGGTGGAGGGGCTGGAGGGGGGTGATGAACCCCCACGATGGGGGGTTCAGGAGGGGGTTTCATTCTGGACTGTCCCTATGGCAATCCAACAAACAGTTGGTGCCCACGGTATTTTCCACACAACAAAAGGGAGTGCACAACTTATGTATTTGGGATTTTGCACTCTGATTCGAAGTTACTGTACTTACGAGCTGTTGATCCACGAAGGAGAATCGAAGGAAACCCTAAAGCTTCGAACAATCCAGTCGATCTTGGGATCCTTCTTTTTTTTTTTTTTTTCTGTTTCTCTTCTCTCCTCTTTTTTTTTTTTTCTTCAACTCAACTTGGGCCTTTTCGTAAAGATAGCTCGCAGAAAAAAAAACAAAACAATATAAGTTTCAACAATGTCAAAAGCTGGTTCTCTTTCAGAAACATTGTCATTTCGTTGTCCAGTCTCCATCTGCCAAGTTAAGTCCAAAAGGTGCAGACCTTTGTAGAAGTTAAAATCCATGCTTGGTTGGAGTCGAAAGACAAATTTGGCATCTAGAAAGAAGCAAAACACTAGTCTATTTAAGAACCCATTAGCCTGCATGTTGAAGTTAGAATATGAGTAAATTAAACACTTCTTTTATAATAGTAATGTTATTATCATCAAAAAATTGTAGCACGTCTAAAGAATGAATATCCTGCTAGAAAAGGATCAGTGTTCATATTCATTTCAGTGCTTTTGTTACAGTATAACGACGACTAGAGTCTGGCCATCCTGAGTGATAAACACTGCTAAATCTCAGTTCAGTATTGCCCTACATATGCGGCCGTGGGTTACCAGAGAAGAGAGTTTCATATCAATATCTATAACCTTTATGGTGATAAAAAGGCCTCTTTTTTGGTTTCTCTAATCTCTTGATTATCCAATAGTTTGTGAATCAAAATGAGACCATCTTGCTAATTAATGTACATTCATAAAACAAACTATGATGTGAGTCTCTCGTCTGTATTGGTGTGGTCTAGTCCATGGAGATTACTTTCTCGCTCTTGAAAATTAACTCGTGAATAAATGGTATTTTTATCATCTATCTATATCTATAAAGCTAAATGTGGTAAGCTGGGTCTCGCCACATGGCACCATGAAATTTAAAAACGCTTGCATTCCCTTATTTAGCACCCCCACGTGGCACCCCGAAATTTAAGAATGCTTGCATTCCTTTATTTAAAAATGTATTTTTTTAAGGATAATACCGCAAGGAATTCCAAAAGTTACTCTTTCCAAATTACATACACGTTTCATATTCCTAAGCAAGAGTCAAAACCCAAACGACAGTTCTCTTTCTCTCTATTCAATAGATACGCCCGGTGCATCGCTCAACAAGTGTTCTCATTAAAATAGCTTCTCCCCAATAGTTTGACTACTTTTTTTGCTCTCTCCTCTACACGTGGCATGTATCTATTGATTGTGTTAGTAATGACAACGGTATTGCATTTTTCTGCTTGTGTTCTTCTACTTATTATTCTTCCTCTTCTTGCTAGAGACCTAATTCAGACTAAAGATTAGAGTCCAGCCCATTTGAAATTATTTCTTCTAGAAGACTATGAAGAGTTGGACGAGGGAATGTTTTTAGGTTATTCTAATAAAAAATACAAATAAAATTTTCCGGTAAAGATCAAATTTACTACTCTTAATTTTTATTTATTTTTACTGATCTTAAGGTTTTTCTCCTCTTATTTTACTTTTACCAGTCTTGAAAACCCAAAATTTATTTTCCGCTAAAGAAAATTTTTACTACTCTTGAATATTTTTTAGTTGTCCTTTATTTTTTATCGCTCTTATTTGAATTTTACCGTTCTTAAAGATCCTGAATAAGTATTTTCGGTATAATAAAAATTTATCTCTCTAAAATACTTTTTCATACTCTAATTAAATATTTTACTACTCTTAAATTATTTTTAATGCTCCTATTTTTTTGCCAAAACTTTATAAGTAAACATTTAGGATGCTAAATTTATTTTTACTATTTTTATAGCTTATCCGAGCTTTCTAACAAAGATAAAATCATTTTATCGCTAGGTCTTCATTTTTACTAATATTTCATTCCTGTGGCACTTGATTTCCCCCCTCCTTTGAAGACTTTCTCCAACATCTGTTTCCCACAGCTATTTTCGGCAACCTTTTTCCTACGACTTGAACTGGTTAGTTTGGTTCTTTGAATCTTTTCTAATTATTATTATTATTATTATTATTATTATAATTATTGGTAATTCAACTATGGTTTTTGACTTAAGGATGGAAGTCGGGCCAATTTTGGGGAATTCGGGTTGAGCGTTTACCTTAAAATCAAGTTGGGTTCAGCTTGATTCCAATTCATTTTTAGAAAGCTCAACCCGAGCCGTTGGGGGTTCCACACAAAAGCAAAGATCCCATATCGGAAAAGTCAGAAGACGTGGATGGGCTTATAAGGGTTTGGGTCCTTTGGGAACCCTCCTCTTAACGGCTAGCTTTTAAAGGTGAGTTCTACTCGGGTCCCAACAAGTGGTATCAGAGCTAGGGCATGGTAACCCCAGTGTACCCTTGAGGATGGAGGAAATCCCTCAGGGAAGATCTCGGTAACCACGATGTACCTTCAAGGACAGTGAAATCCCCTCGGAGAAGATCTCGTAGTTCCCATGTTGCCGCCGCATAGAGGGGCGAGATTGTCCATGTTGCTACCGCATTGTGTTGGGGGGGGGGGGGGGGGGGGGGTGTTGGGGTTTCAACGCAAACGAAAAGATCCCACATCTGAAAACTCAGAAGATACCGTTGGGCTTATAAGGGCTTGTGCACCCTCACCTTAACGGCTGGCTTTTAAGGATGAGTTCTACTCGGGTCCCAACACGAGGTCTCCTTGGCTGCAGTAGCAACAACTGTTTATACAATGGGTTGAACAAAGTGACCGAGGCGTTGACGGCGATAGCAAAAGATGAACATCAATATGGAGACCGCCTTAATGATTGTTCGTAATGGGCCTACCATTTCACATACATATGTTATGTAGTTTTTGTTTTTGTACCTTTGCCGTCCCTCAGCCCCTCTCCTACCTTTTCTATCTATCATTAGAAGTAGGGAGGCCGTCGATCGATGAATTGAGAAAGATAGGACTGGGGATTCCATTTCCATAGGGAAAGCTATCGACGGTCACATTGGGATGGGAACAGATGGGAAGTATGCCCCGATTTGATTCTTGTTCGGATGAGACGGCAGTGAGCAATCTATAGAGAGCAAGGCACCCGTATTTTCCCTAGATCCTAAAAATGATCGGTGGGAGAGAGATTTGAGAGGGATCGAGTATGGAGAGTATCGAAAGCTCACTTTTTTTTTCTTTTTTTTTTCCTTTCCTAGCTGTACAGCTTATATATACTATGGGTACTCACATTCTTTTACATTTTTTTATTGTTCTTGGCAGATTTTTTATAGTTAAAATATCTTTTTACATCAGGTATTACATTTTTTGATTAATTCCTCAATTATCAAAACCAGTAATGTTCACATTTGTACATGTTTTGTTCAACGGTATAATCGAAAATGAACCCTTCACAAAAGGAAGTTGTTGGTGTGGATGCTAGCCCATTAAGGGGACTTCCTAATGGGCTAGCCCATTAACCCTGTTTGGATTGCAAGAATTTTCTGAAAAAGTTTAGAAAGGAAAAACATTTGTAAAAGTTCCTACTTTGTTTACATGAAAAAAGATGACTTGAACCAATCCTATACAAATTTTACATAGATGGGTCTTCAACTTATGATAATATACCTTTAAATTAATTATAATCATATCATATTTCACTCTAAATCATGGAAAAAAATTCCAATATAACCATAATCATATCATTTCCAATAATTTTACCGATCCTGTTTTTGTATCTTCCTCTCTTCTGTTTGTTTTCTTTTGTCTTCATGACCGTCTTGGTCGTGGATTTTTTTTTTAATGAAATCTCACCATTTCAAAAGAAGAAGAAGAAGAAATTTTCCAAAGATTTTCCATCAGAAATATTTTTCTTGCAATCCAAACATGGTCTTAGGGAAGATCGTTTTCAAATGGTAAAGGAGACACTTTTGCACTTTTATTTAATATTTTTCAAGTAAGTGTATGGATAGTCGTTCGAAAGTTGCTCCTCAAATGTTGGGACAATGTGACAAAATAGTTCTGTTTAGGTAGTGAGTTTGTATATCTAATCTTTATCGAAAAAAGATTGAGGAATAAATTTTTCAAGTTAGTATATAGAAAGTCGTTCGAAAGTTACTCCTCAAATGTTAGTACAATGTGAGGAAAGAGTTTCTGATTAGGTAGTGAGTGAGAGATGGGTAAGAGATTGCAGAATAAATTTGATCTTTAGGCCATGTCTGGCAGCCAGGAATTTTTTTTCATGATAAATAGAGGGCTCCAAGTGGTGAGAGATGGGTAGTGCAGTGGGAGAAGGAGAGTGATTTGAGAGGGCATGATTGAAATGAGCCTGAGAAGTGGAAAAAAATCAGGAAAATGTTTATCCTATTTTTACTAGAGTTTTTTGTTTCTTGATTTTTAGCTATATATTACCATCACTAGGTTCCGGATTTTTGTTTCTTGTTTTTTAGCCACTTCACCCTCATCTCCACTTGGAGATACCGATTTATCATGAAGAAAAAAAATTCATGGTAGCCAAACATGCCCTTAATGAAAATATGTATTCGGAATTTTAAGAGCGGTGAAAAACGCTTTATGAGCAACAGATTTGATCTTTTGGGAGAAAATATATTCAGATTTTTTGGAGCATTCAATGTTAAGAGCAGTAAACAAATATGAGCAGTAAACAAATAAGAGCAGTAGAAATTTTTAAGAGAGGTAAATTTAATTATTTTTTATTTTTTGTGGCAAAATAAAATTGAGGTTCTTAAGAGGAACCAATTCTGTTATGCTTTTTTTATTTTATTTTTATTTTTTTGATATCACGCGTAATCATCCAACGCACTAGGCCTTTTTCTTTGCCTCATGCTCTTGCCTGTGGGTATCATTTCAGGGGGTTTTATTGCCACATCAGCTGTCCAGGTGGCACTATCCTCACCCTTGCCTTGAGTCATATCACTCTCTCTCTCTCTCTCTCTCTCTCTCTCTCTCTCTCTCACACACACACACACACTTTTTTTTAGGTAAGCTTGGGTTCGGCGGGGTCCCTTACCCGTTTATGAGAAAGAGAGATATTACAATCAGCATACAAAAACTAACCCTCTCTCTCTCTCTCTCTCTCTCTCTCTCTCTCTCTCTCTCTCTCAAACACACACTTTCTCTTCTCATAACTTGGTTTATTGTAATTTTGTTCTGTGAAATGTCTCTAATCAACGGTAATAGGCTCCAGTTTAATTTGTGTTCGGAATAACTATTATGTGAATTAATATGTAGACTGGCATCAATGTTTGGAATAGCTATTATTTTCCCCATTTGCTTCCTTGCTGTGTCACAGATACCCATTTCTGAATTTTATTAAGGTAGTCATGAGGTTAGGTGCAGGTTTAATGTTTTAGATTAGATGGTGAAAAATCTATCAATCAGGAATTTCAACTTAGGCCCTGTTTGGATTACAAGAGAAACATTTCTGATGGGAAATATTTTCTTGGGATTTTTTTTTAATTTCCACTATTTAGAGGGAAATAATATGATTATGGTTAATTTAGAGGGATATCATCATAAATTGAAGATTTTCTTAATAAAAAAAAGAGTAAGAAATATTTTTCAAACTTTTCCAAACGGGTCCGTACTGTACAGTCATGAGAAAGTGGATGGTATGATTGCAAGCTGGCATTTCAGCTGAACAGTAAGGCTCATTTACAGGGGTTACTTGAAAGTTCAGTTTTAGTTAAAGACAAGGTCATGGAGTTAGATTTCCAATTGAAGAAGACTATATTCCATGTGTAGCAGGAGGGACACATAATGTAAAGGCACACGTAGAAGGCCCAATCATACTAAATGTTTAAGGCACACGTATTCCTCTCGTATCAAATTGACGGTCTGGATCAATCAATGGTGGGGCATATAATGTAATCGTGCAACAAGAATGCACCTTCTAAAGCATTCCTCCTACCGAACAAATGTGGTAGGACACATCCACAAAGGTATAGTGTGTCCCACCTTGGAATGATTCGGCTGTCCATTTGATAAGTCTTGCTTTGGATCTCTTGTGGCCTTCACAGGAGATCCAAAGCAAGCCTTATCAAGTGGGCAGTTCAGATTGCCAGCATAGCTGACCTGATTTTGGGGCTATAGGAGATCCAAACCAGGCCCTGTAAAGTAGACGGCTTAGATCAATCTAACAAATAACTTATTATTGGCCTAGATAGATGAGCATATGACCCTATCCAAAGTGAAATGACTACCTTAGCAGGACCCACAAATGCACAATATTACTTAGATATTTTAGTAGTGCCCACAAATTCATGGGATCATAGTAAAAATTGATTATTAAAACTCTAGGACTTCAAATTCATGTATTTGTTGATGACTAACAGGTGATTTCAATGTCCACATGACTCAAAAAAGTCCCCGCCGGAGTCCCCAAAGTCACAAGTGTCCGCACATTAAAGTCCAAGTCCTCAAAGAGTCATGGACAATATGAAAAAGTCCGCACATTAATGTCTGCACATTCAAATCCCGCGCAACTAACCCCCCCTAAGGCTCATTTACAGGGGTTCTTACTTGAAAGTTCTGTTTTACCCATAAAAAAAAAATCCAATTTTAGTTAAAGACAAGGTCAAGAGGAGTTGATGGGGTTTCAATTGTGTATTTATGGTGGTGTTGAACCAAGAATGTCAGGAGCAGCCGTGAGGGGTTGTGAGGGCTTTTTATTCTCTTCTTCAAATAGTGGAATCGTTGGCTTATTGCTCAGCTGTGGATGTAGCCCATATCATACTGGGTGGACCATGTAAATCTATGTGTTTTATGTGTGAATTTTCATTTATCTTTCGCATATCGTTATTCTGCTTCGTTGTTAATTCCTAACACATGCTGTACCCGTTACTGAATTTTATCAAGGTAGTGTACAACACTTTACTATACTAAATCCTCTTCATTGGCTGTTGATAGCTTTTTCGGAATTGATCGCCCATCCTACTCAAGCAATTGATGCACTTCACTTAGCAGGTACTTTTTGATGCACTAACATATTCAAAGAAGTAAAATAGTGCACCAACAAACAGGCAGTTCATTATGAAGGTTTAACATATCTATGAAGGTTTAACAAACAGGTCTCTCAATAATGAACTACTCTCAACAAAAATTAGTTTTCCATTTGTTAGTGAGGGACCTTTTTGTCCCTGGAGTTAATTGTGGTTAAGGTTTCTTAAGAGAACCTGTAAATACTCTCTTTGAAGGCTTTATCGGGATTAGAAAGACTCACCAAAACCATTTCTGCCCTAGGAGAAGAAATTTGTGTGGAAGGAGAGAGGGAGAACAAAGGTGGAGTGCTCTACAAGATCAAAGGTTTTGATTTCACATACATACATGACTCACTATAAGACTCTCTCTCTCTCTCTCTCTCTCTCTCTCTCTCTCTCTCTCTCTCTCTCTCTCTCTCTCTCTCTCTCTCTCTCTCTCAGAAGACAGATGGTACATTAGAAGCTCAGAGAGCATAGAAAGAACTATAAAAAGCATTACATTTCAAGCTCAGAGGCTATAATACATGACTTTATTATTAATGTTCATTGCAAAGAGAATATTAGAGAATAGAAGCACAAGCAAGGGATTTGCATTTAGTGATCATCCATCAATTATGGTTAAACAACTATAATGATTGTAATGTAGGGATGGTCTGAATGAGGGTGCAAACCAAAAGCAAAGCTCCTACAATGAGAGCTAAGAAAGTCCAAGGATTTTTGAAGTAAGTCTGCTTGAGGTTAGAACCCCACTCATTCACTTTTTCGTTCTCATGATGAAATAGTCATTCAACTCCTGATTTATATCATATAACCTACCCTTATATTTAGGTTTGAATCCCATGTCATTTTAATCTTTTGGATGAATATGGGGACTGCCTCATTACTCCATGTGGTTTCCATGACATTTATACTTCTCATCAACAAACTCACTTGGTGGGTTGTGCCCGCATGAAGATGCTCAAAGGCCACAAGATTGAGGAGCACTGATTCAGTGGTAGAGTGGATTCGAAATATAGGGAGACTGAGGACACCATTTTCGAATATAATTCCATTGAGGTTGTCGGTTTCACTCTTCTTCAACTCAACTTGGGCCTTTTCGTAAAGATAGCTCGCAGAAAAAAAAAAAAAAAAAAACAATATAACTTTCAACAATGTCAAAAGCTGGTTCTCTTTCAGAAACATTGTCATTTCGTTGTCCAGTCTCCATCTGCCAAGTTAAGTCCAAAAGGTGCAGACCTTTGTAGAAGTTAATATCCATGCTTGGTTGGAGTCGAAAGACAAATTTGGCATCTAGAAAGAAGCAGAACACTAGTCTATTTAAGAACCCATTAGCCTGCATGTTGAAGTTAGAATATGAGTAAATTAAACACTTCTTTTATAATAGTAATGTTATTATCATCAAAAAATTGTAGCACGTCTAAAGAATGAATATCCTGCTAGGAAAGGATCGGTGTTCATATTCATTTCAGTGCTTTTGTTATAGTATAACGACGACTAGAGTCTGGCCATCCTGAGTGATAAACACTGCTAAATCTCAGTTCAGTATTGCCCTACATATGCGGCCGCGGGTTACCAGAGAAGAGAGTTTCATATCAATATCTATAACCTTTACGGTGATAAAAAGGCCTCTTTTTTTGTTTCTCTAAGCTCTTGATTATCCAATAGTTTGTGAATCAAAATGAGACCATCTTGCTAATTAATGTACATTCATAAAACAAACTATGATGTGAGTCTCTCGTCTGTATTGGTGTGGTCTAGTCCATGGAGATTACTTTCTCGCTCTTGAAAATTAACTAGTGAATAAATGGTATTTTTATCATCTATCTATATTGATAAAGCTAAATGTGTTAAGCTGGGGTCTCACCACGTGGCACCATGAAATTTAAAAACGCTTGCATTCCCTTATTTAGCACCCCCACGTGGCACCCCGAAATTTAAGAATGCTTGCATTCCTTTATTTAAAAAAGTATTTTTTTTAAGGATAATACCGCAAGGAATTCCAAAAGTTACTCTTTCCAAATTACATGGCACGTTTCCCAATGCCTTATTCAATAAATTATCGATATTTATATTGTTGACAATTTATCTTTGACTGATTTGGTTAGATGACCCATCTTATTTTTCTCCATTGCCGTCTCAAACACGTTTCATATTCCTAAGCAAGAGTCAAAACCCAAACGACAGTTCTCTTTCTCTCTATTCAATAGATACGCCCGGTGCATCGCTCAACAAGTGTTCTCATTAAAATAGCTTCTCCCCAATAGTTTGACTACTTTTTTTGCTCTCTCCTCTACACGTGGCATGTATCTATTGATTGTGTTAGTAATGACAACGGTATTGCATTTTTCTGCTTGTGTTCTTCTACTTATTATTCTTCCTCTTCTTGCTAGAGACCTAATTCAGACTAAAGATTAGAGTCCAGCCCATTTGAAATTATTTCTTCTAGAAGACTATGAAGAGTTGGACGAGGGAAAGCTTTTAGGTTATTCTAATAAAAAATCCAAATAAAATTTTCCGGCAAAGATCAAATTTACTACTCTTAATTTTTATTTATTTTTACTGATCTTAAGGTTTTTCTCCTCTTATTTTACTTTTACCAGTCTTGAAAACCCAAAATTTATTTTCCGCTAAAGAAAATTTTTACTACTCTTGAATATTTTTTAGTTGTCCTTTATTTTTTATCGCTCTTAATTGAATTTTACCGTTCTTAAAGATCCTGAATAAGTATTTTTGGTATAATAAAAATTTATCTCTCTAAAATACTTTTTCATACTCTAATTAAATATTTTACTACCCTTAAATTATTTTTAATGCTCCTATTTTTTTGCCAAAACTTTATAAGTAAACATTTAGGATGCTAAATTTATTTTTACTATTTTTATAGCTTATCCGAGCTTTCTAACAAAGATAAAATCATTTTGTCGCTAGGTCTTCATTTTTACTAATATTTCATTCCTGTGGCACTTGATTTCCCCCCTCCTTTGAAGACTTTCTCCAACATCTGTTTCCCACAGCTATTTTCGGCAACCTTTTTCCTACGACTTGAACTGGTTAGTTTGGTTCTTTGAATCTTTTCTAATAATAATAATTATTATTATTATTATTATTATAATTATTGGTAATTCAACTATGGTTTTTGACTTAGGGATGGAAGTCGGGCCAATTTTGGGGAATTCGGGTTGAGCGTTTACCTTAAAATCAAGTTGGGTTCAGCTTGATTCCAATTCATTTTTAGAAAGCTCAACCCGAGCCGTTGGGGGTTCCACACAAAAGCAAAGATCCCATATCGGAAAAGTCAGAAGACGTGGATGGGCTTATAAGGGTTTGGGTCCTTTGGGAACTCTCCTCTTAACGGCTAGCTTTTAAAGGTGAGTTCTACTCGGCTCCCAACAAGTGGTATCAGAGCTAGGGCATGGTAACCCCAGTGTACCCTTGAGGATGGAGGAAATCCCTCAGGGAAGATCTCGGTAACCACGATGTACCTTCAAGGACAGTGAAATCCCCTCGGAGAAGATCTCGTAGTTCCCATGTTGCCGACGCATAGAGGGGCGAGATTGTCCATGTTGCTACCGCATTGTGTTGGGGGTTGGGGTGGGGGGGGGGGGGGGGGGTTGGTGGTGTTGGGGTTTCAAAGCAAACGAAAAGATCCCACATCTGAAAACTCAGAAGATACCGTTGGGCTTATAAGGGCTTGTGCACCCTCACCTTAACGGCTGGCTTTTAAGGATGAGTTCTACTCGGGTCCCAACACGAGGTCTCCTTGGCTGCAGTAGCAACAGCTGTTTATACAATGGGTTGAACAAAGTGACCGAGGCGTTGACGGCGATAGCAAAAGATGAACATCAATATGGAGACCGCCTTAATGATTGTTCGTAATGGGCCTACCATTTCACATACATATGTTATGTAGTTTTTGTTTTTGTACCTTTGCCGTCCCTCAGCCCCTCTCCTACCTTTTCTATCTATCATTAGAAGTAGGGAGGCCGTCGATCGATGAATTGAGAAAGATAGGACCGGGGATTCCATTTCCATAGGGAAAGCTATCGACGGTCACATTGGGATGGGAACAGATGGGAAGTATGCCCCGGTTTGATTCTTGTTCGGATGAGACGGCAGTGAGCAATCTATAGAGAGCAAGGCACCCGTATTTTCCCTAGATCCTAAAAATGATCAGTGGGAGAGAGATTTGAGAGGGATCGAGTATGGAGAGTATCGAAAGCTCACTTTTTTTTTCTTTTTTTTTTTCCTTTCCTAGCTGTACAGCTTATATATACTATGGGTACTCACATTCTTTTACATTTTTTGATTGTTCTTGGCAGATTTTTTATAGTTAAAATATCTTTTTACATCAGGTATTACATTTTCTGATTAATTCCTCAATTATCAAAACCAGTAATGTTCACATTTGTACATGTTTTGTTCAACGGTATAATCGAAAATGAACCCTTCACAAAAGGAAGCTGTTGGTGTGGATGCTAGCCCATTAAGGGGACTTCCTACGCCATACCTTTAAATTAACTATAATCATATCATTTCACTCTAAATCATGGAAAAAATTTCCAATATAACCATAATCATATCATTTCCAATCATTTTACCGATCCTGTTTTTGTATCTTCCTCTGTTCTGTTTGTTTTCTTTTGTCTTCATGACCGTCTTGGTCGTGGATTTTTTTTTTAATGAAATCTCCCCATTTCAAAAGAAGAAGAAGAAGAAATTTTCCAAAGATTTTCCATCAGAAATATTTTTCTTGCAATCCAAACATGGTCTTAGGGAAGATCGTTTTCAGATGGTAAAGGAGACACTTTTGCACTTTTATTTAATATTTTTCAAGTAAGTGTATGGATAGTCGTTCGAAAGTTGCTCCTCAAATGTTGGGACAATGTGACGGAATAGTTCTGTTTAGGTAGTGAGTTTGTATATCTAATCTTTAGCGATAAAAGATTGAGGAATAAATTTTTCAAGTTAGTATATAGAAAGTCGTTCGAAAGTTACTCCTCAAATGTTAGGACAATGTGAGGAAAGAGTTTCTGATTAGGTAGTGAGTGAGAGATGGGTAAAAGATTGCAGAATAAATTTGATCTTTAGGCCATGTCTGGCAGCCAGGAATTTTTTTTCATGATAAATCGATGGCTCCAAGTGGTGAGAGATGGGTAGTGCAGTGGGAGAAGGAGAGAGATTTGAGAGGGCATGATTGAAATGAGCCTGAGAAGTGGAAAAAAATCAGGAAAATGTTTATCCTATTTTTACTAGAGTTTTTTGTTTCTTGATTTTTAGCTATATATTACCATCACTAGGTTCCTGATTTTTGTTTCTTGATTTTTAGCCACTTCACCCTCATCTCCACTTGGAGATACCGATTTATCAAGAAAAAAAAAATTCATGGTAGCCAAACATGCCCTTAATGAAAATATGTATTCGGATTTTTAAGAGCGGTGAAAAACGCTTTATGAGCAACAGATTTGATCTTTTGGGAGAAAATATATTCAGATTTTTTGGAGCATTCAATGTTAAGAGCAGTAAACAAATAAGAGCAGTAGAAATTTTTAAGAGAGGTAAATTTAATTATTTTTTATTTTTTGTGGCAAAACAAAATTGAGGTTCTTAAGAGGAACAAAACTTGGCTCCAGACCGGTCTAGAGGAACTTCCTCCAACCCCTCTAATAGCAAGCGGTGTGGAAATATCAAATCCATGTACGGATTTCCACACCGTACATGGATTTGATATTTCCACACCCATTGCTATTAGAGGGGTTGGAGGAAGCATCTTCCAGACCGGTCTGGAGCCAAGTTTTATACTCTTATGAGTGATAAAATTTAGGAGCAGCAATAAATTTAGAAGCATATAACTGATTTAGAAAGTTATTTGTTTTAAAATCATTTCCTTCTCTTCTTTTTTCTATTCTTATTCATCTTCTTTCACAACTTTTTTTTTCATGTTTGTTTCTGTTTTTCTTATTGCCCCCATACTCGACATTATTTTTTAGAGATTTTTCCTATTTTTATTCCTTTTTGACAACAAGATTTAAGACTTATTTCACTCATTGAAGACTTCAGTCACTTTACTTCAGAAAAGAAGAGGAAGAAGAAGAGAAGAAAAAACGTCGAAGAAATGTCTTCTATTCTTGAGGTTCTTCCATTATCTATTCCGGACTTGCTACCCCAATGGAGTTTTGTGCCTTGGTGAAGGAATGAAAAAATCTTATGGAATATTTGTTTGCTTGCTACATGGTGGGTTATCTGGAAAGAGAGGAATTCCAGAATTTTTGAGGGGATTGCTAAATCTCCGCATTGGCTTTATATGAGAGTTATTGCCCTTACTATATCTTGGGCGAGATGTCATCCAACGTTCCGCTTTGTATCAGCATTTGCCTTATGGGAGGGTTGGAGGGAAGTTTGCTTTAGTAGTGAGAGGAGGAATCAAATTGTGCAGAGGTGGGAGCATCCTCCCCCTGGTATGGTTCAATTGAACTTTGATGGCGCTTGTTTTGGTAACCCCGGCCCGGCCGGGGTTGGCGGCTTATGTCGCAATGACAGTGGTGATGTTGAGTGGGCTTACTCTGGGCCTATTGGGTCATGTGATGCTTCGGAGGCTGAAGTCAGGGCTGTTTTTTATGGTATTAAAGGATTAAATGGTGAGATGTTGGATAAAACTATTGTGGAGGGTGATTCTTTAAATGCGATTCGGTGGCTCATGGGTGGGGTGTCTCCGCCTTGGAGATGTTCTAAATAAAATTTTCTAAATAAAATAATGCAAAGATAGATCTACGAACACAATTATAAGCGATTCGTTTATATACATTCAGGGCCTATTTAGATAACACTAGAATCCGTTCTTATTAGCAGGTAAAGTTATTTCAAGTTAATCTACTAGATTACGCGCAAAATTTTTTTAGAGGTATCCATCAACAGAGGTAGTAGGTCTATCTTAAAATTAAAATGCCGCTAGAAACAAAAGGGGAAAAGAATGAAAGAGAAAGCACTCATGGCTTTAGACTAAGCTTCACCTCATCTGCCGGCAACCCCCATGCAGTGGCAGCCAATGTTGTAAGAAGTATGAGAGGCACTTGGTTTTCGATCTTCATCATAACATCCTTGTTGTTTAATAATCCTCGGGAGCTAAAAATGGGGTCGTTCTCATCATAATCGGACCACCGTCCATCTATGATTTCCATCAAGAAACATCCGTCGACGAGTCGTAGGAATCTACTTGTATCTCCCCATTCTTCTTCGTCCAGCATGTCATATGAACCCATCAAGTCTTCTACAATTCCTTCTAACGCCTCTACGAAAACACTTAATCTTTTTTTTGTTTTTCTGCAGAAGTTAAGGAGAGCTCTATACTTGTGTTCTTCCATTGCCTTCAACTTTGGAGTTCCGTGATGATAAGGACCCAATGAAACTAATTGTGGCTCGTACACCTTCCTGTTGAGATCTTTGACGGAAGTGGGTACTCTGTATATCGATTGTTTTTTCCAAAGATCGCCGTTCCTATTGTCCAAAGACCTGACTCGCTCCTCTAGTTCGATGACCCACTCCCTATTTCCCACTGTTGTTGCTTCTTCAACCATGGTTGCAATGATCTCTAGTCTCAACTCAACCACAAAACCATCAATTCCTCAATTTTGTTGCAGGATCTTATAATAGAACCGAGGCTAAATCGAGCTCCTTATATGGGTATCGTCCACATGATTCTTATCTCCAACAATGCTCTTCTTTGATTTTTATCTGTATAATGATATAAGGGAAGCGATATATTCGCCCCGTCCTTCCCCAGTCCACCCCCTATTAGTATACGTTTTTACTATTCTTTTTAAGCTACATGGGGTTTGAACCGGGGAAGAAAAGCGGGCGAATATATAATTTCCCAAAATTCAACAATGGCAGTTGATGATTTTTTTGCAACCCTATAAATCGTAACCTCCATCAACGTGATTTGACTTTAACCAAAAATCATCTCCCTTAATTTTTGGATCCTTGAAAATGATACATACGTAAAATTGAGACCGTTGATCTTTTATACCATTATGATGTGATCCACATGATCGTTGCCCCATGGCATGCTTTTAATGTAAAGACAAGGGCTGAGATTATCAGATCGTGACTCTCTGACCTTTCTAATGTTTGGGATTCGTTGGAGGAAGGGCTGTAGAATCTCTCTCTCTCTCTGATGTGAGATCCCACCTGGTTAGATAGAACTAGCAACAAAAGTGACAAATAAAAGCTCAATTTCACTCAATTCCTATCTTCTAAGCAGCTTGTGATTCTCTGGTAATGGAGATACATTAAATTTGTAAGAACAATAGACTACTTCGAGGGTAGTAACCTCCTAGAACAAGAAAAGGAAAATACAAAGTAGAAAGTTTTTTCATCCCCTTTTGCCCTAACTCCTCTGCCTTTTAAGAATATTTTCTAACCAATTCTGTTATGCTTTTTTTATTTTTTTTTATTTTTTTGATATCACGCATAGTCATCCAATGCACTAGGCCTTTTTCTTTGCCTCATGCTCTTGCGTGTGGGTATCATTTCAGGAGGCTTTATTGCCACATCAGCTGTCCAGGTGGCACTATCATCACCCTTGCCTTGAGTCATCTCTCTCTCTCTCTCTCTCTCTCTCTCTCTCTCTCTCTCTCACACACACACACACACACACACTTTTTTTTAGGCAAGCTTGGGTTTGGCGGGGTCCCTTACCCGTTTATGAGAAAGAGAGATATTACAATCAGCATACAAAAACTAACCCTCTCTCTCTCTCTCTCTCAAACACACACTTTCTCTTCTCATAACTTGGTTTATTGTAATTTTGTTCTGTGAAATGTCTCTAATCAACGGTAATAGGCTCCAGTTTAATTTGTGTTCGGAATAACTATTATGTGAATTAATATGGAGACTGGCATCAATGTTTGGAATAGCTATTGTTTTCCCCATTTGCTTCCTTGCTGTGTCACAGATACCCATTTCTGAATTTTATTAAGGTAGTCATGAGGTTAGGTGCAGGTTTAATGTTTTAGATTAGACGGTGAAAAATCTATCAATCAGGAATTTCAACTTAGGCCCTGTTTGGATTACAAGAGAAACATTTCTGATGGGAAATATTTCTTGGGATTTATTTTTTAATTTCCACTATTTAGAGGGAAATAATATGATTATGGTTAATTTAGAGGGATATCATCATAAATTGAAGATTTTCTTAATAAAAGAAAGAGTAAGAAATATTTTTCAAACTTTTCCAAACGGGTCCGTACTGCACAATATTACTTAGATATTTTAGTAGTGCCCACAAATTCATGGGATCATAGTAAAAATTGATTATTAAAACTCTAGGACTTCAAATTCATGTATTTGTTGATGACTAACAGGTGATTTCAATGTCCGCATGACTCAAAAAAGTCCCCGCCGGAGTCCCCAAAGTCACAAGTGTCCGCACATTAAAGTCCAAGTCCTCAAAGAGTCATGGACAATATGGAAAAGTCCGCACATTAATGTCTGCACATTCAAATCCCGCGCAACTAACCCCCCCTAAGGCTCATTTACAAGGGTTCTTACTTGAAAGTTCAGTTTTACCCATAAAAAAAAATCCAGTTTTAGTTAAAGACAAGGTCAAGAGGAGTTGATGCGGTTTCGATTGTGTATTTATGGTGGTGTTGAACCAAGAATGTCACCAGATTTCCCCATTTGCTACATGTTGTTATTGATGAAGCCTGATCTCAGTTTTTCCCATTATTGTAACGTGTCTCAAAAACGCTATATATAGAGTATGAAATCAGGAGCAGCCGTGAAAGGGTTGTGAGGGCTTTGTAATCTCTTCTTCAAATAGTGGAATCGTTGGCTTATTGCTCTGCCGTGGACGTAGCCCATATCATAGTTGGTGGACCATGTAAATCTATGTGTTTTGTGTGTGAATTTTCATTTATCTTTTGTATATCGTTATCCTGCTAGTTGTTAATTCCTAACACATGTTGTACTCGTTACTGAATTTTATCAAGGTAGTGTACAACACTTTACCATACTATATCCTCTTCATTGGCTGTTGATAGATTTTTCGGAATTGATCGCCCATCCTACTCAAGCAATTGATGCACTTCATTTAGCAAGTACTTTTTGATGCACTAACATATTCAAAGAAGTAAAATAGTGCACCAACAAACAGGCAGTTCGTTATGAAGGTTTAACATATCTATGAAGGTTTTCCAAACAGGTCCCTCAATAATGAACTACCCTCAACAAAAAATAGTTTTCCCTTTGTTAGTGAGGGACCTTTTTGTCCGTGGAGTTAATTGTAGTTTAGGTTTCTTAAGAGAACCTGTAAATACTCTCTTTGAAGGCTTTATCGGGATTAGAAAGACTAACTGAAAGATCCCACATCCGAAAGGGAGGAAAAGTTACTGGGCTATATATGTGGATTTCTCCCCTTCCCTATGTAGACACGTTTTCAGCATCTCCAAGGAGTGGGCCCCACGGAGTGGGTCGGGCACGGTTAGTGCTGGAAAACAAAACCGGGGAGGGTAGATGACCCAAAACGGACAATATCTACACAGTGGGGGTCGGGGCGTGACATAATGGTATCAGAGCGAGACCTCCCATCCAGTACGGTGTGCCAGCGAGGACGCTGGGCCCTAAGGGGGGTGGATTGAAAGATCCCTCATCGGAAAAGGAGGAAAAGTTACTGGGCTATATATGTGGATTTCTCCCCTTCCCTATGTAGACTCGTTTTCAGCATCTCCAAGGGGCGGGCCCCGCGGAGTGGGTCGGGCACGGTTAGTGCTGCTGGAAAACAAAACCGGGGAGGGTAGATGACGCAGAACCGGACAATATCTACACAGTGGGATCGAGGCGTGACACTAACCAAAACCATATCTGCCCTAGGAGAAGAAATTCGTGTGGAAGGAGAGAGGGAGAACAAAGGGGGAATGCTCTACAAGATCAAAGGTCTTGATTTCACATACATACATGACTCACTATAAGACTCTCTCTCTCTCTCTCTCTCTCTCTCTCTCTCTCTCTCTCTCTCTCTCTCTCTCTCTCTCTCTCTCTCTCTCTCTCTCTCTCTCTCAGAAGACAGATAGTACATTAGAAGCTCAGAGAGCATAGAAAGAACTATAAAAAGCATTACATTTCAAGCTCAAAGGCTATAATACATGACATTATTATTAATGTTCATTGCAAAGAGGAAATTAGAGAATAGAAGCACAAGCAAGGGATTTGCATTTAGTGATCATCCATCAATTGTGGTTAAACAACTATAACGATTGTAATGTAGGGATGGTCTGAATGAGGGTGCAAACCAAAAGCAAAGCTCCTACAATGAGAGCTAAGAAAGTCCAAGGATTTTTGAAGTAAGTCTGCTTGAGGTTAGAACCCCACTCATGAAGTCGTCTCTTCCACTTTTTCGTTCTCAGGATGAAATAGTCATTCAGCTCCTGATTTATATCATATAACCTACCCTTATATTTAGGTTTGAATCCCATGTCATTTCTAATCTTTTGGATGAATATGGGGACTGCCTCATCACTCCATGTGGTTTCCATGACATTTATACTTCTCATCAACGATGAGTCCTTGGCCGAATTGAGGAGGGCACTCATGAAGTCGATATAGGAACTTACTTGGTGGGTTGCGCCCGCATGAAGATGCTCAAAGGCCACAAGATTGAGGAGCACTGATTCAGTGGTAGAGTGGATTCGAAATATAGGGAGACTGAGGACACCATTTTCGAATATAATTCCATTGAGGTTGTCGGTTTCACTCTTCTTCAACTCAACTTGGGCCTTTTCGTAAAGATAGCTCACAGAAAAAAACAAAACAATATAACTTTCAACAATGTCAAAAGCTGGTTCTCTTTCAGAAACATTGTCATTTCGTTGTCCAGTCGCCATCTGCCAAGTTAAGTCCAAAAGGTGCAGACCTTTGTAGAAGTTAATATCCATGCTTGGTTGGAGTCGAAAGACAAATTTGGCATCTAGAAAGAAGCAGAACACTAGTCTATTTAAGAACCCATTAGCCTGCAAGTTGAAGTTAGAATATGAGTAAATTAAACACTTCTTTTATAATAGTAATGTTATTATCATCAAAAAATTGTAGCACGCCTAAAGAATGAATATCCTGCTAGGAAAGGATCGGTGTTCATATTCATTTCAGTGCTTTTGTTACAGTATACCGACGACTAGAGTCTGGCCATCCTGAGTGATAAACACTGCTAAATCTCAGTTCAGTATTGCCCTACATATGCGGCCGCGGGTTACCAGAGAAGAGAGGTTCAGATCAATATCTAACCTTTAGGGTGATAAAAAGGCCTCTTTTTTTGTTTCTCTAAGCTCTTGATTATCCAATAGTTTGTGAATCAAAATGAGACCATCTTGCTAATTAATGTCCATTCATAAAACAAACTATGATGTGAGTCTCTTGTCTGTATTGGTGTGGTCTAGTCCATGGAGATTACTTTCTCGCTCTTGAAAATTAACTCGTGAATAAATGGTGTTTTTATCATCTATCTATATCTATAAAGCTGAATGTGGTAAGCTGGGGGGTCTCGCCACGTGGCACCCTGAAATTTAAAAACGCTTGCATGCCCTTATTTAGAACCCCCACGTGGCACCCCGAAATTTAAGAACGCTTGCATTCCTTTATTTAAAAATGTCTTTTTTTAATGATAATACCGCAAGGAATTCCAAAAGTTACTTTTTCCAAATTACATGGCACGTTTCTTAATGCCTTACTCAATAAATTATCGATATTTATATTGTTGATAATTTATCTTTGATTGATTTGGTTAGACGGCCCATCTTATATTTCTCCATTGCCGTCTCAAACACGTTTCATATTCCTAAGCAAGAGTCAAAACCCAAACGTCAGTTCTCTTTCTCTCTATCTCAATGGATACGCTCCATGCATCGCACGGGACTGCAACTAGTGTTCTCATTAAAATAGCTTCTCCCCAATAGTTTTACTACTTATTTTGCTCTCTCCTCTACACGTGGCATGTATCTATTGATTGTGTTAGTAATGACAACGGTATTGCATTTTTCTGCTTGTGTTCTACTACTTATTATTCTTCCTCTTCTTACTAGAGACCTAATTCAGACTAAAGATTAGAGTCCAGCCCATTTGAAATTATTTCTTCTAGAAGACTGAAGAGTTGGACGAGGGAAAGCTTTTAGGTTATTCTAATAAAAATCCAAATAAAATTTTCCGGTAAAGATCAAATTTACAACTCTTAATTATTATTTTTTACTGATCTTAAGGTTTTACTCCTCTTATTTTACTTTTACCGGTCTTGAAAACCCAAAATTTATTTTCCGCTAAAGAAATTTTTTACTGCTCTTGAATATTTTTTAGTTGTCCTTAATTTTTTATCACTCTTATTTGAATTTTAATGTTCTTAAAAATCGTGAATAAGTATTTTCGGTATAATAAAAATTTGTCTCTCTAAAATACTTTTTCATACTCTAATTAAATATTTTACTACCCTTAAATTATTTTTAATGCTCCTATTTTTTTGCCAAAACTTTATAAGTAAACATTTAGGATGCTAAATTTATTTTTACTATTTTTATAGCTTATCCGTGCTTTCTAACAAAGATAAAATCATTTTATCGCTAGGTCTTCAGTTTTACTAATATTTCATTCCTGTGGCACTTGATTTCCCCCCTCCTTTGAAGACTTTCTCCAACATCTGTTTCCCACAGCTATTTTCGGCAACCTTTTTCCTACGACTTAAACTGGTTAGTTTGGTTCTTTGAATCTTTTCTAATTATTATTATTATTATTGGTAATTCAACTTTGGTTTTTTCCTTAGGGGTGGAAGTCAGGCCAATTTTGGAGAATTCGGGTTGAGCGTTTACCTTAAAATCAAGTTGGGTTCAGCTTGATTCCAATTCATTTTTTAGAAAGCTCAACCTGAGCCATTGGGGGTTCCACACAAAAGCAAAGATCTCATATCGGAAAAGTCAGAAGACGTGGATGGGCTTATAAGGGTTTGGGAGCCCTCCCCTTAACGGTTAGCTTTTAAGGGTGAGTTCTACTCGGGTCCCAACAAGTGTTATCAGAGCTAGGGCGTGGTAACCCTGGTGTACCCTTGAGGATGGAGGAAATCCCTCAGGGAAGATCTCAGTAACCACGATGCACCTTCAAGGATAGTGAAATCCCCTCGGAGAAGATCTCGTAGTTCCCATGTTGCCGCAGCATAGAGGGGCGAGATTGTCCATGTTGCTACCGCATTGTGTGTGTGTGTGTGGGGGGGGGGGGGGGAGGGGGGGGGTTTCAACACACACGAAAAGATCCCACATCTGAAAACTCAGAAGATAACGTTGGGCTTATAAGGGCTTGTGCACCCTCCCCTTAACGGCTAGCTTTAAAGGATGAGTTCTACTCGGATCCCAACACGAGGTCTCCTTGGCTGCAGTAGCAACGGCTATTTATACAATGGGTTGAACAAAGTGACCGAGGCGTTGACGGCGATAGCAAAAGGTGAACATCAATATGGAGACCGCCTTAATGATTGTTCGTAATGGGCCTACCATTTCACATACATATGTTATGTACTTTTAGTTTTTGTACCTTTGCCGTCCCTCAGCCCCTCTCCTACCTTTTCTATCTATCATTAGAAGTAGGGAGGCCGTCGATCGATGAATTGAGAAAGATAGGACCGGGGATTCCATTTCCATAGGGAAACCTATCGATGGTCACATTGGGATGGGAACAAATGGGAAGTATGCCCCGGTTTGATTTTTGTTCGGATGAGACGGCAGTGAGCAATCTATAGAGAGCAAGGCACCCGTATTTTCCCTAGATCCTAAAAATGATCTTTGGGAGAGAGATTTGAGAGGGATCAAGTATGCCCCGGTTTGATTCTTGTATCGAAAGCTCACTTTTATTTTTATTTTTTTTCCTTTCCTAGCTGTACAGCTTATATATACTATAGGTACTCACATTCTTTTACATTTTTTGATTGTTCTTGGCAGATTTTTTATAGTTAAAATATCTTTTTACATCAGGTATTACATTTTCTGATTAATTCCTCAGTTATCAAAACCAGTAATGTTCACATTTGTACATGTTTTCTTCAACGGTATAATCGAATATAAACCCTTCACAAAAGGAAGTTGTTGGTGTGGATGCTAGCCCAAGGGGACTTCCTACGCCATAAACACTCTGGTAATTTTGTTCTTTTGATTCATTCATGACAATCCTATTTTTTTATATGATAATTTGTTAAGTGCATTTATTTCATTTCTATGATGACACTTCCTATATCCTACGTTGATTCTCGATTTTTCCCTAACAATCTCAAAAATTATGGAAGGCCCTCTTAGTCCCTGTTTGGATTGCAAGAATTTTCTGAAAAAGTTTAGAAAGGAAAAATATTTGTAGAAGTTCCTACTTTGTTTACATGAAAAAAAAATGACTTGAACCAATCCTATACAAATTTTACATAGAGGGGTCTTCAACTTATGATAATATACCTTTAAATTAACTATAATCATATCTTTTCACTCTAAATCATGGAAAAAAATTCCAATATAACCATAATCATATCATTTCCAATAATTTTACCGATCCTGTTTTTGTATCTTCCTCTGTTCTGTTTGTTTTCTTTTGTCTTCATGACCGTCTTGGTCGTGGATTTTTTTTTTAATGAAATCTCACCTTTTCAGAAGAAGAAGAAGAAGAAGAAGAAGAAATTTTCCAAAGATTTTCCATCAGAAATATTTTTCTTGCAATCCAAACATGGTCTTAGGGAAGATCGTTTTCAAATGGTAAAGGAGACACTTTTGCACTTTTATTTAATATTTTTCAAGTAAGTGTATGGATAGTCGTTCGAAAGTTGCTCCTCAAATGTTGGGACAGTGTGACGAAATAATTCTGTTTACGTAGTGAGTTTGTATATTTAATCTTTAGCGGTAAAAGATTGAGGAATAAATTTTTCAAGTTAGTATATAGAAAGTCGTTCGAAAGTTACTCCTCAAATGTTAGGACAATGTGAGGAAAGAGTTTCTGATTAGGTAGTGAGTGAGAGATGGGTAAAAGATTGCAGAATAAATTTGATCTTTAGGCCATGTCTGGCAGCCAGGAATTTTTTTTCATGATAAATCGATGGCTCCAAGTGGTGAGAGATGGGTAGTGCAGTGGGAGAAGGAGAGAGATTTGAGAGGGCATGATTGAAATGAGCCTGAGAAGTGGAAAAAAATCAGGAAAATTTTTATCCTATTTTTACTAGAGTTTTTTGTTTCTTGATTTTTAGCTATATATTACCATCACTAGGTTCCTGATTTTTGTTTCTTGATTTTTAGCCACTTCACCCTCATATCCACTTGGAGAAAGCGATTTATCAAGAAAAAAAAATTCATGGTAGCCAAACATGCCCTTAATGAAAATATGTATTCGGATTTTTAAGAGCGGTGAAAAACGCTTTATGAGCAACAGATTTGATCTTTTGGGAGAAAATATATTCAGATTTTTTTGGAGCATTCAAGGTTTAGAGCAGTAAACAAATAAGAGCAGTAGAAATTTTTAAGAGCGGTAAATTTGATTTTTTTTATCTTTTATTTTTTGTGGCAAAACAAAATTGGGGTTCTTAAGAGGAACAAAACTTGGCTCCAGACCGGTCTAGAGGAACTTCCTCCAACCCCTCTAATAGCAAGGGGTGTGGACATTATTTTTTAGAGATTTTTCCTATTTTTATTCCTTTTTGACAACAAGATTTAAGACTTATTTCACTCATTGAAGACTTCGGTCACTTTACTTCAGAAAAGAAGAGGAAGAAGAAAAGAAGAAAAAACGTCGAAGAAATGTCTTCTATTCTTGAGGTTCTTCCATTATCTATTCCAGACTTGCTACTCCAATGGAGTTTTGTGCCTTGGTGAAGGAATGGAAAAATCTTGTGGAATATTTGTTTGCTTGCTACATGGTGGGTTATCTGGAAAGAGAGGAATTCCAGAATTTTTGAGGGGATTGCTAAATCTCCGCATTGGCTTTATATGAGAGTTATTGCCCTTACTATATCTTGGGCGAGATGTCATCCAACGTTCCGCTTTGTATCAGCATTTGCCTTATGGGAGGGTTGGAGGGAAGTTTACTTTAGTAGTGAGAGGAGGAATCAATTTGTGCAGAGGTGGGAGCATCCTCCCCCTGGTATGGTTCAATTGAACTTTGATGGCGCTTGTTTTGGTAACCCCGGCCCGGCCGGAGTTGGCGGTTTATGTCGCAATGACAATGGTGATGTTGAGTGGGCTTACTCTGGGCCTATTGGGTCATGTGATGCTTCGGAGGCTGAAGTCAGGGCTGTTTTTTATGGTATTAAAGGATTAAATGGTGAGATGTTGGATAAAACTATTGTGGAAGGTGATTCTTTAAATGTGATTCGGTGGCTCATGGGTGGGGTGTCTCCGCCTTGGAGATGTTCCTCTATTTTTGACGAAATTGATGATCTTATCTCGGGATTGTCTATTGTTTTTAAGCATGGGCAGAGATCGGCCAATGGGGAGGCGGATACGTTGGCTAGGCATGGAGTTAGGTGTTTGGTTCTTGAATGGTTTGATTATCTTCCGCCGTGAGTTGTAATTTTCTTTTCCTTTTCTTTAATGCTCCTTGTTTCCTTGGGTGTGGTCCATTTTGGGCTCCCTGTTTCTCTCTCTTTTATATAATATATTTGCCATTTCAAAAAAAAACGTCGAAGAAGAAGAAAAGTAAGATTGAGAAGAGGAAAGAGGAAAAAGAAGGGAGAGACAGAATAAAAATTCAAAAAGGTTTTGCGGAGAGAGGGATGATTAGGTCTTTTTTACAGTATGAAAAACCTCTGTCGCCAATTGATCCTAACTGGTATTTACAACAACTTATGAAATTAGAGTCGTAAAATTTTCTAAAAAAAACTAATGCAAAGATTGATTTAGGAACACAACTATAAAGGATTCGTTTATATACCAAGGACTTCTTTGGATAACACTAGAATCAGTTCTTATTTTCAAGTAAATCTTATAGATTATGTGCAAATAATTTTATGAGGTATCCATCAACGGAGGTCATATGTCTATGTTAAAATTGAAATGCTGTTAGAAACAAAAGTCGGAAAGAATGGAAGAGAAAGCACTCGAGGTATAAAAAAAAGCCTCACCTCATTTACTCTCCCCTTTTGAATAGCAAGCAATGTTGTAAGAACCATGAGAGGCACTTGGTTTTCGATCATCAACATGTCTTCCATCATAACATCCTTGTTTTTAAATAATGCATTCTTGCTAAAAATGGGGTCATTTTTAGCATAGTTGCTAGAGACACTGAAATGGATTCCTTGCAAGATTTCCAACAAGAGACTTCCGTCGAGGATCATGAGTTGCAAGAATCTATTTCTATCTCTCCATTTTTCGTCGAGCTGTTCATATGAACCCATCAAATCTTCAACAATTTCCTCCAATGCCTCTACATAGAAACTTATTTGATGATCACTTCTTTTGAGGAAATTATGGAGAGCTCTATACTTGTGTTCTTCCATTGCCATCAACTTTGGAATTCCGTGATGATAGGGGCCCAACGAGACCAATTGCGGCTCGTATGCCTTAATGTTGAGATCTTTGATGTAAGTGGGTACTCTGTATATTGATTGTTTTTTCCAAAAATCCTCGTTCATATTGTCCAAAGACAGGACTTGCTCCTCTAGTTTGATGACCCAGTCCCTATTTCTCACTGTCGTTGCTTCTTCACCCATGGTTGCAATGATCTCAAGTCCCAAATCAACCACAAACCATCAATTCCTCAATTCGTTGCACGATCTTATAGAAGTATCGTCCATGATTCTTATCTTCAACATTGCTCTTCTATATAATAAGGGAAGTGATATATTCGCCCCTTTTCTTACCCGGTCCACGCCCTATCTAGTTTATTTATGACTAGTCTTTTAACACTATATGGGGTTGAACCGGGGAGGAAAAGGCGTAGAATAAATCATTTCCCAATAATAGGGATTTCATTTTCAGGTTATTGGAACCTCTCTTATCATTGTCCCATTCTTTACATTTTAATTCACTTTAGCCAGAGCACATTATCATTGTCCCTTTACATTCTTTATTTACAACTTTGGAAAAGCACTTTAGCCAAAGCACATTATCATTGTCCCTTTCTTTACATTCTTTATTTACAACTTTGTAAAAGCACTTTAGCCAAAGCATCTCATCCCCCATGTTTTTCTCGAAACTTCTCTTGTGCCTTGGGCCTTCTAGAAGTAGCAAATAACAATACTTAGGTTTCATTTCCCAGGTCAATTTCATGTTTGAAAAAAAAAGTAGGTTCACCTGAATTTAGAAATTTCATGGGTCAAAGTTTGTAAATTAATTAGCTTGACTTGGTCGTTTATATATGTTCTCAGCCATCTTTCTTGTTTTCTTTCCACTGATAAATCAGCAAAAGAGTAATGTTTCAATGTTTTTCTCTCTTGATGAACCCCTCAGCTATATCTCTCCATACAATCCAGTTTTTAGGCCATCCACAGCGAGACCCTAACAAATGGCCTATTCAAAGGAAATTGATAGAACAAACTGACCCAAACAAATGGCCTGAAAATAATTTGAGGCTTTGTATTAACCCTGTCAAAAGATTTTTCAACCTCTTCCTCTTCATGGTCTCCTACTATAATGTTTTCTCTCTTTTAATATAGGGATTTGCTAGCCTCCATGGCAAAGGTAAGGAAAAAATGGTAATAAAAATATCCCTATGTCATCACAAACAATGGTAAGAAAAAAATTAAAATTTTCTTAAATGATTACCATGTTCTTGAAGGGCGATCAAAATGAGGCATCTTTTTTTTTTAATTTCTCTAAGCTATTGATTATCCCATATATATTTTGTGAATTCAAAATGAGACCATCTTGCTAATTGATGTCGGGAAATGATATCAGCACAATCACGTTTTGTTATATGCACTGTCCGAGCTTGTTTTTTTCTTTTTTAATTGGCATGTGAGAGCTTTTTGAGAAGTATCTATTCAAATTCACACTTCTAACTCAAAATTGAAATGCTGGTAGAAGCCAAAGGGGGCAAGAATAAAAGAGGAAGTAGTGGTGGTTTGAACGAGGTCTCACCTCATCTACTGTCGCCCCCCTTTTGATAACAGCCAATGCTGTAATAACCATCAGAGGCACTTGGTTTTCCACCATCGACATGTCGTCCATCATAACATCTTTGTTTTCAATATTCCATTTTCACTAAAAATGGGGTCATTGTGAGCATAGTAACCATAGTCTAAGATACAGGTTTTGCACAAGATTTCCAACAAGAAACATCCGTCGAGGATCATGAGTTATAGGAATTACTTCTATCTCCCCATTTTTCATGCAGCAGGTCATACGAACTTGTTTGTTCCAAAAATTCTCGTTCCTATTGTCCAAAGACATGACTTGCTCTCTAGTCTTTCGACCCAGTTCATATTTCTCACTGTTGTTGCTACTTCACCCATCTTGGCAATGATCTCAGGTCTAAACTCAACCACAAACCATCAGTTTGTTTCTTCCTCACTAAATCGAGCTCCTTATATGGCTATCATCCACTATTCTTATCTTCAACATTGCTTTTCTTCGATTTATCTATATAAATATTCGCCCCCTTTCTTCCCCAGTCCACCCCCTCTAGTGTATTTATGACTACTCTGTTTACACTGCATGGGTTGGCCCGGGAAAGAAAAGGAAATGAATATATCATTTCCCAATAATAATAGGGATTTCATTTTCAGGTTATTGTAACCTCTCTTATCATTGTCCCTTTCTTAGAGTTTAGGATGCTCAATCACAGGCTTAACATGTTATTCCATTTTGGAAAAGCACTTTAGCCAAAGGAAAAAGATAGAACTTAAAGAGTAATCTCATCCCATGTGTTTTTCTCGAAACTTCTCTATAAGATTGTTCGGTCTAAAATGTTCTCGTGGATGCATAAGCGTGTGGTGGCGTGTGGGCGTGTGGTGTAAGATGTGCGGGCGTGCTAGCCTCCGGGGAGGCAAGAATCGGAAACTCAATTCGAAGGGTCGACAACCAAAACGTTTCCGTCTTCAGGCGATTGAGAAGAAGAGGGGAATGACTTCCTTGAGCTCCTCTGCCTTTGCACGGAACGTGGGGATGTCAACACACTGAATGTGAACGACACGTCGACACGCGCAGAAACGTGATTAGAACGTCATTTGCGTTCTATCTAACTAGCCAATAGAACAACGAAAGCAAAACGCTAGTGTAAGGGATAGTTGAATTAAAGACAAAGACTCACCTAGGGAGATGAATTCATTGCTTAATTAAAAAAACTACAGCTACGAAAAGTAAAAAATAGTACATGAAAAGTAAATGATAAAGAGATAAATGCTAAGACATGTTTGATTTTGATTTTGGGACCTTCTTCTTGGAGACAATTGTCTCCTTGTATAGCTTTATTCGGGGGTAACGGCTCCCTTTTACCCTATATTCTTATGGAGGGGTCTCCTCTCATAACCGCCTATCTCAGGCTCCATTATTCGCACGTCCTCCTTTCTTTCAGGTGGTTGTCATCCACCTTTTCGGACTCCATTGTTTGCATTTTCCTCCGTCCCTGTCAAGTACGCATGTAGCTCTTTTGACTTGGTCCAAAACGATTCATAATCTAGTGACTCGATCTCTGATGACCGATCATGCCCAAAAATAGGTGCAAATAATGCCAAGGGGACAAGAAAAAGGAGTAAGACCACGTTGTAGCCTATTTGGCCTTTTAGAAGTAGAACATAAGACGAGACTTCTGTGGATGTGCCCAAGGTTTTAAATTTCGACCGAAATCCGAAATTTCAGGTTTCAGTCAGCCCCGAAATCGAAATTTATGGGCACGTTTGGATACCTCCCATTTTGTATTTGGATTTGGAATTGAGTTTTGAATGCAAATTGAATAGATCCGGCAGCTCATGTAGAGGAAGACAAAGAGGGAAGGGGGTACTTCCTAGTGGAGGGGAGAGGTTGAGGAGCAAAGAGGGTGAAGGAAACTGCCAGATCTGTGGATTTCCAATTTCTTATTTCCAAAGAAAATTTAGAAATCTGATTTTTTTCATTGTCAGCTGCTAAATTAGAAATCCAAGAATTTGATCCGATCCAAATTACAATGCAAAAAAGGCTGCAAATGTGAGAAATCCAAATCAAAATCTTCTCGGCATCCAAACGGGTTTTGACCGAAATTTTGATTTCCTGAAATTTCGGTCCAAAATTTAAAGAATTTCACCAAAAAATCTGGATTTTATTCATTCTTTAGTATTTTCCCAAAATTTCAGCCGAGATTACCAAAATTTCGGGAATTTCAGCAAAAAATTGTACGGGATAATATAGTAGTTTTTTTTTTTATTTCGTTCAATTTCGACGGCCAAAATTTCGGTTTCGGTGAGGTCCGAAACACATTCCAAAACTGAAATTTGAACCCTTGGATGTGCCCACATAGGTTTCATTTCCCCAAAAAAAATCCAGGTCAATTTTATGGCAGAAATTCCGTAAATTAGTTAGTGAATTCCGTAAAAAAATCCAAGTCAAGTATAATTCATTCCAAGAAGATTTCTGTGAAAAGAAAAACGCAGAAATTTCAGTCATTTGGTTCACCTGAATATAGAATTTTTATTGGTCAAAGTTTATAAATTATACCTGACTTGGTCGCTTAGCCATCTTTCTGGCTTTTCGTCCACTGATATATCAGCAAAAGAGTAGTGTTTTAATTTTTTTCGCTTCTACATAATACTGGATGAAGCCCTCAGCTCTCTCTTTTCGTACTCTTTTGTAAACCATCATGGAATTTTTTGCAAAGATGGAAGTGAAAGATCTGTTTGTCCTTGTGTCTCCTTCATTGGAATTGGATCCTGCCAACCACAACATTGAACGGAAAGTGAAATTTAGGGAGAAGCCATTATGAGATTAATATAGCAGAGTAAATTGTTCCATGAAAACTGAGTATCATAACAGTAGGAACACATAGGTAAAATAATACAAATAAGCATTCATTAAAAAAAAAACATGCCTAGGAACACATATCTTGTTAGTGTACATGGGGGGATCAGCTTTCCCTCGATTCTTTCTTGTCATCTGCCTTGGTGATTCAATGGTCGTTCACCTTCAGTCTGTTGATGACATAACTGTCATTGCTTAGCCATTCTTGCATGACTGAACATCTATGTTCAAGGTGGGCATGATTGGCAGAATTGATATTGACACAGATGTCGTTCTGGATTTTGCTAATTCCCTTGGTTTATTATCTTGTACACCAAATGGGTTGGTTTTTCTTTCTAGTCTCTCTCAAAGTCGTGCAGGCTGCTGCCGTCCTGTGTGTCTGTATGATGGGTCAGTTTTTATTTTAGAGAAATTATATGTTGAATGCACATACAGAACGGTATCTGTGGTAGGACAGAAGAAGCACCTCAAAAAGTGCGATGCTGTTGGATCAAATATCAAGGGTGTGGTACCACCAGTACCAATCTAGATGCCCATTCACCATATAAAATCTCTTTATTTTATATCGATTTTCACTCACTAATAAATGCATATTTGAGCAGTTTATTAGTAGTCATCTTAACCCTATTACATGGATTTCAATGCTATTCTATATACCTTATGTATAGTACTTCTATTTTTGAATAAAGATGCTCACTCACTAAATATACTATAGGGTGAACTCTAATATGTTAGTAGGCGTGCAAATTATTTGGAGTGTGGATCAACAGTACGTAAAAACCATATTCCCTAGGCTGAGAAACTGAAGTAGGAAATAATGTGAGACATTTGGTCTATTCCTTGTGGGTGATCAGCACCTATTTTTATGCACCTTTTTTTTTGGGTTAGTATTTTTTAACCCGGAATTTATCTAGGAACCCAGGGCAGCACCTGAAATTTTATTGATAGAAATAAAGAAGTACAAGAGAAGGTCATGTCTTGCCTCTAAAACCCATACAAAATACTAAAAAACTACACCACAATATAAAATACTTATTTAACTCGAACATTAGGAATACCGAGCTGATCACATCTAACAGCCCCCCTCGTGTCTCTTGGGAGATCCAACCAGTTCCAAAAAGTATCATTGAGTCTAGTAGAACAATCATGATTAGCCAACAAATCTGCAGCACAATTATTTTCTCTATACTTGGGAGATATGAAGCAGTTCATACTAGAAACGAGAGACACTATATCTTTGAGAAAATAATAGATAGACCACGGATGATTATTGTTGCTATTAATGAGATTAACCGGGACTTGGTTTTCAGATTCAACCAAAATATTGGTGAGGCCTAAAGTTTTGCAATATCTCAGCCCATCTAATAAGGCTCTAGTTTCGGCTACCATATTTGAAGATATACCGTAGAAATGAGCAAAAGCAAAAACAACCTTGACAAAATCTCTAACAATACATCCTCCTCAACATGAAGTTTATACCAATTAATAGGTGGCTTGCATCATATCTCATATCACCTTCATGATTTTTTGATTAGGGACGATGCTTTCCTCTATTCCCAGCTGTGTTAGAGCCAAGCTTTCCAAAAAGCTACATCTTCTAACCTTGACTTCCTTTTTCTCGTTATCTGTTATTCAATTGCCTGATGCTCTCGTTAGGGATTCTTACCTCTATCTCATACAGGCTGCCGAGCCATTGGAATTTATATATTGATTTTATAGTGAAAAGGATCCTGGATCCTGAATCAAGTTTCTCTATATCAGGTTGGAAATCCCTTCTCTGTCCGCCTGCCAAATAATCTCTATTCTTATATGGTCCGGTACTTGTTTATATTTTCGTACTATGTACTGATATACTATATGCTATGCAAACCTAAACTTTGTCTCTCTGGTCATCCTTATTCTATACCTCCAGTTGAACCCACTGATATGTACGTGAAAATTCACAGGAATTGAATTTTTCCGAGGAACAAATACAATCTTTGGATGCACTGGTTGAAATGAGTCAAGGTCAGTGGGAGGGCTGTGTCTGATCAGAAATATATACACCCGATATTATAAGCATGATTGATAGATCCCAACCTGATTTCTGTGCACCGTCTGGAGAATCACTCAGGCAGGTGCAGTTCCGGATGATCGAATTCCTCAACAACATAGTTCTAAGAATGCGAGAAAAGAAAAGAGCAGGAGATTCACCACTGCATCAAATCGAAGCCAAGGTTTTTTCACACCAAAACTCTAAGATTCTGTCCAACTAAATTCCGGCTCTCCCACAGTGGGATTTACTATACAGGCACCAGCAAGGACTTTCGAGGAAGAAGTCTGGCAAGAGCAGACTGCAATTTGTGACAATGGGAGATAATGAAGCCAAAGATGAGTTCTCTCCTAGAGAAACCAACCACGGCCACCTTCACGAAATGAATGCCCGAAGCCCCTTGTCAATAGGTCTTTTCACTCATACGACGCCAATCAAGTGTATTCTTACAGGCCTGCTTGGGTGTAGTCCGGCAATGTCGCATAGGATTTGTATAGATGAATCTTCAATGACAGTTTTACGTCATTCACTAAGAACAAGTTGGCAGATAAAGAGGCTGAATGATACTGCACATTTGAGGCTTCTTTAGGCACAAATTGGAGATGCAAAGATGCTTCCTTCTTGGATTCAGCTGGGC
Source organism: Tasmannia lanceolata (assembly GCF_043159265.1). Classification (NCBI taxonomy): domain Eukaryota; kingdom Viridiplantae; phylum Streptophyta; class Magnoliopsida; order Canellales; family Winteraceae; genus Tasmannia; species Tasmannia lanceolata. The sequence continues at coordinate 55,876,977 of NW_027518714.1, forward strand.
ATTATGGTTGATTATTTACCCTAGAATTACTTTCTTCTGACCGATTGGTTCCTCATCTCAGATCTCCATAATTTGCATTTTCATTGGATTGAATGTTCCTGGGCGCAATATCTCTGCATCGTCAGGTACCCAATTCAGCATCCGTTAGTTAATAAAAGGAAAGGAACTGTTTGATTAGCGAAAGGCCAATTCCAGATGTGGGATGGGTGATGATGAACTGCGTGGTGATAAACAACTGACGAGTCCAACTCCAGTTAACAATAAGGTCTTTTTGATCAGAGCAGAGATGGAGAAGGAAATATGGAATGTGATTTCTATCTACATGTTTCAAAGCTCCTAACTCCAAAAGATGCAGGATTGGAGCTGTCCTCGTTTCTTTTTATTTTTTTTTGCCATAATATTTTTTCTGTGGCAGTTCTTAGCACAAGAGAGCAACCCATTTCACAATTTTGACAACGGAAATGATATCAGTGCCACCAGTTTTTGTTATAAGCTTAAATGCATCTTGTCTTTTGGTATTTAAAGAGCTATCAAAAGGTTATTACAGTTCCCAAAATGCTCTTACAAGCCTTTTAAAAAAGAAAAGATAAGCTAGGACCGTGCAATTATTAAAACATGGTTGTGCTGATATCATTTCCCTTTTGACAATTAGCTTAAAAATGTCATTTCTTTTTATTGTGAGAGGCTGTTTAAAGCCAGTGCTTGATATGTATGTTTCTAGCCTTGTTGTGATGGGATTGTATTCATCCTGAAAAAGGATGCTTGATCAAAGTTTAGTGTGGGGGAATGATCTTGATTTCACATATACATACAAGCCTCCATACAGAACCCCCAATACTTGCCTTTTACAATTGATCGTAAAAGAGACCTTTTCATACTAGGTCACTATCTCAAATTCTGTCAACATTTGGTGCAGTCTTCCATGCATTTTTGAATGACAATAGCCGAAGGAGAATTCAAAGGCTCCTCCTTAGAGTATTTACAAAACATTTCAGTGCTTATCTCACACACATAACACACATTGAGAGGCTTAGTGATGTTAGAAAGTTTCTGTTTTGTGGCCTTATGGGTAGGGCAAGCTCTAAAATTAGCAAGTGTTACAAACGGCAATAGCCTTTGCTTTTGTTGATTTGGCATGTCGCTAAATTAGCAACCATGAGAGCCGAAATTGAAGAGGCTAAGGTTGGAAAGAGAGAAGCTTGATGGAAGATAATTAGTGTATATAGCCTTACAGTTTGCAGTGAGATGGCAGGTAATTACATTACAAGCTCAGAGGCTAGAAATTAAATAGCTGTATAAAGCATTACATTATAAGGTCAGAAGCTAAAATACAAGGTATTATTAGTAATGTTAAATATAGAAAGTTAGGGAATAGAAGCACAGGCAAATAGGATCAGCATTTAATGGTCATCCAACTAGCCCATCATGAAATCACACTTCTTCAGAGGAGCATACAACTCTCTTCATAAAGTCTTCAATACTTTATATATATGCCGCAAGTGAGCCTTTTGTAAGCAATATAACACCAACACAAACATTTGAAAGCCTACGCTGATTTATCTGACGCATTCAAGTAACTGGCGCATCAGGCAAACCAAATGGCATAACCATCAACTTATAAAGTTCCTTGTTTTTTAATGTAGTTTTCCTTTCATCTCCTTCTTGTATCTGGATTTGATGATAACCACTCTCAAATTGATTTTAGAGAACAATTTTACTACATACAACATATCTAACATGTCTTGTAATAGGAGTGATACAACCGAAGTTAATGAACAAGCCCATAATTCAGCAAAGATGATTTGACAGAAAAAGGGGGTTAATCGAGCTTCAAAAGTATGCATGAAGGTGACTAAAACATCGTGCTAACTTCAATATCGGTTATTATACTTCAAAGATAGTAATCCAGTGATGGTTTGGATAATGGTGCAGACCAAAAGCAAAGTTGCTGCAATGAGAGCAATGAGAGTCCAAGGATTTTTTAAGTAATTCTCCTTGAGGGTAGAACCCCACTCGTGAAGTCGTCTCCTCCACTTCGTTCTCGTGATGCAATACTCATTCAACGTCAGAGCCATATCATGTAGTTTATAACTGTAGCAAGGGTTGAATCCCATGTCATTTCTTATCTTTTGAAAGAATTTGGGGACTGCCTCATCATTCCATATGGTTTGCATTGCATTTATATTTCTGATCATTGATGAATCCTTGGCCGAATTGACGAGGGCACTCATGAAGTCGATATAGGAACTCACTTGTTGGCTTGTGCCCGCATGAAGATGCTCAAAGGCCACAAGATTGAGGAGCACTGATTCAGTGGGAAAAGTAGGAAAGTGGATTCGGAATATGGGGACTCTGAGGACACCATTATCAAATCTAATTCCATCGTTGAGGTTGTTGGTTTCACTCTTCATCAACTGAACTTGGGCCTTTTCGTTAAGATGGCTAGCAGACAAAATTTGAACAGGTTTCAAATCCAAATAATCTGAAACATTTCCATGTGGTTGTCCAATCACCAACTTCCAAGTTAAGTCCAACAGGTGCAGACCTTCGTAGGAGCCCAATTCCATTCCTCGGTCTACTTGAAATAAAAAAATTGCTCTGTCGAATGAAGTAGAACACCAGATCATTTATGTACGCATTAGCCTGCATTTTGAAGTTAGAATATGAGTAACTACTGAACACATTTTTTACTGTTATAATATCATCATCACAAAAAATGGTAAGAAAAAAAAATTAAATCTTGCTTAAATGATTACCATGTTTGTCAAGGGTGATAATAAGGCATCTTTTTTTATTTCTCTAAGCTATTGATTATTCATATGCAGATCAGGGTGGAGACTTGGACTTAGGGATGCAACAGGTCGGGTTGGGCCGGGTTTTTCAAAACCCAAGCCCAATCCTGGATCTCATTATCTTAGCTCAGGCCCACCCTGACGCTGAGTCAGGGCCTAAGAAACCTCAACCCAAGCCTGCCATGCCGGGCTCAGCCCAGCCCAGGCCCGCCCTGATTGACCCTGAATTCTAAAAAAACACACCCGAGTTGCACCCCTAGCTAGACAATGTCACAAATCCTTTAGATCTGACTAAATGGGCAGAAGTGTGACAAATAGTGTGGGTCGATTTGAGTTTCCCATGTAAGACGTAGACACCAACACTTATTTAATCGGATGAGACTCGGATATTTTTTTAAAATTCCACCAACTGTCCCAAATCTGAATATATTTTGCTATATTGTATAAAAACATCTTTCGTATTTTTTCAACTTAATATATAGTGTAAACAGGGTCGGGCTGGGCCAGGTTGGGTTGGCCCTTGGTATCAACCCTGAGCCCGATTCGACCCTGGCTCGAGCCTGCAAAAGTGAACCCAAGCCCGCCCTCAGGGTTGGAAAATCCAGCTCAGATCCTGTTCGAGCTCAGGGCAGGCCAGGGCGGGTACGAGCTCACAGGGCCAAACTTGCACCCCTAGTAGTTGGACTCATTTGATTGGCTAGTGATAAACAACCCAGTCACCCAAGATTTATTCCTTATTTTTGTGAATCAAAAATGTGACTGTTGCTAATGATAAAAGTTACTAATCTTAGATGTGTTAGAACTTTCTTACCCTAGGAGGCCTTGCATCAGGAAATTCTTGTTTTGGACATGGTTTTGGAAGATTCATGGGCTTAACGTTTTGCTTTAGCATGTTGCTAAACTTTACTCCAACATATATACCAAACGAAAATGGGTGAGAATGGAAAGCTTAATATGGGAGCTTTCATCTCTGGTCATTGGTCCCTCTTCCCTACTCTTTCATGTTTTGCTTGAGAGAGAGAGAGAGAGAGAGAGAGAGAGAGAGAGAGAGAGAGAGATTTCATGTCAAAGGAAACGATCTCCAATTTATCAAAGAGAGTGAATGGAAGAGAAGAACAAGGGGCATTTCTGGGTTGTCTTCAAGCTCGGGAAAGAGCAAAGGTTCTTCATCAGATTGAAGAAATTGGAAAGCGGCAATGGAACAAGGTCTAACTCTCTCTTGAAGTAAAAGAAGAGTTTTCTTTGATTTGAATGCTGAATTTCCAAGGGATCGATCCAGGTAATGCTGGTTTAACATTTGGTATCAGAGCTTCTAGTTGGAGGCATTCAAATCTGGAGAAAATCGTCTTTCTTTGAAAAATGGAGAGTATGGCAAGTCGCCGGAAAACCCTCGTTGTCGGCGACTAGAGAAGGTTTCTGGTGAGCGGTCTGTGTCGTTGTGTTCACCTCCGACCGATGGACCACCACATGATCATTTGAGGTCGATCCGATGGCTGGAAAAGTGAGAATGATACATACCTAGATGGGTCCCACTTAGGATTTAGCAATATCCAAATTAGCTTTTGATATTAATGTGATTCTTGGCAATAGTTTTAGTAGTTATCTATATTTAGTAGGAGATGGGATTTGATAAGAATATTGGCTACTCTTAGAATAGGAAGTTATTATTTAATTAGGAAGTAGATTTGGGTAGGATTCTTATTATGTAGGAAAGTTACTTAGAATTATGAGATATAAGTAAATTGTAATCTTTTATTTCATCAATGAAGAAATTATTCTAGAAATTGTGTTTCTGCACAAAGGAGGATTGATCCTTCCTTCGAAGTGGATCAAGAGGCCGATCTTCCCTCTAAGATGATCACAATTGTTACGAACCGATTTGGGTTCGTAACAATTGGTATCAGAGCGGCACGATCCGTTATCATGTCGAAGCAAATCGAAAGAGCAATGGATCAGTGGGATGAGAATATAAGAGAGATCCTAAGGCATCTATCTTCTATGAAGGTCAAGTTCAATGAGATAGCATTATCGTTTGGCGTGAAGTCAAAAGAACTACCATGTCTCATGGAAGATTTGAGCGAGAGCACCGTCGAAAAGCCTTGCACAATAAAAAGGAAACGACGAAACAGAAAAAGAGGAGACAAGAACAAGCGCGAAAGAGATCATATAGAAGAGAAGAGGCCACAAAAGAAAGTCGTCGCCTATTTTCAATGTCGTCGAGTTCGACGAGTTCGTCTCCAAAAATCTGCTATGTCCAATGCCATCGAGAAGATTCTCATCCAAGACCATTCATGCATCCAAATCGCAATTATTTCAAAAAAGCATGGCAAAAGAGCTTTGATGAACGACATGATGATATTCATTTGAAGATGAAGTTGTCCTGGCCCTTGATGACAACATGCGAAACGACGACTAATTACGAGATGAAGGGAAGAAGAAAGGGACGCAAGATCTCATTTTTCACCAACCATTGCTTAATCTTCAACCTTGAGGACAAGGTTGATTTCAATGGTGGTGGAATGATACGTACCTAGATGGGTCCCACTTAGGATTTAGCAATATCTAAATTAGCTTTTGATATTAATGTGATTCTTCGCAATAGTTTTAGTAGTTATCTATATTTAGTAGGAGATGGGGATTTGATTAGAATATTGGCTACTCTTGGAATAGCAAGTTAATATTTTATTTTTTGGTAGGATTCTTATTATGTAGGAAAGTTATTTAGAATTCTGAGATATAAATAAATTGTAATCTTTTATTTCATCAATGAAGAAATTATTCTAGAAATTGTGTTTCTGCACAAAGGAGGATTGATCCTTCCCTCGAAGTGGATCAAGAGGCCGATCCTCCCTCTAAGAACATCACAATCGTTACGAACCGAACCGATTCGGGTTCGTAACAGAGAACCTATCCTTTAAGTGGTGGCGGTTTTCTATAAATAAACTGATCCAACTGGTTTGGAAACTAGCCTGGCGGGCCGGGACTTTGACCGAAAAATCTAGGTTGGACCCGGATGCCCAGCTCGATTAAGGATCTGCATAAGAACAAAAAGAGAGGAGGTCAGCATCACCATGACGAGCGTGTCACTAAGGAGGGCGGACCAGGAGCGGGCAGTCGGGTTTTCTGGAGTGCCGAACTGGAGACGACCGGTTCTACAGGCCGATTTTGTCCGAACTGGCTCCCTATGTCTTGTGATGGTTCTGGGGCCAGTTTGGCCATCTCTCAGCCGGTTCGAATCGGTTTCAAGACCCTCTCTTGTCCCTCTACGTATTTGTGATGCCCCAAGGAGACGTGTGCCTCTAGTTTTTGTGATGTTTTGGGTTACCGTTGTTGGGTTCTTGAGGCAGATTTGTGGTTGGCCATATATACTAGAATGCTTTATTACATAAAGTATGTTTGTGGTGTGCATTCCTTGCTTCTTTTTTAGCACCCTAGGTGGATTGTGTATGTATATGAATGGATTTATGGTGGATTGCCTTGAAATATTTTGCTTGTGTATAAGTTCTTGGAATCATGAAACAAGTGATGCCAAGAGAATTCTTACTGATGTGTGAGGCTCAAATTGAAGAAAATGTATGTTTGCTGGGAATTTGCAACTTTAAAATTGTATAAGAGCTCGACAGCGGACGTTTACTAAACCATGCGAGAGCCGGAAGGATCTAAAACTCTAGCCTACTGTGAGTACGGATACGGACTATAACACTCTTTCCTACTGCAGGCAAGGAGGAATAAGATAACTTGATAAACTACCTTCAGGCATACAAGCAATATCTGTTGTTACTCTACTCCTTCCTACTAGCCGGAAGGATTGGACTCTATACCGCCGATACCGATACTGGACTGGACTGGACAGAGGGATTGTACCACAGCTTGAGACGAGACTGGAACGAGCCGGAGGCTTCGGTTTTAGACCCACTTACCGAACTATAGCGAACGGAGAGAAACAAACCGAAGTGACTATTGCTGCCCCGAGCAATACCAGTGAATACTCTACTCCTTCCTTGCTAGCAACAGGATGTTAGAGATTCTCCCAACTAGCAAGCACCGTTCTCGCAACGGTTCTCCACTCGCCTGGACCTCCTCTTCAGTCCGTCGCCTTCCAGAGTAAGCCTAAGGCTTGAATCTCTGGATTGAAAGGTAGGTCCTTGGAACAATGGGAAGGAGGTCTCATTCAATGTTTAGTATTCTATCGATCGAATGGGAGTCAACTACTTATTCCATGCCCGGAAGAGGCCGGAGAGAAATGAATAAGGAATTCGCCTCTTAGTTAGCTGCTTCCGCTGACTGACTGCTTTCATATCCCTAGGACCAATCAAATCGAGTCCGTATCCCATGCTGCTATCCGCAACGGGGGCTCTCAGAGGAGGTCTTAACAGAACCTTTCCTTTCTCCCCCGCTGCAGAGGGTTCGATCGACTAAGAGAACGAGATGAATGCCAAGGTCTAGAGACTCAGATCTTGATGCAGAGCATTCCTCCGAAAGAAAGAAGATCTGGATTCTGGATCTATCTATTCCTTTCCACGGCTGGGTCGTTTTCCACATAAGGCTGAGTCCGGGGAATGCTTTATCTCATCAGTGCATAGCTTGAATTCACCAGCTATCGATCTTCTGCGACTGACCGTAGGACTATCTCGCTCCTCTCCTTCGAGTCGAGACTCCTCGCCATCCTATTCATCGGTGGTTGATGCCGGAAGGCAAGAGGTGCAGGAGTGATAGGCGGATAATTGTCATCTCTGGAAATAGCCCCACCTATAAAGTCCCATCCCCTTGAATCCGATTTCTCGGGCGTCAAAGATTCTATTGAAGGTTGAATCGTTCACTCCTCGGTAGAGCCAGATAAAAGAGAATGAAGAAGGGGTGGGAAAGGAGCGAGAGGATGCGGGCTCCTTTCGCATTTTTCGGGGGTTTACAAGTAGTGAATGAGGTTGCATTGGATCGGACAGCTTTTAGGTCTTACCCTCTTTTGACTGCCTAATTAGAGGACGGCGCGAAGCGTAGTCACTTCCGGAATGAATGAGTGCAGCAAAGTCTCTTATCTTCCCCCTACGCCCTAAGAAGGAAAAACTGAGCAAGATAGCTTCAGCTTCCATTGAGCGTTGAGAGAGAAATCGAGATGTGAGAAAAAGAATAGCTTTTCTTCAGCTCTTCACTAGCCATTGCCAATCCTGTTCTCGATGGGAAAGCTTTACCTTAAGTGGAGTGGCCAGGCTCTGATCTGATTCCTCTTCGCGACTCTGAACGAATGCTGTCGGCATTCAATCATACATATTCAAAGTGTGCCGCGAGTCACCTTAGAGAAAGAGAAATAACTTATAATGATTGCTAGCAGATGTTATGAAAGAAGGGATACAAGGAGGAGAGACTGGGGAATGTTTGTTAACTATACGAGAATTCCTCTGATTCCTCCATTCCAACCAGGTTTTCAGGAATAAGCACTGCAAGAATGGCGATACCCCCTGCAGTTACCTCTAAAAGGAATGATCTCGGGCATCAATCTAAAGAGAGTTTGGTAGCTTTCCCTTTACACGGGCAATTTCCTTATCTAATTAAATTAAAGGAAAAGGAAGAACTCGCTTTCGCTAGGCACCAAGGCTTCTTTCACTCCTAACTTCCCTTGAGCCTGGTTAAGAAAGGAAAGCCGGTCCAATCCCAGCTTCTGAAACAAGAGAAAAGATCACAGCGGCAAAGACCTAAGAGAAAGGAGCTATATTATCGAGCTCGAGCCTTCTTCTTCATCTGCACCTGCAAAGAGCGGATAGGGAAAGAGAACTCCTAAACCAAACCGAAAAGCAGTCTATTTCTTATATATTATATACGAGACCGCCCCGCCATTCCTCATTCAAGATAGGCACAGGGAGGAAAGAGAGAAGCGCATCCAAAACAAAAGCCAGTTCCAGCAGAGTCAAAGTCAAATAATAAGGGCCTGGAGCCCGGTACTCCTTCTTCAAGCTATCACGCCCATCCAAGCCTATTGCTTCTGTAACAGCAAAAACACTGACCGCTACTACTTCCACTACTACAGCTACTGGCTCTTCCCCTCGGATTCTTTCCTTCGCTTTAGGGAAGGTTGAAAGTTAAGCCGAAGGAGAGAAAAGTGAATCGATCATTCCCCGGCTACAGAGCATGCCACTATGCTTAACACATGCAATTGCTTTCCTTGGCACTGTAGCGGCACTGTAGTTAGTTACTTGTCTCCCCTCGCCCTCGGTGACCTACCTGGAGAGCTAACTGCCAAGAAGCAACAACTACTTTTTTTCTTCTTCACCGCTAACTATTCGTTCAGAGTCGGCAAGAGCAATCAGAGTTTATGAAAGCATTCCCATAGGATAGGAGCATTCGTTAGCTAATTCATCTTAGCTCTTTTGATTCTTTTTGAAGGGAATGAGATTTTCAGGATTACTGCTAAATTGAAGAGATTGAAAGTGGAATTAAGTTCCTTAAACAAAACTAGCTACAGTAATATTTCTGCTAGAGTGCTTGATAAGAAGCAAGATCTTGATGAGGCTCAAAAGCAGTTGTATTTGGGCAACCTGGGTATGGCTGAGGATGTTAAGACTCTGCTGGTTGAATACACTGATCTATTGGCTGCTGAAGAGAGCTTTTTCAAGCAGAGAGCTAGAGTTAAATGGCTATCTCTTGGAGATCAAAATACATCCTTTTTTCATAAAAAGATGAATGGTAATAGATCTAGGAATAAGGTGTTATGTATTCATGATCAGGAGGGGAATAGGCTTGAGGGAGAGCAAGCTGTCCACAAAGAAGCTATCAGATTCTTTCTGATCTTTTGGGTAAAGCCCATGTTCCTCCTATTGGGACTAAGGAAAAACTCAGCAGCATTATGAAGACCAGATTGTCTATTGATCAAGGCAATTCTCTTGTTCTTCCTGTGAGTGATAAAGAGATTAAAAGTGCTTTATTTTCTATTAAAGCTCAAAAAGCCCCTGGGCCGGATGGCTATAATGCTCAATTTTTCCAGCACAATTGGGAAGTGATTGGTCCTGATCTCATACAAGCTGTCAAAGCTTTCCTAAATGATGGGAAATCTATCAGATCATGGAATTGCACTAGCTTATCTCTCATCCCTAAAAGTCCTAATCCTAACACAATGAAAGAGTTCAGGCCTATAGCCTGTTGCAATGTGATTTACAAGGTTATATCAAAGATCTTATGTGCCAGAATCAAACCTGTGCTGCCTCAGTTGATTAGTCAAACTCAGTCTGCTTTTGTGCATGATAGATCAATTGCTGACAACATTCTCCTCATGCAGGAGATTGTGAGGGGTTATCATAGGGATAGAGGATCTCCTAGGTGTGCCATCAAGGTGGATCTTCAAAAGGCATATGACTCTGCTAGTTGGAGCTTTCTGCAGTATATTTTGGAAGTCATTCAGATGCCTGATAAAATGATTCAATGGATCCTTCAATGTGTTACTTCAGCAAAATTTTCCATAAGTCTCAATGGTTATTTGGATGGTTTTTTTGAAGGGGCTAGAGGTCTGAGACAAGGAGATCCCCTATCTACTTATCTCTTTCTCTTAGTCATGGAGGCCTTTCATGTGTGCTAGATGACTATAGCAAACTTCCTGGGTTCCAGTTTCATCCCAAGTGCTCTGAGATGCAAATCCATCATGTGAGTTTTGCCGATGACCTATTTGTTTTGACTGGAGCTACATCTGATTCTATTCAGTTGATTAAGGATGCTCTTGATGAATTTGAGAGAATGGCTGGCTTAAAGCCAAATTTATCTAAGAGTTCCATTTTCTTTGCTTGAGTTGGGCCTGAGGATAGAGTGAATCTCTGCAATTTATTGGGTATGAGTGAAGGGATCTTCCCTGTCAAGTACTTGGGTGTCCCTCTGATCTCCACTAAACTCAGTTACTCTGATTGCCATGTTCTGGTTGAGAAGATTCTAAAAAGAGTGACTAGCTGGACTACTAGATACTTAAGCTATGCTGGGAGAGTTCAACTAGTAATCTCTGTGCTTTTTAGCATGCAAGTTTACTGGTGCTCCCTTTTTGTGCTTCCCAAGATAATTATTACTGAGATTCAAGGTAAACTTAAAGCCTTTATATGGACTGGTATTGACCTAAAAACTTCTGGTGCCAAAGTGTCATGGAAAGACCATCCAATTCCTATTCCTATTCCTCGAGCTAGAAGGAATACCATTTATGTACCACATTCCATCCCCTTCGGGAAGTCATTCAGATTGCCCTTTCCTCAGTCGCTTTAGCACGCTTTCTGCCCGCTTAGGACAAGGGCTCGAGACAGCGACTCCCACAGCATTAGCCCAGAAGCTTGTCCTCAATCCCAGAAATGCGAGTCAAAGAGCAGGTTCCATAAAGAGGTGCCGTCACTGTAATGTAATAAGAGTTCAAAATGGAATGATCAGCTTGAGTTGACACCTTTCGTTCACCAATACTGGTAGAGTAGGAAAGAGTGGCAATGCCTAATGGAATGGATACGCATGCGAGCTTGGTTGCCAAGTATAGTAAGGATAGCAATCTCGTCCCTTTCGTCCAAAAAAGCATAGGTTAAAACAACGATTTTCCCCTTACTGTTGGAACGCTTGAGTTCAAGCTTTCAGAAGTTCAGTGCGACAGGAGCTTACACCGGTCAAAGGTTGCCGGCCCCTCGACCCCGCAAGGTACTATTGAGGAGCTCTTTGGTCCCGTCGCCTTATCGTTCCTATCCGCAGCTTTCCTTCAGAAAGAGCAAACTCGAGTGGAAGCCTTCTTCGTTCAGTCAGATCGGATCTGTGGCGAGATGGATAATATAAGCCGGGTTTCGCCAGACAATTGCGTTCCTCTCCCGAGAGGATGACTCCCCCCTTGGGCTAGCCACATGGCCCCACCTATCATTCCGACCTTCCATTACAAAAGACAGCTTCCACTCTTCTTATCGATAAAGAAATGAGTGAACCAGACATGTATGTTGATTAGACACAAGTAACTGAAGCACACTAAACTCAAGGCTTCTTTAATGACAAGATTAGGTCCGACATGCATGTGTTAAGCATATCATTTCTGCCTTGTTCTTTCGGGCAAACCAGTACCCGACGAGGTACCACTTCTCCTTGAGCTATGATCTCGATTCTCATATTCAATTGATGGAACGATTTTTCTATTATTATAGAATGGTGGCTAAACCAGTTTCAGATTTAGGAAAGCGTGCTCTTGAGGTTTTTTTTGTTGTAACGAACGAGGAGCTATAAGGCTTGACTATTGACCTTACTTCAAAGCCGGAGGCAAAGGACGATAACTAGGAGCAGGAAGCCATTCATTCATTGGGTCGCTACATGAAATAGAAGTTAATCAACCAGATTTGGCAACCTTATTTTGTTCTAGCCGGGATTCGGAATTCTTCCATCCGCTATAGGGGCTAAACCTATCAAGACCATTTCCACTCGGTAGCGACTTCCCAAACTTGAATTTTTCCATCTCCCCTAGTGCCAAAAGTCATAAAAAAACGACTTTTTGGGCGGTCGCTACTAAGTGAAAGAGGCCTTTGAACAAAAAACACGGGTTTTCGTGAAATTCCACTTTTTGGATGTCCTCTCTGAGCTAAAATCTGGTTTCAATCAAAACGGGAAACAGCAAATGTGTCTGATTTGTCAGCCCTCCCCTTAGTGATTTTGTCTTGCAACGATTTTTTCCGGGGTTTTGTCGAGCAGGTCATCTTTTTAATCCGATCCTGAGCTTACTTCGGCCTGCCTAACTGACTAAGTCCCATCCCGTCGAAGTTGATTTCACACAGGATGATCGATTGGATACCTTGATACCGCTCTTTGGCCTTGATTGATCCAATTACTCGACACATCTACTCTTAATAAATTTGGCAACATTGACCGCTTTCTGAAGGGAATCACATTAGCGGATGGAATGTCCTAAACCTCTTCCTCCACGTACTCCAGTGGAAAGGCTTCCCCTTCGGCTTGGGGTTCTTCCCTTGTCCAAGCAAACTGCACCTATTAAAAGGAAGCCATTCTTGTCTCGAGATCCAGCTTTCGGAGTGTAATACCCCCGGAGGGGAAGAGAGCAGACGGAGCGGGCGAAAGGGGCGAGGTCCGATACGCGTCTCGCTGCTGAAAGAGTGCAAACCTATTCTATGGGCAAGGTTGGTTAAGACAAAGAGCCAGAGAGACCTCTGGACATAAGAGGAGGCTATTGCTAAAGATCCAGCTACCATAGTTTGACGCGAATCCGCACTTCGAGGGTAAAGCCCTGACCCAGCCATCGGACCAGTGATAGTCTATTTCGTTCAAACCGATTCTACCATTCTTAGTCCATTAAGTCAAAGCAAACAATTAATTACTATTCATTCATCAAGACGATTCAATCAACATAAAGACACTGGATCCTCATTAACGGAAGTAGCTTCAGACCCATCATACCAAGGTTTCTGCCAGGCGGATTTGCAAGAGTCGATCCTTACGAGGAATTCTCCCTCGGTGGTGCAGGTCTTTTTGAAGGTCTATTTCGGATTCCTCTTCTAAAGCTGTCGAGAGAATGGCTTCCCAATGGGTGTAACTGAACACTACCCCAATCAGCTCAATGGGCTAGTTTCAAGTTTGATCAATCAGACGGAAGAGGATACGCCCTTGTAGAAGGTAGTGGGAAATGAATGAATGAATTGACTTTGACTTCGCGTCTGTCCTGCTCTTTCCTTTGCACACGACATCTAGGCATCGGTGCAGTAACAATCTTTTCTTTTCCCTATGCAATTTTAGGTCATGTGGTTGCAAAATTTCAAGTTTTTGACCTCTCAAAATGTGAATGGATGGTGTGTTACTTGTGCAATATACCTTATCCAATCTCATATGTATGGATGATTATGGAATGTAATGAATCTCTCTTTTATGTCACAATGGATTGTTTGATGGTAATACAGGTGTGTATCAATTTGTTGTGCGAGATCACAAAGAACTGGCGCCCACTCATTCATGGAAACAATTAATCCAACAGAGAATTGTTGTCTAGCATGATTGGATGCTGTGAGGAAGTAGGAAATTGATGGCCGGCTTGGGATTCTTTTCTTCCCAGCACTGATGGAATCCCTAGTGCTAAGTTGTTCATCTCTGGCTTGTCTCATGGGTAAGAGCCTATCGTGTGTACTAGCTCAGCCCAACAGAAGGGCCATGATGACACATCAGGTGTCACGCCAAGGTCACATTTGATGTTTTGAGTGATCCTGGGGAAATCTAACCAATCGGTGGAAGTTCGATAAAATGACGTGATATTTGCTAATCAAACTTCGGATGTGGATAATAGGTGTCAAAAGTAATGAGCTTGTTGGGAAGTTTAAATCTATAGCATAGAACCCTAAGTATCATTATGATACCTGATTGTATTAAGGACATTAGTAGGTCAAAACCTTAGCAAGTGATAGAATGGATTGATATGGTTCTAGGCTACATAGATCTAGACTGTACACTACTGAAGGACAAGCCCAATGAAATTATGAAGGATGCTTATGGGGAGTGGGAGTGTTCTAATCATATCGGTCTAGAGCTCTATTTTGACTGCAATCTGGGATGTTTTTTCTGACCCGGCAATGCAGAGGAATTTGTAAATGCAGTTGATGAACATTTTAGATAATCGTTCAGGACACTCGTAAGTACACTTAAGATACGATTAGATAACCGTAAAGTGTGTTGAACAAAGCAGCATATGTGAGCACATTTTTAAAGTTTGGGATTCAAAACCTTGACAATACTCACTTTGCCGCTTTTAGGTCTTTTATCGCAACTTCAAATAGAAAGGTCAGAAGGAACTTTAAAACAGATATGGTGAATCAGTGGGGTCAATTTATAGAGATTAAACTTGGTATCAAGTATCATTCTCGTGTTAGATGGATGATACATGAAGAGTCAATACCTTTATGATGGCTAGAAAAATAAAATAGAACCCTATCTTTGTATATTATGAATCCTACTAAGTGAGTACTCCTAGAAACAATTTATGAATAGATTCACATGTTACTATTTATGTTTTGGATTTTTTACGAGAAAATATATTTGGATTTTTTAGGAGAAAATATATTTGGATTTTTTAAGAGCAGTAAAAGAGTCAAATAAGAGCAGTAAATAATTAAGAGCAGTAAAAAGTTTTTAAGGGTGGTAAATTTGATTTATTTTTATTTTATTTTTTGGCATCAAAACAAACTCGGGATTTTTAAGAGCAATAAAACTTCGGAGCGTAAATCAATTTAGAAGCATAAAAAGTATTTAGAAAGTTAATTAATTTTCCTTTAAAATCATTTTCTTCTCTTCTTTTATATGTTCTGCCTATTCATCCTCTTTCATATCATTGTTTCTGTTTCTCTTCTTGCCCCATTCATATTTTTTATTCATTTTTACAACATAATTAGGTATTTTTTCTAGTACGAAAAACCTCTGTTGTCAATTCACCAAAAAGCAACCCTAACTGGCATTTTCAACAAATTTTAAATTTAAGTGGTAAATTTTTCTAAATAAATAATGCAAATATAGATTAACGAACACAATTGTGAAGGATTCGTTTCTATACACCAAGGACATCTTTAGTTATCATTAGAATCTGTTCTTGTTTGCAGGTAAGGTTATTTCAAGTTAATCTTATAGACAAGAGAAAACGGTTTCTACACACATGTGTAGATAAGTTATCTACACAGTAGCTTAAAATACAGTGGAGGCCCACATTGTTTGGGTGATCCAAACCATTCATTTGATTGGCCCTCACATAGATAGGGTGTCCACAAAAAATCAGCTACATAGGATCATCCTAACCCTTCGAACTATGGAGGCAAAAAATGGACAGATTTGTGAAGGTTTATACACGTCCATTTTGACCTCCACAAATCGTAGGGTTGGGATGATCCTATGGAGCTGATTTTTTATGGACACCCTATCTATGTGATCACCAATCAAATGAATGGTTTGGATCACCCAAACAATATGCCCTCACAATATGCCCTCCACTGTATTTTAAGCTAGTGTGTAGATAGCTTGTCTACACGTGTGTAGAAACCGTTCTCTCACAAGAGAACAAATAGTTTGTAGAAGTATCCATTCAAAGTGTTCAAACGTCTAACTCAAAATTGAAATGCTATTAGAAGCCGAAGGGAAAAGAATTAAAGAGAAAGTAGCCGTTGTGTGCACCAGGTCTCACCTGATCTGCTGTCGCCTCTTTTTCAGTAGCAACTAATGTTTTAAGAACCATAAGAGGCACTTGGTTTTTGATCATCAACATGCCTGCCATCATAACATCATAGTATTTAAGCAATCCATGGCTGCTGAAAATGGGGTCGTTGTACTCATAGTCGCCATATTCCGAGCCACGGTTTTTGCTCAAGATTTCCAGCAAGAAACATCAGTCGCGGATCATGAGTTGTAAGAATCTACTTTTATCGTCGTCTCTCCATTCTTTGTCCAGCAGGTCATATGAATCCATCAACTCTTCTACAATTTCCCCCAATGCCGCCATGTAAACAGTTATTTGATGATTTGTTTTTTTGATGAATCGATTGAGAGCTCTGTACTTGTGTTTTTCCATTGCCCTCAACTTTCTATTACCGTAATGATAAGGACCTAAGGAGATCAACGAACTGCGGCTGGTATGCCTTAATGTTGAGGTCTTTGACGTAAGTTGGTACTCTGTATATCGACTGTTTCTTCCAAGAAATTTGGGTGCCATTTTCCAAAGGCTCCATTAATCCTTCGACCCAGTTCCCTTCTTCACCGATCATGACAATGATCTCAAGTCCCAACTCAACCACTAACCATCAAGTTTTTTGAACGATCTCACAATAGCCGTGGAAGAAATTAATTGAGCCCCTTATTGAGTGTCTACTATTCTTATCGATCTTCAACATTGCTCTTTTTTTATTTATCTATGTTCGGAAATGTGTGGCTGCTCTCACATGCAACAGCCCGTATTTCACCCGAAAAAGCGGGGATCCGCCCCGCCCCGCCCCGTTTGGGGAGGGGATTCCCCGATTTGAAAGGGGAAGGGGAAGGGGAAGGGGATGGAGTTGTCCCCGCCCCGCCCCGCTACGCCCCGCTAATCAATGCCATTTTTTTGTAAATTTTTAAGTGTTTTTTTTAAGGAAAACTACTAGAAACTCTGTGGATCGGCTACAAGATTCCCCCAAACATAAACTTAGCTTGTCTTTTCCTTTTAATTAGCTTCTGAGAGCATTTTGGGAACTATAATAACCTTTTCACAGATGTTGAAATAATAAAGACAAGCTGAGAGCCTGAGATGCTGAGTGTATGCAATTATCAAAAAATCGTAGTGCCAACAGAATTTTAGGGTTGGATTGCAAGTTTTAATTTTCAACAAGAAAAATTTAGCTACTAGAAATTTGTTTCATGTCAGCACTAGACTGAATTGCAGTTAAAAAAATAAGTCATTTGTTGATTTTGTTCTCTTCTCCATTCTCATTTCTCATGCTCATCTGGGGGTTAACATGCTATACAGAATGAACTAATGAACATTATTTTGTGTGTGTGAGCGCCCACTTATGGACTTTTAAAGTTCATTGTGACTACTGAAATAGTTACTTTTTGCACATTGGCTGCCTGTTAATGAAGGTAATCCTGGTGCTCATTTCCTATTTATCATTCCATAATTTATGCAGAAAATTGCTGAAAGATGAGGTCCTGTTGTTATTTATGTTTGTTGTCTCATCCATGCATTTCTGATTTTGTCCATCTGTTTGTTGATCACATGAATAGAATCATAGCATTCATCACAATATTGTCTGTAATGGACGTAGAAGAAAGAAGCTCTGTTTGCTGGTTTGGTTGGGTTCCAAAGAGGGGGCGGGGCGGGGATTTTGTCCCCGAAGGATGCGGGGAGGGGAAGGGGAAGGGGAAGGAGAAGGGGATTAGATATTCCCCGCGGGGAGGGGAGGGGGATTCCCCACCATCCCCGCAGAGGGGAAGGGGAAGGGGAGGGGGAAAATTCCCCGCAGTGGGGAAGGGGAAGGGGAAGGGGACCCCAACATCCGGCCCCGACCCGCCCCGTTGCCGCCCCTATCCGTGAGATGATTATAGGGAAATGTTATCAGCACAAGCATGTTTTGATCTTTGCACGCACATGGTAACTTTTATTATTTAAAGAGCTGTCATGTCATAGGTATTACCATTCCCATCCACCCTTGACAAGCCAGTTAAAAACGAAAAGAGAAGATATGCATTTGTGCAATTATTAAAACATGGTTCTGAACCTCCCTTATTGTCTCTTTCTTAGAGCTGAGGATAGGAATTTCTGACAAAGCATGTAGGGCATCGATCACGAGCTTGACAGTTTATTCAACTCTGGAAAAGCAGCTTGGCAAAAGCGACCCATCCCGGCGGTCGACCCAACCCACCCCCAAATTTGGGGTCACGGGTTGACCCGTCAAAATCGAACCGTGGGTCACCCAAGCAAAAACATGAGTCGGGTCGGGTCGGGTCAACCCGCGGGTTTTCTAGATTTTTTTTAATATTTTTATTTTAAAAGAGGGCATTACTAAGCATGAATACACCCCGTATTTTTCAAAATGGACAGTACGGCCCACACCATAGGATGATCCAAACCGTGCATTTGATTGGCCATGATGTAAATAGGTTGTGCCAAAAAATCATTACCATTGGATGATCCTAACCCTCCGATCTAAAGAGAGACTCACAATATGGAAACTTCTATAGATCGGATGGTTGGGATCATCCTATGGCAACGATTTTTGGGGCACAATGTATTTACGTTGTGGCCCATCAAATGGACAGTTTGGATCATCCTATGGTGTAGGCTGTACCGTCCATTTTGAAAATTAGGGGGTGAAGTCATACATAGAAGGGGATGAATTTATCACCGCCAAAAAAAAAAACACTGTTTTGGCAAAAAATGAGGGTAACCCGCGGGTAGACCCGACGACCTACCCGCACTGGGTATGGGTCACCTGGTTGCTAACTCGTAGGAATGCGGGTCATTTTGACCCGCAACCCGCGTGACCCGCACCCGAGTGACCAACGGGCTAAGCATACACAAAACCTGAAATTGTGTGGGCAAAAATGAAATTTGGAAAGGCTGTGGATATATTATATTCACCCTTTATTACTTGAGACAGCCCCAGTTTTCCCTGTACTGGAAAACTGTTTCTGCGCTCTAGAGCGCAGATAGCTTAGCTGTGCCCGAGTGCAGAAAACAAGGATGGGCCCACATTTTTGGGGATCCAAAGCATTCATTTGATGGGCCCTATAGTAGATTTCCAGCAAGTTTAGGATAGGAATTTCCAGCAAATAACGCATGCAAGGTATCAATCACACGCTTTTTACATTTTATTCCACTTTGGAAAACCACTTTAGCCAGAGGAAAAAAGATAGAATTTAAAGAATAATCTCATCCCACTTCGGTCTAAAAATTGCTCGTGGTTGCGTAAGCTTGTGGTAGTGAATCAGTGATGCAGGAGACTATGGTCATCTTATCAGTGCCCACATGGCATGAATGGACCATCCAAAGAGGGCCCACAAATACCCGTTCCTTATTATTAGAAATTCCTCTCTGTAAGTTTGCTATTATGTGATCTTGTTGAAATAGAAAGTAATTGGTGGATGCCAAACATGAAGAGACAAATGGCTGAATTCCAAATTCCATGTGGATACATTACTATAGGTGAAGGCAAGCTTTATTTCAATCATGAGAAGCTGCTGTCAATTAGCTGATTTTTTGGAGAAGAATACTTACTTTATAGATGGCAAGCTGCTGCCAGATTAGTCTAGTTGTTATTTTTCCTTTTTATTTTACATGTAATTTCTATTATTAGTCAAAAGTTGCTGTTTGCTTAGTTTTCTTTTTTATGAATCGCAAGAGGAAGAAAGGGACGATTGAACATGGGAACGAGATTTTGAACATAGTTTTTGTGAAGAGAGTGCTCTCACATATCCTTGGAGTTTGCACCAAAACGTGGTTTGCTTCTTAGCACCACGATTACTTTTATTTCATATTCACTTTGCGCAAATCTCTTATTGCTACTTGTACGCGGTTCCAACTTTAAGTAGTGTGTGTGTGCGCGATTCCGACTTTAGGTAGTGTGTGTGGGCGTGTGGTGTGAGATGCGCGGGCATGCTAGCCTCCTGGGAGGCAAGAATCGGAAACTCAATTTGAAGGGTCTACAACCGAAACATTTTCATCTCTAGGGATTCGATTTCAGGCGATTGAGAAGAAGAGAGAAACAACTTCCTTGAGCGCCTCTGCCTTTACATGAATGGAAAGGACTTTTTACAATACAAACGCAATCTTAAATGTGGGGATGTCGACGCACACAGAATGTGAACGACAAGTCGGCACGCTCAGAATGTGAATGAATAGTGATTAGAACGTCAATGCGCTCAGAATGCAAAAAACACCGCTGATGCACTCAAAAGGCAAACGACTTTTAGGATCAACAGGCCGTTCAATCTAACTGGCCAACAGAACAACGAAAGCGAGACATCAGTGCAAGGGATAGTTGAATTAAAGAGAAAAACTCACTTGGGAAGATGAATTCATTGCTTAATCTAAAAAGCTACAGCTACGAAAAGTTTTAAAAAAAACCCAGTACACGAAAAGTAAATGATAAAAAGACAAATGCTAAGACATGTTTGATTTTAGTTCTCGGACCTTCTTCTTGGAGACAATCGTCTCATTTTTTAGCTATATTCGGGTATTTCGGTAATGGCTCCCTTTTACCTTAGATTCTTATGGAGGGATCTCCACTCGTAACCGCCTATCTCAGGCTCCACTATTCACACGTCCTCCTTTCTTCCAGGGGGGTTGTCATCCACCTTGCCTCAGGTGACAATGATGCGCCACTTTTTTAACTAGTCCAATTGGGTCATTGTTTCACAACTCGGTCCAGTTTGACTAATCATCCTTTAGGATAGGCATTGGTAGGAGGGGATTTCTATTAATCGCCTAGTTTTGGACTCCATTATTTGTATTTTCCTCGACCCTATCGAGTACGCATGTAACTCTTTTGAATAGGTCCAAAACGATTCATAATCTAGTCTCTTATCTTATGACCGATCATGCCTAGAAATAGGTGGGTTTGCTATGAGGACAAAAAAAAAGAGTAAGACGACCGGTAGCCTATTTGGCCTTTCAGAAGCATGGTTTTAAATTTCGGATTTCGGTCAGGACCAAAACCGAAATTTACCAAATTTCAGATTTCAGTTGAATTTTTGGAAATTTCGGTGAAATTTTTGATAAAATATTAATTTTTTATTGCTTTACAGATTTTCAGCCGAAATTACTGAAATTTCGGCCAAAATTTCAGCCCCAAAAGCTGACATTTCGAGCGCCTTTACCGAATTTCTGCCAAAATTTCCATTTCAGTGAGGACCGAAATTTAAATCCTCGTTCAGAAGTAAACATTAAGACGAGACTTCTGTGGATGTGTCTACATAGGTTTCATTTCCCCAAAAAAAAAAAATCCAGGTCACTTTCATGGTAGAAATTTCGTACATAATGTTTGACCTTCCAAGAAGATTCCTGTGAAAAAAAAACCGCAGAAATTTCAGTCATTTGGTTTACCTGAATATAGAATTTTTATGGGTCAAAGTTTGTAAATTATACTTGACTTGGTCGCTTAGCCATCATTCTGGCGTTCCTTCCACACTGTATTTTGATGAGGGCACTCTCACTTTATTAAAAGTACGGTATGGCCCGCTCCATAGGATGATCCAAACCGTCCATTAGATGGGCCACAGCCTAAATAGGTTGTGCCCCAAAAATCATTTCCATAGGTTGATCCTAACCCTCCGATCTGAATGTTAGAAAGTTGATCCTAACCCTCTATAAATCGGAGGGTTAGAATCAACCTATGGAAATGATTTTTAGGGCACAAGCTATTTAGGCTGTAGCCCATCTAATGGACGGTTTGGATCATCATATGGGGGGGCCATACAGTATTTTTAATAAAGTGAGGAGTGCCCTCATCAAATCAAAATACAGTAGTGCTGAAAACATTTCCCTCCAATTTTTCTCGTTTTTACAAAATACCGGGTGAACCCTCTATTTTCGTACTCTTTTGTAAAACTCAAAGGAATTTTTCGAGCAAAATTTCTTGGTGAGTTAGGGCATGTTAGGCAACACTTCTCATTCTCGCCTAAAGAATAGGGCCGAAACGGAGTGATGAGAAACTTTAGAAACGGTTATTTATCACTTCAAAGAATCCTATTTTTTAGTCGAAAAAGTAGGAGAAATTTTGGAAATGGACCGTAGCAGGTCACGCAGCCGAACAAGATTTTTGAGATTTTTTTGGCTTTCCACCCCTAAAAAGGGAGGAAATCCCATAAAAGAATAGTTGTCAAAAACACCGTTAATTGCAAAGGTGGAAGTGAAATAGTGTGATGTTTTTCTTGTTCTTTTCAAATTTAAATACGTTTGGGGTCTTCAAATCCCACCTGTTCAAGGGAAATTATCAGAACAAACTGACGTTCAAACAGGAGCAAAATTAGACCATTTCTTTTGTAAACCTCCTTGGAATTTTTCGACCAAAATTAGACCATTTCTTTTGTAAACCTCCATGGAATTTTTCGAGCAAAATTTCTAGGCGCTTTAACTGCAAAGGTGGAAGTGAAATAGTGTGACGTTTTCCGCGTTCTTTCCAAATACGTTTGGGAGTTTGGGGTCTTTAAATCCCACCCGTTCAAAGGAAATTGACAGAACAAACTGTTCCTTCCTGCATATAATTAGACCTTTTTTTTTCTAAACAGTTGTGGGTTTCCCAGACTGGAAAGAAGAAATTAAAGTTCACAAATCTCCTAACAAAATTAGAATGACCAATATGCAGTTTTGCTGTTGCTGCTGCAAACCCAAACCATTCATTAGTTGGAAAACACCATCTACATAGGATAATCCTGGCCCTCAGATTAGTAAAGGTTTCTATATTGAGCAATCTCTGATAAGGGGCTAGGATCATCATATGGAGATGAATTTTGGGTCAGCCTATTTGCGATAGGCTCATCAAATGAATGGTTTGGATCTGTGAAAAAGGTGGGCCCCACCATACTTTCAAAAATTCATGCAGGTTGACATCATATAAGAACTTTATAAGAAACAAATATACCTTAAGGAGATGGGCAAGTTCTTGGGAAGAACCATCAACGGTTCTCCTTGCCCCATGTGGACTCCATCTACTAAAACACTTTGGATTGTATTCATCTTCCTTTTTTTCACTTTCGATTTTATCTTCACTTACAAAAAAAAAAAAACAAATTGAATACAATTTCATTGAAAGCCTTCGAGTTTTTTTCCTTTTACTTAAAAACTCTCAGATGGATATTCTCATTCTACTTCAGCTGTTATTCACCCTTTCGAATATATTCAAACCTTACATTTTTTGGGTTGCTTTTTTTTTCCTATGTAATAACTCATTCTCTGCAAATATTATAACAGTTTATAAATTTAAACTTTGAGGCTTTTTAACCCTGTTGAAAGATTCTTCCAACCCCGACACCCCCTCTTCAAGGTCTCTCTCTCTCTCTCTTCTTTCTCTCCTCTCTCCTCAAATTACCTCTCCAAATCATATGATTTAACCAGGAGAGGGGCAAAACCTGCTCCAGGTGTTCTCATAGGAATCCATCTTTCTCGTTGGGCTGAGCATGAAAAAAGCAGCAGACAAACAAGGCCGGAGATTGGCAAGGACTGAGGCTATGCTGCAGATTTAAGCTTTTCAATCCTATCCAATCCCCACCCAGTTCATCTTTTCTCAGTTAATCCGAGTTGCGGGGTCATCATTTTTTAGTTTGTGAGGACCAAAATAGGTTATTATTTAACGGCAAAGTCGCGCTCATTCACCCTCCGATACAACAGAGCTGAAGCTTCCACCCTGTTAAAACAAAAGAGATGTTCTGCTTCATGAATAAACAGTATCTATTAGAATGAATTTAAGAATGTGTAAATGATTCTTACCAGCCAGGATGTACGACGAATTTTCCTGTGGATAGAGCCCAATTCACCTGAATCCAGCAATAACAAAGAAATTTAGTGCTTAGAAGTTAGAAGATGAATGTGAAGGAATTCTATTTGGTAGAGGCGATGTGAATACCTTGTCGGTTCCAAGAGAATTAGCGACTACATGAGTAACCTGATCGTCTAACTGATTGGTGCAAATTGCACCGAATTGCTCAGCGGTTTGCCATAGGGGATGTAGATGAGGGTTGGCTTCTCCCACCGGGAAAATCCGACTAAAAACTATTCGGCATCCAGATAGAATCTTTCTCTGCTCAGAGGCGAGGATGTTTCTAACATCAACATCGTTTAAAGATCGGTGCGAGAAAAAGATCTGGTGTAATTTCTCAATAACCTGTTTTAGGGGCAGAAAACAATATTAGAAGCTGATAATTTAGTGGGCTTGTTTAAAGAGGATCTATATTAAAAACAGATTCGTACAGCCAAAGAGGATGCTAGGGTCCCATCTTCTGGCCTCTCATCGTGATCAATTTCAAGTAATGAAGGCCCAGGAAGCCCAAACTGTCGTCTACTACAGGGAAAGTAAGTGTACCTGCAGCAGATCATTCATGAAAATTTGAAGGTCGCAAGAGTTTTACTGGGTACTAAAGAAGTGAAGATGTTTAGTGTTGGGAGCACCTCTCTACAACTATCAAGTTGTGTTTGTTATGTGGCCAGACCCGAACAGAATCATCTATAATCACCACAGCTGATTCCATACCCAAAACCCCTTCTAAATCTTTGCTTTTGGGCACCCTTTCATCACCATCAAAGGGATCACCATCGTCTCCTCTCGAAATTACTCGCCCCGCAAACAAGGCTCCAGTGGGATCGAGCACTTTTGCCATCTCAGTAGCATATAACTTGTTCCCCATTGTGTAGAGATGCAGTTCATAAAGCTTACTAGCCTACAACAGCAGAAAGAGATGAGATGTTCAGAAAACTGAAAGAATGACCAGCATTTTTGTGTAACAATTATTGCATGTAACATGCATGATCATGATCGATAGTACAATCACTGGTCAATAGATCCATGCTCTTTTGGGCATTTGAAAACTTAAAAGAGACTTTCTTACGAAAAAATCTACCTTCTCAAGAAAATTCCAAACTCCTGGCCGTAATTTAGTCCACATTCCCATATGTGTAAAGCGGAATAGATGCCTGTGTGATTTCTCTCGATCTTGTTCTTCCTTCTTCCTCAAGATCTCCGCGTGAACGTGATCTACTTCTACGAACTAAACAAGGCAGGATGATACAAATGAATGAATTTAATGTATGGTGCAGACACTAAGGCCCTGTTCGTTTCAGATTATGACAACCGATTGACAGCCCTAAACCTATTATTGGAGTAAAATTTAAATGTAATTTTGAGTCCAATAATAGGTTTTGGACTTGCGATTGGCTATCATAATCTGAAACGAACAGTGCCTAATTTGTAAATTACTTGTAATTGTTTATTTTAAATAGAACATATACCTTGGCTGAATTAAGAAGAGTGTGATCCAAATCCAAGACAAGGCAGAGCTTCCTGGAAGCAAACATTTTGTTCTGCTCCTCTATCCTTCTTGCCCTCTCTCTTTGGATAGCAGCTTTCTGCTGGTCATCATAGCCTTCAAATAGATGCTCTAAATCATCTCCCCATGGGTTCTGTTGTTGTGAGGGAGCCATAGTGCCTTCTTCGCAGGTCAAAACAGTCCCAATTTGTGGAGCATTTGGATCAATAACAACCCTAGAATCAGTCGTGCTCAGTACTGGTTGGGATACATTTTGGATCACTTGTGAAGAAGAGAAAAGATCAGCAATATTCTTGAGATTTTTAGTGAACTGTGGGGCAATATCGGGCAAGGGGGCGGATTGTAAAGGCAAACAACTCATCACTGCCAAATCGTTTTGTTCTCGGACTTTTAAATTGTCCTTGCTACCCTGAACACTTGATGAAAGGGCTCCATTTGATTTGAACTGATCAGATACCGTGCTCTCACATTTTTGAGCAATATTATTGTGTAGAATACGACGAGGGTCACGTGGTTTCATGCGAACTCTCCCCCGTTCACTCTGAGTATTCTGTGGGTAAGTAGAAAAAATGTTTTGTGTATAAGTATAAAAATGTGATAAATAATCACATCATTAAACTGTGAAACTGATAAGAAATAGGCCCTTGCCAAATTTCCAAGAGATGTAGCACAAGCATAATTTCTTTGTCAAGATGTTTACAACATGGGCATTGAAAACTATGACATTATTAATACCCATCTGTGCTGAGAGTTTTACATCATAGGCATCACAACTATTGACATTATAAATATCCGTGTCCATAATAATAAAGTTCTGCAAACTACGTTCAAAACAAAAACTACACAACAAGCAGAGATTGCCCTATACACAAATCTGAATGAACTGACACCATCCTTAGCTAAATAAATTGATAGATCATTATTCAGTAGTCTCATGGAAAAAATGAGCAAATAAAAAGACTGTAAAGAAAGTTGATTTGATCAGACAGTTAAAGAAATAACCCGACATTCAATAAACCTGAGAAGATCATTTTTCTTCAGATAAAACCTCCTAATTCCATCTGACCAGACAAGCAAGATGTAAGCATACAATACTGACGATATCCCCAAGAATGCATTGAGGTTAGAATTTTATAGCAATATTGTGAAACAAACATAAATGTTTTTTACTCATTAGTCCTTCCAGAAGCATGTAATTGGGCTGGATATGCTTTTGAAAGCAACAAAATGATCCAAAATGCCAGTTTCTAGATGCAGGAGCAACAAGGAAAACCAGTGTTTAAAAATGCGGATACAGGGCGGAACACGGCTGAAGAAAATCCTAGTCGATTTGGCACGATGCAGTCGAGTACTCGGTTGACGAAGTCATATGTCAGGAGAGTCAAAGGAGTTTTTATTGACTCTGTAAGGCAAAAAACAGAACACGGCGAACGTCAAAGGGAGTCACTCGGGAGAGTCCACAATGATGCGGGGGAGTTTTATAACTATGAAGAAAACAAGGGCAAGATGTAATTTTTTTATCTACGAGAAAAAGGAAAACAACTTGTACTTGGGAGAAAGGGAAGGAAATAAAAGTTGTTCACACTTGTTTTTTAATTTAGAATTGGTCACGAAAGACTGAGTTGCCGATTGATAACCTGGTCAAACAAGGTCAAAGGAGTAATGCCACAGCTATCATTTTCTAGAAGATGGGGGCAACAGTCATCTTGAAACAATGGAACATGTGAAGATTGGAGCTTGAAGTGGAGGATTATTAGGAGTTCCCTCTCTCAGAACATAGGACAGTGGAGAGCCGTTACTGATGAAAAACTATAAAAAGAAAAGACTGCCTCAGAGGAAGAGGTCCCAGAACCAACACAAAACATGTCTTAGCATTTATCAGTTATCGTTTACTTTTTCTGCAGTGTTATTTACTTTTTGTAGTTGTAGCTTGTCCAATTGAATTGACAAAACATGTATCAGGTGAGCATTTCTCTTTAATTCCCTATTCATCACATTGGCATTTGTTCATGTTGTTTTATTAGTAGGTTAATTGGATATCCTGTCGATCATGAGAGTCGTTTACATTCTACGTGAATCAACAACGCCGTTTGCATTTTGAGCGCATCGGCGTTCAGAGCGAGTCGTTCACATTATGCATGTGTCAACGTGTCGTTCACATTCTGCGTGTGTCAACATCCAAATTTGGCGCCGTGTCATTCGGAAAAAAGTCATTTCCATCTATGTAAAGGCATTAAAGCCCAAGGAAGAAGTGGCGTTCCCATATTCTCAATCGCCTGAAATCCAATGCTTGGAGACGAAAAATTCGGTCATCGAGTCCTCGAATTGAATTTCGGTGAGTTTTCTAAGACCGGTACGCCCGCGCATTCATCACAGACCACACACAAACAAGTCGCGTTGACTGATCACGCCGACGATCCTCGACCGATAACGAAAGCTAAGTACATGCACTTTAATAGAACTACAAAAATCAACATTCGGAACATGCATGAAAGGGCTCACCGTTGAAGCTGTTTGGACTGATGTCTGAGGATTTCCTGCTGGTCTTTGCTCTAGTTCTGAGGGCTTTGAAGAAGCAACATTTCCTGAGGAAACTGATCCAGATAATATGTTCGAACTGGAAGGGGGCAGGAGTTGTTGAGCCATATCGGCAGGATTTTGCCGAGCTTCTGATGCTAATCTCTGTTGCTCCATAATCAGATGCATAAGTATGGTTGGGTTTACAGCAATGTCCTTCAATAAAGAAGGCAACGAAACCGCAGGCCCAGTACCTGCTGCCACTGGCATATGCATGCTTCCACCATTTGACACTCTAAAGTTAGCACTAGTATCCAATCTTTTCTCAGAAACAACTTCTCCATTTTCCAATTTTTGGGTATCAATTTCCATGTTTTCTGCTATTCGGTCCTTATTGGGTGGTTGAGGTCCGGGGATACTGCTGTCCTCTAACCGCCCGCCCTTTCCTGATATCAATGGCAGATCTCTAGAAACTCTAGCATCTGTTAACCCATTTTTTTGCCTTTTCAAGGTGGGATCATCAAGCCCAGTCTCTTCAACCCTGTGCTTCCTAGAATTCGTCATTCCCCCGACAAAGAGAGGGCGTTTGTTGACGTCATAAGCACCCAGGTCAGAGTTGGCAAACCTAAGCCTTGGATCTCTACTCTTTGTTGAAGCTTTCAAAATAGAATTCGGTGTCGTACTCAACTGCGCAACTGTTTTACCAGCTACCTGACCTGGTCCAATCAGGCCATCCATATGGACACTAGTAGATACAGAAGGCTGAAATAGAATGGATGAATTCACTGTTCCAACATTACCAACAGCAGAAGAACTAGAAACTTCTTCATGAGAATCCCCATCCTCATTTTCACCCTCCTCTGATGGAGTTGGGCTTGGTAGTCTGTAACTCGAAAGAAACGAAGATCGACCAAATTTCTGCTGATAGCTGGAAACAGCTTTGAGGGCATCCGTTACATAGGGATGCAATACAGCATCATCAGTTTCTTCTAGCCTGCCAGTGGCTACATGAGCTCTAACCACCCCATCTCCAGCAGCCTGTGGTTTAAGTGCAAGCCTAGATGGTGGGTTCTCACGTGTGGGCGAAGGAAGGCTTCCTTCATCTGTTACATAGGGATGCAATGCAGCATCATTAGTTTCTTCTAGCCTGCCAGTGGCTACATGGGTTCTATCCACCCCATCTCCAGCAGCCTGTGGTTTACGTGCAAGCAAAGATGATGGGTTCTCACGTGTGGGCGAAGGAAGGCTACCTTCATCATGATCTGCATGAAGATCAAGCAATGGACCAAAGTCTCCCCTGCCTTTCGAGCTGAAGGATAGTTCTATTTTTAATGCCTCTGAACCATTTTTTATATATTTTGCAGCACCAGAGTCAACTGGCACTGGCTCTGAATAATTCTGTGTTGTAATCAAACCATTACCAGAATTCTCATCCAAAATGACATACTCACTGGAATTAGCTCCAACAGTGGCATATATCTCTTTATCTTTTTCCACACCACCTATCATGGTCTCAATCTGTTATAGGAAAACAGCCAATTAATCCACACAATTCAAAAAACATTCCATCAATTTACTCAACTAAAATAAAATCAGACCTCTTTCATTTGCTCAGGCGAAAAAATAGCAGGATCCTGGCTCTTTACATGAGAGAGCAACCTGCAATAGCAGATGGCAAATAAGGAATAACTCATCAAACTGAGGCAATAGAATTCATAAATAACAATGTGACAAGCTAAAAACAAACCTCAATAGCGTGTCCTTATCATGTTCTCGTTGCTTTGAGCTTGCATCACAAAACACCTACAACAAAACCCGTTTAAGCATTTACACCAGAACTGGAAAAACAACATTCAAAATTCTTAACATTGAAAGTTAGGTTTGAAATGCATAATAAATTCTTAAATATTTTAGCTTATCTTACCGAATGAACAGTTTGAATCCCTGTAAATGTCTGCTCAACCAGAGCATCTACAGCCCGAATACGATTCTCCAAAATCATTAGCTGCACATTCTCCATTGATGTCTGAATTCGGGAACAAACGTCGTGAAAGGATCTACAACAAATAAACCGAAAAAGTCAACAGGATTGATCACTCCACCAATAATTCAAAACTACTTTTGTTTTGTTATCATCAAAACAAAAGTGAGGTTCAAGATCAGGCCATTTTCGTTATGGTTCAAGAACCCACAACAGAATAACCCAATATCTGAATTAAGCAATCACAAACTTACTTCTCCGCTTCTTTCTCAGTTACAGTCTTTAAAACTTCAGTAATGGAGTTTACTCGCTTCTCAAATTCCTCCTCATTCGATTTAATCGGAGGCAAATCATCTTGTACAGTTATAACTTCTTCTTTAGAAGTTTCAACTAGTTCATCATCCAAATCAATCTCCCCTTCCTCCAATTCCCCCTTTTCAACTACACCAACACCCTCAACTTTATCATCAAGCTCATCGCCACTATCATCAATCAATACAGGACATATCTCCTTCACATTCAAACCCTTCTTACTATCATCTCTACTATTTACCAAAACACTCTTCGATGAATTAGATCTCTCTTCAGATCCAAAATCCCTCCTCACCAAAATATCAGACAAAGGCTTATTCTGCACAGCTTGTGCCCATGCAAGATTATACAGATCAGGCGTATAATGCGGGAACTGTACCCAAACCCTAGAATTCCCACCTTTCGATCTGGAAACCCTATCATCCTTTTTAAAATCACACTCACTAATCTCCACAACTGAAGACGCTGAATCATCTGAGATCTCCCCCTCCTCAATATCCTCAATCAGAGATCCGTTATTCGCCATCCGATTTAGGGTTTTCGCCTCGTTAGGGTTTGAAAAAAAGCGATTAGATTCTGCTACGAGCATAAGTTCAACTTCTACACTTTTAGAACCTAAAAAAATCTTAAGGATCTCACGCAAGGATCCGTAATAGATCAGAAATCTTTCGTTAAAGTAGGGTTTAATCAGGGATCTAGGTCAAACAATATATAATATAGTCAGAAATCGTTGATCTGAATAATATCAGACAATTTCGAACCTAAAAACTTAAGATTTTGTGAAAATATCGTTAATATGTCACAAATCCGCCATTAAAAAGGTTCCTTCATAGATCTGAAAGGTATTATAAGCGATTTTATTTGCAGAAACCACCGATTTCAGAAAGACTAGGCTCCTTTTGAAGGTCTTTCTGCAAAGAATCGATTGTGAGGATTAAATAGCAGAGAAAAACTCTTTTTTATGAGAAAAATCAGCAGAGAGACGGGCTGAGATGGAACTCGAATGAGGAGATTGAAAAAAAACAAGATGAAGAACATAAAAAAGGGAAAGGCAGAGAGACCTACATATGTAGAAAGAAAAATAGAGAGAAATTATAAATTAATTAAAGGTAGATCTAAGGTCCGATTAAATTGAATCTTGACCGTACACGTCAGCGATTCATGAGAGGGGTGGAGATTTGGTTAGTATTGGAAGGGTCTCTCTTGTTCCTCAGTCTAATTCGGAGTCAAGAGTCCGTTTTTTGGTTTCTTTTGGTCATGATATTTTCAGCCCCTCTGCAGCACTCATTCGCCCCCCTGATAACGTGAACAGAGGGCAATTTTAACGCTTTTTGACGTCAAATCATGTTACAAGTGGGGCGAATGCGTACTGCAGCGGGGTGAAAATATCATCGCCCTTCTTTTTCTCAAGCATTCGTCTAAGTTGGTGTGAAAGTACTAAAATACCTCCGGACGTGTAAAACACGTATCCTAACAACTTTTGACGTACGGGCAACGTGGAACTTAATTGCAGATCGCATCATCCAGACGATGGGACCCACAAGATAGACGATCCAGATTGATTCCATTCAGATGGGCCCAAATCAAGCTCCGCCTAGTGGATTGTGGAATGCTTCAGAACAGGACCTCATGAGGTCCTACCTTTGATTGATCAAAATCGGTCATTTAATAGCCCTTGCTTTTGATATCGTAAGATTATGATTTTTGGGCCTTTAGAGATCCAAAGCAAGACCTATCAAATGAACGGTTCGGATTAATCAAAGGTGGGACCCATTATGTCATATCCACTCTTCTATTTTCGATATGAATCGAAGAATACGAAAAGAAGGCTTGGTCAACTGGAATGTGTATTCTCCATAATTGAGATCTTCCAAGTGAGAAGATCCATTGATCTAAGACGAAGAGAAAAGAGCGTTGTATTGGGCCAGACTTGTGAGTTGTGATTGCCAACTAAGGGTGTCAATTTTGGCTCGGGCTCGGAAGCTCGCTCGAGCTCGGCCCGAATCCTTAACAAGCTGAGCCGAGCCCGATTTAGGCCAGGCTCGGCTCGTTAAGAATTTAATATATTTAAATATATATATTATATATTAATATATACACTAAAAGGGTTGTCCAGGGAGTGAAAGGGCGAGGCAAAATATGTCACTTCATTTTAGGAACCCCATTTGTTACTTGGACCACCCCCATAGTGTAAAAAAAGTAGTGAAATTACACTATATAGGGCTGTCCAGGGAAGATGAGGGGTGTGAACTTAATATAACCCAAGCTCGGTAAGGCTTGCGAGCCTGGCCGAGCTGAGCCGAGCTTAACGAGCCGAGCCTGGCCAAGCTCGGCTCGTTTACACCCCTATTGCCAACAATATTAATGGAGTTGATTAAGTACATGTCGTAGTGGCTCCATATCATAAGGTGATTGTTTACCTCTGCCAAAATAATTATTGTTTAAAATGTTACGATTACTTTTTGTGAAAAAGTATAAAAATCCCAATTCTAAGATTCCATGAAAAACTATTCCATGGAATACTAACGGGTCCAATTGCGGGATGTGGGCGGGGAGGGAGACTTGAGAGGAATGGCAGTGATTGCCCCGAAAAACAAGTAAAAAAAAATCCAATTCCAAGTGGGTGTATTATTTTTCACTGTTTTTTAGGGATTTCTCAAAGTCATTCTACTTGTGCCTTCTCAATTCTTTATACCCCTCTTCTCAACACATCATTAACAATTAGACACACAAATATTCAATGGAATAACTTATATGGTTGCCAAACATAGCGTAAGTCTAATATGGATCTCTCTCGTTGAAGATTGAATTATCTAACCCCCTATCCAGCTTCAATACAACATGGCACACTATAAAATTTTTATTTTCGGCTAAATAATGGACTGTGGTGTTGGCCACGAAATCCTGTCAATTGGCATTCAGAGCCATTATAGCCAGAGTTCAAATGGAGCTTTCTGGTTGGACGTTGAGAGATCATCTTAGATTCATGATCTTATTTTTATCTGGGTTCTGAGTTATAAGTTCTGACCATTCCCCTTCTTAATTTTGGGTTCATGATTTGTATCCTACCCTCTCCTACCACTTTTTATTCTATATCTAGGTGAATACTTTCCCAGAAAATCCTACCAAATACTTTGCCACAATTTGCCTCCTTCAACGCCAAACAAATGTGGAAAGAAAATTCTTTAAAATCTTTCCTTTAATGCGAACATATCTTAGAGTAAGTATTGAAACATATTCCAACCCTGTGCATTGCATGGTTAAGAAAATTAGATTGTCTAGAAAACTACAGCTGCCTAAAAGGGAAAGTAGGCATGCTCATATTTAATAATGCTCCCTCCATTGAGGACTTTGTCTAGGATTTGACTTCTCAGAATTTACTCAATTTTCATATTAATTATCAAAAACCACTCAAGAATGAATGATCTTATCAGAGATAGTCTTATAAATGGTATTTTGTAGGGTTGCTGCATCGACCCGAAAGTACCATTGGTCAGGTTTAGAAATCATGGGTCTTGCGTAGCGTCGGGTTTTAAATTAGAAAACCCGACTCAGTCTTGGGTAGGGCTAGGTTGAAAGAAGAAAAAAAACCCGAAACCCAACCTGACTCATATGGGTGCACTGTGACTTTCTTAAATATCTCTTGAATAACAAGGAATTTTCCAATATATTGATACAATTGTTTTGATTGAGGTGATCATGTCTGTTATGTGAAAATATAGTGTCCTTAAAGTAATACAATTATGACATAAATTTAGAAGTTTTTAGTGTGAAGGTTTGTTTTTTTTCTACAATCTTTAAAATTAGTCACTATCCTACGCTAAATAATGAAAACCCGACCCGAGAAACCATCTTGGGTAGGGTCGGGTTTAGGAATCTCGGGTTTTCCTGTAAAGTTCCTTGCAAAATATTATATAACTATAGTAACTAAGATGCCAAGAAGTTAAGATTTTGTGAAGTAGTTTCTATAGCATCTCTAAAAGACTAAAACAGAACATTTGTCAATAAGTCAATTACATATTTACCCTTAATTAAAAAACTGTAACTCGTTTTCCTTCTTCATCACCCACCCAACCGATACTCTCTTCACGTTTCTCTATCTTTCTTCCTCACCTACCAAACATATCCATATCTCTTCGCTCTCCAGCAACATATAGCAAAGATTCCAAAGAAAACTCCTAGAGCTGCCCAAGCCCATATTACTCATAGGAGGATAGCCCAGAACAATCAAATTAGAAATCACCTGAAATCCAATCCTACTCAACTACTCCCAATGCTTATCTTTAAACTAGATAATAGAGATTAGAGATAAACTCTTACATTCTCTTTTAACTACACCTACACGCGGATAACTTCCACTTTATTAACTTTATTAGATAAGATGAAGAGAAACCCAAATAAAATCTATCTCTATCTCCTAAGATAATAACGTGAAACTTCAACTACTGTTTTTATGTGCAATATCAAGTACTATTGGAATCATATTGATTAAAAAAGTGGATAGAATCACAAACCACCCTCTCTCTTCTTTCTTCTAAACCAGCTTCTTTATGTTCTGAGAGCTTTCCTCTTCGACGTCGATCACAAATTCTTCCTCAAGTCCAATGACTATCTCGATCACAAATTCTTTCTCTAGTCCAATGACTATCTCCGCCTACAATTTCCTCTTCGACGTCGATCACAAATTCTTCCTCAAGTCCAATGACTATCTCGATCACAAATTCTTTCTCAAGTCCAATGACTATCTCCGCCTACAATTCTCCTAGTAACAAAGCCATCAGTTTTCATTCATGTGGTGAAGCAAATACAGAACTGCCAAGGGAAAATGCAAATCATACCGTGTCAAGGGAATCGGTGCCGAGAGCAGAGAATTCAGATTCCGGGGTAAGGGAAGACTCAGGAAGCAATGCCAGATGCTCTCACAATTTCGTAAACTTTCTCCACTGGCTCGGGTTTAGCCTGCTAGCACATTCCAAGATTTTTTGTTAAAACAAACAATGATTTTAGCTTCTCTCATTATTTTAGGCGATGTTTGGTGACCATAAATTTTTCTATGAAATTTTAGCTTTATCAAGTAGTCAGAGAGGGGTAGAGAAGGTGACTAGAGAAAGAGAAATTTGAGAGGGTGTGACTCAGGAGAGGATGAGAAGTGGCTAAAAACTGGGAAAAAACAAGTTGTATTTTGAGTGGACGTTTTTTTTTTTCCTTGTTTTTTTTTTGCCTTTTCTCACCATCTTCTCATTCATTCCCTTCCTAGGTTTCTCCCTTCCATAGGTCAAGCTAAAAATTTCATGGAAATAAATTCATGGTTGCAAAAACATGGCCTTAGATCAAAGAGGCCGACAAATTGAGGGCAGAGAAGGGAATGTAATACCGCGACAGTGCGAGGACTTGAGAAGTTGAGAGAAGGGAAATCTTTGTGCTTCACTGTAGCCACAGAAACCAACTTCAAGCCACAAATCCCGCTGGGCATCTGCATATTTATTCAAATCTATGTTGAATGAGTACCATCTATGTTGCATGAGTACTGGTACAAATGTAGGCATCTGACACAGGGCTGAGTGACTGATTCGGCAAAAAAAAATCGTGGATCCACCTGTATATTATTCCTTTAACAATACTAAAGCAAATACTAAAACAATGGAAGATGTTGGTATGGCTTTCAAACTGAAAGTAATCCATATGCTCCATGGAGATCACTCTCTATATGGAATGAATTCATGACTACCCGGTATTTGAGGAAGAAGTTCTCGCTGGTTAATCCCAAGGCAAAAGATTCAAAGCTTTGGAAAGCCATGTTGCTTCTGAGAAACATGTGATTTTCTAAAACCAAGTGAATCATTAGTAAAGGGTGAATAAATTCTGGACGGATAAATGGATAACCGATACCATTCCAAAAAAAAAAATGGATAACTGATGAGCTACTTTACTTTTAGGTCAGGTGGATAGCGTTCCAGAGGTGAATGTGGATGTGTTAAAGAAGTCGTTAATGAGCAGGATGAATGGGAGTTGAAGTGAATGTGGATGTGTGTCAAATAAGTTGTTAACGAGCAGGGTGAATGGGACTTGATAAAGTTTGCTGATCACCTACCTCCTGATATTGTGAATAATATTATAAACTCAAATCTTACTCTATCCAGCCGAGAAGATAAGTTGATTTGGGTTCCGAACTGATCTGGCTGCTTTTCAACTAGCTCAACACGAAAACAGTTACAACTCAAAGTAGCAAAAATGCTTCGGCGAGATTCATATGGAAGGACATACCAACCAAAATTTTGTTGCTTCTTGTGGAGGTTATTGAATTATGCTATACCTATTGACATTTGAAGCTGAATTCAGAGGAGATTTATTCATATGGTATCAAAGTGCAATTGTTTTGAAAATGGGCAAGAGGAAAACCTGGACCATCTATTCATTGACAGTAGTACGGCAAACACAATTTGAAATTATTTCTCTACAGAGCTCGACATCCCAATGATCCAAGATCAGAGTGTGCATGGTAGGTTGTTTTACTGGTATATCTATTAGAAAGAGTCGAACTCAATTTGGCAATTTTAGTAGAATCATACCTTCTATTATATCTTGGGAGATATGGACTGAAAGGTGCAGAAGGTGTGTGGAAGGCAAAATTAGATCCCCTTCTATAATGATGAGACCTATTCTGGAACAGATCCAGTCCTTTGTAGGTAGAATCAATCCTAGAAAAGAATGATCCTTTATAGAATCCTTGGCCTTGTCTCAATTGGGCATTGATCAAATCAAAATCGCTCCTCCTAAAGGGGTTTGGGTAACATGGATTAGGCCTCATAACAAGTCTCTAAAGCTTAAACATTGATGGTGCATCTAAAGGAAAGCCGGGTGAGTAGACGTGGTGGCATCATCCGAGCAATAGTAAAGATAAGGTAATTCTAGCTTGCTCTCATTACTATGGAAATGGTTCTAATATGCAAGCTGGATGTAGGGCATTGTTGGATGGCCTTAGATATTGCAAAGCTACATAGATCCAAAGGGTTTGGATTCAATCAGATAGTTAGGCTTTGATCGATATCACTAAGGGGAATGACAATATTCCAGGGTCAATCCTTTACTATTGGCTTGGGAGTTTATTGAGGGAGGTGAATCGAATCAGCGAAGGAAACCAAGTGACTGACTCGTTAGGTAATTTTTCCTACACTACTAAATAGTAAATACAACAGATGGGCCTCCTCTGCTTGGTTTAAAGGACACATCCCTAAAATGAGCTTCACTGCGTGGCTTGCTTTCCAACACAAGATGAGTACCAGAGATAAATTGCTTTTCCTCGGGCTTCAGCAAGAAACAAAATGCCCTCTCTGCAATTCTGATCCCGAAGACATAAATCATCTTTAGATGTTCTTACTCAGCTTGGATCTGGAGATCTATCCTGTGGCGATTCTCGCATAGACGGAAACCTTTCAGAACAATATCAAAGGAAGAAGGTGGATAAGAACAAAGCATCAAGGCTCAAGTCAATTCTGCACGGTGATGAAAATTGCTTTTACTGCTTCTATTCACTATATCTTGATGAAGAGAAATAAAAGAATCCATGGTGAAAATCCGACGCACAAACAGCTCGTTCTAAAAGAGGTTCTAGATTCAGCGCGTGCTAGATGAATCTTTCTCAAACTCGACAGTAACCCAACCACGTGAGAAAAGACCCCAGCAGATTTACTTCGGCTCCCGTTCTTCATAAACCAAAAGCCTATCAAGCAATGCCAATGGATGCCTCCCTCCAGCAATACTATAAAGCTCAACTCAGACACATCTCTATCTGGTTCAAACGCGTGTATTGGAGGCCTTTTGCGAAATTCAAATGGGCAAATGATTACAGCCTACTCTCTCCAAAGAGAACCCAACGCCATCCAAGAACTTCAACTTGAAGCAATTCAACATGGCATCGGCCTCGCCCATCAGCTGGGAATCAAACAATTATGGATAGAGTCAGACTCCTTACTTGCAGTTAACATCGCTACCGGATCATCTTCATGCCCTTGGAGAAAAAGACCTGCTCTCGCTGATATTAATAGCAAACTCTCCATGCTTGACCACTGGTCCATCACACATGTTTGGAGAGAGGCAAACAAAACAGCTGACCTCTCCCAAATTGATTGTCCCATTAAGGGAGATTTCATTCCCAGCGATTTACTCCCTCCTCCTCTCACCGACATCCTAAAGGAGGATAATGATGGAATGCTGTATAATCGCTTGTAATTCTTTTCTCTCTTTTCTCCTGTTCCTGGTTTGGGTCTTGCCTAACCCTAATTACTAATAATAAAAAAAAGGTAAATGTTATCAGCACTACTGTATTTTGATGAGGGCACTCCTCACTTTATTAAAAGTACGGTATGGCCAGCACCATAGGATGATCCAAACCGTCCATTAGATGGGCCACAGCCTAAATAGGTTGTGCCTCAAAAAATCATTTCCATAGGTTGATCCTAACCCTCCGATCTGAATGTTAGAGGGTTGATCATCCTATGGTGCGGGCCATACTGTACTTTTAATAAAGTGAAGAGTGCCCTCATCAAAATACAGTAGTGCTGATAACATTTCCCATAAAAAAACAGATTGTTTATTCTTGGGATCAGGTTCCCATGGAATCTAGAGGAGCTGCTCGTTGTGATGCTTTGGGCGTTGGTAGCTTTAGAGGAAAAACTTAAACACGTTTTTCTTATTTTATTTTATTTCTGTTTGGGTTTGGAGGTAAGCCGGATTGTCCCCCTCTTGTAAATTTTGTTCTCATCAATAAAATTTAAGGTGCCGGTCCAAGTTTCTAAATAAATTTAGAGTTTAAAAAAATATGGTTATAATTAGTAATATATTGGGAATTTTAGTATGTTAAGTCAATATACTGTTTTATTTGCGTATAAAAAATTTACTATTAAAATAGATAAAAATCAAAACATATGGTGATTGTAATTATGTTGTAGTAGTATTTAGAAAATAAAATAGATAAAAGAAATCTAGAAGTGTCGCAGTGAATTCTAAAGTATTGGAATCCAACAAGGATACATCCCTCATTAAGAATAATCCATATAACATAGATTCAAATCAATCAGGTTTTAGCCTTTCAACAGATAAGACATTAACCACGACTGTTATTACATTTGTAAGTACCAACTTCATATGTTTTCTCAACCAACAAGCTTAATACTTGACAGTCCAAAAGGATTGGCGTTTCTTTTTTCTTTCTCGAAAAAAAAGAAGTGGTGTTGTGCATTGATGTAATGCATTGATTCGGATACTTGTCCAGCAATTGATGAATCAGCAGAAAACTACGTAAATGGAATTCAAAGGTTATTTGCACACTTATATCAGTGTTTCAAAACTCCGACTCGGATGCTGGTAAAATTAAAAGGAGTCCACTCGGGCTAGTCAATGATTGACAGCCAAGGTAAAGGAGAATCGACTCGGGCTAGTTGACACTTGATTCAAGTAGTTTTAAACAGTGACTTGTATTGCAAACATGCCAGACATTACAAGAATGCATTGTAGATTTCCTTCAAATTTTAATGCAATTCTATGCTTTAGTTACCAATAGCCGTCTAACAACTCTCATGTAATATGTTCAGGCAACACAGCTTAAAAGGTCAAAACTGAAAAAGATAAAAGAGATATTATTCCATATGACTCAACTTGAACAACAGCCCTTTTTTTTTTTTACTGAATCGTACTAGGTTAGCAAAAATTCAAGTCCATTTTATAAATCAATCCAGGGAACAAGCACATGGAATTGCGCTCAAGCCTTTGTGGCATGGGAAAGTACAAGAAATAGAATTGGCTATCAATCCAATGCACGGACATAAGATCACTTAGGCTCTGTTTGGATGCCTATTGCAAGAAGACTCCAAGTAATCCTCAAGCTAAAAAAAAGCTCTTATGATACTTTATGTTGCTTGGTTGCCAATGTAGCATCAAAATCCCTGTTAACTTACCAACTTCTCCAAAAGCTTAAGCTGTTGGAGAAGGTGTTATTTATCTTTTATACTTTAACACTCCTCCGCACGTGTGGCCCACTTGGCAAACACGTGGCACATGTGGTCCCACTTTGGGCCGACCATCGCATGTGAATTTTTACTATCTGGGAGGTTTGAACTCGAGACCTTTGGCTCTGATACCATGTTAACTTACCAACTTCTCCAAAAGCTTAAGCTGTTGGAGAAGGGCAGTATTTAATCTTTTATACTTTAACACTCCCCCTCACATGTGGCCCACTTGGCAAACACGTGGCCCATGTGGTCCCACTTTAGGCCGACCATTGCATGTGGATTTTTACTATCCGGGAGGTTTGAACTCGAGACCTTTGGCTCTGATACCATAGGAGCGATGGTCAGTAATCAAAAGAGTATCTTGTTTCTTCTTGCCATTATACTCGCGGACGTTTGTTGACGTCTCCGGAGTCGGCTATCACAATGCCCTTCGTACGCTTCTTAGAGGGAGGTCCGTCGGAGGGAGGTCCTTTGTTGCGATTGTCTTTGACCTTGACCTCTCCGCAGTCTATGATTTGAACCGATTTGGTAGGCTTTCCGTTATCAAATGCGACATCGTTGATTTTTTTTTTTAAATGGTAAATGATTTAATTAATAAGGGAACCGAGGAGGTCCACAATATATACTCGACGTCGTTGATTTTCATCACAACATCCATTCCTTCGATGACTATCCCAAATACGGCATCCTTTCCTTCAAGCCACACCGGCTTAAGCATACCCGTGAAAATAAATAAATGAGATCCATTCGAATTAGGCCCGAAGTTCACCATAGAGAGGGTTCCAGGGCCAGTATGTTTTTTGAGAAAATTTTCAACAGTGAAAGTGTCGTCGTAGGTAGACACACCTCCAGTGCCATTTCCGGTGGTGATATCACCGCCCTGGCAGACGAAATCTGCAAGGATTCGGTGGAAACACGAACCCTTGTAATGTAGAGCCGTACTGCGGTCACTGTTGCCCTCATTTCCTGTGCAAAGAGCTCAGAAATTCTAAGCTGTGCGAGGCGTGTTGTAGGCATCCAGCTCCATCACAATCCGTCCCAAGAGTTCGCCACCGATGGAGAGGTTGAGCATTTAGTTAGAGACGGCGATCGCTGGTTCGGTTCGCCATAGGAGAGGGCCGCATAATTGCAAACCCCTCCTGCCCAGCAAACGAACTTCACTCAAGACTAATGCGTATAGACCTGACTACGTTTAGGGGGGGACCTTACGTGATAGGGGGCCCTCTCAGCCCGTATTAGTATAGTAAAAAGTCGATTTCCAATAGCTCTAAAGCCTAAAGTTTTCTTCGAGATCTTCACCGATGGCGAACTCTCGGGACGGATTGTGATGGAGTTGGATGCCAACAACACACCACGCACGGTCGAGAATGTCCGAGCCCTCTGCACAGGAGAGAGGGCAACAACGACCGCGGCACGCCCCTACATTGCAAGGGTTCGTGTTTCCACCGAATCCTTGCGGATTTCGTCTGGCAAGGCGGCAATATCACCGCCGGAAACGGCACCAGAGGTGTGTCTATCTACGATGACACTTTCACTGATGAAAATTCCCTCAAACAATACATCGGCCCCGGAACCCTCTCTATGGTGAACTTCGGACCTGATTCGAACGGATCGCAGTTCTTTATTTACACGGGTATGCTTAAGCCCGTGTGGGTTGAAGGAAAGCACGTCGTCTTTGGGAAAGTCATCGAAGGAATGGATGGTGTGATGAAAATCAACGATGTCGCATCAGATAATGGAAAGCCTACCAAGCCAGTTCAAATCATAGACTGTGGAGAGGTCAAGGTCAAAGACAATCGCAACAAAGGATCTCCCTCCGAGAAACGTATGAAGGGCATTGCGATAGTCAACTCCGGAGACGTTAACAAACGTCCGCGAGAATAATAGCAAGAAGAAACAAGATACTTCTTAGATTACCGGCCATCGGCCATATGGTATCAGAGCCAAAGATTTCGATCCTGGGACCTGTGGGTTATGGGCCCACCATGCTTCCGCTGCGCCAAACAAGAAATGACAGTAATAATTGCATGTCTGTGATGTGGCATCACTAGGATTTCCATATGAAATAACTGGAAAAAAAAAAATTATTCCTTAGGTAACTCCCTCTCTCCCTCTCTCTCTCTCTCTCTCTCTCTCTCTCTCTCTCTCTCTCTCTCTCTCTCTCTCTCTCTCTCTCTCTCTCTCTCTCTCTCTCTCTCTCTGTTAACTTGCATCCAGATTCCAAACAAAATAAAGCACTTGGCTTTACAAGGATTTACCAAGGTTTAATTGCATCCAAAATCCTGCCCCCCTCCATGGACTTTTTTTTTTTGGAAATGGCAAGATGAATTCATTAAAAAGGAAGGGGACCAAGGTGGGCCCCCTCCATGGACTTTATGAGCCCAAAGAATGCTTAAGCATCCAAATAGAGCTTTAAATTCATGAAAGACATTAAAAATAACACTGGTATCAAGTACAACCATATACCATTAATAAGTTCCCTGCTGTATACCAACTTTCCTGCAACCTTTACAAGAACTTTCTTACCCATACCAACACAGGAGACTTGAAGAATCCAACGGGTAGTATAGTAACTAAAGACACCAATACCCTGTGCAACCGTATGTCCCACCCTAAAAAATTGGGTGGGATACCCTATGTCATAAAAAAAAAAGCCTTGGATAAAAGGTGTCCCATGGCACATTGGCAGCGTTACCACAGAACATCTGACACATCAACAAATCTACAGTTCTGTAATTATATAGAAAGATTGTTAACCTTACCATATAAAATTGGTTAATATGTGAAAAATATTTATGATGTATCATCCGGGCTTAGATTTTAATGAAGCTCTCCTCACTGGTTTATGAATTTTAAAGGAGCACTTAGGGATTGTGGGAAAGGTCAGCCCGTTGGGAGGAAGTTTGTAGGCCAGAGATTTTGGTTGTTGGAAAGGTTCATTCCACAATGTTAATTTGGGTCCCTGTTTGAGAGAGTTGAGAGGAGACTCAAATCCTTGCATATTGGGCAGTCATCCAGAAGTTTGTGGGACCCTGTTATTGAGAGAGTTGAGATGAGACTCGCATACTGGAAGAAGAGTTTTCTGCCTCTTTGGGGGGCGGATCATTCTTTTTTTGAATGGCAATTTTATTAAAAAGATAATGGTCAGGGTAAAACAAAAGCATCTGTCTAGAAAGCTACCACACCTCATACAGCAGGAGGAAAACACAGGAGAATAGAAGAAGATAGCATCTACTTAAGGAGAAAGGAAACAATACCAACAGTTGTCTATCAATGCTGAACAGAGCAAGTATGTTCGCGCCACTATTAGCTGACCTCCGCATGTAGTGAAGGCGCACCCTATGGCCATCAATTCGATCCAACATTTCTTTTATGACATCAACAAATCTACAAGGATAAGCGGTTTTGTTGCTCCTCCACTTTATATCGTTAAGTGAATCACCTTCCACTATAATAACAATGAAGGCACTAAAATCAATTAGCCGAGCCCCATGAAGGATCACCTGAACCTCTGCTTTGTTGGAATCGTTGTATACTCGGACCTGGAAAAGACCCACCTGGTGGTTCTTTAGCATCCTAAGAAACCCGCAGACTCCCATTGAGCTCGGAATACCTAAACAAGATCCATCAAAATTAGGTTTGTGGATACCGGGTCAAGG
Source organism: Tasmannia lanceolata (assembly GCF_043159265.1). Classification (NCBI taxonomy): domain Eukaryota; kingdom Viridiplantae; phylum Streptophyta; class Magnoliopsida; order Canellales; family Winteraceae; genus Tasmannia; species Tasmannia lanceolata. The sequence continues at coordinate 55,920,712 of NW_027518714.1, forward strand.
GGGAGACCAGTGGAGCAGGGGGGTAGTGTGGGACTCGTGACTACAGCAAATCTCTCGCCAAAAATGACAAAATATGTAATAAGTTAATCCTCTGGAGCACGGGACAACCCTATCTCACAAGATGGTCAAGACATGCGCTTTAAGGACAGTAGAGAGAGCCCTTTTCAACTTATTGTTGAAAATGTGGTTGTTTCTTTCTTTCCAAATCGCATTAGCCAGAAACACTAATCCCAAAAGAGTTCGATCCCTCATAGGCCACGGGTCAAAGAACCACCCCTCAAAGAGATTGTCAGTATTAGCAATGAAGACCAAAGAAATGACAAAGAGCAAAAGGGTCCAACTCCGAATCCCTCTCGAAAACTGGCGATGGATGAAAATATGATCGATGCACTCTCCAGCTTCAATTCATAAGTCGCAATGGTTGACAATCCCGACTTTCCTGCTCCGGAGGTGGTCAACGGCCAGGATGTTGTTAAGGATCGGGATCCAACCGAAGGTGCACACTCTAGGTGGGCCGGGGATTCTCCATACTGTGTAAACTGACAAGGTAGGCAGAGCCAACAAAAGGTTGTGGTAAAAAGATTATGCAGTGAACACTCCTTTAAAATTCCATCTTCATATCCTTTTGTCCTCCCCTACATGTCTTACGAATGTCCTTTCCAAAGGAGCAATAAGCTCAGCTATTCTATCGATTTACCAGTCAAAGAATATAGGACAAAAGCAAAGGTTACATGAATTCTTTCAATCAGATGATAACGGTCATGGGACAATTGAATAGTGAAAATTAGTATATAGGGAGGTCCAATTACAAATTCCCATGTTATCGGCTACATAAGGTAACATAGAATGCATTTTAGCTGTTTTATGAGGAAATGATTTTCAAGAGAAGGACAAAGGTATACCATGAATGTTTAACAACTATAGCATGAAATGGAAAATAATATAAAAACATATAACCTAAGTTATCCACACTATTTTCCTAAATTTTTGTTATGTAAAAAATTTTTAGATGCGGCACAAATCCTTTCCTCTCGAGCCTCCATGTTTCTTCTTCAATACACAAAGCCTCGTTTCACCTTCAAATCAGTTTCTGTTTCCATTTCTGTTTCCTTTTTCGGTTTTTCTTTCCCTTTGTTTCTATTGAGGTCTAAAGAACTCACAAGAAGGGATCTCAAATCCTCCTCACCGAAATGCGGAAGAAGGATCCCTTTTGTCCGGGATCATATCTAAATTATCGATAGGAAAAAATAGTGCAAACCTATCATTTGTGTGATTTGCAATAATCTCTATTTCCTTTTTTGGATTTTCCTTCCCTTTCTTCCTATTGAGGTCTCAAGAAATCACAGAAAGAGATCTCAAACCCCGGCGACCAAGATGGTCAGAAGGCCCAAAACAAGAAAGACAGCAATAAACCAAGGATACAAACATCTCGAGGAGGGAAACAGTCAAAGAATTCTAGCCGTTCTCTTGAGACACTGTCTCTGGCAAGTCTATCTGCATCTGAGTTTTCGCATCTTCTAACATGCTTAAAGGAGATACGCGATCCTACAATCCGATCCTGAATCTCGTCAATCCAATAAGCAAATCTCCAATGGTGAGAGGAAGACCTATGGAGCCATCTAGTAACATTGAGAGAATCACCCTAAACTATTAAACAGTCACAGAGACTGGGCTCAATGAGCCGAAGCCCTAGGAGCATCGCTCTAATCTCCGCCTCATTTGAATCTGCCGTCCCCAACGGTCCCAAATAGGCTAGTATCGGCTCCCCCTGATCGTCTCTCAGTAAGCCTCGCACTACAGGTGTACCCGGGTTGCCCATACTAAAAAAAAATTATTAGAATTATTCTTTAGATACTTAACAAGTGAAGAAATATTTTTAACGAAAACCCAACTTGTTTTTACCCAATCTCAAACAGAACCATTTTTTATGCAATGGTAAAATGCCGATACTATTTTTTTACTAATATGACTGTGGCATAAGCAATTAAGAGACAGAAATGTCTAACCTTAAAATGAGGTTATGGGATGAATGTAGACAGATAGTTATATATTATTGCTAAGAAACATATCTTGCGGCATTCAACCATTGGCCAGATCAAACAAATCCATAGAAATTAAGGTAGAAATATACTCAATCTTACAAGTTACAACCCACATTTTCAGCAATAGAAAACCAGATCTCAAACCCTAAACTAGCTTCAATTTCATCAAAAAAACACAAAAGAAGCATTTGGTCATCAAAACTCGAAGATCAAAGTGAAAATAACAAGCATTTGGCCACATAAAATAACAATAAAATACTCCGAAACCAAAAATCAGATCCCTGGAACTAGATTAGCTAAAAATCCTTCAGAAATTCAAGAAATCAAGCAAACGAAGAAGCAGGAACGAAATTCTCACCTGACTACTCCAATTCACTTGCTTTAAGGAGGATCCAAACTTATCGAAGTTGCAGAGACTGTTGCCATCGAACTCGAACTGAGAAAGCAAAGGAAATATTAAAAGTGAGAGAGACAGAGATTCAAGAATCAAGATCGGGGTTATAAGATATGAAAATGGATGGATTTCACAAAAAGGCCTGTAAAGTGCTATTTATAGGGTTCTCTGTTTCCATCTCTCACCTTTCACTCCCTTATCTTTCCTCCACACGAGTTATTGAAGAGGAGTTTTTATATCTAGGTTTTCTAAAAAAAACCTAAAGAGATCTTTCCTATTTCGGTTTCCCAACCTAAAAGGAAACAACGCAACTTTCCTAACAGAACCAGATAACAAAACCCTAAATATCAAAATCCTTCAGAAATGAAAGAAATTCTTACCTGAGATCCGAAATGGATCGAAGTTGCAGTGACGGTTGCCATAGAAATCCAAAGGAGAAAGCCAAGGAAATATGAAAAGTGAGAGAGACAGAGATCGATGAAAATGGATGGATTTAACAGCCCCGTATATCTTAAATCGACCCCCTCTAACCCAGAGCATAGAAAAGATTAGGGGGGTGGCCAGAACCGAACCGGAACCGAACTGTAAAAAAATATTTTTGGTCCGGTTCGGTTCCACTGATGAAGAACCGAACTTATTCGGTTCGGTTCCGGGTCTAATGTTCTCGGTTCGGTTCAGGAACCGAAGAACCGAACTTTGAATATATATATATAATATTTTTATATTTCTATTATACATATACTTAATAATATAAATTACTTATAGTATTAATAAGTAATAGTTAATACTATTCTTATAATAAGAAAGTAACTTATATTATAACTTTAATTAAAAGTTTTTATAAATTATAATTAATAATTAATAATTAATAATTAGCCATTAGAACCGAAGAACCGGACCGGACCGAACCGATTATGTTCGGTCCGGTTCGGTTCGGTCCTACTGTGTACTACGGTTCGGTTCGATTCTTACGGTTCATGGAACCGAGAACCGAGAACCGAAAAAAAAGGAACCGAGAACCGAACCGGTTGGCCACCCCTAGAAAAGATACATAGGGGGTCGAGTTAAGATATTTGGAGGTCGATTTATCAATGCCGTTAGTATTTTGTAATTTACAAAAGGTCAAAGTGATTCTGCTCGATCCAGATAGTTATGAACTCGGTTGGCAAAAAACAAGTGGGGCACATATTGTTTGGATTATGCAAACCTTTCATTTGATGGGCCTTGATATATAGGATGTGCCCGAAAAATCAGCTCCATTGGATCATCTCAACCCTTTGATTTGGGATGGTTAAAATGAACGGTGCCTATCGAATATATGTCAAGGCCTATCAAACATCCTAGATATGTCGGGGCCTATCAAATGAATGTTTTCAATCATCCAAACAATGTGGGCCCATTGTTTTCTAGCCAACTGAGCAGATACGGGCCATCCGGCCGAGCAAAATCACTTTTACCTTTACAAGATATGGTTGGGGTAAAGTTAGAAAGTTGGGCAAAAAAATTTTTAATACATTTCAAACGTTTTCCTAAAAACAACAGAGTTCTTTTTACTGTAAAAGTTTTAAACGGCAAACCATTAAAATGAGTTTTAAATGGTTTTTTTGATAGAAAAAAATGTTGTTTTAGCTAATTATGATCAAGGATACAGTATCATGCGCACGAATGTTAAAAAAAAATAGTACTGGTTAGGGTTAACTAAGTATACGTTCCGGGCATGTTTGGACATGGGTGGATTCTGGGGAAAACTATTAAAAACCACCTAGATAAAAACGTATCTACAAGAATCTCCTCAAAAATTTCTTAATTACCAATAGCACCTCGATGCCTTTTAATTTTTTTTTCTTTTATCCATTTTACCCCTAGCTCTAGATACTTAGAAATCCCTAAAATCTCTCATTTGACAACCTAAAAATCTCGCTTACGAAGGCACCATCTCTTGCAAGATTTTATATGTTGTAAGCCCGTATAGTCCATTATTTTTCAAAAGGTATTGTACGTGTCACATTGTGGGATGATGCGAACCGTCCATTTGATGGGCCCACTGTAGTATGATCCAACCATCCATTTGATGGGCAACGATGTAAATAGGATGTGGCATAAAAATCATTTCCATAAGATAATCCCAACCCTCTGATCTATTGAGGAACTGCATATTATGGAAACTGCTATAGATCTGACGGTTGGGATCATCCTATTGAAGTGATTTTTGGGCCACAATTTAAGTTGTGGCTCATCAAATGGATGGTTTGGATCATACAACGGTGTGCCCATCAAATGGACGGTTAGATCATACTATCGTGTGCCAATCAAATGGACGGTTTGGATCATCCAACGGTAGTGGTACGTATTGTTTTTTTTTTTTTTTTTGAATAGTAATGGTCTGTTCGAAGGATTTAATTTTGCTTTAGCGATGGAGAGATTTTAGGGATTTCTAAGGGTAATATAATGAAGGGTATGACGGGTAAAAGAAAAAATAAAAAGCTATTTTAGGCTCAAAATTGTATCACTTGTAATTATGAAAATTTTGAGGGGATTCTGGTAGACATGTTTTAATCTAGGGGGTTGTTAGTAGTTTTCCCTATATTCTTTCTTAGAACAAAATTTTCCTAAGGCCTTGTTTGTATTGTAGGAATTTTCTAGAAAAGTTTAGAGAGAAAAAGTATTTCTAAAATTTCTTACTTGTCTTACGGGAAAAGGGATAATTTGAACCAATGCTATCCAAAGACATTCAATTCATGATAAAATCCCTCTAAATTAACAACAAAGATGCTGAACCCATGAGACTTGAGGGTGCCCATGCAAAAATGGGATGAAAGGGCGCCCTGGTTGGTTGCACATCACCAAAGTGCATTTATAATCTATAAAAGTGAATCAACATTAATTGCACTTCTCCCTTCTTAAATGGAGTCTAGTCTGCTCTCCAATTAAAAACGGAGGTTTGGGTATCAGGAGAGTTCAACTCTTTAATCAGGCCCTTATGGGCAAGTGGTTGTGGAGATACGGAGAAGAACACTCCTCTTTGTGGGTTCGGGTCATTGACAGTAAGTATGGTTCATCTCCTGGGAATTGGGACTCCGTTGATACTTTCAAAATCAAAGGAATCACAGTATGGAGGGACATATTGCGTTTGAAGTTCTTTTTTGCCCCTGGAGTTCGCTTCAGAGTCTATAGGGGGGATCGAATTCGGTTTTGGCAGGACCCTTGGTGTTCGTCCCATTCTCTTCAAGTTTTGTTTCCTGACTTATATATTGTATCTTCTCAGAAAGAAGCTTGGGTATCGGAATGTTTCGAACGGGTCCAAGGGCAAGTGGAGTGGATTCCCAAGTTCCGTCGAGCCTTTTTTGTTCGGGAGTTAAGCGATTACAGCGCCCTCATCTCCTTATTGGACTCTTGCTTCATCAAGTCTTCGGGCTTAGATCGTCGTATTTGGATTTGGAATCCGTCGGGGATTTTCTCTGTTAAATCTTTTTATCTCCATCTGATCCCCACTCTAGTGGAGCATGCGTCCTCCGCGGTTTGGCGCCTCGCATGCCCTCCAAGAGTTGCTTTCTTTGGGTGGTCGGTTAGCTGGGGACGAATTCAGACGATAGATTTCTTACGGAAGAGAGGAATGTGGCTGGTGGATCACTGCCCACTATGTCTATCCGCCGGGGAATCCATCGACCACTTATTTATACATTGCCAGGTTGCTTCATATATTTGGGGTCATCTCTTTTCTAGATTTGGAGTCAGTTGGGTTGCTTCCAATTCTATGGCCGAATTTATTACGAGTTGGGACTGGGCTCCGTGGAAGAGGAAAGGTCGAATTTTGTGGAAGATGTGTCTCTTAGCCTCCTGGTGGTTCTTGTGGAAAGAGCGGAATGCGCGGGTCTTTGAAGGGAAGGTCAGGTCCCCATATTGGATTTATATACAGGTGGTAGCAGCGGTCATCTCCTGGGCCCGTTCCCTTCCTCTTTTTCGGTTTGTTTCTGCGTATGCCCTTTGGGAAGGGTGGTCAACCATATGCATGGAATCGGTTACCAAAGTGAAATCTCGACCCTCCTGGTCCCCCCCGCCACCGGGGTCTCTGAAGCTCAATTTTGACGGTTCCTCTATCGGTAACCCAGGAGCGGCTGGAGTGGGGGGGTTATGTCGGAACCATAAAGGGGAAGTCATTTGGGCCTATTCGGGGCCTCTTGGATTTGCCGACTCGTCTGAGGCGGAGGTTCGAGCCGTTCACAGTGGGATTCTTTCCATGCCTCGCTTGGAGTGTGACAGTCTGATAGTCGAAGGCGATTCCGTAAATGTTATTCGCTGGCTTTCGGGAGACGCTTCTCCCCCTTGGAGATTTGTGCATTTCTTTGAGGAGATAGAGGATAGAGGAAAGGGCTACTCCATGGTCTTTCAGCATGTCCGGAGATCGGCCAATGTGGCAGCCGACTCTCTGGCTAAGAGTGGTGTTTCCCGGGCCGAATTGGAGTGTTTTGACTATCTCCCCCCTTGAGTCATTGTCTTGCTATTTTATTTGCTCATTGTTCCGACAGGATCATCTCGGTTCTGCTTATTCATATATATAAATATATATTCTGTTGCTTTCTTCAAAAAAAAACATTAATTGCACTTTGTTGCATAAAACCAATAAGGTGATTCTGTTCAAGAACAAAAAAATGATTTTTAAGTGAGTTGCCAAATATGATTATGTTTTTTTGAATCTGAATCAATAACAGAATCAAGAAACAAAATCAAAATTAGGAAACATAAATAGAATCGTTGCCAAACACACCCTAAATTTCTCATTTATCGAGTAAGAGAATTTGTTTCTCATGGCCTTCTTCCTTCCTGCTCCCACAGGAAAGCAAAACAGAAAACACCACCATCGGATCTTCCTCCTCGAAGCCTATAAGCGGAAATCGAAGACAAATGTCCCTAGCATTTTGTTACAAATATTTCTAATACATAAGGTAATTTATTGTAGCTGGAAGATTTTTCTCTTAAATTTGCCATTTTCACAACTAATTTCAACGAAAAGTTGACAAAACTCAGCATTCAAACTCAAAATCCGATAAAATACTGTTGGGATTTTCATTTCTGTCCATTAATTTCCTTTTTTGTTTTTTTATATATACACAAAGTTGATTTTGAGTAATTTTTCGCCCATTTTTCCATAAACTATTAGAGATGTAGTCTGATTTCAATTGAAATCGTCAACAATGTCGTTGGATATGAGTTCTTCGATCCGAAATGTGGAAGCTGAAGACCCCGAAAGGAGAGAATTCGTGGTTTCAGACTTTGAATAATCACACCAAAAAGTATTTGTTGGAGTTCAATCCCAAGCTCGAAACACCAGATGAGCGGATGAAGATCGAAAAGGTTCGAAAAAGGCTTCCGTCGCTTTGAGAAGAAGCACAATTCGATCTTCTCATGCAATCTGCAAGTATGTAAAATATAAATTTTTACTTATACTATCTTTTGTTCATATTATATATTACATTTTGCATTTGGTAAGGAGAATTTTTGACAGGTTACGATTCTTACCTGCTTCGAAAAAACCATATGCAAGGGCACTCATATTGATCCTTCCCAACAAGTATTTATTGCTCCCTTAAATTTAGATTTGTGTGCTCCATTTTCATATTGGGATATGGTTTCTGAGCTCGAGCTCACTGTGAGCTAGAGTTAGAATACACATCTCCCATTGTTGTTTGAGTCATGGGTTATGGTTAGGGTTATGATATGTGGAAGTTTACAAAGGATGGTTATAAATTAGGATCGTATAGATCGGATGGTTATGATTATGGTATGAAGCCGGTTTGTTAGGAATACCTTATCTATGCGAGGTAGTATAAAATTAATGGGTTAGATGAGTCAAACTACTATGGGAGACGGTGTATTGTAAGCTTTAGCTAACCGCGAGCTTGAGCTAAAAAACCACGCCCCCATTTCATGGTGTCATGTGAATTTATAAATGAACTTTGCTGTGATGGACCCATGGGGCACCTGTGTATGCCAAAGGTACTGCACTTGATATTTGATCCAACAGCAGCCTCTTAAAAAGTGGGCTGGAGTTGGATCAAATATCAAGGGCGCAGAGTCGTAGAGTTCAGGTTCAGTTCAGGCAGTGTAGGATTCCTCTTGTAAAAATGGGGGTGAGAATTTTTTGCGTTTACACTTGCAGGTGTCTTCTTCATGAGATGGCAAAAATGAAGAGGCATTTTCGTTCCTATTCATCGTACAAACAACGCGAAGGAAGATCGAAACAGAACAGAATCACGATTTCTACGAGTCGGACATGGAGTAAACGGGGTAAAACCCTTTATTTTCTCATCTCCGAAACCCCTGTTTTTTCTCAACCCAAACCCTTAAACCCATCAAGAAAATCAACAAACCCTCTTTTCTTCCTTTTCTAATTTCTCCCAATGCCAACATTTCTCTTCTCCTCTTTCCAAATGGCCTTCTCTGAAAACTATCACCAATCGCTCAGTCCCAATTTTCTCTACTCCACCTCCACCAAAACCATAGATCTCGAAAATCTCCTTAACAGAAACCCTAATTTCTCCTCCTTTTCTAGATCTCCTTCTTCTTTCTCCTCTAATGGAGTTTCAAAGGCTTTCTTCATCCCTGCCCCGAGCCAGCGTGGGAGGATCGCGCTGTACTCTCCAGTTTATTGCGTTGGAGGGATTTTGAGCTGTGGTCTCACTTACATGGCTGTCACTCCTCTTGATCTCGTCAAATGCAACATGCAGGTTCTTTATTTCAATTTCTAGGGTTTCTGTTTCGGATTAGGACTTCTAATAACTGCTCAACATTTTGATTTGTTTGTTTCTGCGTTTTCTGCTTGAATTTGATGATTAATGTTGGAATCAGGTTTGTTTCTCGCATTTTGTGGTCATATGACCGTTGATTAGGGTTTCATTTGTTGCTGATATGTTTATTTTCTACGTGGTGGTTTGAGATTTGTAGAAGTTCGAAATCTTCAGTTTTTTTTTTCTTGTTTTGCAATTTCTTTTCTTGTTTGCTTGTTGTTTTTAAGCTTGTTTTTATTCTTTTGTTGATTAGCGTGTAGTCTGTAGATCTGAAATATATGATTAGGCTGTTGATCTTGAAGAAATTTTGATGATAGCTAGCTTTATTCACTTGGGAGATTTTCACGATTTTTTTTATTGTTCTGTAGTCTCTATATCTGAATTAATTACTTTTAACAGTTCCTGAGATCACTAATTTGATTTTTGGTCTGACTTTTTTGCTTGTCTATATGATTGGTAAAACGGATTCTTTGTATCTGTCATATTCAATTTCAAGTTTTTGAGCTTAATGATTTTTTTTTAAACTCACGGATGGAGATTTTATATGCTGGATGCGCATGTAGATTGGTATTGGCCGTACCACCCTTGATATTTCATCAAATGGCAGCACACTTTTTAAGGTGCTGCTGTTGGATCAAATATCAAGGGTGGTACTTTTGTTGTACCACCAATGCCAATTTACAGTCGCATTCACCATATAATCTCTCTGACGGATGATACAACAGGTTATTAGTGTTCGTCTTCTTCAGTTTAAGATCTTGATTTTTGTCCTTTTTTTTTCTCCTGTGATAGGTTGATTTTAGATCTTTATTTTTTGTTCCTTCTCTTGCAACTCCTCTTAGCTTCAAAGTCTGATCTGATCTTCTTAGCTTGATCCGTTGTTGGTGTTTTTATATGTTTCGAAACAAGCTTCCTGGTCTTCATCTGATTTTGATCTGTTTGTTTTTTCTTTGAGAATCTAATTGATCTCCTTTATCCTTCTATATTGTACAGATTGATCCTGAGAAGTACAAGAGCATCTCCTCTGGTTTTCGGGTGCTGCTTAAGGAACAGGGAGTCAGAGGTTTCTTCAGGGGTTGGGCGTCGACTCTGATTGGTTACAGTGCTTGAGGCGCCTGCAAATTTGGACTCTATGAGTTCTTCAAGAAATACTACTCCGATCTTGCTGGGCCTGAGTTTGCTACCAAATACAAGACTTTGATCTACCTTGCAGGGTCTGCATCTGCTGAGTTAATTGCTGATGTTGCCCTTTGCCCATTTGAAGGAGTGAAGGTCCGCGTCCAAACTCAAACTGGATTCGCCAGAGGATTGTCTGATGGGTTACCTAAGATTGTTAGATCTGAAGGTGTACTAGGGTATATGCAGCCTCTTCTTAATAAACCTATGTTTTTGTGGACTGATATATTATTTGGATTTGTGTACTATTAATTGTTATTTTCTCAAGTCAGGTAACTTTTACAGGTTATATAAGGGGCTTGTTCTTCTTTGGGGGCGTCAGATTCCATGTAAGCAGCAACCTTTCATTTTCTTGTTTTATGTTTTTTTGAATGGAATTTTCATAAGAGAGTTTTATGTTATAATATTCTCTTGTTGCTTTTATATATCTGTTTTGTGGGAAGTACTTCATCTGTTAGTATGCCATTTAAGGGACATCACTATTTCCTTTTCTAAAAATCATGGAAGTTAGATTTCGGTAGATCTATTTAATGTTTTATTGCTTTGAATTGGAACCTAAATTATGAATTTCGTTTCGTTTGGTGTTTCATTTTGATATTACTCTTGTTGCTTTTATATATCGGTTTTGTGGGAAGTACTTCATCTGTTAGTATGCCATTTAAGGGAGATCACTATTTCTTTTTCTAAAAACCATGGAAGTTAGATTATGGTAGATCTATTTAATGTTTTATTGCTTTGAATTGGAACCTAACTTATGAATTCCGTTTCGTTCGGTGTTTTATTTTGGTCAGTGCTACGAAATGTACTAATGTTTATACATTTCGGTCTTATGTTTTGGAAAAGACGTTATGATTGTATGAATTTTTTCAAATAGTTAAAAAAATTGGACAAATAAAAAATTATTAGAAAAAACCATTCAAAAAAAAAAATATTAGAAAATATAAGAAACCATTATGTCAACCAAATTTAACAAGAAGACACTATTTATTACTTAAGCGAAGGCTCACGGGAAGGCTTTAGGCGGAGGCGGGAAGTAGGAAGCTTGAAGGGAAGCGTAAATTGAACCGATGGGATAGCATAAAGGGAAGCGTGAAATAATTGAAAAAATGACAATTTAAAAACTAGTAAATTCCAATTTCCAACTAACATAAGCAATTTGAATACAACCGTCGTAAATTACATGCCAATCCAAGAACACAGTTACACCATGTTTGATAGCCACGTAGCTTTCCCATAAAATATTAGTTTATCCAGTTGTGAGAGGTGCAACCCGGGGTTGGGGGAGGGGGGTATATGAATTGGGTTTTTAAAGAAATTTCTTGCTGTTTTAGATGTTTGATTATAAAAAACAAACAAACCACAAATTAAAGCACTCAAGAACAAGGTTAGAATGATAGCATAAAGAAGATAAATTGGGGGTATATGAATTGGGTTTTTAAAGAAATTTCTTGCTGTTTTAGATATTTGATTATAAAAAACAAACAAACCACAAATTAAAGCACTCAAGAACAAGGTTAGAATGATAGCATAAAGAAGATAAATTGGGGGTATATGAATTGGGTTTTTAAAGAAATTTCTTGCTGTTTTAGATGTTTGATTATAAAAAACAAACAAACCACAAATTAAAGCTCTCAAGAACAAGGTTAGAATGATAGCATAAAGAAGATAAAACACAAATGCACAAGGAGAGAGAGAGAGAGAGAGAGAGAGAGAGAGAGAGAGAGAGAGAGAGAGAGAGTGCACCCGGATTTTATGGTGGTTTGGTCCTTAGATCCACACTAAGACCTACTCCACTCCACCAAGGTCTTTGGTGGCTTCACTAACCGAATCCTCTTAAGGGCAAGGATTAAACCGTTTACAACAAGGATGGCTCCGCTCTTCACAACTCGCATCTCCGAGCACTCACCAAATACAGAGGATGATCAAAGAAAGAAAGAAACAAAATGCCTTCAAGAGGCTACAATGAATGGATGAAAAGATATACAAGTGAGGTTCCTAATTCACTCCTTAATCTTGAATCAAGAGAGGCTCAAATGTGTTTCTAACTCCAAATGTATTCCAATAAGGTTTAGAGAGTGTTAGAATCACTGAAGTGTTTTAGACACCACCCCCCCAACACACACGCGCGCGCACAGATATATATATATATATATATGAGGAAACTGTTGGTGAGCTTAACTTATGGTGAGCTAGCTTGCCCAATCACATGGGTCCCACATTTTGGGGAGTGATCCAAACCATTCATTTGCAAGGCCTTATCATAGATAGGGTGTGTACCAAAAATCAGAGTCTGTCCATTTTTGTCCTCCACAAATGGAGGGGTTAGGATGATCCTATGGAGCTGATTTTTGGTACACCCTCCATCTATGTAAGGGACTTTCAAATGAATGGTTTGGATCATCCTAACAAAGTGGGCCCCCATGTGATTGGGCAAGCTAGCTCACCATAAGTTTGGTGAGCTTAAGCTCACCAACAGTTTCCTCTATATATATATATATATATATATATATATATGAGAAAACTGTTGGTGAGCTTAACCAAACTTATGGTGAGCTAGCTTGCCCAATCACATGGGTCCCACATTTTGGAGAGTGATCCAAACCATTCATTTGCAAGGCCTTATCATAGATAGGAGGTGTACCAAAAATCAGCTCCATAGGATCATCCTAACCCCTCCATTTGTGGAGGAAAAAAATGGGGCAGATTTGTGTCTGTCCATTTTTGTCCTCCACAAATGGAGGGGTTAGGATGATCCTATGGGGCTGATTTTTGGTACACCCCCCATCTATGTAAAGGACTTTCAAATGAATGGTTTGGATCATCCTAACAAAGTGGGCCCCCATGTGATTGGGCAAGCTAGCTCACCAACAGTTTCCTCTATATATATATATATATATATATATATATATATATATATATATGAGGAAATGGTTTGTGAGTAGCTGCTCAGATAAGCAAGCTTATTTGAGCAGAGCTCACAAACCATAGGGGGGCCACATTTTTGGGGGGATCCAAAGCATTCATTTGGAAGGCCCTTCCATGGATTGGGTGTGTACCAAAAATCAGCACTATAGGATCATCCTAACCCTGCCATTTGTGGAGCTGAAAAATGGGCAGAAACATGGACACACAGTGTCTGTCCCCTCCACCTTTGATGGGGTTAGGATGATCCTATAGCGTTGATTTTTGGTACACACCCTATCCATGGAAGGGCCCTCCAAATTATATATATATATATATATATATATATATATATATATATATATAGAGAGAGAGAGAGAGAGAGAGAGAGAGAGAGAGAGAGAGAGAGAGAGAGAGAGAGAGAGAGAAAACGGTTCCTACACATGTGTAGATAAGTTATCTACACACTAGCTTAAAATACAGTGGGGGCCACATTATTTGGGTGATCCAAACCATTCATTTTTAAGGCCCTCACATAGATAGGGTGTCCACAAAAAATCAGATCCATAGTATCATCCTAACCATTCGAATTGTGGAGACAAAAAATGGACTAATTTGTGAAGGTTTAAAGACATCCATTTTACCTCCACAAATCGTAGGGTTGGGATGATCCTATGGATCTGATTTTTTGTAGACACCCTATCTATGTGAGGGCCTTTAAAATGGATGGCTTGGATCACCCAAACAATGTAGGCCCCCACTGTATGGACTTCCTCCAGAGGAAACATCTTGGGAGAACTTACATGACCTGCAATTAGCTTATCCAAATCTGAACCTTGAGGACAAGGTTAGTTTCGAAGGAGTGGGCAATGATAGAACTGCAGCTCAACAGATTATAACAGAAGACTCTGTGATGGATAATCTGGTGGAATCTCAACAAAAAAGGGCAAGTCATGAGCAGGGGAGAAGAACCAAGCGAACCCCTGTTTGGATGAAGGATTTTATTAGTAAATAATTAGTAGATAATTAGGATAAATCAGTATTAGTGGTCTAATATGTTTTGTAATCTGTCTTTTACAAAGAAGGGGGAAAGCAAGTTGTTACTGTCATCTGACAGAAGAGAATCAATCCGTTAGGGAATGATCTTTTATAATCATGTACGAGATCAGGGAAAGGGCAGAAAATAGACAAAATTCCTTTATTCTCTCTTCTTCGTCTTCTTCCTCTTATTCTTCTTCTAGCTCTGAAACTTCCTCACTATTAGCAGTCTCCCTGAGATTTATATCAGAGAAGTGTATCATTTGGTGCTTTAAAATGGATGGCTTGGATCACCCAAACAATGTGGGCCCCCACTGTATTTTAAGCTCGTGTGTAGAGAGTTCTCTACACACGAGCTTAAAATACAGTGGGGGCCCACATTGTTTGGGTGATCCAAGCCATCCATTTTAAAGGCCCTCACATAGATAGGGTGTCTACAAAAAATCAGATCCATAGGATCATCCCAACCCTACGATTTGTGGAGGTAAAATGGATGTCTTTAAACCTTCACAAATTAGTCCAGTTTTTGCCTCCACAGTTCGAATGGTTAGGATGATCCTATGGATCTGATTTTTTGTGGACACCCTATCCAAGTGAGGGCCTTAAAAATGAATGGTTTGGATCACCCAAATAATGTGGCCCCCACTGTATTTTAAGCTAGTGTGTAGATAACTTATCTACACATATGTGTAGGAACCGTTCTCTCATATATATATATATATATATATATATATATATATATATAGAGAGAGAGAGAGAGAGAGAGAGAGAGAGAGAGAGAGAGAGAGAGAGAGAGAGAGATGGATAACTTATCTACTACGTCGACTTAAAATACAGTGAGCCCACATTGTTTGGATGATCCACATCATTCATTTGATCGGAACTCACATAGATAGGGTGTGCCCAAAAAATCAGCACTTTAGGATCATCCTAACCCTTCAAACTGTGGAGGGAAGAAATGGACAGATTTGTGAAGGTTTACGGTGTAGGACCAGGGAAGAGAAAATGGAAGAAAGAGATGAAAGAGTAGGAGAAGAGGAAGAATAGAGGAGAAGAAGTCTTGGGGGAGAAGAAGAAAGGAAATTGGAGGGGAGAATCTTAATCAATCTTTAATTCATCAAAAGCTTAATATCTCTAATACATGAGTCCTATTTATAGGCAACTGAAATAAAATTCTATGGAAAGTAAATAAAAGCCCTAAATCTAAATAACTTGAAAAATAAAATCCTAGAAACTAAATAATATGGAAATAAGAATTCTAGAAACTAAATAACATGAAA
The DNA here is from genome assembly GCF_043159265.1 of Tasmannia lanceolata. Taxonomy (NCBI): domain Eukaryota; kingdom Viridiplantae; phylum Streptophyta; class Magnoliopsida; order Canellales; family Winteraceae; genus Tasmannia; species Tasmannia lanceolata. Next base: position 55,936,328 of record NW_027518714.1, read on the forward strand.
ATAAATCCCTAAAAGTTATAATGGGCAAATACGCCACTTATTGGGCCTAACTATCTGCACCAGTTTATACCCGTCTATTTTAACCTCTACAAATCGAAGGGTTAGGATGATCCTATGGAGCTGATTTTTTGGGGACACCCTATCTATGTGAGGGCCCATCAAATGAATGGTTTACATCAACCAAACAATGTGGGCCCACTGTATTTTATATGTACAAATCCTGGCTCCACCACTATGTAGCCCCATTTTAGATGAGGCGGGGCATATCACTTGAAATGTAGAGTTTTGTAGATTGTGATGGTGTAGCTGGAATGGTGTAGATGCTGTACACATTGCATGGAATGGTGTAGCTGCTGTTGGCATTTGTGGGATGCCTTGCCCTCATCATTGTAATGCCTTTACAGCCATATTAAAAATATTTCTTTTAAAAAAATGTACAAGTTGAAGTTGACACTAAATATTCATCTAATCCACCGCATGTTTTTTTAAGCAAAGTTAGTGCAGATATTCTCTAATTTAATTCTCTTTTACAAACAATTAGCTACTAATCACCATGTTTTTCTCCTCCAATACTTTTGCCTTGCTTTGCTCAAGGATACATGCTAATCTAATAGCGATTGGGTGCTGCTGATACCATGTATGTCATCCCCACACCAAAGGAACAGTGCAGCAAAAAACTACAGCTGGGTGTGAGCTTTGCCGGTGGCTATATTGCTGGTGTCTTCTGTGCTATATTGTATCTCACCCTGCTGACAATCTTGTATGTCTTCTGTGCTATATTGTATCTCACCCTGCTGACAATCTTGTATGTCTTCTGTGCTATTGTATCTCACCCTGCTGACAATCTTGTATCTTTCCTCAACAACTCCGAGGGTGCAACTGTTCGTGATGTGTGAGCCCCCTTTTTTTTTTTTGGCGGGGGATTGGGGGGAGGTGGGGGGAATAATTCATGGCCTGTATTTTTTCCCTTCAACTTCTCATCTATATTTCTTTGAGTGACTGTGTTCTTGATATTTTTTACCCTTTGTATGCAGGCGGTGAAGAAGCGGATTATGGGTTCTTTTCACCCGTGGACTTCCTCCTCATCTATGATGCTTTCAAAGTCTTTGTTGGACTGTAAGTTCTTCATATTTTTAACCAGTCTTTTCTTTCTTTTCTTCATGTTACTCTGATTTTTGTGATGATAGAATTGAATTTCTCTATGAGAAGGAAAAAAGAAGAAAAAAAAAAAAAACTCTGATGTTTCTCTAGGTATCTCTTCTAATGTGTAAATGGTTGATAAACTTGCAATGCCCAGGCCGATTACTGGTGGGACTGTTCCGGTTGCTGTGCCTACTCCTCAGACTGCAAAACTGACAAACTGATCAACTTGGGCTAATCGGTGTATTTACGACCAACACGAATAGGAAATGCTTTTTTTTTTTTTATCGAATTTTGATAATAGGAATTGTTGGCGCCCATTTTGCTCCATACAAAGTGAGATATTATTTTTTTGTTATTTTGTAACATAGTATTTTTCTCCTTTAATTTCCTCAAATATTGGAGGGGTGGTTTTGTATTCATCTTTTTAGACTTAGACAGCTTAATAGCAAATAGAGAAGGGACAAACTAACACGGAGCAGAAGGGAGTAGGATTTGTAAATTTTGATGCTGTTATTAATTATCTTTATCTTCTGGCCTCGTATAAATTTTTTTGACATTAGGTGGAATTTTTACCCAGCATGAATCTCTCCATCTTAAAGGCAGCTTGTCCATTTTTTTAGGTTTTTCTCTAGAATCAGAACCTAACAGAGAGACGGTGGATGGAGGAGAGATTGGTCTCGGTTATGGTAGATTTTTCCTTCCATGAATCAAAGCTGAAAATGGAGATATCATCAATTTCAAGACAAAACATGTTCTTTGTGGGTTCTCATGAAATGGTAGAGAACATAAGAACATCAATATATGGAAACCTTTATATCGTTTTTTCCACAATGCGGACCTCATTATTTCAGTCTCTACCATGGTTTTGTTTCCTTCAGGTGGAAACTTGTTTTTTCTACAATTATTTTGGCACATCACAATTGTACACACTAATAAACGAGGCTCCAGTAACAATACAACAATTAATCGAATAATGCATATAAAATTCAGACAAAAAATTCATAAATTCAGGGAAATTGATAGTATTGTACTAAGATCACATGATCCAACCTTATCTTAAACCCGACTCTAAATTTGTGACTAATCCAAACAACTCATTCAAATTGTAACTATGGAAAACTAAAATATTATCTAATACTATCATCTTCAAGTTGCTTCAGTGGCTTTACATAATGAACATGTTCAAGATTAGCCTCTTTGCCATAAAATTGTATGCCGCTTGGGTCATATGAATGCCGTCCCAACTGATGTACCTGTCGGGATTAGGACACACCGAAACGCCAGGCGCACCGCAACTCCGGTTCACATCGAAATTATAATCCCCTCCACTCCCACAACAAGCTTTCAACAAAGAATCTCCATCGAATCCTAAACGAGAGAAAGAAAGCATTAGTATAGTTCTCTTTGTATATGTCAAATCTTATTAATTGTCTCATTATGGATGGGAGATTTTATGCATAATCACTTTTACCATTATTATTTTCATAATCCAAAATTATTTAAACACAATTATTTATCTCAATATTTTTAGTTAACTAATCAGGAAATTGATGATAAGTGAGGTTAAAGCAGAAATACCTATTGAAGGAGCCTGATCGAGGAGGTCGAGGAAGGCGTTGTAATAATCAGCGTACTTAAAAACAACTCGAGGGTATTCCTGTTTCAGCTCTTGTATGACTTGTTTTAATTGATTGTTGTGTCCATTAGCAAAATTGTTAAAATCTTTTAGGCATCCTTTGCCGTCGTAAGAACCTGGATCATTGGTGCGGAATGCAGTAAGGTAGCTTGGCAGGCATCCAATCGGGAAGTTTCCAGGAATTACTATTTGAACGGCGCCGGCATTGATTATTCTCTGAATTAATCATAACAAACAAGAACAGTAAGTTTAAGTGGGTCATATACTGAAACGATAATAATCTTTATAACAACAAAAATTCACACACTATGCACACGTGTTTTTAGATAAAGAGAACTTACTCTTGCACCCTCTTTTATGGTATTTACTACTTTGGGTATATAGCTTTCCATTTCCTTTGTGGTTTTGCCTTGGAGAAAAGCATAGTTGTAGTCATTCCCTCCAATCTCCCCCATCAAGAAAAGGGCTCTCTCAAACTTCTTTTTACACTCTATAATTAACAGAAAATGAACAATTAAAATTTGATTATAATATAACAAAACTAAACTCCACATAAAGCTCACATTTGTTAGACTTGCCTGTACTTGTACTCTCAGAGCAGAGAGAGTTGAGACGGGTCTTGAACCATTCAAGCTGGACATCAAGGGAGCTGTTGGTAAATGGTGTCTGGATATTGCTTTTCTCTAAGATGGAAGGGTAAAGAGCCGTAGCTCCAGCTACTGCAAAATTTACTCCATGATCGAATGGAGCGTCCTTCTCCAAGTATGGGTTGAGAAGGGGGAGATGGAAGTACATAGCTGTAAAGCATCAAGAGTCCAAAAGAGTATTAGATGATGTAAAATTTATTTATACATGGTAAGATTGATATATATATATAGTATCGAGAGAGGTGATCCATGGAGTCTGGTTCCACTGTGCTTCCTATCTTCTTGGTTTTATCTAAGCAATTTAATTTAGGAATATAGTTTAAATGGCCTAAAATAGAGATTATTGAGTTACGAACATTAAATGGCCTAAATAGAGATTATTCTGTGTGTGCTGCCATTATTTTTCGTTGTTTTGGTTCAATATACCTCTTTTCCAGGCCACAAATAAAACAATGATATGAGCCCACTTACCATGTTCGGATTGCAGAAAAACATATCTCATGGAACAATTTTCATAGGAAAATTTTTGCATCTATATGGCTTATTCAGAGTGATATCATTATGAATTGAAAGTCGCTCTGAATAAAACTCAGAATTGTTGTAGTTCAAGTTACTTTTTTTTCATTGATTTGTGTTATAGAGACCGGTTTTAAGACTGGAGCAAATTATATCTCGCTACATTCCATGGAAACCGCTAGAGTTTGGAAGAAAATTATTTTTTCCAATATCAGTTTTCTTTCTCATATGTAATCAATCAATAGAACAGTAATAAATTTTGGGAATTTTTTTCTTCCAAACTTTACTAGAAAGTTCCTGTAATCCAAACAGTGGATTTTATTGTCCAGTGGGCCTTCCATATGAATCCCAGTTTCCCACTAGTAGATCAGTCGTTAATCTACATGGCTTTCTTTATTTTTGGCTGTTCGGCTCTCTATGTAATATTTGCACCACGAGTGGACTACCCATTATTAGCTACTAGTAAAAAAAAACCCTGCACTATCCATTAGTAGATGCTAGTAAAAAAAACCCTGCACACACACACACACATATAGGATGTGGGAAGTTAAAGAGTAAAAAGGCTTTCTATGTGATATATGCACCACGAATAGACTACCCATTAGTAGATACTAGTAAAAAAAAACCTGCACACACATATAAGATGTGGGAAGTTAAAGAGTAAAAATTGATATGAGAGGTTGAAAGGTGAAGAAACAGCTAGTGTAACCCAAACATCCAATTTATCTAAAACTCAAATAATCAACAAGAAAAAAAAATATATAGAAGAGTAGATTGAATTACCTATAAAATCAAATATAGTGGAGAAGATTGAATTACCTATAAAACAAATACAGTAGAGAAGATTGAATTACCTATAAAATCAATCATGAGTAAGCCGTTGGAGCATCTACCAGTGGGTCGATTGAAGAATGTCTCTCCATATGGAAGTTTAGATATTGCTTCGAAGCCACCACCTACAACACCTTCTCGAAGAAGGTTTCCCGTATCGCTTATAGAATCACCAAAGTTGTAAATAGCATCAATCGAAAAAGGAAATTCAGGAAGAGGAGAGAGTTGAGGAAGAGGAAGAAGAGGAGGGAGTTGAGGAAGAGGAGGAAGGGGTGGGAGTTTAGGAAGAGGAAGAAGAGGAGGGAGTTGAGGAAGAGGAGGAAGGGGTGGGAGTTTAGGAAGAGGAGGAAGTGGAATAGGAAGACGAGGGAGAGGAGGGAATTTAGGAAATGGAGGGAGTTGAGGAAACTGTTGTTGAACTGTAGCCTGAGAAAGTAAAGCAAATACAAAGAGAAGAATCATTGACTTAGCCATTGCTCGTATGTCAGTAACAAGATTTCTCTTAGCCATTGCTCGTGTGTCACTAGCAAGATTTCTCTCAGAACTGAAAATAATTTTTTTTAGTGAAGATGAATTAATGGGTTATTTACGAGTGTATACGAGAGTTTGAATAGGATTAGGCTACGAGATTATAAGTGTGTATGTGAGTTTGAATCGGATTAGGCTATGAGAGTTTAAATGGGATTGGGCTACTATCCCATTAGGCTTATATCTTACGTGGCATCACTTCTTGTAACAACTTAAGTTAGAATTCTCGGCAAAAACGCTTAGGAAGCATGATTTTGGGCAAAAAATCAGCTTCGGTTTCTATTCCAAATCTCTCTATTAAAGGAAAACCCTAGTAAGCTTAGGGAAATGATTCACCCCTTAAACAGATAAGATCCCCCTTTAACGCAGTAAAATCGGCCCAACTAATTCAATTTAATCACGCTAATTGATTTTCCCTACTAATTTGGTTTTGCAAAACTTTAACTTCTCCTTTATTTGAAGAATTTTACGGATGATATTGCCACACCCCATGATTTTTAGAGTTTTTATACGGCGTGTAGGCTTGCATATATGGTTTGGTATTTTCCAAAAAAGTACTGTACGGCACACATAGGATGATCCAAACCTTCCATTTGATGGGCTACAATATGTACATTAGTAAATAGGTTGTGCCCCCAAAATCAATCCATAAGACAATCCCAGCCTTCTAATATTTAGAGGAACGGCATGTTATGGAAAGATTGGGAAGGCTAGGATCATCCTGGGGAAATAATTTTTTGGGCACAACCAATCTTGGGCCATAGGATGATCCAAACCGTCCATTTGATGGGCCACAATGTAAATGGGTTGTGCCCCAAGAATTTTAGGCGTGGGATTATGATATTCCCACACGCTCTTGATTTTAGATTTTAAAATGGAGTTGCATAGTTAAGTATTTTTCACAAGTACTACACTGCACACCATAGGATGATCCAAAGATTCCAAACCATTCATTTGATGGGCCACAATGTAAATAGGCTGTGCCCCAAAAATCATTACCATAAGATGATCCCAGCCGTCTGATCAACAGAGGAACCGCATGTTATGGAAACCTCTATAGATCGGAAGGCTAGAATCATCCTATGGAAATAATTTTTTGGGCACAACCTATTTAGGGCCATAGGATGATCCAAACTGTGCATTTGATGGGCCACAATGTAACTAGGTTGTGCCCTAGAAATTATGCTCTATAGATTGGAAGGCTAGGATCATCCTGTGGAAATGATTTTTTGGGCACAACCTATTTACGTTGTGGCCCATCAAATGGACAGTTTGGATCATCCTATGGTGTAGCCGTGTAGGCCATACAGTACCACTCTTCCCGCATCTCTTTGCCTCCCTCTCTCATGAGTGGATTAGGGAAATAGAACAGGGTTTTTGCGTTTTGGGAGTAACAAGTATAGTTGTCTTTTTGAACTTTGAAACGCCTTTAGTATGCTTTCCGTCAAGAGATACCCATTTTGGAAAATATGGCCAAATGTCATTACTCTATTTGCAAATTAGCAAGCTATATTACTCGATCTTTTCGCAAGTACCGCATAATTAATGGAGTATAGACATATGCAGAGAAGCTGTCGAATGATGCCGGGAGGGTGTAAAATTAGTTTTTAGACAAAAAAAGGGACACGTGATATAAATGGATTTGATTGATTTTTTTAAGGTTGATGATTTTTTTAATAAATAACTTAGTAGTTTGTGTAAAAGATAGGTGTGAATTAATGCAATAGAGGTTTTAGGTGAGATTAATAGGAGTTTGGGATTCCCAGGAAGGTGATTTATGGGTAAAAACCAACAAAAAAAGAATAAAGAAACGTAAAAACTAGGGAAGATCAAGGCAACACACCCTTGCAAGGAGTAGATGTTGTAAATATTGAATGAAGAAAATTAATACCTAAGTCGAACGTAATTCGTTCTCTCCTTAAGACAAAATTTGCCCCTTATAAATCTGCAAAAGGTAATCAGCAAATCTGCCTCCCAAGATAATTTAGGCCCATAAATTAATTTGTTTCAGTTATAAAATTACAGTTTTGTAATTGAAGCAAAACAACAGAAGTAATAGAGAAGAGAGAACGAATCTGAAGAAGTTCTTTAAATTGAATCCTAGCCCACATATTTATAACCAACCAATAGTCACTTTCTATAGACATGTCTTTTCTAAACATCATCAATGAATAAACATGTATATTGTCTTTTTATTCGAATCAATGCATCTTTACATAATAGATGTGTCTGTTCACTTTTTACAGACATGTCTTTTCCGAAAGATCATCAATGAATAGACATGTCTATTAGAATAAATGCATTATTTCAGAACAGATGTGTCTGTTCATTTGAATAGATGCACAATTTCATAACAGATGTGCCTGTTCATTCGAATAGATGTACCATTTCAGAACAAATGTGATTGTTGGTATAAAATCATAACTATTCCCCAAATATTACAATGCTTAGGTATAGAATCATGACTGTTCACTAAAGATTGCAACTTTTCAGAAATTTTGCTTTATGGATTTTGAAAAATCCTAGCAGTAGACATCACATCCACACAATTTTTGGTAATTAAAAGCTTTGTTGCTTGATAATTTATTTATTAATTCATTGTATTTTGAATAACCGCCTACTCTCTATTTTTTTTTTTCTGCATTACAACCTTTTTTTGTGAATAAGCAACTTATCTAGAATTTTTCCATGCACTCTCAATTGTGTAAAGCTGATTTCTAAACTTTCTTAAATGTATCTTCCTTATGAATGGATCTTTTAAAAATAATAATTACAGCATACTTCTTTTTTCCTCGCCCCCATGGATCGCACGGGTGTCCCACTAGTTGTCACATACTAGAAAATAGTATCTCTCCTTAGGCAAAATTCCCTAAAAACGTTTAAGTTGTTAATTACGGTTATTGGTCCTTCTAACTTTATGCTCTATTTTGATAGGAATAAAAATAACTTTAACAAACATTATTCTTTAGTTAACTTCCTCTTGAAATAAATAATCTTCTTCTAAATAATTGTGATAAAAATAATTTTCTTGGAAATAACTCCTGTAGAAATAATTTTCTTGGAAATAATTCTTGTAGAAATAATTTCTTGTAGAAATAATTTCTTGGAAGTGCTTTACTGCTTTGATGTGTAGGAATTTTATTTGAAAGGTTTTGATTAATGGGATTTGCAACGGTCGACTGGGATAGGCCAGGCGACTGCAGGATGGTACCTGGAATTAGGGCTGCAACTCGGGTCAGGCGGGTCGGGTTTTGGAGAACCCAACCCTACTCGAGAAATATCTCGGGTTGGGTCGGTTTTTTTTTTCGGAAAACCCACGATTCCCAAACCCGGCCCTACCCATGATAAATCTCGGGTCGGGCCGGGTTTTTTCATGTTGACGCAAATTTTTAAGGAAAATTCTTGTTTGGCAAGGCAACTCAACTCATAGAAGCAGAAATTACACTCACATTACACTTGAATCAAACAATGATGTAATTACACTCACATCACACTTGAATCAAACAATGCTGTAATCAAATAATGTTGTAATTACAATCAAACAATGCCGAATCAAACACTTGAATCAACTCAACTCATAGAAGCAGAAATTACACTCACATACAGTAACAGTGGGTGCGTGGGTTTTCACTTTTAACTTTGGGATAATTACATTTACACCCCCTCTAGTTTCTGACACATCCACTTCCACCCCTATAGTTTAAAACGTGACAAATACACCCTTGTAGTTTCAATTTGTTTAAGGTTTGCCCCCTCAGCTGAAGGTTCGTCCATAGATTGAAGGGTTAGGATGATCCGATGGAGCTGATTTTTTGGGCACACCATATCTATGTCAGGACCCATCAAATGAACGCTTTGGATCATCCAAATAATGTGGGCCCCTACCCGAATCCAAACACTACCAAAAAATCATCCAAATAATGTGGGCCCACATTGTTTGGATGATCCAAAGCGTTCATTTGATGGGTCCTGACATAGTTAGGGTGTGCCCAAAAAATCAGCTCCATCGGATCATCGTAACCCTTCAATCTATGGACGAACCTTCAGTTGAGGGGGCCTACCTTAAACAAATTGAAACTACAAGGGTGTATTTGTCACGTTTTAAACTATAGGGGTGGAAGTGGATGTGTCAGAAACTAGAGGGGGTGTAAATGTAATTATCCCTTTCACTTTTAACTAACAATAGAAAAAAATGTACATACTATAACTTATGTAACTCGGGTCGGGTCGGGTCCGGCCCCTTCAAACCCGGCTCGACCTGAGATTCATGCGGGCTTTTGAATGCTGAACCTGGCTCGACCCGAAACCCATGAAACCTGAACCCGACCCAGGCTATTTTCGGGTCGGGTCGATGCGGGTCGGGTTTTACCCGGCTCGAGTTGCAGCCCTACCTGGAATTCTAGGACATCTCAAAATTTATCGGTCCGGGCGACCGGGACAATTCGGTCGACCGCGGATTTGTTTTCTGAAAATCGGAAAGCCATTTCGCATTGGCTTTTACATGTGAGAACAGCTACCTCATATGAATTAAACTAGTAGCCAGCCGTAAAATGTCTTTCCTCAAATCTTCTAGCAAATTTGTTCACCGAATGATGTTTGGCCCGTTTGGGTAGTAAATATGATGAATGCCTAGCTCAGCCTTTAATCAATAGCGAGACGTTTCTAAATTGTTAGTTCTACATTAGAAGCTATCATGCTGTGATTGTTTAGAGAATTATGGCTGAAAAAATCATTTCCATAGGATGATCCTAGCCCTCCGATCTACAGAGTAACTACATATTATGGAAACCTCTAGATCAAAGGGTTGGGATCATCCTATGGAAATGATTTATGGGGCACAATCTATTTACATTGTGGCCCATCAAATTGCGATCTACAGAGTAACTGCATATTATGGAAACCTCTAGATCAAAGGGTTGGGATCATTCTATGGAAATGATTTATGGGGCACAATCTATTTACATTGTGGCCCATCAAATTGAGGGTTTGGATCCTTCTATGGTGTGGGCTGTGGGCCGTACAACCCATTTTTGAAAATTACTTGACAGTACAAGTTTAGACCATACTCTCTCTCTCTCTCTCTCTCTCTCTCTCTCTCTCTCTCGCTTCTATCTTTGAAAACGAACCCTTGGTGGTGCCCATCAATGAAAGGTTTAGATCTTTGAAGAAGGTGGACACAATAAACCTATATATTAAAAAAAAATAAAAAATCATTGGGCCTTACTTTGTTCGAAGTTCCAAACCATTCACTTGTTGTGACCCAACATAAATAGTTCTTGCCCCAAAAAAACTTCTCCCTAGGATGATCCTAACTCTTTGATCCGTGGAGAATCATAAATGGCATTAGCTGAGCAAATGAATGGTTTGGATCTTCGTACAAAGCGGCCAGTGAATTTTCTAAAAAAAAATAGGCATTATATGATGTATGCACGAAGGTGAGGTGGGCCCCGGTGTTCATTGCGTTTGTTTAAGGTGAGCATAATTAACTTTCACCTTGTGCATCGCGGGGGCAATTCCGCTAGCTTATTCGAAAATTTAGTCAAATAAATTGTGGATTACTCGCGAAACTTATAATATATAGTAGCTTATTTCATAGCGATTAAGCATTCTCCTTGCCTCAAACTTTTCTAACCGTTTTCGTATAGATTGTGCATACTTGATATTATATAACAGTACATGTGGTTTACATGGGAAAACTACTAATATAGTAATGTATATAGTGTGATAACAGTACATGTGATTTACATGGAAAAACTACTAATAGAGTAATGTATATGGTGTGATAGAGCACCAAAGATAAAACCAACCTAACATTTTGACATGATTAACTCTTATAAAAGGTTATGTCTTCGTACAGAGTCAGCTAAAATCAATTTAGAAAAGAATGCGAGTAATTGTTGAATTAATTGTGGTATAGGATCAATTGAGATATTGGAAGAAACCAAAAGAACGGCTTCCCGAAAAATGTTTCCCAAGCCTCAGCAGGTATGAAACTAAGAACCAAATTGATCTCTCGAATAGTGAGTCGAGATACGAGAGTTTAGAGTTTGAATATGACTCTTTGGCTGTAATTTTTTTCTTCATTCAAATACAGTTTTATAGAGATACGTGCCCAGTTAAACTATCAAAAGCCTGACAAGGGAAGTGATAAATTCACTCCTTACAGTTGTGTGCTCCATTTGACAGAACGTTGTAGTCTAAAAAATCATTTCCATAGGATGATCCAAACCGTCCATTTGTGTTTTTTTGTTTTTTACTCTTTTGTATGAATATCATGAAGCCTTTTTCATAGCTTAATCGGGTATTCTGCTTTTCCTGGTGATGTTTTTGATTGGTTTGGGCCCTGTTTGCTTTAGATTTTTAGAACCGATTGTGAGTCTATTGGACTCAAAATTATGTTCTTTACCAACAAACAGATTTGCATTGGACTCAAAATTATGTTCCTTACCAAAAAAAAACAGATTTGCATGGGCTTCTTACTTGTACTCTTTTGCACTCTTGATGCTTTACTTCCATCTAGACTGCCATTCAAAAGAGAAGAGTAAGTTTGGGAGAAAGGAAGGGAAAAAAAATCAACTTCACACTGACTTACGTGATATGATAATGGACTAACCGGTGCACTTATTTATAATGTGTACTAGAAGTTTGAGTTTGTTTATAATATGTGTATTAGAAGTTTGAGTTTTAAAATGTGATTATTTGATTTCAAGATAGATAGGTAATTCAATCTTTTCTACTATGTTTTCCTTTTTATTTTTTGTGTAATTGTTATAGTTATATTGTGATTATTTGATGTTTAGTTTGATATTGAGTATCTAAATTGGGTCTTTGGTAATGTTGATTACAATTGATCTGCCAGTGGGCTACCTATAGCTGTTTCTTCAACTTTCAACCTCTCATATCAATGTTTACTCTCTAATTTCCTACATCATATGTGTATCTCATCCTATATGTATCTATCTATATATATTACATAATATCAATAAGCTAGAGAAGCAAGGTGGACACTCCCCCATCATACCTGACTGAGTTGAGTGAACCACCACAGATGAATTCAATCCGACAAATTTCTTTCTTTTAGTTGCTGTTTGAGGGGACCTCTCTCTCTATCCTCTCTGTTTTTATTGTTTGTTATTTTTACTACTTGGACGATCATGTTATTATTGGCTATTCTTTTCTCCCTAAACTTATGTATTACTTTGCCTATTTTTAAAGGGCGCTGATATTTGCCTCCCCCTTGTAGGCTATTTTCCCCCCTTCACGGCTGGCTAACGTTTTCCCACCATTTGACCGGTCTCTCTCTCTCTCTCTCTCTCTCTCTCTCTCTCTCTCTACACACAACAGGAACAGTTGGTGGGCCCAACAGAAACCGTTGGTGGAATGGTGGGCCCATCTTTGAACAACGTAGGTCTCGCCCATACCACACCATAGGATAATCCAAACCGTCCATTTGATGGGCTATAAACGTAAATAGGTTGCGTCCTAAAATATTATTTCCATAGGCTGATCCTAGCCCTCCGATCTAAATAGGAACTACATCTTATGCAACCTCTATAGATTGTAGGGTTGTGATCATCCTACGGAAATGATTTTTGGGGCACAACCTATTGCCCATCATATGGACGGCTCGGATCATCCTATGGTCTGGACGGTACACTTCATTTTCAAAAATATGGGTGGGGCCTAAATTGGTACGAACCACACCATAGGATGATCCAAACCATGGACGGCTTGGATCATCCTATGTTGTGGACGGTGCACTTCAATTTGAAAAATATCGGTGGGGCCTACGATTGGGCCTTAATGTTAGTGTACGACCAACTCCATAGGATTATCCAAACCATGGACGGCTTGGATCATTCTATGTTGTGGAAGGGCCTTAATGTTACTGTACGACCACAGGATGATCCTAACCATTCATTTGATGGGCCAACCCTTTTGGGGGCACAACCCATTTACGTTATGGCCCATCAAATGGACGGCTCGGATCATCCTATGGTTTGGACGGTACACTTCATTTTCAAAAATATGGGTGGGGCCTAAATTGGGCCTTAATGTTACTGTACGAATCACACCATAGGATGATCCAAACCATAGACGGCTTCGATACACTTCAATTTGAAAAAATATCGGTGGGGCCTACGATTGGGCCTTAATGTTACTGTACGACCAACTCCATAGGATTATCCAAACCATGGACGGCTTGGATCGTCCTATGTTGTGGACGGGCCTTAATGTTACTTTACGACCAACTCCATAGAATGATCCAAACCATTCATTTGATGGGCCACAATGTAAATAGGTTGTGCCCCAAAAATCATTTCCATAGGATGATCACAACCCTACAATCTATAGAGGTTGCATAAGATGTAGTTCCTATTTAGATCGGAGGGCTAGGATCAGCCTATGGAAATGATATTTTGGGACGCAACCTATTTACGTTTATGGCCCATCAAATGGACGGTTTGGATCATCCTATGGCATGGTATGGGCGGGGCCTACGTTGTTCAAAGATGGGCCCACCATTCCACCAACGATTTCTGTTGGGCCCACCAACTGTTCCTGTTGTGTCTGTGGAGAGAGAGAGAGAGAGCGGTCAAAATGTCAAATGGTGGGAAAGTGACACATACGTTAAATCCTAACGTTTAACGTTAGCCAGCCGTCGGGGGGGGGGGATAGCCTACAGAGGGGATATCAGCGCCCTTTTTAAAATTGTATAGTGGGTCCCACGTTTGAAGATCCAAACCATTTGTTTCAAATACAAGTGGTTTTTGAACCACGGCCATCTCCAACAAAAGCATACATATGAAATAAACAGTTTTGATGAGAAAGTGTCTTTCTATTTTGGTCTCTTCTCTTTTTAAAAATAAAAAATAAATAAATAAAGAAGTTGTTCTATAGTACTTGTTGATGATTGGTATTCAATTTTTAAAAAAATCTACCTCTAATTCTATGACATTTTGATTTAGCAATGTGCTGTTCTGCTTGTGGGTGGGATTGTATCTATAAATTATCTTGCACTTAAAAATTATCAGTTTTCTGTCAATTTTAAACATAAAATAAGACTCTGTTTGTGTGAATGTAGACAGTGAAGTAAGACTCTGTTTCCTAGTTGTAAGTTCACTTCGAATCCAAGTTGCAGGTCGCAACTTCCATATGAAATTCGTTCGCTAGTTTTAGGTTTCTTTGATCTGTTAGCTCTTTTTTTTTTCGAATTTTTTCATTAGTAACACATTAATAAAACCATTCAAATCCATCTTAATCTTATCATGTATTTTACATCATCTAATACTCTTTTGCACTCTTGATGCTTTACAGCTCTTTACTTCCATCTCCCCCTTCTCAACCCATACTTGGAGTCAAACGCTGCATTCGATCATGGAGTAAATTTCGCAGTAGTTGGAGCTACTGCTCTTGACCCTTCCATCTTAGAGAAAAGCAATATCCAGGCACCATTTACAAAAAGCTCCCTTGATGTTCAGCTCGACTAGTTCTAGACCCGTCTCAACTCTCTCTGCTCTGATGCTACATGCAAGTCTAACAATTGTGAGCTTTATGTGGAGTTTAATTTTGTTATACTATAATCAAATTTTAATTGTTCATTTTTTAATAATTATAGTGTAAAAAGAAGTTTGAGAAAACCCTTTTCCTGATGGGGGAGATTGGAGGGAATGACTACAACTAAGCTTTTCTCCGAGGCAAAACCACAAAGGAAATGGAAAGCTTTATACCCATAGTAGTAACTACGATAAAAGAGGGAAGAGTAAGTTCTCTTTATCTAAAAACCAACATGTGTGCTTATGATGGTGATTATGATCAATATAGTGTATGATTTTTTGTTGTTATAATATTATTATCATTTCAGTATATGACCCACTTAAATTTATTGTTCTTGTTTGTGATGATTAATTCAGAGATTAATCAATGCCGGCGCCAATCAAATAGTGATTCCTGGAAACTTCCCGATTGGATGCCTGCCAAGCTACCTTACTGCATTCCACACCAATGATAAGGGTTCTTACGATAAGAGAGGATGCCTAAAAAACTTTAACAATTTTGCTATGAGACATAACAGGCAATTAAAACAAGTCATAGAAGAGCTGAAACAGGAATACCCTCAAGTTGTTTTTAAGTACGTTGATTATTACAACGCCTTCCTCGACCTCCTCGATCAGGCTCCTTCACTAGGTATTTCTACTCTAACCTCTCTCATCATCAATTTCTATATTAGTTAACAAAAATATTGACATACAAAATTGTGTTTACAAAATTTTGGGTTATGAAAATAATAATGGTAGAAGTGATTATGCATAAGATCTTCCTCGCATTCACAGAGAAGACCCCAAACTTAATCCTTTTGTGTTCACGGCGATTTTGAAGTTGTGAGTATAGGCTTTCCAGAGGTTGGATTGCAACATGGTTTCTTCGACTTAGAGATGCTGTTTGGATACATGGATTTTATAATCCATGATTGTAAAATCTTGGATCTTACAAGCTAAAATCGGTATTTCATAAGCTAGGATTGTATAAGCTAAAACCAGGATTTCCCTGAAAATGTACAATCCAGGTTTTGGCTGATAAAATCCAGGTTTTAATGTATAAAATCCAAGTTTTAGCTTGTAAATAGATTATAAAATCCTCGTATCCAAGTTATTGGCTATGCTGAGGATGATTATGGGGAGGAGGCTATGCTGAGGATGATTATGGAGAGGAGGCCTTCAAACTCTTCTTTCGAATGAGGAAGGTCAACTTAAAGCCAAAGAATTTCACATTTGGTAGTTTGCTGAAGACCAGTACTGTACAATTAGGCAAGAGCATTCATGGCTTTGCCATGAAAACTCGGTATAAATTCGACCCCTATGTGGGGGATGATCTGCTTGATATGTATGCAAAATGTGGACATGTTGAGGATTCTCGGGCAATTTTTGAAGTGATGCCCCCAAATATAAGTCATTCTTTGGACCTTCATGATTGCACCTTATGCTCAATGTGATCAATCCACCACATAAGGCAAGGTTTTGTAGCCCCAAACTGCTTTGTTTTACCACTATTTTACAAGTTTGTGTGAATATGAGGTTGGTATTGGGAAAGCAAAGTTTACAGAAATCGCATGAAGAATGCATTCAATTTGAATATTTATATTGCAAATGCCCTTATTGATGTTTACGTGATGGGTGGAAGGTTGGAATATTCAATGGAATAATTCATTGGATTGCCACATAAAAGTGATATTATGTGGTTTACAATGATTGTTGGATACGCGCAGTTTGGCTATGAAAAAGAGGCTCTGAGACCTTCTGTTATATGCTCAATGCTCAAAAGAGGGCAACTCAAGTTACCTATTCTAGTGTTCTTTGAGCTCGTGCAAGCTTAGCAGTCATGGCCAAATAGTTGTACGCTAAAGCTTGGATTGATAACCATTCAAAAAATAAAAATGAAGCTTACATTGATATAAAGTGCATTTAATAGCTCAGGTGTATTCAAGACTATGAAATTAATTATGAAGCATTGTTTTCCCTAGTGGCAAAAATGACAATTGTTGCTCGTACTCTTGTTACCAATGCTTCTACGCGCCAATGGCCTTTGTATCAAATGGATGTTAAGAACATATTTTATATGGCAATCTTCTTGAAATATATACATGACTCTTCCAGAACTCTATATTCCAAAAGATTAGGAAAAACAGAAGAATGCAGTTCGTCATTATTTCAAAAAATACATTTAGGCCACTTTTGAATACCTCATGCTATTGTATTTGGATTTGGGTACAAAATACAGTCAACTTGATGCTCACGTTGAGAGAGAGAGAGGCAACGACAAGGTCGAGAAGCAGCGAGGGTGAAGGTAATTGTCAGAAATTTTGATCTCAAAATAATGTCTTGCAGAACAGATTTAAAAATCCATTTTTTTCATTGTTGTAGCTGAAATGATCCAATTCCAAATCTCAACTGCAAATGTGAGAAACCCAAATCTAAATCTTGTGGGTATCCAAACGTGGCCTTAGGTAATTAGAGAAATTATATGATGGGTGATTGTACAAACACATATTTTTCATAAAGTACGGTAGGCCGTCTCCATAGGATGATCCAAACCGTCCTTTTGTCAGGCCACAATGTAAATAGGTTGTGCCCCCAAAATCATGTCCATAGGATGGTTCTAACCCTTCGATCTATTGAAGTTTTCATAATGTGCGGTCCGTCTATAGATCAAAGGGTTAGGATCATCCAATGGAAATGATTTTTGGGGCACAACCTATTTACGTTTTTGCCAAACAAATGGACGGTTTATATCATCTTATGGAGTGGGCCATACCGTACTTTTTGAAAAATACGGGTTGGAATGGTACAGCCACCGATGCTATACGAGATTATATATTCTTCTTAAATTTTCGGACCTCAAGCCCTACCTCACGTTTTCATCTCTCTCTCGAACCAAACACAGAGTCAAAACTTCAGTTCACAAGGAAGCCTTCTGAAGCCCCATATCACAGGTTTAATCCTCTCATATTTGGAATTCCATATTCCTCATTTATTGCCTTTAACTTGTTGTATTTTCATCCACAATGAAACCATCTACAATCTCTTAACAAACTTCAGCCTAGGGTTGCAAATCCAAATGCACATCTCTGGTTTTTATATTTTATTTTAAGAAGAATGGAATACAGTTAATCAAGACATTGTTATGTCTTTTCTTTATTTTGTTATGTGAATCTTGCTTGTGATGTATGATTTTGTGATCCCCATTTATCTAAAGTGGTTGAATCTGAAGAAAAATGTATGTTTGATTCATTGACATGTCACCCTACTGAGACCGAATTCATTGACCCAATTGCTGAAAATCTAGAAGGAGGCTAGTGCTTTAGGGTTTTGCAAGGTTGTCCCACAATTTCCCAAACCTTATAAAACAAGTCGCTATCGAAATGCCCAGATTTGGTTTTGATGTGAATGTTGTATCTGTTTGTTCTTCTACTTAAATGGGTCTTGGGATTTAAGGAAATGATGAAAAGTTTGGTCAGTGTTCATGAAAAGGCACCAAGAGTTATGTCCCATGGTTTATTAGTAGGATCTCTTTTTGTAAATCCAGTGGTAATTTATAGGAAATCGGACATATGAAAGAGAGAAACATAGCTAGCCTTGTGCTTTTTTATTTTTGGACACTTTGGTATGCCATTGGTGGCATTTTGATCTGTAACCTTATTTTTTTACACATTTCCGCCATCATTTTCAGTCTTTCTCTCTTCTTTTATTAAGAAAAGGTTGCAAGGAAAGTGATGTGGTGTGGCCCTGTTACCGAGGTTCCTTTCTATATGTGTGCTAGTCTCTATTTCTCTTCCCTGCGTGTATCACGTATCATTCATTAATTTCTGTACTGTTATGAAACAGAGCTTGGGTTCTGTTTTGGCCTCTTGGAAAAAATGATATTTATCTCTTGGAGGAAGAACCACAATAATTAAAGCGGCGTTACATATATTGCGTGTCTCTATTAGATAACGAATATAATTGAGAAGTTACTACCATCAAAGATAACGAATATAATTGAGAAGCTCCAGCGTAAACTTTCTATGGGATAGAAAGCAAACAAAAGAACCAAACATCTCATGAAGTGGAAGTGAGTGTGAAAACCAAAGAAATAAGGCAGGCTCAGAACTACGAATCTTAGACTAAAGAACAATACATTGTTGGAAAAATTGCTATGTAAGTATGAAGAAGAAAAAGAGGCCTTATGGCAAAAAATAATTGGGAAAAAATATGGTAAGGGATGGGGGGATTGGGAGTGTAGGAATCCACCACTAGGGAAAGGTTCGTGTGCATGCCGATTAATTTATAGATCTAGTCATCTAGATCTTTATATGAGTCTACAGTTAGATATAGCGTGGGAAGGGGGAGATAACTCAGTTTTGGGAGGATTTATGGGTAGAAGATTTACAACTTTATTCCATGCATTCCCGGATCTATACCTATTAGCCATAGAGGGGTGAGAGTTTGTGATAATTTTGAGTGGAGGATATGTCGATTTTATAGGCATGATTTTAAATTTCCACAGAAAACGATACTGAAATAAAAAACCTGAAGTGTATAGGCATGATTTTAAATTTCCACCGAAACACGTACCAAAATCAGAACGCATACCGAAACCAAAACCTTAAGTGTATTAGTAGCTTATTGTACGGGTAAATGTTATATAATTATAAGCACATGTCACTAGGTGTTTGACGTTGCTAAACCCTTATGGGTAGTGTTTTTTTTTATGTGATGGTTTATGAGAGTATTTGTACTTATCCTAGCAATTCCTGAAGTTTCACCATAAATGTCCACTATTTGCATATGTTTTCATACTTTTCTGTGATTTTACAAGATTTCCGCTGAAACATGTTTCTATTTCTTCCATACATACCGAAATTGAAACTTGAAACCTTGTATATAGGATGTTGGTCTTAGGAGGAATTTCAAGTATTCTATTCCGAAAAAGATGCTACAGCCGGTTGTTTTTTTATTTTTAAGATAGGGTTTGGGGGAAATGTGGAAAAAGCCTTGCCTTCAAGATTTGGTACGATTTTAGGAAAGATATGGCTTTTGCAATAGTATAGAAATGAGGGTTTTGATGTGTTTTAACCCTCCCATTTGTTCTGGAGGGTTAAAAAATATAAAATGCCTTCCAAAAAGTCATAAAAGAGTCACCAAATGAGGTTAAAATGGAAAAATAAAAATATGCCAAAAAATTACAAATCTGGGATTTTTGCAGATTTGTCATGCGATTTTGTCGAGAATCTGGTATATTGTCTTCAATCGAAGCAGAAAAAAATGGAACAAAACATGACGAAACACACTAGATCAAACCTGATTTTAAAACCAAGTTTTCATTTTTGCTTTTGTTCTGTTTTCCAAAATGAAACAAAATGTTTCGTCTCCTTGCCACATTCACCGTGTCTTCTTTGTCCGGTCCTTTCAAAGCATGTTGGATGCAGGTGGAAGGTCAAAACTTGTGAAAGAATTGAAGAGGAAGAGATTTGATTAGCAAGTAGGTGTGCATTATGTATAATGGCAGAGGAAGATAAACACTATAACACATTATGCTTCATTGCCACCTATCTCGTAGACTATGGTGCTCTTTTATTGAATGTTTTGGCGTATCATGGGTGTTCACGATTTCAATTGAGAAAGTTATCATTGTTTGGGGCGGGGGACTCTTCAGTAGCATAGTAAACATTTTTTTTTTTTTTTTGGCTCTATATTTCAGATCTATTGGTTTTTCACATTTGGAAGGAATGGTATAATAGAATCTTCAATGATCACCATAGGCCCACGGGCTTAATCCATTGTGCGAGGAATAATAAGGCAATGCCCACACTCCCAACCCCAGAAATATTAAGACTCTCTTTTGAATTTTGAGAATTGATTCTGAGTCCAAAATTGATTATTGACGGTAGGATGAGCCTGACTGGGTGTGTATTCCAAGACTTTTGTGGCATTATGTTGAAGCCATTTTTTGGTCCTGCCAGTGAATGCAATCCAAATGAAGCAGAGGTAATTGTTCTTTGTGGACTCTAGAATTTTGGATCTATAATGCATGAAAATCTATTTATTGAAGGTGGTTCTACACATGTCCTCTCATGGGCACAGAGAATCTCACCTGGACCTTGGAGGTAAAAGGGTATTATCATCAAGATACTACATTTGCGTGATAGGATTCACCCCATCATTTCGGCACAAATCTAGATCCACTAATGAGATGCCAGACATGTTGGCAAAGGAAGGAGTAGAGCGTGAAGAGTTTGTAGCAGGTTATGCAATCCCACATTAGATAAATTTGTACCTTAAGAAAGGAGGGCATTCAGGGTTGAAAACTTGTTTGGAAGGATTAGAGCGTGAAGAGTTTGTAGTAGGTGATGGAATCCCAGTTTAGAGTAATTTGTACCTAAAGAAAGGAGGGAGTTCTGAGTTCTTGAAGAACCGTACGATTGGCGTCGTGATGTCATTTTTTCAGCAGGGTTGAAAATTTGGCATCTTATATTTTATGTTTCTGGCTTGCTTTTGTAATATTTGCAGGGACAACTCATCCCTTTACTTTTCTCTGCTGTATTGTGAATTTTGCTGATGAAATAAAGTTCTGATTACTATGGACAAAAAGTAGTTCACCAAGAAAAAACATTGCAACCACTTGATTTGAATCCCTCCAGTCCCCAGCCACTCAAAAAATAGATGCAAAAAAGAAGGAAATATTACTAGCACAATTCATAAGTTCAAAATAATTCCACAAATGATTCATATAAAAGAAGTATGCATCGTTATCAAATCATCATGGAGCACTTGAAATCAAACATACAAGACTATTAGTATTAAGTCATAAAGGGCGGCAAAAGAAAACTTGATTTGAGCTTTAAAATACTAAAATATGCCCGAAATGCGATCATAAACCCCTCATATCTAAAAAAATCAAGCCAAAAACATTTCATTTGAATTCCTAAAATATAAGCAATCAATCTTCAGTTACAAAAGATCCTTCGAGAGGAGATTCATAGGATTTTCATCAAAATAGAAAATTCAGATTTTCCTCTCTGGACCTCTTAGGGACTTCAAAATCCCCATTTTAAAGCTCCAAAGGGTTATCATAATATACTAGAATTAACTGCAAATTGAGATTCCAAATGGAAATGGTGGACTTCAATCTGACGATGTCAGATGGTTGCTTACAATAGTCGTACGGCTGATGAAGTTGGCAACAACCTCCTTAGTCCATTGCTATGTGATTTAAATATTTGAAATCAAAGTCCTTGAGAAAGAAGATTTGGGAGGATTAGCTTGCTAAAATAATTACTTATCTTTGTTGAGAAAACATTGTGAGGTTGCTCCATTGTGACCTGATGTTCACGGGTTCAAGTCACGGAAACAGCCCCTTTGCAAAGCAAGGGTAAGGCTGCTTACATCTTGATGATAGAGAAACATCAAGGGAAGCACATGTGTAACACGGGGGAAACATGAGAGAAATGCACCAAACTTTTTTCATGGTTCTTATTTAATTGTTTTTTAATGATAGTTTTTGTTTAAATTAGAGGCACAGATTGATGATTTATGCATGTTCCTTACGTGTTTTAATTTTTTAGCAAACTTGTGTACTTATTTCTATTTTATTACTAAATGTACTATTGTTTTCCTTTTCAATATGTGTTCCCATTTTGATTTTGTTATTTTTTTTTTTTTTTTGTGATTTCTGCAAAATGTTTCCTATACATTTTACACACATTTGCCACAAGTTTCACATACGTTTCCTATTTGTTTCACGTATGTTTTCCAAGTGTTTCCCATAAGTTTCTCATACGTTTCCCATGCGTTTCAGAAACGGTCCCCCATTTTTTTTCCACGTTGCCAAAATGTTTTTTTGAAATATGCCCTGCCCCCACGCACGCGTTCACACGCACAAAGGCGTTTCCAGTAACTATGCCCATATATTACACTATTAAGAGGTTCTGCATCATTAATTGCTTCATTTATAGAACATTCATTCATTAGAAAACTGAACTGCTTTATCAGTGATAGCTCTGCCTTCTTCATAGAACTATTGCTAGATACAAGTTTTTATTCATCGTTTCTATCAACTCAGAGAAATCATCTAGCTACTATGAGAACTTGGCCTTTACCACAGGTACCAGTTTTGCATTTGGAACTAATTTACAAGAACATCTTTTGCCCTTGATGGTTTTATCACCAATGAATGGGCTGGTTGATTTTGCCTTCTATTTATCCCAACCTAGGCTTCTAAATGACATAACTTTTTCCACTCATGTCCTAATTGTCTATTTTAGTATGTTCAAGGTTGTCTTGAATTGATTATAAAGATTGTTTGTGGCCATTCTAACTTTTTGGAAACTGAACATTTCCTTCTTCTTTTTATCAAAGGGTACCAAGCATCCCACCAGTACAAAAACTCATACAGCGAAGACTCAGAACGCCCTCCAACCCTCACCCATTACATACAAACTGCTAACAATCTCAACAATCTGCCTCCACTCACCCGACACATCTCCAACCCTTTCTGGTTACATTTCAATAGAAACCAACCTCTAAACACAGAATTCCTCAGCTCCCTGTAGTCTGTTACCCAGGCAGTAACAACCCAGATTAGCCCAAGGATTGCTGTCCAACACAATTTCTCATTACCAGATCCCGCCTTTAGATAAGATAGCAATCCATCCCATATTGGTTGCACTTACTGAAACAGTTATAAGCAATTCCTGTTCAACGTGGTTGGATAGATTTGTGCCGATCCACCACAGCTGTGCTGCCCTTATAAGGTTGGCCATCCTAAATTATCCCAAGCAAAGCAGTCCATGCTAACGATCAAGAGTTTCCATGGTCTCTCTGAAATACCCCACATGCCCTAAGTTTTTATTTCCTTTTCAATTATTAAGAAAGGGAATTTTTGTCCTTTCACCTGGCTTCGTTTGTTTTAAATCAGAAGCTTCATGTTTCTTTGACAAAAGCTGAGAGTGTTTTAACAAAAAAGAAAAAGAGAAGCTAGGGTTTGACGTTGAGAAGAAGAAGAAGAGTGGGTTTTCATCGGAAAAATTGTTGCCTAGCACCGGAAAAACTCCGTTGAGCGCGGATTTTTGGCGTTGGAGGTGAGTGATGTTGGGATTGTTGGTTACCGTTATATAATATAGGAATTTTCAGTTATTAGGGTTTTAAAAATGGAAAATCATAGGGTTTTTCTTTGTTTCATAAATTTGACAAGGTTCTAAGCATGGTTTAAAATTTCAACCGAAATCCGAAATTTCGGATACCGGTGGGGACCGAAACCGGAATTTTCCGAAATTCCATTTTTCGCCCTTTACCAAATTTCGGACCGAAATTTCGGTTTAATGACATTATTTATTAAAAAAAAAAGGTGTTTCGGTCTGAAATTTCGAAATTTGGGTCCGGAATTTGAAACCAAATTACCAAATTTCGGACCGAAATTTCGGTTTTTGGTGGGGTCCGAAACGGTTACCGAAACCGAAATTTTAAACCTTGGTTCTAAGAGAATTTAAGCGATGAAATCGGTTCCGTTGGAAAGTTTTCGTTAGCTTTCTTCTCGAACCAGCTTTGATACCATTTTTCTGTCACGCCCCCGAACCGAAGGCACGACAGACGCCGCGTACCTGCAAAATAAAACCTCACAGGCACGCAAGGCTTTCTTATACAACATCAATATAACACCAAAGACATTCACAATTTACTTGGGTAGTATTCAGAGTAACTAAAACTTCGATATCATTGTATACAAACAACCACCAACATTCTTATTTACAAACTTCGAAACCATACACACCATACTAGCTTAACTATATCTACACATTTCCTCAAAAACCCCAAAACAACAAAAGCAAAAGCTCACATATAGTCCTAGTCCAGAAAATCCCGCAAGCACTGGGTGGATCGCCCGTCACGACTATCATTGGAACCTAAAATGTTATAATCCACAGTGAGCTCGAAAGCCAGCAAGTAATATAGCTCAACTAAAACTAAACTTAAGTATGCTGAAAACAAAGCAAAATCATATTTCGGAATTTACTGAGTCTATATAAAGAGAAATGCAAAATCAGAATCAGAATAACAGTGCGTATTAGAAAATGCATAGTAACAAAACGATGCTCATGTGCT
Source organism: Tasmannia lanceolata (assembly GCF_043159265.1). Classification (NCBI taxonomy): domain Eukaryota; kingdom Viridiplantae; phylum Streptophyta; class Magnoliopsida; order Canellales; family Winteraceae; genus Tasmannia; species Tasmannia lanceolata. The sequence goes on from NW_027518714.1 coordinate 55,961,266, forward strand.
AGGAGGCGGAAACAGAACTGCAAAAGAAGTAGATATCAGATACAAGTCGACATGGTCAATTGTTTAACCTCCTTTGACATAAGAGGGCCAACGTATCATCCCATTGGCGAGGGTATATACACACCAACCATCATAAGCCAGATATGAGGGAATTATAAAAATGCGGACCTCATGAATTTTCTAAATCAATATACCCAAAGTAACAAAATCAGCTGTTCAAATAGTTGTTTCGAAGAATAATTTTGTTGACAAATCTTTTCAAAATTTTGCATACGAAGGTCGCTCAAGTTTGGCTAAATACTTACTATACAAGCACTCTCCGATACAAGGCTTCAAATGGAGCCATCTGAATACTAGCTTGGAAACTATTATTGTATGCAAACTCGACTAAGGATAGGTGATGATCCCAAGAACCATTAAAGTCGATAACACACACTCGAAGCATATCCTCCAAAATTTGAATTGTCCTTTCTGACTGCCCGTTTGTCTGAGGATGGAATGCAGATCCCCCATATGTTGGAATGATGTGGGAGAAAGAAGATTAGTTGGTCCTGATTTAGTACAAGAAGCAATTGAGACTGTTCAGTTAATTAATGAGCAACTCCGTGTAGCCCAGAGCAGACAGAAAAGCTATGCGGATGTATGGAGAAGGGAATTAGTGTTTCAGCCTGGTGATAAAGTATTTCTTCGGGTGTCTCCAACAAGAGGAGTTATGCGATTTGGGATTTGTGGAAAACTCAGTCCTCGGTATGTGAGCCCTTATGAGATTCTAGATAAAGTAGGAAAGATGGCATACAGACTTGTCTTACCGCTTTCTCTCTCTGCTGTCCATAATGTTTTTCACGTCTCCATGCTGAGAAAATATATTGCTGACCCGAGCCATGTGATAGAGATAGAAGAGATACCACTTGAAGAAGACTTGTCATATGAGCAGTTACCTCTTCGCATAGTGGATACAAAGGACCAAGTTTTGTGTCGCCGCACCATTCCATATGTTAAAGTGCAGTTCTGAGCTAGAAGTAACTTGGGAGCTGGAGGAAGAGACAAGAAAGAAATATCCTTATCTTTTTTATGACTCAGGTATACTAATTGATTTATCTTAAATTTCGAGGACAAAATTTTTTGAAGGAGGGAAGAATGAAATACCCCAAATGCCCTAAGTTTTTTTTTCCTTTTCAATTATTAAGAAATGGTATTTTTGTCCTTTCACCTGGCTTCGTTTGTTTTAAATCAGAAGCTTCATGTTTCTTTGACAACGAAAAAGAAAAAGAAAAGCTAGGGTTTGACGTTGAGAAGAAGAAGAAGAAGAGTGGGTTTTCATCAGAAAATTGTTGCCGAGCACCGGAAAAACTCCGTTGAGCGAGGATTTTTGGCGTTGGAGGTGAGTGATGTTGGGATTGTTGGTTACCATTATATAATATAAGAATTTTCAGTTATTAGGGTTTTAAAAATGGAAAATCATAGGGTTTTTCTTTGTTTCATAAATTTGACAAGGTTCTAAGAGAATTTAAGTGATGAAATTGGTTCCGTTGGAAAGTTTTCGTTAGCTTTCTTCTCGAACCAGCTTTGCCCTTTTTCTATTAGATCTTCTGGGAGTTTTGAAACCCCCAAATTACTTCGTATTTTTCCGTAGATAATTTTAGGTTATGTTTTGTTTTGCGTTTGATCTTTTACGCAGGTGATTGATTATTCTGTTCGTAAAGGATTGGGGAGTGCTTGTATAGTAAGTATTTAGCCTAACTTCAGCGATCTTCGTATGCAAAATTTTGAAAAGATTCGTCAATAAAATTATTCTTCGAAACAACTATTTGAACAACTGATTTTATTACTTTGGGTATATTGATTTAGAAAATTCATGAGGTCCGCATTTTTATAATGCCCCCATGTCTGGCTCATGATGGTTGGTGTGTCTGTACCCCCGCCAATGGGATGATACGTTGGCCTTCTTATGTCAGAGATGGTTAAACAATTGACCCTGTTGACTTGTATCTGATATTTGCTACTTTTGCGTTTTCGCCTCCTAGCACATGAGCATCGTTTTGTTACTATGCGTTTTCTGATACGCACTGTTATTCTGATTCTGATTTTGCATTTCTCTTTATATCGACTCAGTAAATTCCGAAAATATGATTTTGCTTTATTTTCAGCATACTTAGGTTTAGTTTTAGTTGAGCTATATTACTTGCTGGCTTTCAAGCTCACTATGGAATATAACATTTTAGGTTCCGAGGCTAGTCGTGACGGGCGATCCACCCAGTGCTTGCAGGATTTTCTGGACTAGGACTATATGTGAGCTTTTGCTTTTGTTGTTTTGGGGTTTTGGGGTTTTGGGGGAAATATGTAGATATAGTTAAACTAGTATGGTATGTATGGTTTCAAAGTTTGTAAATAAGAATGTTGGTGGTTGTTTGTATACAATGATGATACCAACTGTCACGGACCTTTGGTTTGGGATTAAGGTCCGTGCGGCACTTGCGTTGCCTCACAACAAGCAAGTAAGCCTAGCAAAGTTATGAGAATCAAACCTACAAAGCAAACACAAATGGAGTGCTAAGTTTCCAAACACACACAAAGCAATAGGCCACACGAGTAGGCAAAATGTTAAGCTTTATTGATGATTCTAGAACAATTTACAATAGGATCATGCCAAAAGGTCTACAACTCCTAAGGGTCCCCGATCACCCGTTGACTAGAATGGAATCCCTACTAGGATATGCACTAGCAATGCACCACTCGATGGCCAACCAAGATCTCAGGGTAAAAAGAGCTTTAGCAACCAACCCACTTAGCGGCGAGTGACGACCAAAGGTGCTATAAACAACGACTTTCCAAGACGCAACGAGACGAGCGACGTTCGGATTTTAATACCAACTACGTCCTCACTACAACATGTACATAGGCATGAGTCTTACATATTACATTGATAGACCAAGTCACGGGCCATAGGCCATGCGAACAGCGCTGGACGAAATGGCCACGTGAAACTCCCCCACCCAATCATGTCGACGCCCTCGTCGACATTGCGGCCGTGTAGGTACGTATTTCATCTTCAGTGAGGTAGAGCTTTTCCCTTGGTTCCCAGCTGGCTTCTGAGTCTGGTAGGTCTTTTCACTTGATGAGATATTCTAGTGTCGGTCTTCGAGAAGTCCCTCGCGGCTTGGTGCGTTCAGCCATGATACCTTCAACTTCAGGTGTGAAGGAAGTTGCGTGCGGTTCCTCTCGAACTGATGTGTTTCTGGTGTTGTCTTCCTTATCGGCTCGATATGGCTTCAAACAACTGGCATGAAAGACAGGATGGATTATAAGCGATGAAGGGAGTTGGACCTGGAAGGAGACGTTACCAACACGCTCAAGGATGGGAAGGGGTCCTTCATATTTTCGAACCAAGTCTTTATGCACTTTGTGGGTAAACTTGAGCTGGCTAGAGTTCAATTTGACTAACACCAAGTCACCAACTTTGAAGTCATCTGGTCTTCTATCCTGATCTGCTCACTTCTTCATCCTCCTTGAAGCTTTCTCCAAATACGCTCTGGCGATGTCTACATTTGTGTGCCACTCTTTTGTTATATGAGAAGCAGGGGGGCTATTGCCGATATAACCAGCAGCGATGGAATGGGAGGTGGAAGGTTGCCGGCCAGTCGCTAGCTCGAAGGGGCTTTGATTAGATGCAGAGCTCTTTTGTAAGTTGTAGCAAAATTGCGCCACATCGAGCAGGTGAACCCAATTTCGTTGGTTGGCGCTAACAAAGTGCCTCAAGTATTCTTCAAGTAGGGCATTGACCCTTTCTGTCTGTCCGTCGGCTTGGGGATGTAGGCTCGAGGAGAAGTTTAACTTTGTGCCCAACAACTTAAACACTTCGGTCCACAGGCGGCTAGTGAATCTTGGGTCCCTGTCATTGACAATATTCTGAGGAACGCCCAAATATTTCACAACATGGCGGAAGAATAGTCTAGCTGCCTCCTCTGTACTGCAATATAATGGCGCTGGTATGAAGGTTGCATATTTTGAAAACCTATCCATGACTACTATGATAGAGCCAAACTCCCAAACTTTGGGTAAGCTCACAATAAAGTCTAGGGAGATACTCTCCCAAGGTCCCTTCGGCACTGGCAACGGGTCTAAGAGTCTCAAGGGCTTGTCCCTTTCCACCTTATCTTGCTAGCAAGTGAGGCACGTCCGAACATACTCTTCCGCATCATCGCTCATTCGGGGCCAGTAGTAATTACATTCAACCAGGGCGAGAGTGCGATGAATACTACCCAAGTAAATTGTGAATGTCTTTGGTGTTATATTGATGTTGTATAAGAAAGCCTTGCGTGCCTGTGAGGTTTTATTTTGCAGGTACGCGGCGTCTGTCGTGCCTTCGGTTCGGGGGCGTGACAGTCTCGCCACTCCTTTCCACCCTTTGCAAGTCGATCTGCAGCATTTGCAAACCACCTCATGTGTGAGAACTTTGAGTTTAAGATTTTGCACTGATCTCGGATTTCAGTGATAATATTAGCTAGACTCCATTCCTCCGCCCCCCCCCCCCCCCCCCCCAACCACGCCACACACACACCCAAAAAAAAAGCTAGACTCTACTGTCCCGGTGCTTTGCAACTAGCCCATGACAAGATATTTGTTGAATCACCTTCTATAATCAAAGGAAGAAGATGCATACCTTTCACAAACTATTTTAACCCCCAAAGGAGAGCCCTTGAGCTTCAGCTTCATTGGAGCCTCAAGTTGCATTTGGATCAGAATCTTGCAACCGGTCTTGTCGCGAAACACACCACCAGTCCATTACCCGGGTTTCCTTTGGTGCTGCCATCAAAATCAAATTTAATCCACCCGGTTGGTGGTGGGCTCCATTTCGGCTTTATTTTAGCCTTTGTCTCTCTTTCCGAAATTATCGTCTTCCAATTTCTTAGGATTTCCCCCATGGAGTATGCTGCTGATGTGGAATTGTTCTTCCCCCATCCAACAAGGTCAATTATAATGTCCATTATTATCCTTCCCAATCTCTTCTATTTTTCTTATAAAATGCGGCTGTTTCTTTCCCTCCAAATGTGCCAAATAAGGGCACATGGTAACGCCCTCCAGAGGGTCCACCCTATTTTTCCAAACGGGCCACTACAATGCATTATTTTATTTACTGATGTATGGAACAGCCATGACATTTCAAAACTTATAATGATCCCCCTCCATACTCTGAAACAGAAGTTTCACTGTAGTTTGTAGTAACACATGATCTAATATTTCTTCCTCTTCCTTGCAAAATATGCATTTTTTAGCAAGTGTGATCTTTCTCCTCTTCAATTGATGGCAAGTATTAATTCTTTTGCTTGCCGCTGTCCAAGCAAAAGCCATGATTCTAGGTGGGATTGGTGCTTGCCAAATTCTTTAGATTCTAGCCGTACCTCCATCCTCTCTTCCCAACCTGTAAAAGTGCAACGAATTATAAACGAACCGTCGATGTTAGGGGTCCAAACTCTTTGGTCATGGGCTGAGGCTGAACAATATAGAGAACCTATTAGTGTAAGAATGAGGGATATACTCAATTTCACTGTCTGTTAGGGATCTCCTAAGTCTCAGCAACCACACGACACCCCCATCTCCCTCATCACCATTATAGTCCAATACTCTCACCCCGCTATTGGTTGCTAGACACAGTAGGTCTGGGCATGCATGGCACAACAAGGACTCCCCTGTCCATAAGTCTACCAAAAAAAGGCTACCCTCCCCTTTCCAACCTTAAATCTAACTAATAACTAAAGGCTCGTACAAGGGTCTTGACCCACAAATTGACTTCCATGTATCATATATATTGTTTTCCATATTAGAGTTTTATCAATTAATGATCATTTGACGGTCATTAGGACTTTGGAAAATATTTACTGTTTCTTCCATTGGCTTTCAATAGTAGTATTGATATTCAGAATCATGTTTCGGTGTGCAAATTTGAATATGATTATGTGGTTGGTTGTATTTTGGAAACCGTTTCCTTATTGCACTTGCAGGATGCGCACAGACCCATCAATCGTATCGGTCATGTTCTTGAATTTGGAATGAAAAGAAGAGTAATACTTACTAGCACGACGTAATAAGACCCGTTAGATCTGAATAGCATTCAAATAAATGTTTTTACATAAAACCCAAAAACCTCACGGGGAATACTTTATAGTCATCTCAAGGATAGTGATTTCCTAATGTGTTTCTAAATCCTGAAGAAAATTCGGACTCCCTTCACAAGATCTTGATTCATGATATTATTTTCCCCACAATTTCAAGATAGTGAATGTTCATGGCATTACTCAGAGTGATGAACCAAAGCCATAAGCTGCGTCTCTCTGATCGGACAAACAAACAGTTAGATAAGAAACTGCAATTTTTTCAACATTGCACTTGTGTATGTATTGACGGTTTGGAGTAGACAAAGATGCAGGGAATATAAATACTTATTGAGTGTTATATGCAATTCAAAATAACTGGGAACAGCCCAATTCTTGCACAATTGCATGAACTGCAATTGTGTCAATATGCAATAACTCGAAAGTTGAAGTGAACATTGTAGAAATCCGCTGGTCTAATCAGATCCAATCACAACTAAAAGAAATAGTATTAATCCAAGCAGAAAGATAACACCAGTGTATTACGTTGTTCAGCAAGTGTTGTACATGGTTTAGCAATGGTGCCTACGTTCGCAGGTTCAGCAAGTGCTGTACATAGTTTAGCAATGGAGCCTACGTTCGCGGGTTCAGCAAGTGCTGTACATAGTTTAGCAATGGAGCCTAGGTTCGCGGGTTCAGCAAGTGCTGTACATAGTTTAGCAATCGTGCCTACCTTCGCGGCTAAGAATCCGATCATTTCACTACGAGTAATTAGTAAAAGAAGATTACACGAGATGTCCCAAATCCCTCCGTGTTAGTAGGAAACTACAGGTAGGGCTAAGCTTGGAGCTTGGAGATGGAAGTTCGTTTCTTCACGGTGAAGTAAGACCAAGCTCGTGAGCTTATTATCTAGGCTGGAGCACATTAAAAGAATCTACCTTTTATGCCTCTATGCCCCCGTGGTGAGATGGGGAACAAAAAAGAAAGAGAGGGACAAACTTTATCTTGATTTTGGCATTAGTGGACCTCGTGGGAGGCCTGATCCGATCATTTCACTACGAGTAATTAGTCAAAGAAAATTACACGAGATATCCCAAATCCCTCCGTGTTATTAGGAAACTAGGAAACTACAAGTAGGGCTAAGCTTGGAGATGGAAGTTCGTTTCTTCATGGTGAAGTAAGACCAAGCTCGTGAGCTTATTATCATAGGCTGGAGCAAATTAATAGAATCTCCTGTTTATGCCTCTATGCCCCTGTGGTGAGATGGGGAACAAAAAAGAAAGAGAGGGACAAGCTTTATCTTTATTTTGGCATAGTGGACCTCGTGGGAGGCCTCTAGGGCGAGCACGCCTTTGATAATTGTGTTGTTGTGCCTGTGTGGACTCTTGACCACATTGGATAGTTTAATGTGCTCATCAGCACTTGACCATTGACCTGGAGATGTGGATCATTGATCCAAGCCGCATTAGCATGGTGTATCCCTGTTCGAACCAGAGATAGAAACCAAACTTCTCCTGTAGAAGATGATGGGGGCGTTCTCTTTCTTTGAACAAGACACCAATCCCAACTAACACGACGAAAAAAAAAGTTGTGGCCGTCGATTTTGAAGTTAATGTGGTAAGAAATGAATAGGGATGAGGGATCGATTCATGGGATGCATGTTATGTTTCAAATGATGGAAGCATTTTTAAGTCCTATGAAGCTTTAGGGGTAGGTATGAAGTTTACATGGGTAATTATTCCTTTGCGTCGACATTGAAGTTCCTCCAACTAAATTCACTTTCCTTGATGTTGTTTATGCGTTGGGTCTTCGAAATAATTGGCGTTTAGCCCTTTTTGTTGAATAAGCAATTTCATTTCATTGAAGGATGAATCTTTTGTGTGGAAAGTATATGGCAGCAATGGAATGTTCAAATCCAATACCATAAACGAATTTGGTTCTTTCAATTGCATTTTTCTTTATTCTTTTAATGTTTGGCATGTTTTTACCGACAAACCATAGCATTAAAAATTGACGAGTTGACTTGAAATTAGGCTGAGTTGAATCGGTTAGACAAAAAACAGTAGGGGTGCAAGTTTAGCCCTGTCAGCCCTGACCAACCCTGTGCTCGAACAGGGTTTGGGTTGGATTTTCCAACCCTGAGGGCGGGTCAGGGTTCATTTTTTAGGCCCTGACTCGGGGTTGGGTCGGGTTCTGGGTTAATGCCTCGGGTCACCCTCACCCGCCCGATCCTAAGTTTTCTATTATAAAATTGAACTATCTGTGCATGTTTCTTTTGCTAATGTTTTCTAGATTGATGTTTCTTTAGATTATTATTGTTAATTGTCTCTGCTGCCCGTCATGTTGTTGAATTCATATTGTCTTAATTTGTTCCCCTTCTCTGTTTATTGATCATTTTGTTCTATATGATATGTGGTTGATTTATTTTTGGCACTCTTAACATGTATTTTCACTAGGGTCAATCAAGGCCGGCCCGGCCCTGCCCTGCCCAATCAGGGCCAATCAGGGCGGGCCAGGGCCGCACTGAGTCCTGTAAGGCGGGCAATGGGTTGAGGTTTTTCGGCCTTGACTCAGGGTCAGGGCGGGTCAGGGCCGAGATAATGGGATCCAGGGTTGAAGCCCTAAAAAACAGAGTCAAGTCTTTGAATGAGTGATGGACAACTTTCTCTAATAAAAATATTATGAATGCTAGATGTAAACAATACTCAAGAATAGTAGCAGACTAATCAAACCAGCTTCTAAAAGAATAATCAAAATCTTTGTTAAGTATTAAACTTAGTTACATACTAGTATTCGTGGCCCATGCTATGCATGGTTCTAAAATGGTCAAGTATTCCAGGCCCATGCTAGACTAATCAAAATCTTTGTTAAGTATTAAACCAGCTCAACAACAGCTGCCCAAGTGGGGTGGTGATACAGGAGGGAATCCAATTCATCCTCATCCCCATTCCTCACCCTTCTTCCCCTTCGCCCCTGGATCAAAACCTAGAAATTAAGTTCATAATCGAGGGTTTAATTCGTTTGTAGCCCAACCTAAAGGATTCATTAGCCGACCCCAACTAGTTTGGGACAAAGGCCTAGTTGAGTTGAGTCGAGTTGAGTATCGAGGGTGCAACTCAGGTTGATTTTTGGGAATTCGGGTTTAGCTTTTACCTTGAAATCAGGTGGGCTTGAGTGGAACCCAGTTCATATTATAGCAAAAGCTCAACCCTACATGACTCAATTTGTAGCCCAACCCAACTTCCATGTGTCGAACGACTTGAAAACACCGGTACAATTGGAAGGAATGAAACGTTCCAATCAGAATTCTGTTATGTATTGGTCCATTCCGATTCATTTGTACCGGACGAAACAACCGTGAAATGCCCAATTTGTTAGAAAATAATGTTTTCAAAAAAATTCTAAAAATTCTTGATTAAGATACATTTTTTTTAAAAAAATTTCCCCTAATTTAGCCTTGTTTCATCTATTTTTATTACCCTTCTAAGGAAAATCTATATTGATTTACCCCCTCAAATATATAGGAAATACCAAAACATCACATCTCAACTACCAGAATAAAATGCCAACCAAAGTGGTATTGACAACTATGGCAGCATTGGTGCACTTCTAAGTTCCTTCAACTAGATATTTCTAGTTGAGAACCCTAGTCATCTTTCCCTTTGCCTGCTCATATTATGTGTTTGACCACTCTCCATTCACACTCCAAAGAGCACTTATTAGCATTCCATAGCTTTATCAATACTATCTTCCTAAAAATTTTGATATCATATCTCATTCTCATGGGTGCTTTTGCAATCTTGTGAAAGGGACTAGTCTTTTAAGGAATATAGGGTGGCTGTGATTTAATGTAATGGATCTTGGACAAAAACAATGTGGAAGGAGATGCCTTTTGTAGGCTACCTGTGTAGTTTTGACATGGCTTCTCATAGTGGGAGATGTTGTAAGGAAGATGTGATCATTCCAAAGTTAAAAAAGGGGGCCACCTTTCCACGAACCCTTGTTTTTCCATTTGTATTTGCATTGCATGTTCCATGAATTGGAAAAAGAGCTCTCACGTCTACTTACCCCTTGTTTTTTTATCAACATAATATATATATATTGAGAAAGAGAGAGAGAGAGAGGGCACGCATAGAAAGCACAACATTACATAGATAAATAGATTAAAAATTACAGCACGCACCTTGCATGCCACTTCCCCCTAAATATTCCTTTCCTTTCTCTCTTTCCCTTTTTCATTGCCTCTTTTTCTGCTTCCCACTCACCATCAACACAACCTCATCATTTCCAACTACATGTTTTTCGCCAGATTTCCTTTCCCCCCACTTTGTTTTTTTTTTTCTAATCCCCTTACAAGAAAAAGGGTAGTTGTAATTACACTGGAATTGACTTGAAAACACCTCTTTTTCTTCTTTTTTCACTGTGCTTACTTTTTAGAGAGAAGAATGATTATAATGAAGTAGCAATGTAAGATTCTTTTCAGGGAATTGATGTTTTGTGGGTCCTCTTTGGATTGCAAGAATTTTCTGAAAAAGTTTGGAAATGAAAAATATTTTTCAAATTTCCTACTTTTTATTATAGCCCTTTAAATTAACCATAGTCATGTAGTTAACCTCTAAATTGTAAAAAGTGAGCCTGTGTGGTTGTTCTCTCCTGCAAAAATGAGACGCGAAATGGCTTTCCCTGAAATTTCATAACAAATCCCTTAAAAGAAATAAAAAAACATGATCTAGTGTAATTAGCCAATTAACCTCTACTTTTGAAATTTGAAAACCCATTAGCCAAATTTCAAAACAAATGTTAGTGCTTATAACATATCAGCTGTCAGCTCTAATGTCTAAATTGTCGTACTTAAGCAATCATAAAAGAAGGGAACGATATTTCCACCCCCTCTATCAGTATTTCTATTCCTTTTTGTTTGACTTTTACTAAAGGAAAAAGAAAAAAACAAAGACAAATTAAAAGAGCTGGAAATTAATGTCCTAATTAAAAACTTAGCTATTTACAATGCTTTCTAGAACTTCATACCCCCCTCTGCACACTTGAAAATCAACAACACTATTTCTTCTCCTAGAAAAAAAAAAGAAGTAATTTCTAATAGCATGCAACTGATATATGTATAACCATGGTTTTAAATTTCGGTTTCGCTATGCGTTTCGGCCGAAACTGAAATTTCGGCCGAAATCTGGTACACCATTAAAAAATAATATTTTATTCAATACCAAATTTATGTAATTTCAGTCAAAATTTCAGGAAAATACTATATAATTAAAGAATTTGAGATTTTTGGGTTGAATTTCGTTAAAATTCGGACGAAATATTTAAAAAAATTGAGAAAATTTGAAATTTCGGCCGAAATCCGATACCAATTCCGGTATTGGCAATTTTATGTTCGGTGCTTACTGAAATCCGAAATTTCGGATTTGGGTCGAAATTTAAAACCATGTGTACAACTATGTTTTGATAACAGCCACAAAATCCACTCGTCCAATATGTTTTAACACCAGTCTCAAGCGGCTGACAGCTTTTTGGGAATTGCAACATATAGGACAAAGTGAGTTAGTGCATATTATCAAAACATGGTTGTGCAGCTGATATCATTTCCCTTTCTATAATTTTAAAAAGGTGGAATATTCAATGCCTATATATATATATTAAAAAAAAGGCTTAGAATGTCCCACAGTGCGTAGGATAAGGGGGCTCACGATAAGTGTGTAAGGCTTGTGAATTCCCGACAACACTGGCCATCAAATTCCACGCTTGCATGGGTGTGGTTCAGTGGGCCCCACTTCCTGACAACGCGTGCAAAGCCGGAGTTCATGGGCGTTTCTTTTGTGGGTCCCATTTACAGGCTCCAATAACGTGCCACGTATTCTAATAATTTTTTATTACCGACATGATTATCCCTTTTTTTTTAATATTTATTTTTATTATTAATTGTTATTTAATTTTAATTTTAATTTTGGGTTTTCTCGCCGAGTTGTTCTGCAAAAATTAGCATGGAATCCTCATCATTCCCAGACAGCCTCAGACCTCGGTCTGAGTATTAACGAACTCTAAGCTTTTAAAATCTATTATTTCCCTTTTATTTTTATTTTTAAATATGATTATTTTTTTCCATTTTTTCAGTGTCATGCTTGGGAGATTGCTGGTGGGTACGACTCGTCTTTTATTTATTTATTTTTTTGATAATTTTTTCTGGGGTAGTTAAGAAGGCTTATTGTTGATAAGGGCACCACCCTTCTATTTCTTAGATTCTATATACACAGAATTTATATGATGGGTGGCCGTGAAAACACGTGAAGTCTAAAAAAGTAGGTGTTTTATGATCAACACAACGAAAATAGGTTGTGCCCCAAAAATCAGTTCCATAGGATGATCCTAACCGTTCGAGATTTTCCAAAAATCATTTATGGAATCTTCTAAAAATCGGAGGGTTAGGATCATCCTATGGAACTGATTTTTGGGGCACAACCTATTTACGTTGTGCCCAAACATATGAACGGTTTAGATCTTCGAAAAAAGTGGGCCGTACCTACTTTTTTTTAGACCTCACGTGTTTTCACGGCCACCCATCATATAAATTCTCCTATATACATGTCATGTGGCTGCTATCAAGGTAAAATGTGTCTCCAGTGAGGGCCCACTTGTTCAATGATCCAAGGATTTCATCTGCTGGGCCCCACCATGGGACGGTTTTGATCAATGAAGAAGTGGCCCACACCAGTACTTTCACCTACTAATGTTACATACAAAAGTGTTACTGGCTCCTCTTTCCATTTTATGCCTTAGTTGTGATAGATTTGCCCATGGTAAAGACAAAAGAGAGGTGCCTTTATAAAGATAAGGGGGTGTTTTTTTTTTTTTTTTTGAATAGTTTAGGTGTCATGTTTCCGTCACGTATGTGTAGTGTCGAGGATAATGATGATGTTAAAGTAGGATTTGGATGAGGATAAACATAGTTTTTATGTCAATTAGCTATTTCTTAGGGGAATTATGGGAAAGCGAGATGATGGGCGGTTTGGGCGGCTACTCTGAAATCCTATTAGTGCTTACCATGATATGCATGCATCCATGGGCCCACGTCCTAATGCATTTTCATGACCTGAGGAGAGAGAGAGAGAGAGAGAGAGCTTTGAACATGAAACCTAGTTCACGATTGGAGAATGTGTATTTAAAGCACTGTCTTAATATTTTACCTTAACCTGAGTTATTATATATGAGTCTCCAAGTTTTGTCCTACCAAGTCAATCCAACCCATAGTTGCCGGAAACACCTTGGGTAGTGGGAAATGTGTTTTCCCCAAAAACCTGTTTTGAAAATGTTTATGAAACATGAAAAAAATTGGAAAAACATTTGCGGAACGTATGAGAAACACGTGGAAAACGTATGTGAGACATGTCTGAAACACGTGAGTAACACATAGGAAAAACGTAGAAAATATATGTGAAATACCTAAAAAATATTTGGAAAACATACAAAAACGTTTTGCAGAAATCAAACTAAAAAATTGTGATATATATTAAAAAGGAAAATAATAACAGACGCGCGCGCACATATATCAATGAGAACAAAATAAAGAAAAATTCTACTAAAAATAATATATGTAAATTTCGCTATCTTGGACATAAGGAATGAGAGATTGAAGATAATGTTAACCATAGAATAAGAAAATGTTGGTTGAAGTGAAAGCATTCTTCAGGAGTTCTGTGATATCGTAAAATACCTACCAAGTTGAAGGGAAAGTTTTATAACACAGCTGTGAGGCTAGCCAAGCTGTACGGCTCACAGAATGTTGGGCCACCTAGAAGCAGCATGTGCATAAGATGGGTGTAGAGGAAATGTGAATGATTAGATGGATGTGTGGCCATAGAAGATTAGATCGAATTAAAAATGAAGACATCTGTAAAAAGGTGGGGGTGGCATCGATTGAGGAGAAGATGAGAAAGCACCGCTTAAGATGGTTTGGGCGTATCCAACGTAGGCCTTTGGATGCTCCAGTGAGAAAAAGTGACTTGTGCCAAGTTGATGGAGTAAAACGAGGTAGGGGCAGACCGAAAACAACTTGGCTAGAAACAATGAGGAAAGACTTGAGGGCTAGGAACATAACAGAGAACATGACCTTGGATAGGATAAAATGGAAGAAAATGATTCATGTAGACGAGCTCAACTAGTGTTAGGATTAGACTTAGTCAATTTGAGCTGGGTAGATCCTTTTGCCTTCTTCATGAAAATTTTCTAAAGTTCATTAGCCGACCACAACTAGTTTGGGAGAAAGGCTTAGTTGAGTTGAGTTGACTTGAGTTAACATATATAAATCATCAATGCGTGCCTCTAATTTAAATAAAATTATTTAAAAATATTTAAATACATGTATTTATGCGGAAAGGCTTATAAAAAATTAAAGGGATAATTACATTTACACCCCCTCTAGTTTCTGACACATCCACTTCCACCCCTATAGTTTAAAAAGTGACAAATACACCCATGTAGTTTCAATTTGTTTAAGGTTTGCCCCCTCAGCTGAAGGTTCGCCCCCTCAGTTGAAGGTTCGTCCATAGATTGAAGGGTTAGGATGATCCGATGGAGCTGATTTTTTGGGCACACCCTATCTATGTCAGGACCCATTAAATGAACGCTTTGGATCATCCAAATAACGTGGGCCCATACCCGAATCCAAAGCGTTTGGTAGTGTTTGGATTCGAGTATGGGCCCACATTATTTGGATGATCCAAAGCGTTCATTTGATGGGTCCTGACATAGATAGGGTGTGCCCAAAAAATCAGCTCCATCCGATCATCCTAACCCTTCAATCTATGGACGAACCTTCAGCTGAGGGGGCAAACCTTAAACAAATTGAAACTACAGGGGTGTATTTGTCACTCTTTAAACTATAGGGGTGGAAGTGGATGTGTCAGAAACTAGAGGGGGTGTAAATGTAATTATCCCAAAATTAAATTAATAAATTCCAAATCTACAAACACACAAAAATACATAAAAACTTATGTTAATACAAATTAAAAGAAAAAATTTAGGGTAATAAGACAGGATAACTAAAATAAAATAAAAAACATACTAGGTACATTTCCCTTGTGGTTCCCATGTGTTTCATATGCGTTTCCTATCATGTTTCTCTATCTTTTTTGAAAAAATTTCCCCCCATTTCTAAGACATTTCTCATATGATTATTTACGTTTCCTCGTTTCTCGTTTCTTGTTTCCCTTATATTTTTCCCATGTTTCTCATTTCCCGAGCTGGTAGCTATGATCAAACCTCTTTTGACTCATTGCGTTAGTGAAAAATCGACAGCTTCAATCATAAGTCACCCGAGTTGACTCCCTCAGTCCAAGTTTTGAGCCAGTGATTGGAATATAGAAACCTACCTCACACTTCTGTACATGACCGTAGCCCTAATGAGGTGAGAGTTGCCCTCGTGTTTGAAGTTTGAACAAAAAACCCTAGCTTAAATGGTCATATTAAAACCCTAATGGCAGATTTTTGTAATTCCCATGTTCTAATGTGAAGTGAACTAAATTGTCTTGCTTGAGTAGGAGACCATTCACACACACACACAAAGGAAAAAAGAAGTGTTCAATATTTGTTAGTGGAAGTTTAACCCGGATGGCTAACAACATATTTGGTCAATTAGCACTCATTTAGGATCTGGGAGGTCCATTTTACTGGGTGTAAATCTTGAGTTGTTAGTGTATTGATTGCCAAGTGGCATCTATTACTATGATCTATGCAGGAAAAATGTGTCTCTCACCATCTTTTGAAGCTTCTATTCTAGTGTCTTAAGAGATGAAACAATTTCTTTCTCTCCCTTTGTGATTGCGCGTGTCTCTTTTTTCCTCGTACCAGCAATGAGCAGTTAATTAGCTGATATATAAGATGGCATAACTAGTCTAACTAATTTAATTGCACCCATATTGGGTCTATTTTGTTTAATGGATTTATCTTCCACATCTTCAAGAACAAGAAAAGCCACTCTAGATTGCCTTGTGTATGTTTTGACGACCATGGCCGGAATCCACCCCTACCCAAAAGCAAAACCTCCAATTAAAATATCTAAATTGCAAGAGATTCTAATACAAGTTCACCAAATGCTTTCAGTGATTCTGATAATGCCAAAACACGCAATATCATTATCATATCCTCTCAAAGGACATTTGATTAGTATTTGGTTGCATGAGGTCCATACAATCTTCGAAGGAAAATCATAATGTTGAGGAAACATGAGCACTCCCCAAATATCTTATCATATTTGGTTGCTCAATCATCTTCTAGTGGTTGAATTGGTGTGGCTTACAAATGTAGAATTGGAGATGTTGACAAACATGAGAGGGACAAGAGAGAAATTTTCTTGTTTGTTTGTGGTAGGTGTGATACAAAGAGAAGACATAGTTCTCATCATCCCACAGACCCTTATTGAGTGCAAGTAAGTGACTTAAAATCCAAGTACAAATATGTTTGATGCATAGCAAGAAGTATTTTCTTTGATTCTCAAGCAACTTGCCATTGTAATTAAATATCCAGCATTGTCTTTGGCTGAATTGAACCAGATGAATTTTTTGCTAGAAAGGAAATATCTGGACCAACATTCCTTGGGTTTTCAATCTTTAATTACCAAAATCTTGGTCCTCATTAGTACTTTTGGACGTCAAGCACATGTAAATATTTCTTGCTCCCTATAACTTTCCTTCTTATCATAATAACAAAAAGAAAGTGAAATGATAGCAGGTTTCCCTTGATTTGATAATGGCACTCTTAACTTTATTCAACTCCTTTTGGATTTTTTAGGAATTGTAACAGCCTTGGACAACTAATTACAGAACTATAAAGTGAAGACAAGACATTATTAAGAAAAGGGAGTGCTGACTCCAATTCACAAAAATGACATATCCACCCTCCTTTTCAGTATTTTTACCCCTTCTTTTTGACCTTTCCTTAAAAAACACATTTCCATCCTCTTTTGTTTGTCTTTTCCTGAAAAGTTTGACTTCATTTTTCCAGATAAAGACAAATAAAAGGTGTGGAAATGCTGAGCAAGGGGTGAAAATATCATTTCCCAATAACTAATTACAATAGTATAAAATGTAGGGAGGAGTGCCATTATTGAGAAAAGGGAGTGCTGTATTGAGATATCTGCAAAGCAAAATCCAATCCGATCACGAGCAAACAAACAGAAGAGTAAAAATAAAAGCAAATCACAAGATGAACATCGAGATTTTACGTAGTTCGCCCAAGAGGCGTATGTCCATAGATAAGAACAAATATCTTTCACTTTGAGAAAACTAAATTACAAAGATTACAACGGGATTAATTCGCAAACGGGCAAACCGCAACCCTTCTCTTGCCCTCTCAACAAAGATGGCACACAAGTAGGGGCGATGCCAGAAATTTTGCACAAGGGGGGCAAAAATTATAGTAATTTTTTTTCTCCAAACAAATGAAAGTAATATTATAGTTTCCAAAAAAAACCCTCTATATATTCCATCACCAGCGGCGTAAACATCACTTTGGCTAAAATGCCCTTGGCTATATATTTCAATCTTGTTCCGGAGAACAAAACATATTCAAGTGAGGAATGATAGAATGAAGTGCGGCATACAAAAACCAGCTACAAGGGCGCCTCCATTGGTCCAATCTTAAGAAAGTGAGAAAGTGGATCACTTTCTTAAGATTGGACCAATGGGGGCGCCCTTGGAGCTGGTTTTTGCAAGGGCGCCCTTCAGTCTATCGTTCGTCAAAAAATGGAATGTTAAATTCTCTTGCAAACCCCACTGGTGGAACGGGGCTAATATGCATTTATAACTTGTATAAGTCAAAGAATAATAAATGGATTCAGTGACATTCACCAATGGGGCGCCCTTTCATCTCTTTTCTGCATTCGGTGACATTCACCAATAAAGGTATATTTGTTCTTTCCCAAAAAATTAAGGGGAGCAATTGCCCCCTTCCCTTACAAGTGCCGTCGCCCCTGCACACAAGGGTAACCCAAGAGAAAAGTTGCAACCCAAGAGAAAAGCCGGGTAGTATCTCTCCCTCTCTCACACTTCAAACCCAGAGAAAACCCTCTCTTGTTTATTGCCACACCACACAAGAGAAAAATTCCTCTTTCTTTCCTTATCTTTGTTACAAGTGAAAAGAGTTTTATATCATAGGTTTTTCCAAAACCTAAAAACTTTCTTGTTTTTCCTTCCCACCATAACCCACAATTCCAGATATATTAGAAAACTGTGGTGGTGGGAAACAAGGTAACAGATGTAGCCTGACTATCAGTGTGGGTGTTTTACCAAGGATGAACGACAGTAACACCTACTAGTGCAAATTGGAGAAGAAGATAAAAGGAAAACGTTCACACTTCTCCCTTCGTTGTATTAAACATAAATCCTCATCCTACCAGCTTTTTAAAGATGACCATCAAACCTTTAAAAAATAGGAAACTCTCTAATAATAAACTCCTAATAAAAATAAACTTTCCACACTACTAAAGATATTAAAATCTTAACAATATATCTTAGAATCTCAAATCTAATTTGCTACTAAAGATAAAGTTAACTATTAGCAACAAAATCCCTTGGCTTCAAATTGCCAAAAGATGTGGGTGCACCGTGTGGGAGAAAATATATCCTCGACTTTTAACACGTTCTTAGTAATTTTCATCGGCATCATTTTCCCATTAGAGAAAAACTCGTCTTCGAGTCTTGAATAATAAGAAGGCATAGAGAACCCTTAAATAAATATCCATCACGTAGAAAAATTATTTTCGATCTCCCATAGCCACATAGTGCATGATTGGGCCAAAATACCCATCCTCTGCAATCATCTCACGAAAGGCATCAAATCCTTGGACCTTCACATTCATCGTAGATAATAGAGATGACCAACAGCTCAATGCATTCGCCACTCGGTTCTGTGCTCCCACCTTGTGTTTGAGGGTGAACGTGAACTTTTGAAGATAGCTCACCCACTTTGTGTGCCTGCTATTCAACTTACTCTGATTCTTCAAGTATTTCAAGGCTTCATGATCAGAATACAATATGAATTCACTCTGAATAAGATAGTGTCAGCATTGTCGGAGTGCATGCGCTACTGCATATAATTCAACATTGTAAGTAGAAAAATTGCTCTTAGTACCATATAGTTTCTCAATGAAGTAGGTTATTGGCTGCTTCCCCTGGCTCAACACAACACCGATGCCCACTTTTGACGCATAACATTCTACTTCAAATAATTGCTCGAAGCCAAGCAAAGCAAGTAGAGGGACTGTCGAAAGTTTGGCCTTGATCACTTGGAAGCTTTATTCAGCTTCAGGCATCCAATAAAAACATCCATGCCGTTCCAATCGACAAACTTTTGATTCGTCCACCTGAATTCCATCGCCAAACACCTCATAGCCTAGGAATATGAACCGATCTGACCATAAAATGCATTTCTTCAAGTTAGCAAATAACTTTTCCCTACGCAAAGTATACCATCTCTCGCAAATATTGTGCGAATCAAAATAAGGGCTATAAATAAGAATATCATCGAAGTAAACGACAACGAAGTTATTGATGTAGTGTTTTAGCACATGGTTCATGAACAACACAAAAGTACTTGGGACACTGGAAAGACCAAAGGGCATCACCATCCATTCATACAACTCTTCCCTAGTCTTGAATTTCGTTTTCCATTCATCTCCTGGTCGGATTCGTATTTGATGATATCTACTTTTGAGATCAATTTTAGTTAATACTTTAGCACCCGCTGGTTGATCAAGAAGATCATCTAGGCGAGGTATGAGAAAGTGGCATTTAATTGTTATCTTATTGATAGCCCGACTGTCTATACACATCTGCCCCGTTCCATTCTTCTTCAAAACGAGTAATGCATGCATTGTGAAGGACTCAAGCTTTCCTAAACGTATCTCTTCTCATTCAACTCTTGGACTTGTCTCTTCAGTTCCTCATGTTCTCTCGTACTCGTCCTATAGTGAGCCTTGTTAGGAAGAGTAGCACCAGGTACCAAGTCGATCTGTTGTTGTATCTCTCGAAGGGATCGTTGATTCGTCTCGTGCTTCAATCTCCACAATCGGGATGGTGTGAGTACCTCTTCTTTTCAGTGGCATGATCGATCCTCCGCTAACCGCAGGAATGATATGCTCTGATACCAATCTAGCGCAACCGAACTTCAACAATCACACAAAAAGCCAAGAACAAGTAAAGAGAAGAAACCGAATGAAAACTCACGTATGACATCTCACCAAACTGTCTAAAACTCAAAAACATCCATAGATTCTCCAAAAAAAACTCTAAAGGCAAAAATTCCTATTAAATAGAAAAAAGACAAACAATTAGCCTACAAACTTGGAAAGACCTACAAAATAGGAAAAGCAACAAAATAGGAAATGACCAAAATATTTCCAACTTACACAATATTAGGAAATCGTATTTTTTCCTAAATCTTTCACGTTTCCTAATATCTAACCGTATAATCTTGCAAGTTTCCAATATCTTCAATAGCTCAAAATTGTGAAAGCTTAGCAAGTTTCCATTCCGCCAAAACACATCCTTGTCACGAAAACGAACCGGTTCCTCAGTTTTTGGTGATACGTATCTTAATCTCGAGCGATTTCCCGGATTACATCATTTAGTTGTCCCAATCTGATCTTAATTTCCCTTCAATGATGTGTTCTTCCCTTCTCCAGGTGAATTTCTAGACAAAGAGCACCAATCTCATCGAGTTCCATGCATTTGGTTCAAATTAATGCTTCTTTTAAAAGAGTTGCTATACTCATTTTGGAGTCTTCTTACATCAACATATTTTAATCACCTAATGAAAAAGGCATCACCATGGCCTTCTTGCCTTATCCCAAGCTACACTAGATGTGCTGACATAAAACAGATGCCATGTGCATGAGGATTTCTCAATGGGATGCAAGCTTCAATGTATTAGAAAAGGCCATATTTGAAACTCAATAGGATTTCTCAATGCAAGCATCATTCTTAGGAAAGACGTTCCCTAGAAAAGGTTAGATCCGAAAATGTGCTGAAACTCGACGAGCCAACTCAAAACTCAGCTGGGTTGACTTGGCTTAACAAAAAATTGGGTTGCCATTGAACAAGTCAATGAGTAAGGCTAACGTAAAGCGGATTCGTGAGACATTTTATTCAACGAATGCAACTAGGTAGAAAGAGATTCTGTAACCAGACAGAAAGAATGAACTTAATATAGAGAAAGGCGGATTTCACAACACCGGAATATCCTCTTCTCAAATAGTGCAACCGAGGTTTACACTAGCCCAAGAACAATAACCAAAAGAGAAGAAGAACAATGCCCAAAAGAGATGTGCTTCAATATATGATAGAAAGAACAACACTACAAGATAAAGAACAAAAAGAGAGAAGAAAGCTTCAATACATAGACAAAATATAGGAAAGTTGGCATTTTCTTCAAACACTAGCTTGCACACAAGAGAGCTTCAATGAAGCTTCAATGGAGGTCTAGGTAGTGGAGAATCTCTACCAAAGTGAAGTTAAAAAATGAGAATAGGCTAGTCAAAGGAAAGTAAAGAGAAGTAATAGCTTTGGTAGGAGATACTGGGTATGAGAAAGTGAGGACTTTAATGCTAGGATAGTGGGTTTAGAGTTTCAAGTAGGGTTTGAATTTGAAATAGGAAGTAGTGGGAAAAGTTGTAGCAAACATGTGTGGCTCACACATGTGCAAGCTAGGCAAAAAGACCAACATGCCCATGGATACAAAAGTACATATTTGCCCTCACTCCATCTCTTAAAATAAAAATAAAATAAAGCAACCAAAAAATACACTTTAAAATTAACACTTAAGGGGGTTCCAGATTCCGTTTTCGCAACTTAATCATGTACATGGAGCTCACAATTTACACCTCAGTCTTTTGATGTAGTTGGGCCCAATATTTACACCTTGTGTTGTGATGAGTGGGGCCCAATATTTACACCCCCCACGCCCCCCATGACAACTAAACCAATAAGCTTACGGGGGAAAATCTCAAATTTCAGTGGAAGGAAATATATAGGACAGATAAAATTGTGAAGTTTACATATTTCAATAGAAAAAACCCTTCCTGTCTGACCACCTAATTGACTTGACTCGGCTTACTTTGACTCAAGTCGGGTTTCCTAGGTTTTGAACTATGGATCCAAGACATGGGTATGGTTGAATGAGACAGGGTAAGAGCCTAGGGAAAATTACAAGTTTAGATACACCAACTTTCATTTACCAAATGTGTGTAGTGTTTGCCAAAAATAGGGAAGGGTTTGTCATTAAGGCCATGTTTAGCCGCCATGAAAGTTAAAGGGAGTGCGATTTATCCTACAGGGGTGCCAAAAAATCATCGCTCTTTCTATAAAAGAGACTTAGGCCCTGTTCGTTTCATACTGTGACAACCGATGGTGAGGGCCCCATCTGATTATTGGCCTAAATTTATGTTGGGACCCTCACTATTGGTTGTCAAAATCTGAAACGAACAGGGCCTTAGTGTCTCAATTTAAAGTCGGTTAAGCTCTTATAACTATCTATGAACGAAATACAATATCACAAGTACAATAGATCTAATCAAATACAATATCACATATCTATCTAAAATGATCTAATCGTGCAAATAAACTCGAATATAAAAGAAAGATTAAGAAACTTATCTTGATTGGCCATGACAGTGATCGATCATGTTGGATCTTCTACTGCCTATCTAGTTTGCCTGAACTTTGGTGAGGAAGTTCTCCTTTGGTCAGTTAGATGACAGCAAAGACCAACTCCCTCATTTATAGAAAAGGCGTCATAGAATTCCACACAATGAATAGAATTCTAGTTGGCTTAATCCATTTAACCAACTACTAATTCTGATGTAGTTGAATAGGCCTACACTAATCATTTATGTCTCAATAAGGATGAGATGCACTGATTACCCTTTAACCCTTTATTACTTTGGTCGATGTGTAACTCAAGTAATTTCACACTTAATCTCACTTATCATTCTAGACTCTCGATCATAGATCAAACATTGCTGACATAAGATCTTACCGTTGTTCTTACAAAAAAAAACCTAATAATTGGGCAAGTTAGATTCGAACCCTATGACGTTATAACACGGCGATCCTTATGTCCTAACCACCAGTGCAAGAGGGCTCCACGCCACACCATTATCACATATGCTTCCAAGGTTAAAACATGGTGTGCTCAAACAGAAGGGTTGTCTATTCTATGTCCTATCGAATAAACAGAAGAAACAAATGAGATTGTGGGTGTAGAATTAAATCCTCATCATGCACGTAATCTACATATATCGAATCTACTTTAGGTGAACATGCGTTGTTGTTGTTGAGCCAACACCCTTCTTTCTCGTTTTGTTTTGTTTTTTGTTCTCTCAATTGAAGGCTATGTGGGACCAAATTATAAAGACCGGCATGGCTCCTCAGCTAAGAAAAGAGAAGTTAATTTTTTGGGCACGCTCAAAAACATGTCGATAGTTCTATTTATTGCCCATCTTCCTTTGCCTATCTAGTTTTAGTAGATACGTAGAAAATGGAATACTCCTTTAATCCAAGTGGGCCCTCTTAGAATAGGCCTATTGGCCCTTAATCTATTGCGTAACGAGCAAAGATCTCATGGTGGATCCTGCAAAACTTTGGTAAACTCAACTTGACTCGCTGAAGACTCGGTTGAGTTAAACGCAGCAAGTTGATCTGGGTTGAGCATTATGAGTCAACTCAGACACGAGACTCCACTTCAATCTGAGCTGAGTTCAGAAATTTTGAACATTAGATTTCTTGTTTACTAGCCTTCTTATGTACATCTGATTAGAGGCCTGGCCCACCTTGCTACGTTGCTTTAAGTGGAATAAACTGCTGCTCCTGCTACACGGCAACATCCTCCAGTGGGATGTGAAGAAGTGATCTGGTGAAGTGGGACCCAACTTTTGATTGATCCTGACTGTCCACTTGTTGGGTGCTGCTTCGGATCAACAATGGCCAAGTGATCCTACACAGAATCTATTTTCTTCTATTGCCCATTTTCATGCTCTCTGGTCGAATAATTAGAAACATCGACCAGGATGGTTTTGGGCAATCAGAGATCAAGATGGAGCGGACAACATGTATGATCTAAATCAGGTAAAAGATGGAGCCTACCAACATGATAAATGCATGGGTATCAATGGATTGATCAAATAGATCTAAAGGGTCTAAACTTAATTGGACAGGAATTGGGCACAATGATGGTGGGATAAGATCGATTTTTAGCCGCAGAATCCGCATCCTTGATTCCATTGGAAATGGTTAATGTATAAATATACCTTTCATATTGTAAATAAAAGTGTATTAGTAAAGGGTATGTTTGTATGCATTAACCTAACCCTAGAGGGTAGATGCTTGTATGCATTTCAGATTAATTTCATTGTTTACAAGTATTATTTTAGTTAATTAGAAGTTTAAATCAGTCACAAATACATGACAGCTGATACAACTGAATAAACTGACGTAGACACACACACACACACATAATGGATAGAACATTTTAACTTTATTCTAAAATTCTAAATACATGTGTACAAAACATTTTAACCTTATTCTAAAATTCTAACTACATGTGTACAATGCAGGTAAGACTTAGGACACTCAAATGGACGGTCCGATTCGAACTAGATCTGCTCTAGACACTGGAAGTAAAATTCAAAGAATACTCAATAAAACCTGACCAAAAAGGAATCCAAACGGAGTGAATCATGCATATCTTCTATATATCCTTGAAATTCTACAGTGTGATAAAGCAGAAATCCAAAATTTACAAATCTTTCACAAAACCAGAAGCTCATGCATGCATTCACGACCATCAACAACACCCCTTTTTTCCTCTCCACAATCACATGCAATCACTAACTCTCCAACTCATTACACCCCACATGCAAATCCACTCTCTGATTGCATTTGATTGTGGAGAGGAAAAGAGGCTGTGTTTTTGGGTCACCTCCTCTTCCCTCTCTCTCTCTCTCTCTCTCTCTCTCTCTCTCTCTCTCTCTCTCAAGAAAGAGTGTAAATAGGGCTTGTGTTTTTGGCCCATCTCTCTCTTTATAGAAAGAGTGCAAATAGAGCTTTGTTTTAGGTCATGCTACTTTCCTTCTTTTTTTCCCCTGTATGGTGTTGATGAATGATGATAATTATGATGGTATTGATGATGGCATGATGACGACTAGGTCTAAGGAGATTAAAAAAGAATCACCCATTTCTTTTCTTTTTAAGTAAAAAGGTAGAGAGAGCCACTTTCTCTAATGGAGACATGCCCAATGAAAGCTAACATGAAATTGGGGTCCCCCTATGGTACGGTGTTCATATATAGTGCGTAGACTCTCTTAAAACCAATCAATGCCCATCTCTTCCACAACTTGTCATGCGTCATCAAAACATAGCTACCTCTGTTTCATTGCTCACCTGCATTCATGAGGGTGCATGCACGACCCACGACGTATACACCTTAGTACCATACATATCTATCCTTCCCTTTTGTAGTAGCTGGGTTGTTGCTTTGTCGCAGGCCCTCATTTATACCCTCTCTTTCCCAAGATTTCACACACCAGGTGATGGGTATAAATTGTATACACTAGACCTCAGTGTATAAAGTATCTTTCTTGGTGTATAAATTATACACCCGTTTGTTATAGTTATTCAGATATAGTGGATCTTATCTTAGGATCTACGGTGTTAGATTGATTTATTTTATTTTAAAAAAAAAAAAAATTTTGGGAGGGGGTGGGGGGGGCATTTATTTCCACCTAAGTCACAAATATCATTCTCGAGAATTTCTCGGTAAGTGAAAATCTAGGGATATATTATTTCTATTTTTAATTTTTTGAATTTATATAGAGAAAAAAGATATATATAAAGAAAAAGTATAAAATAAAAATATCATAAAAATATCGTGATATTATCTTGGTATTATCGCAGTGAATGAAAATATCGCTATATTTTTTAAATTATCGGGATTATTTTTGGATTTTGTCGTTTTATCAAAATGTCACCATAAAATCACTATATTTTGAAAACATGGTAGATATTTGTGACAGATTTCAACTAAATCTTGGTTGATTTCCACTAACAATAATTACTTATATAAAGTACTTAAGGATAAGCATAGTAAGAGATAGAGAGAGATAAGCGGGGAATAATAGTCCAAATCTAACCTATCTAATACCTTAGATCCAACGGAGTGATCCTCTAGATGGGATATACTCCTACACTATTGATCTAGGGTTTTAGACCATTTGTCCAGGACAAAAATCAAACAAGTCAATTGTTCCTAAGGGCCCGTTTGGATGCCAAGAAGATTTTGATTTGAAATTCTCACATTTGCAGCCCTTTTTGCGTTGACATTTGGATCCCGATCAAATCCTTAAACTTCCAATTCAGCGACTGACAGTGAAAAAGATCAGATTTCCAAATAAGCTGTGGAAATAAGAAATTGGAAATCCACGGATCTGGCAGTTTCCTTCACCCACTTGGCTCCTCAACCTCTCTCCTGTAGCAGGAATTACCCCTTTACCTCTCTGTCTCCCTCAACATGAGCTGGCAGATCTATTCATTTTGTACTGAAAACTCAATTCCAAATCCAAATACAAAATCTGAGGTATCCAAACGGGCCCTAATTGTTTAGACAAAATGTGCATCTTCTAGACTGTTAAACATTAGCTTCAATATATGATGGTTACAACATCCTAAGTCGTAAATGTAGACGTCAATTTTATGAAAGACACTATTTGCCTCTTACTACATCCACTTAGACAAATACCCCATTTTCAGAAGAGAACGACTGTGTAGAAAGTCACTTTTATGATCAATGGTAGAAGGCAACATGAGTCCTACAAGGAGGCATAGGAGGTTGTATATTTGTAAGATAAAGACCTTTGATCTTGTAGAGCGACTCACATGGGGATTACATGTGTAAGACAGATCAAATGTTTATCTTTTCTTGGCTTGATAAAGACATGTTGATCAAGGGCCAAGAATTATCAATTCAAAATGATCTCAACGCTCGGATTCAACGTTCACGTACCTGAGGTACGTCGACATGGGGCCTACTATGTGTCTTTGAGGAAGGAGTGTTAAAGTCACATTGTTTTCAGCATTTTTCTTATCAAATTGAGCAAAATAAACCCTAATTTTTCCATGATTGCAATGGTTTGTTAGAATATAGATCAAAGGAACCCTAAAACCTTGTGTTCAGTGTGAAATAGCTAGTGAGCTCTATGGGCCTTTGATTAAGCTCATCAAACTAGTATGAAGAAGAGCCCAACTGAGTCTACACGTGTGCCAACTTTAATATGTTTTTCATAGCCTTTGAAGAATCTTGATAGGCACTTTTGGGTAGAAAGATATCTCCGTCAAAACTCTATTGCTTTCATGCTTTCATTCCAAGCTTAATTCATTCCATGCCCATGCAGACATCAATGCCACCAAGAAAGATAATATAATATGAACTATAAAAAAAAAACCCATCTTTATTTTCATATATCATAAATCAGAAACAAAGGAAAAAGACAACGTTTCTTTCAAAACCCTAAAAGTTTCAAAATCAAAACGTTTCTTTTAGAGAGAGAAAGGGATGGGTTTATATGTAAAGTGATCAGCTTTTCAGGAAGGGAGCTGAAAAAAGTGCAAACAACCTTTCATTAAAAAAAAAATAAACAATTTAAAAATAGCAATGTTAATTAGAAAAAAGACTTTTATTTATTAGAAAAGATTAACCGGCACGGTCAAGGCTAAAATGCGCCGAGGAAAGAGGTAAACTTCTACGTGTTTGACATTTGGGTGGGTGCACATGCGGGGTACGAGCCTCGGGCTACGAGCCAAAAATACTTCGCATGAAAGTAAAATATTTGATTTTTTTTATTAAAATGACAAAGTGCCCTTGTTTATAAAATGGACAAAAATATTTTTGATAGGTTTTGCCCTCAATCTCCTTTGTACCATTTATTTGGTGGGCCCTACAATGGATGTATGGTCCATTGTCCCCAAATTGCAGCTATCAAATCACATAAATCATGCAATCAAATGAGGTTTGGCCCTTTCAATTGAATTTTTACACAACGAGGCACACCCATTTCAACAGCTTAAAATACACATCAATGGATGTTAGGATTGTCCTTTTGGCCTAATTTTTGGGTTAAGATTGAAATTGAAGCCTACTAGATTGAAGGTTTGATATGTTGTGCAAATGTCTTGTATTGTCTTGTATTCAGGCATTATAGAGGTATGGACTAATGGGTATTTCGATAATTTTATTGATGTAGTGCCATTGATATATAAGCCGCATATTAGGATTACGGGTGCTAGGTTTTTCTTTGAGTTTTCTTAGGAATGAAGATGGAGAGTTTTCTAACCGTAAACCGGTATAGTGAAACCCTTCTCTTGTGGAGGTAGGGACACTGATAACCACATAAATCTTATCTCTTTGCATCGTGTAATTGTGTTTCTCACATTATTATTATTATTATTATTATTATTATTATTATTATTGCAAGTCATATTTGAACCTACTTGAGAAGGTATTTCTCAGTTTTCTACAAGATCAATCAAAGTAGGACCTAATATTCCCTTGTGGGTATGTATCAATATATTGCAATAAGGACTTCTCCTATGAGTTCTGTTTTAATCGTCTTTTCTTGGGTTACATGTTGATGGGATGCTTACAACTTTGTGGTGAATCATAAGAAAAGATCAAATACATGGCTCAAATTCGACGGTTGAGATCAGAAGGAACCACCTATTCGAATAGTTGCTAGAAAACTAGCCATCAATAAAGCACGGGAATTGATATCTGCACTCCTTTTGTTTCAATGATCACACTTTTTCTAATTATCTTTTAAAGCCTGTTACAATTCACTACGATGCTCTCAATAGCCAATCAGAAAAGTGGTTAATAAAGTGCGCACTTCTCAAAACATAGAGTGTTGATATCAATTCCAAGACTGTAAAGATGATTGTATTACAACGTGAGGGCTTCAATTGTGGTTTTCTAGCCAAGGGAGGGATGCCTTTTTTTTCCTTTTTAAAAACAGGTAGACAAAACATATTTTTCATTTTCCTAAAGTCAAAAAACTATTCTAACTCTCTTAAATCATAATTATAAAAAGGAAAAGTATAACTGACTCTCTCTCTCTCTCTCTCTGAAATTTTCATCTCTCCACAAGCCTCCAAGCAAAGAGAATTAATGAAAAGGGAGATCCAAAGGCTTTCTCCATGTTGTCTTCGAAAACCATTTCAATGACAGAAAAACCAACAACTCATATCTTCTTTATGGGCTCCTCCTCTCTCCTCCAGTCCCCACTTTTGAAACGGTTCTATGGCTGTAGAACACACCTCTAGATCCAAGTTTCGAGACGTTTCAAATGGCATCACAAGGTTATGTTGCTCATCTCCAACAAAAGGAAGCAAATAAACATTGGGGGCGAAAATTCCCTCTCTATTCGATATGACCATGGTTCCTTCTCGAAACTTCCTTCAACACAAACAACACTGCACCAACTATGGAGGTGGAGGGGGTGGCTCTTTTGAGGGCCGTGCCGGGAAATTTGAATTGAGATCTGATCTGGGTTTTGATTATATGGCCGAAGAGGAGTCCAGAACGACTAGCTCTTCGAACCAAAAAGATAGACAAGAACAAGAAGAAGAAGTAAGAGATGAGAGGTGGCTACAATTAGGCCTTGGAAGCCATGTGAATCAAATAGAAGGATCTTCTCATAGGGGAAGATTGATAGAACTCGACTTATTATCGGAGGCGGTACGAGCTCCGACACCGGCCTACTCGGCTGAGTTCCAAGCGCCACAACCCATTATGTATCAGCACCAATTAATGAGCTTAAATCCGAGCCAAAGAGCGGAGATTGCCTGGGGTGGATTCCGGCAAGGCCAGTGGAATCCGATGGCTTCGAGTTCGACGCCCTCTTATCAGAGGCCATTTCAGTACCCCTATCGAACGGTTTCGGCCCTCCCGGCTGTCGATGTTGCCGGTCCGAGCTCGTCTGATATGAGAGTCGTAGGCGTACCGGCGAGGCCACAGTCTGGTCTTTGGTTTGTTCTACAAGCATCAGAAAACCAGTAAGTAGAAAATCACCCAAAGGACATATATGGAGAGAGAGAGAGAGAGAGAGAGAGAGAGAGAGAGAGAGAGAGAGAGAGAGAGAGAGAGAGAAATTATCATGCCCAGTTTTTTATTTCTTTAATTTTAATGAGGATATGATTGGTAGACTTGGTTTTTAATGCAGAGAAAGAGAACCCATTTTGCCTCAGATATCCAAGAGCTACTTGAGAATCAAGTACCTTTTTTTCTCCATATCTTCTTTTACATAAATTTCTCCATGAAGTGGATAACCAACAAGTGTAAATTATCTTTTTTATTTTCTTTGTATTTTACAGAGATGGGAGGATGCCAGTCCGGTTATTGATGAAGTACTTGGCCAGCAAACTGGGTCTAAATAACGAATCAGAGGTATTTCAAGCCTTTATTGCGTCTGTTTTTTCATTTAAATGCTAATATATAGAAGTAGTTGGTTGGTACTGCTCTCTCTCTCTGCTGAATATTAGGATATTCACATTTCAGTAGTGAAACTGACAAAAAATTACTTTCATGGGAGTAGTTGAAAAAGAGAGGAAAACAAGCCCATCTCTTAAACCATTAATTCAATAACTGGTGTGTATATCCTACATGATTGGTGTTAGAAACATGAAAGAAACAAGATAACTAAAAGGGTTCTTTTGGGGAATCTATTTATTCTTGTAATAAGCACATTTAGGTAGTATGCATTTATCTAAGTGACCTTGTTTCACATCTAACAGCATGAATAACCTTGAAAATGCCCTCCTGTTCTAGACCCATCTTTATCAGGTTTTGGTTTGCCAGAATAAACTTACGAAACCCAAGAGAAAATATATATTTATTATTTGCCTAATCACTCAGTTGTTAATATTACTTACATGGTGTTTGGAGACTCCTTGTTAGTCACATACAAGCGGTCTAGAAATGGATTTTGGTGGTTGGCTTTTGTTATGAGGTTTTACTGTTTTCTTTATGGTATAGAAAGCTTGAGTTCTTCATACATATACGAAAGTAAACTTTTATTGTTTTGGCTTCTGAAATGTAGACTGAACTAGGAAGAGAGGTGGTAATGAAAACCACCATTGCAGAGATATCCTATGGTAAGCTTCTATTAGAAGGACCATGAATATCAAGTGTCTATAAAACTAAAGGTTAGAACTGAAACACTGGTGGCTAAGGCCATTTTATGCCTATTTTCATGTGTAACTAAAAACCATCTAACATGCTAAACATGAAAGATGAATCCACATAAACCGTTTGTGATTCATGAGGCAACACTACATTTCTAAACGCTTACAGCCCCTAAAATTCATTCCCCATTTGTAAAGCACTTTTATAATGGGAGCTGATATCTTCACCCACTTGTTTTGGCATTGCACTATCTTTTTTAATTTGAAGTTGCTGGCTAAAAAATGGGAATAGTTTACCATTAAAAAAAAAAATGGGAACAGTTTAAAATAAATAGAGGGATTTCAATATCAAAATAAGGGGGTGAGAGCATCATGGTCCCTCTCGAAATTGCAAAAATGTAAGACAACATGGGGGGTCTGACATACTCATAGAGAAGGGAGTAGTGCAGAGGGTGCTCTTGTTGTAAAAAATGGCACCTTGATAGATGAGTTTATGTCACTTTACTACCTGTACCTATGTCCCCAAAATTCATAGCTTTTTTCTTCTACATAGTGTATCACAGTTTCTTAATTGCAGGGTCATTGATTGAGCTATTGTGTCATATCTAGTTTCATGACAATAGGTTGACCTTTTCCATTCACCCCCAAAACAGATGCATGAAATTGCATAACCTTTTCAAAGAGATGGCATTGCTTCCTTTTTCTATATTCTATCACAATAAGGCTTTAATTACCTCAATCAATGGCCGTATACTAAATACTCCTTGTACTGGTCATTAAGAAACTGTGTCCTTGAGATTGCCCAATCCTTGATCTTGCTAGAAAAAACTGTGGTTGATGGCGATCTATGAGAATCCCAAGATCATTTCCATAAGTCATAGTCATATTGACACCAGTGTAAAGTATGCAAAACTCAATAAATGTTTGGATAAGTACGTTTGAACTAAAAAACAAACTATAGTACTGCTTTGATTCTAATATCATGGCCTAAACTGTTCAACGAATTGTACTGCTTTGATTTTGGGACTGATATAAAATGAATGTGGTTGTTATCTAAGACCAAAAAACTGTTGCTTCTGGATTTCACTTGAAGTTGATGACTTTAGACAGCAATTCTATTGTCCTAGTCCTACAATACAACATATGCCCCTTGGAGATCAAAACATTGTTTGTTGTTTCATTCACTGAGTTTGAAAATAGCACATACATTATGGGTTTGGTAAAAAACTCCTTAAAATTAGGCATGACACCCTATATGTAAAAAAGTGAAAGCAAACCAAATAAAACTAACTGACATGTTGTAAAATGGATCAACTTATGGGTGTTAATACCAGTCCCAATAGATTATTGCAATAGTTAATAGGAGAACCATATTCATAAAATCTATTGGTTAGTGATAAACTTGTATTAGGAAGATAATCTTGGGAACGTTGCAACAAATCTTGCTCCAACTATACTCAATTAAAATTTCCACTTACAAGATATGGTTCTCTAAATAATGGCTTAACTTCATTCTTTTGCATATCATCAAATTGCTCATAGGAAAAGAACTTGCAATAAAAAACATTGTTACGCATCTTTTATATATATAAATAAGTATATTAGAGAGAGAGAGAGAGAGAGAGAGAGAGAGAGAGAGAGAGAGAGAGAGAGAGAGTATAATTACTTTTTATTGGTTTCCTAGTATATATAGTTAAAACAGTAAAGATTCAAAAACTTTGAAGCTATTTGAAGTTATTTATGCAAACAACCAATTACTCCGAAAGCTTAAGCCGTTAGACTTTGTATAATTCAATCATTACTTTTTCCACACTCCCTCTCATTTATGGCTACAATTTTTTTTGCCATATATATATGTGGCACATGTGGCCCCTCTTTTGGTTGGCTGTACACATGGATTTTTATTATCAAGGAGTTGCTGGGTTTTAAACCAAGACATGCCATGAGGCTCTGATATATACCATGTGACACAACCAATTATTCCAAAAGCTTAAGTTGTTAGAGTTGGTGTTATTTATTCATTTACACTTTAACAAAAAAAATTTGAAACGGAAAAAAAAATATAAAAAAAAATCATTCACTTTAACAATTTTTACCTATCAAACATTATCATCAAGAAGTAAAGCTTTTCTTGAAACTCCTTATGTGCATGTATTTAATATTTCCTGTAGAACTGAACAATTTACTAGAGTTGTATAGAAAAATATCAATACATTTCAGAATGAAAAGAACCGATGATATACTTTGATTGAATAAGCACATTACCCTATCATATATACATTTGAAATAATTTTCATTATAAATTTTTTTATGATCATAGTCACTTTATAAAGATCGAGTTGTTGATTTTGAACCAGCATGCATGTTAATTATTAAAACTTTAATGGTTTGTTTAATGGATTGAAATTGGAAATTGTGAACACTATGCGAAGTGAGAAAATAATTCTTTTTCGTGTGTTTTTGTGTGTTTGTGTGTGTGTGTGTATCTCGTCTTTTGTTACCAAAGCTATTTTATATTTCAATCACAATTAAGGTTATTCCTAGGATGACTAGCTCTTAACATTTAAGCCTATTGGAGAGTTAAAAAGTCCATTGCTTTTAGTTGAATCAATTCTATTCGAATTTTTTGTTATAACACAAGTTCATAAACCTATATGCATCTTACACCTTAAATTGAAGTCGATCAAAGTTAATTAGATAAAAGGAAATGTCAGTAGGATTTTTGCTATCATAGTATATCCCTGATTAGTTGTTTAGATTCTCATGATATTCATTTTGGTGCCATTTAAATGTTACAGAAGTTCTCTTCAACTAATAATGATAATGATATATCATGAACATACTGGTTTTGTTATAGTGTACGTGATGTAGATAAGGTTTCTCACCATGTGAAATTTCTTTCTACATTTAAATGTGCTATTTCCGACTTTGGTGTCCAAATTTGGTTAAGCAAACATCTATATACTTCGATCAAGTTTCTTTATGAAGGAAAATCACCAAAGATATAAAGTATCATACTACACATAATTACATTGTGTTTATTGAATAGGGGTATTGGTCTAAATTTTCCTTTTCTGTCTCGCTCTGTGTGTACAATAGCATGTATAAATAAGATAATTTCATATAAAGTTGGATTAGTTCTATATTTTTGTTATGGGAGATGATTTTTTCAACTCCCCCCCCCCAAGGATTATGCGCCCCCTTTTAACGTGAATAATCCTTGGGGGAGGGGAGGGGGCGGAAAAATCATCGCCCTTTGGTTATCCATTTGTAAATTATAGATACTAATTTTTTGTGCTAAATTTATTTGTATATTAAGGTTACTAGGTTTGTAAGAATAGCATAAGAAGGCCTTCTAATGGGGGATATTCGTCCCTGATGATGATGTCTTGAATCAAACTATAAACTCTTAGGTTTCATATTCAACCTCAACTAGATTGCCTAGAGTAACAATATGCTTGATTCTAGTAATTATGTTCAACTTCTAATATATTAAAATAAGTACAATGAATTTTTATTTGGAAACTATTCGTCAGTAGAATTCTTCCCTCACCTTAGACATAGTATATATCATGTGATAGTGATTACTAGTTAAAAATCCATTTAGTTGGTTACCAAGAATTTGCATAATCATCATTCTTTTTGCTTAACATATTCACATTGCCGATATATTTTGTTTCCAAAGGTCAACTATCTTGCCATTGGTTCTTCATATCTTTGAGATCTTTTATAATTCATGGAAATTATTCTACTATAGCCAGATGATGTGTGTGAATGGGAACATGTAATCAATTAAGAAAAATTACGCACTTTCCCTTAATTGGTGCTCCAATAAACATCACCTTACACACATGGTTTCCTTGTAAGAACCCAATGATAAGGTCTATGTATAGATATGTTTTCTGTCATTGAAGGCATGGAAAAATATCCATGTTGACCTTAGAA
Organism: Tasmannia lanceolata; assembly: GCF_043159265.1. Taxonomy (NCBI): domain Eukaryota; kingdom Viridiplantae; phylum Streptophyta; class Magnoliopsida; order Canellales; family Winteraceae; genus Tasmannia; species Tasmannia lanceolata. Next base: position 55,996,535 of record NW_027518714.1, read on the forward strand.
TACAAGTGTTTACATTTAATTTCTCTCTTGATGGTTAAATACAGTGAACAAAAGCTATGAAAAATTATTCCAAGGACATGAATGACATTTTAGGTTGTAGGAAACCAAAGACATGTCTTCTAAGTGTGGGTAGGTTTTCACATGAAGTGCTTTGACTTCTCAGCCTTGGATTATCTACAACTCTTGATTATCTTGGACAAGATTACACTCAATTACATATAAAAAAAGGTGATAGTAACACGACTCAGATCCAATCCTAAGGTGATAAATCATCGCATGGGGACCCTCTAGTTCGTGTGGCTTCTCCAAGACTCTCCATCTGCATGCTTCGAATGGCCATCGTACCTAACATCATGCTTTCACAAACCTCAACTTAGCTTTCCGACAGCTAGATAGAGCCCACATTAGCCCTTTAGGATTGTGCTTAAAAAGACCTAACAAGGCCTCAAGTGGTGCACTTTGCTGGAATAAATTAAAGGTCCCATCTCCTCATCCACAACCCACAAAACATATATTTTACGTTGGAAGAAAGCAATGCATGAGGGGGAGGAAATGATAAATCTACAACAGAATCATTCCAAGTTGGAGAATAAGAGGAAGGACATGGAAACATATAAAAACAAAGACAGTTCCCATATGGGTATTTCTTAAACTCTATTCTAAGTCTCATGGAAACATAGAAAAAAAAACAAAGACAATTCTCATATGGGTATTTCTTAAACTATATTCTAAGTCCATGAATGGAATGCATGGAGTATAAAATAAATAGAAAAACCTCCCCATTGATGTGATCATGGCCCGGAAAATAAGGAGGCGTGAAGAAGTTGTTTAGGGTTTCTAGGGCTTTTACAAAGTGTATAAAGAATAAAGTTGTTTTGTGATGGAATATTGACACAATTTTTTGCCTTGTATACAAAAACAAATGAGAAAAGAGGTAGTAGAAGGAAAGGAACGTGAAGGAGACGTGCATGAGATTCTGATGGTATGTGTTAGGTGAATGACAGAAACACAAGAAGATGAAGGGAATAAAAGAAAGGTCGATTCCTTAGCGTGCTTATTGGATTTGCCACTTGGAAATTGATAATTACACCCCCATTGAATAGGAATCATATATATATATATATATATATATATATATATATATACGAACATGCCCAATGGGGTGTACGAGTCAACGGATTCTGAAATGAAGATAAGGGGTGTGTCAATATCAAAATCTCCCAAAAGTAAAACGTACGTTATGAAAAGGAAAAAAAATCTGCAGCAGTATATTCATGATTTGTTTTTTGGGTGGCTTACGGGCAAAGTGTAAGTGGTGGCATGATTAGAATTCGGGCAGGACGGGCAGGTGACCTAAGGATTACGTGGGGTGGAATCTCACTTGAAGTAATCTCAAAAAAAAAACAAAGTATGGAGGAATTTGAGGGGTAAAGCATACGTTAGGGTTAGAAAAAGAGAGGGAGAAAGATGGGGGACGTAAGAAAACGTAAGCTAGTGACATACAATAATAGAAAATCAAAAAATATTTGACAATATTGTAAAGTAATTAAAAAAATATTGAAAAGTAATTAACTATTAAATAGAGTAATTAACTATTAAATTATGCTGATCTATAAAATTAAACCATGGTTTTATATTTCGACCAAAATAACCAAATTTCGGATTTCGGTCAGTCCCGAAACCAAAATCAGCATTACCTGAAACGTTACATGATTTCGACCGAAACCCAAACCGAAATTTGAAACCTTGTCATCAACTAGTAGCAGGGATCCTACAATTAGTGGCCCTGCACATGAAAACCATCACTAGATAGAGTAATTAGCTATTCGATTTTGTTGATCTATAAAATTAAGGTGAGACGGATTAGTTGTAGCCATCTGATCATGATCGGGTGGTTCTCACGTTTGGAGCTCATCGGATTAAGTCGATCTAACGCGGGCCTCATCAACCAGTAGTAGGGGGTCCCACAATTAGTGAGAACCATCGAAATTAGCTGTAATTTTGAAAAAGTTAGTTTTTGTTTGTAAATTTGTTAGAAAGGAATATAAATGCCAAAACTTTTCTTTTATTTCACCACTAATCTTTGCTTACAATGTAGATTTGGCTTTGTTTTTTCGATTCATGCACTGTCTCTCCTTTTTTCAAAACTTTTTCCATTTGTGACGAAAAAACTAATAAAGAAAGGGGTGTGTCTATAAAAACAAAGGGGTTTAATAGGAATCACATTAATGAGTGATATGTAATGATTGAGATCTTGAAACATAACAAGCAATAAATTCCATTGACTTTTGTAATCTACCATTACATTTACATTACTTTTGGAAGGGCATTTTTTTATAGACGTGGTGGTCTTTATCCCGAATATGATATTTCCACCACTTTTCACTCTCTCCTACCCCCATTTTTATTGCCCACGATTACTTTCTAATTAGCTAGAGCCGGCCAATCAGACTCTTAATTATAGAGGAGTTGAAGATACCAAAACAAGGGGGTAAAATATCACCTCCCTTTTATATATTTGCATCCTTTTCTTCCCGAACCACCCCCAAGTAGTCATAAATGCACTTGAAGAGGGGGTGGTCAAGGGAAGAAAAGGGTCGAATATATCACTTCCCTTGTAAAAAAAAAATTACCATCTCCAAACTTCAGTTGTATCTTATTGCTGTGTTCTTTTTTTGACCTTCTTTGCATTTCAGATAGAGATTACATGTAGAGGGCAACAACTTCTACCTTCCATGTCATTGCAACATGTTCGAGATAACATATGGTGTTCGAGGGAGGAGGTGACTTTAGTTCCGGACACCCCTACTACCAATCACGTTATGCTTCTACACTATGGTAGAAGTGGTTAGAGAGGATAAATACCATTTCTCAGTGTTGTATAATTAAATACATCACCCACTCCATTTCTTTCTTTTATTTGTTTTTGGCTTTTGTTTTCTTCTTCTTTTACTTCTCTTATTCATTGAGGAAGTAGCTTGGAAATACCACCATTTAGCTGGCTTTAGGGTTAATAACATCACAACAGGTTGTATTTCCAAGCCATATATCCAGGCTTGATATTCTTTTCTTTTCTTCTCTTCAATTTACTAATTGAAATTGCTGTTTTCTAGATTATATGTGATTCTCTCACTTTCTGCATATGTATGTGTTGGTGTGTGTATATATCATTTTTACCCCCCTTTCCAGCATTTCCACCTCCTTATTTGTCTTTTTCCTAAAAATGGCCGCATTTCTACCTCCTTTTGTATGCCTTTTTCTTCATTTTTCAGGAAAAGACAAGAAAGGGTTGAAATGATGAGAAAGGTTTAAATATCATTTTCCACACACACACACATATTCTTGACACCCATAGATTTAGGTAATTTTTGCACCATGTCAATTTGTCATATTTGATTTGTTTTTACTTCAGTACACATGACAAATTGATACAGAAGGATGTCCATAGATGAATGATCACTAATGGAGATAATGACTTCACAGTAATTAAATGGTATTGCCTACCAAGCAAGTGATACTTTGATAAGGAGTACTATGCTATACACTGTGACACAATGTGTACATCATTTGTGAAAAAAAACTGTAGCGGCCAAAACCAATATACCACCGGCGAATACACAGAGAAATCAAAGATCTTGCGTAATAAAATGGAGACAATATATACCAACAAACCCAAACCACAACTACTAAAGGGAAGCAAAACAAACAATCACAAGAAGACAAGAATATACGTGGTTCACCACAATGGACTACTCCACGGACAAGGCAACTTACAATCCATTATTTAGAACTAAAATAGTACAATATTACCTAACACCAGTAAAAGCCACTGATAAAACCCTTCTCTCCAACTTTTTATGCAACCACAAAGCAACCCTCAAATTTCTACATCGAGTATGATCCCTTTGGAAAATCCTCCAACACTATGCTTGACTAGCAAAGAAGAAAACCGAATGGAGAAGAAGAAGATGGTAGCCAAGAACAAGGAGAAAACCCCCCTTTTGCTTCACCACAAAAAGCCTCCAAGAGCCCTAGAGAAAACCCTCTTCTTGCCTTAAATTTCTCCTCAACTTTGAGTAGAAGAACCTTGCTTTTGCTTCACCACAAAAGCCCTCTCAAAGAGCCCAAGAAAAAACCCTCTCTTTGCCCTAACCTTTTCTCCTCTCAAAGCCTCTCAAGTTCTCACCCTTTTTTCAACCCTTTCTCTTTTTTTTTGTATTCACAACACACCCCACGTAAAGGACAAGTGGGACCCACTCACAAAAAAAATGAAAAAAATAAAAGAAAGACAAAAAAGGTGATTATACATCACCATTTCAACAATCTCCACCTTGATGCATACCAAGGCTTCCTTCTTAAAACCAAGACACTTTCAACCGTTTGTCAATTCCACCAAATCCAATGTCTTGTTCTTTAGAAGAACTTGCATTTCTTCTTCCATATCCTTTGTCAACCACCATGTTTGTAACATCATCAACCACGGGACCTCCTAATAACTTGTACAAGAGCCCAACCCAGACTCTCTTCATGATCACAGGAGCGCTACAAACTTTAAGGACTCCATCTCCACCCGAAAAATTGCAATCTTCCAACTCCAAAGTAGTCAAAGAAATCAAACCTTTTGACATATCCGGAACATGTTTGGACATTTTCAAGTGTGGATCATCCCATCAAACATTCTCAATCGAACCGAGCCAACACCAAGTATTCTAATAGTTGAGTTATTTCACATCTTCACCAAACCTCTTTCGCACGCCTCATATGTGCAAAACCAAGATCGATGTGGTCACATATATAGGATGGGTAGCTGATGTGGACCAGGTTCCCGATTAAAGCCCTGGGGTTTCGTACATAGATGAGTGGTAGTTTACTAGTAGCCTTCTTTCTTGTAGTAGGGATATTTCTATAATTTTTAGAGTGTTTGAGTGGTTTTGTAGTGAGGGATATAGGGGGTAATTGTAATAAGGAGGGTGAAGGTGGTTGTGGTAGTTGTGATCACTAGGGAGGTAGTTGTGGGCCATATGGAGGGGACCACATGCCTTCTTGGCATGGTGCCATTTGGCAACCACATGTGGAAACTTCTAGACCCCACTTTTTCTCTATAAATAGGAGATAGGGGTGGCATGGAAGAGGCTTTTAGATGGATTCTTTTTGAAGTGGGTTTGGAGGGAGTTTGGAGGGAGGTTGCTGTATATTTTGGGGATTTGTTCATGGATTGGCAAGAAAACTTCTTGAATTTGTAAGATTTCTCTTTGTTGTACTTCTCTACTTGTGAATTCCAAGTATAAATGAAGAAAATTCCTTTTTCTTTTCCTTAGATCTGTAATTTTGTCATACAAATAGCCATTTTCGGCTTGTTTTCTTGTATTTTCCTCATGAAAAATCATCTATATCTGCTGTAATTTTCTTGTGTGAAAACTCTTTCGCTGCCGCTCCCTAGATACACATCAGTAGCACCTATATCAAGAACCCAATTTTGGTGAAATTCTGGATTATAACCCGCCATCAACACCTCATCCTCTATTACACCAGATGCGGTTACCTCCACTTGGTTAGCCTCCTTAGAATCTCCACCCATCTTCTCTTACCTTTCTCACTTCCGAGTTAGAGCCATTTTCAAAATTGGATTTCTTTTTTCTTGGGTAACTCCTTTTGAATTGTCCACTTTCACCACAATTCCAACAACTATTCTTTCCATCAATCCCTACAACTTTGATCAGGGTCTTAACATACTTCTTGAAAAACCTTTTGAAGAGCCACTACGGTCATTAGCTCTACCTCTTATCGTGTGGGCTTCCAACCCCATTTCCATAGAACAATCCAAAAGGACTTTTTCCGGAGTGCTTCGGCAGGTAAAGTACTGCAAACCAAATCATAGTCAAGAGAATCCCCCATACTACAACTCAAAGTAGTAACCAAATGATCATAAGATTCCGGTAAAGTGCAAAGTAGGAAATTTTAAAAATATTTTCCTTCCCAAATTTTAGTGCAAAGTAGTAACCAAATGATCATAGGGCCGGTTCAATTTATTTCTTTTCATGTGCTAAAAAAAAGTAGGAAATTTTAGAAATATTTTCCTTCCCAAACTATTTTAGAAAAATCCTATAATCCAAAGAGAGGCTCCCGCCATTGCAGGGTCTAGGGAGGGCTAGATGTATGCAGTCTTAACCCGCTTTGCAGATAGGCTATTTCAATGACTCGAACCCATAGCCACCAGGTCACAATGGAGCAACCTTACCGTTGCGCAAGGCTTGCCCCTCAAGAGAGCCACAATTTGTAGCCTAATATATTTTTTAAACCCCAACCACCCACCCTTGCTCTTTTTTTAGAAATATTTTAGAAATATTTCTAAAAAAAAAGTAGGAAATTTTAGAAATATTTTCCTTCCCAAACTTTTCCAGAAAAATCCTATAATCCAAACAGAGCTTAAGTGAAGCGTCACGCCTATTATGGAATCAATTAATCTGTCTTAAGCTATTTGTATACTATATAAGGCGATTTTACTAAACCAATTACACTACCATCACAAAGCTTCTTGGACTATTTAATATTTACCATTACAACGTTTATTAGACTACTCTCAATAACCTACTAATCAAAGATAATCATAGCTAATAAAAATAGAAGGGAATAGAGATGATCTTGTGTGTCAGTGATGGAGTGATGTGTTGTGACGATTCCTCAAGTGCTCTTGAGCTCTCTTGTGGGTCTCACATGCAGATTCTAGCTAGATGGTTCCAAGTGGACCCTAGGCGAGGGAAAACATTTTATGCCTTTTCACTAGGTTTAAAGCCTTTTATAGGCCCCAAACCTCTAGATCTTGGAGTAGACCGTGGTCGTGTTACCGCAGTTTGAAATAAGGCCTTTTGTCAAAAAGAAGTGATCTTTTGTTCAAACTTAGGATGCGGTCGTGTCACTGCAGTTTGAAATAAGGCCTTTTGTTGAAAAGAAGTGATCTTTTGTTCAAACTTAGGACTTTGTGAAATCATGGTTCTACGCTCAAATCATCCTCCGAGTTTGGAAACTAAGTCATGCCATTGACCATCATTGGAACTAGGGCTGCACACGTTTCGGTTTAGGGAGTTTTTTTTAACCGAACCAATCACATCGGTTTGGAGAAAATCCAAACCATAACCAAACTGATCGGGGGTATAACCAAACCAAACCAAACCAATTTTGACCGGTTTGGTTCGGTTTGGTTCACAGTTTATCCGGTACAAATCCAAATCAAATAGTTAAATACATTTATCAATCCAAAAAAAAAAAAAAAAGGTTTATCTATTCGAATCAACCATCAACAGTGTGCAATGATACCAGCAAGCTCTCTCTCTCTCTCTCTCTCTCTCTCTCTCTCTCTCTCTCTCTCTCTCTCTCTCTCTCTCTCAAAACAAAAAATGAAGAGATCCCTCCCTCTCTAACCCTAATCGAGGGCCTTATAAAGGAGATGATCCCCCCCCCCCCCCCCATTTCCTTTTCTTGGACAGCCCCTCTAAGTATTTAGGACTATTCTTTTTACACTTCTAAGGCGTGGTCTAAGGGAAAGGGGTGAATGTATTCTTTACTTTTGAATACAAGGAATTGATATAGATACACCTCCCTTGTTTAAATCACCCCTCTTCTCTTTGCAAATGAAATAACTCACCATAGATAATGACACAAAATCAGTAAGTCTTTTCCTCCATTTCTTAGTTCGGTTCGGTTAATTTTTGGTTTAAAAATCTAAAACCGTGAACCGAACCAATAGGATCGGTTCAGTAAAATTCTAAACCGTGACCGAACCGAACCAAACCGAAAGGCCCGGTTCGGTTCGGTTTATCGGTTTGGCCGGTTTTTTGTGCAGCCCTAATTGGAACCTTCACAACTGGCTCTCCTCAGCTGGAGTGATACCAAATTGGGTGTCTATAGATGCCCCTCTTTACTAGAGGTCGCATGGTGGCCGAACGTCAAATCCGAGGAGACAACAACATATTGTTCTACATCAAATGGCGAGAGCTGTAGCATTTTTATGTCCTTAAATTTTAGATTAAATTGAAAATCCTATTGTCATGTCATGAGTCGAAAATCTAGTATTTTTATGTCCTTAAATTTTGAATTAAATTGTAAATTCTATTGTCAGGTCATGAGTCGAAAATCTCTCGCTGATGATCGAAACTTTGAGAGGTTAAAATCATGCAGCTAGTCAGGTCTTCCAGAGAACTCTTGCCGGAGCTAGTGTTGTAGTGGGGTGTCCTTTTTGCTACCAAGTGCAAGATTGATGATTTTGGGGATAGTCCTTTGCTATCTACTGCAATACTGGTGATGCGAGGATAGCATTTTGGTGTTTAGTGCAAGAATAGATTGGTGGTGAAGTTGCGAGAACCAAGGCAAACCAAGGGTGACAGAGTTGATCAGATCTGCATGGATTTGATTCGAGTTTTGGTTAATTAGAATTGATCATGTCTGTGAAGATCTAACTCAGCAATCTTAAGAGAGTTGATCAGAGTTGTGAGAACCAGGTTCATCAGTCTTAAGAGGTCTTAGGGATCATAATTGATCAGTTCTGTTAGGACTTGGTTCATCGATCCTGAGGAGATTTTGAAGATAAAAAATGATCGAATCTAGCAGATCTGGTTCATCAAATCTGAGGAGATTTTGAAGATAAAAAATGATCGAATCTAGCAGATCTGGTTCATCAAATCTGAGGAGATTTGAAATTAAGAAAATTAAGGAGGATTTAGAAAGATTGGATTCATGCAAGTCGATCATAAATTGAAATTGAGTAGATCTTGGAAAGATATGAAGATTTGAGTTGGTCTGGGAAGATAGGATAGCTCTTGGAAAGATTCAAAAGAGTTGAATTGACCTGTGTTGATCAGAGATTGAGATTGGACAAAAAGTAATATCATGTAGTTGTAGAAAATGCTGAAAAAACACAACACAATATTCAATCCAACACACACATAAAGTAAAATAGGAGATGAAGGTCTTGAATTCATGTTTTCAAGAATTTGCAGCCTAATATATTTTTTTAAACTCCCCACCCACTCCCGCACCCACTCACCACTACCCACCCACTCCCCACACCCCAATTTTCACTCTTCCAAGTAGAAAGTTTTCTCCCACAAAGCCTGTACCCTACGGTCGAGCATCTATTTGGCGGTGAAACCCAATCAACATCAAAAGAAAGCCGATAGTTGAATATACAAGCCTGTACCCTACAGTCGAGCATCTATGGAATATGCCGGCCCAAGTACTACTTTATGTATCATAACATGAACACCCCGAAGATGAGAAGCATGAGAAGTGCACATAAACTGGCTAACCAAAATAATAACACAGGCAAGGTCAGGTCTGGTGATAGATAGATCAACTTTTCCATCAACCTGTGATTTGATATAGCCCTGAGTCCTCTAACAATGGTCCATCGTCAAGTCTAAAACAATGGGTACATCAACATCTTTAGTACCTAACTTTCCAATTTCCATAAAAAGATCAAGAGCATATTTCTGTTGGGGAAAAAAAAAAAAAAAACCCTTGTGTAATCTGGAAGCCTCGGCTCGAACAAAGTATCGGAGTTATCGAGATCTCTAATCTCAATGATGTAACAATGATCATCTCAAACCAACACGATATCATCTATGTAGATTAAAAAGATAGTGGAATCTTCCTTTCTGCTTTGCATGAAAGTCTGAATTATTTCTCTTAAAGCCTATCTTCAATTGGGCACTACTAAACTTACTCAAATCATGCATGAAGGAATTGTTTCAATCCATAGATGGCCTTTTAAGCCTATAAACTTTCCAACAGCCCCTTTTAGAGTGAACCCAGAAGGTAGACTCTTGTATAATTTTTCTTCTTCTTTGTGAAGGACTGGTTGCTTGACATGAAGTAGATGGGGGGTCCAATTCATGGCACCCATCACAAACAGGACTACCAAAAGATTCAATTTAGCAAAAAGAAATAAGGTCCGCTTATAGTCTGCCCCATAAGTTTGAGCGACTCCTTTTGCCACACCAGCTGTTCCTAATGTTGTTCAAGTGAACGATCCATTCAGAGCTTTAGGTTGAAAACTCACTTACACCCAACTAACATTTTTCCTTGTAGTAAAATGACTAGTTCCCACATATTCTTCTTAAGAGCATTCAATTCATCAACCATAGATGCACAAGGTGTGTATGCCTGTTGGATGTATGGACAGAACTAATAATTGATGCTACTGCCGATGGCAATTGAAAGTATTAAGAAGCTTTCAAAGAGAGTAAGACTTTTCTTATAAGGTCTAGGCAAAGGTGAAAGTGAAGTTCAACTAGGAATATGTCAATCAGGGGAAATTACAAACAGTTCTTAGCACATACTGGACTTTACCTAGAAGCCTTAAGGCATGTTCTCAACTTGAGGAGACACCGAGGCATGGTTCCAGCAACAAAAAGTTAATAATTCTGAACTATAATTGGTTGAGAAGAAGAAGCACTAGAATTCTCTAAGAAGCTAAAGTTACTGAAAATAGTAGATTCCTTACTATTGGAATTGTAGCCATTGTAACCCAATATAGAGTATACCACTGCAGACACAGATATGAAATTGTAAGCACCTATTAAGAATGTGAGCAAAATGCAAACAAAACAGAAACATCTACAAATCTGACACTGAAAAAAAAAAAAAAAAAAAAAAAAGGGGCCTAAAAGAGCATGAAGTTCTGCCTTGCTAGCAACAATATAACCCATCACTTCTTGAAGTTTCTTTTGGTGGGCGATAGTATTAGACAAGAAACAAATAGAAAGTAAAATTCAGGCTCTGATTTTCTTTTTTTCTTTTTCTTTTTTTTGAAGTGGAAAATTCGGGCTCTGATAGTGGCCTTTTACCGTGTGATATATAACTTAAGCATATACATACTTTTTCTTTGACCATATAGAGTCTGATAAAAGTATACAAGGGATAGGGAAAACTATTTAGAGCCAAAATTAGACATAACAGGGGCAGGCCACCGCACATAAGCAAGAATAACAAAGATCAGTTCAAACATGGCCACTTATTAGTAAGTGAACAGAAATCTGCACTAGGGATCACACATATAGCATATTACAAGAAAATATTATTAGCACAAGAAATGAAACTTAATATACCACTTGATGGAGAGATAGTAATCAAAGGAGCTCCGGGGCACATCTCAAGGAATGCCCCATCACCTGAGCTGTAGAACTGACACAGAGGGGCAGTCCTGAACCAACCAGGGAGAAAGTTAGGTGAAGAAGATGAGCCATAATAGAACATACTCCTAGTGCCTATGTTAACCAGTTTTTCCATCAAATTAGTGGTTAATATATCATTTTTGTATTCTCACATGTTCTTTCCTGAAAAGAGAATAATTTCTGTGTTGCAGCAATAATCCTCTTAAGGTTTCTAATTACATCACTGCCTTTATAGCAAAAAAAAAAAAAAACATTTTTATGATTTCTTTCACAATGATGCGGATCAATATAATGCCATTTTAAATATGAAGCACATACTTCTTTAATCAGTTGCAAGGGACTAAGCTGAATAGCAAATCTGTGACGATGTTGTAAACTATATGTTGTGCAGAGCACTTTGATATTTCATGCACTGGGGTTGAACTCAATTTTTTCCTACTTTTTCAGTTTTTTCTGTTTAGAAAATGTTAATTTCTTTTTTGAAATTCGTCCAACAAAGTCATACCAAAACACATTTTCCTTGTTCATTTTGTTTGCTCCAAGTAGCATGGTCCTTGGCTCATTGAGGGCTCCAAAATGAGTACATTGGCATTCAAATTCCAGGAATTATCACTCAGTCCTAATGATGAACATTGTTTTATACCTCCTCAAGAATATGACCCGTGACCTAGAACAAACTTCTTGAGCCTCATTTGCTGAATTCGGCACAACAAGAGTTGACAAAGTTCATATGGGAAAAGAAAAGATATTGCACATTATAATTCTGTCAAAGTGCATTACATTTCCATGGTTTATGTCAATGGTATTGTTTTAACCCTCAGTACCAAATCACATGGAAGTGGAAGCATGAACAGCAAACATAAACTTATAAGCCATTCTGTAGTCTAAACTCTAAATACCTATAATTCACATTACTGTGAATCTCTGATACAAAAGCATGAACTTAAGTAGCAATAATAGCACTAATCATGACTAGATGATGAAGGAGAAGGTTGAAGTACAAGGACAATGAGAAGATACTAACATATTTACCAGGATTAATTTGTCAGATTGCAAACGAGATAGTGTTTTCAAAAAAAAGAATAGTAAATACATACATATACATATGTGTGTATCAAGGTTGCCAGAGCAAGAAGCGGGAAGTGAAGGCTCCCCGGATGGTGGGAAGCGGTAAGCGTGAAGCACCGGGGAAGCGCGACGGGGAAGTGTGTTTCCCATTTTTGTGATTCCCATAAAATTAAAACAATAGGAAGCGACGGGGAAGCGTGAGTGCCATTTTGGGGAAGTGCGATTCCCACTTTTTGGGGAAGCGTTGAGATTCCTGATTCGGAATCGTGTTCCGGAGAATCGTGATTCCACGATGCATGGTGTGATTTTTGCTTCCTTAGTGTGTATAATGTGTGTACACACCCTCCTTACTAGAGAAAAGTAAAATAAACAAACCAAGGTTTTTAAAAAATCAAATCAAATTATTAAATCATAAAAAGAAGCCATCCAAATCAAATCATAAAGCTTAAAGATTTCCTAGATACTTATCTGTAAAATTGCTAAAAGTATTAAAAAAAAGGGTGGCCCAGTGCACAAGGCTCCCACACCATTGCGGGGTCTGGGGAGGGCTAGATGTATGCAACCTTACCCATGCTTTTGTAGAGAGGTTGTTTCCGTGACTCGAAAGTACAGGAAAAAATATTGATCAAATCAACCATATTTTAACATTCAACATCAAAATTTAAATATTTACACGCACTAATGAACTATATAGAGCTAGATCAATAAAACATTGGAAAAAAAAATTGAATCATATGCTTCCTTTAGCTGAAATTCCATTTTAGCTCCCTTTAATCAATAAGATAAAATTGATATTAGAGCCTCTAACAATAAAAAACCACAAAAAAGATCCATTCTTTTCCTTTCTTTTCTCCATCCATAGCATCTTTTCTAGTTCTTTCTCCTAAATCTTGTTCTTTCTTTTCCTAAATCCATTCTTTTTTCTTCTTTCTTGTTGTTCTTGTTCGAAATCCCTAAATCCGTTTCTTTTCTAAATCTTAATCCATTGTTGTTTTCTTTCTAGTTTCCTAACACACTCCTTCATGGTTTAAATCATCCCTTTCTTCCTCTTTTGGAAACCTCCCCCCGCCCCGCCCCCAAAAAAAAAAAATCCACTCCATCCTACTCTTTGTTTTCCTTCCCCTATATCCGTTGTATTTCGTGGCCTTTATCTTGATCTCAAAGGTGCACACCAAGTATTTGGTAAGATGTCCACAACAGGTGTTGAGCCTTGAAGTGGTTCTTTTCATTGCAAGTTTAAGGCCGCCGGCCTCAAGTTGAAGGGGAGTGTTGATGTAGGTTCCAAGGATGAAGTGTTGTGTTGTTGTCTTGTTGTAGTCTTCTTGTTGTCTTGTGGGTGGTTGTTCCACATAGAGTTCCTTGTTGGTGGTTCTTATGTTGTTTTTTCCTCTTCTGTCTTGTTGTCTTCTCTGGTTGATGTTCTTCACCATTCTTTCTTGGTTGGTTGGTTGGTTCTTCGCATTGTTAGTTGCTTCTTTGTGTTCTTCGGTGGTTTATTCCACCTTTTGTTGTTGGTTTGTGGGTTGGTTGTGATTGGTGTGTCAGTTTGGTTGATCATGGTGTGATCCTCGTTGATATGGTTGTTTGTTGTTTGGTGTTTGGTTGGTTGTGCTTGGTTGTTGGTTGGTTGGTTGTTGGTTTATGATCATCATTGGTTGGCTTGATTGTGGTTGGTTGTTGGTGGACTCGCTCTGCGAGTCGTGTTTGTTGATGCTTCTACATGGTGAGTGTAGTTGCTTGGCGTGTTTTTACGCCTGCGTTGTCGTTGTAGTGGTTTGCATTGCAATCCACGTTGTTGGTGGCTATATGCTCAGTCGTTTGCGTTGCATTCGGCCTTGTTGTTGTTGGTGGATATATGCCGGTCGTTGGCGTTGTTTTCGGCCTTGTTGTTGTCCAGGCGACGTGCTGTGTGGTCGTCGTTGGTTGATTGTTGTAGGTTGATTTTCCATCGCCTTTTTTGTTGGTTGGTTGTTGGTTCCTCTCACCTTCTGGTGATTGGACTTCTTCTTGAACCGGCGATATGTTGTTCACCTTATCTCTACTCGTGTTTTGCCGTTGTTCGCTATGCGCGCCTTTGGTGTGCGTATTTTGTTCATTCTTCATTGCTATTTCCCTACCGAGGCACCTCCGTTCGATTGTTATTGTTGTGCAGATTTGATAATCGTGCTCTGATTCAGAGGGAGGCTCTGTGGTGATCGCTCTGACCGTAGTGCTGATTCAGGGGGAGCTCGTTGTTTTTTGTGGCCGTTGATCTCATTGTTGTACTCTTGTGACCGTTGCTATCTTTATTATATTTTTCATTATGTATTCACCACACCAGCTTGAGGGGGAGTGTTGTACCAAGCTGGCTGTATGTATGGGATTATTGCCTTTTTGTTAGTATTGTAGTTGTATGGGTATTTTAGTTGTTGGTGTAGTTTTCTTCGTGGCAAGCTGAAGTTCCATAGTATATACACTCCAGCTTGAGGGGGAGTGTTGAAGAGTGTAGAAGGGTATACGTGTATGTGTGGAGGGTATTGCAGTCTTTGTACAAGGTTGCCCTACTTTGAGCCTATATGTACATCATTTACATGGGAGGACTCCTTAGTGGAGAATTACCATTTTCTCCATCACACTTCTTCTTCTCCTTCTCTTCCTTATCTTCTAACAGCTATTATGAACAACTTTATCATGTAAAAGCTGTTTGCGAACTTGAACAAGGAAACTAAATAAAGGAAATAATGATACCTTTATCTTCTTCTTCTTCTTTTTTCTTTTTGTTTTTGAGAAATCATATTGCTACCTGTATCACTTTTATAGAAAAATAAAGAGCAATGAAGGTAAAAGATGCTTGTGCTAGTGGCTTAGTTAGCGGCTTCAATTAGAATGAAGTTCTAGCTTTTACGATTCAGGAGGTATTGGGGAAAATCACTTCCCCATTTCAACACATCTTTGTTAAAGGGAGGAAGCTCTCAATGGGATTTTGATTGCCAAAGAATGCTTGGAGGTAGTAGGGAAAATCACTTCCCCATTTCAAGGCATCTTTGTTAAAGGGAGGCGACTCTCGATTGGACTTTGATTGCCAAAGAATGTTTAGACTCGAAAACATTTTCAGGTAGACTGCGCATTTTATGCAAAATTGAAAAAGCGAAGGCATAGTTCTAGCTTTTACGATTCATGAGGTATTAGGGTAAATCACTTCCCCATTTCAAGGTATCTTTGTTGAAGGGAGGCAACTCCCGATGGGCTTTAGATTGCCAAAGAATGCTTGGATTCGAGAAAATTTTAATGTAGACTCTGCAATTTATGCAAGATTGAAATAGAGAAGGCGTATGATCATGTTAATCAGAACCTGTAACAAATAAGAGGGGGTTGGTGAAAAGATGGAGGTAATAGATAAGGACCTACATTTCTACGACTTGATTCTAGTATCTTCTAAACGACTCCCCCATTTCATTCCATTGGAAATTCTAGAATGTAAAGGCAGAGCAACCGTTTATCTCCCTTCACATTTACCATTGTTGGAGTGGCACTAAGTAGGCTTGGTAGAGCTAATTTGATAGAAGTTACTGGAGGGCTTAAAACTTGAAACATTGCTCTTCTTATATCTTATCTCTAATTTGCTGATGTCAAGCTAATCTTCTTTACGAACTCAATCTTTTGGAGGTTGCAACTTGAAGCGAGGTTCAAGTTAGTTAGAATTAGTTTTTAGTCTGATGGCCAGTATATGTAAGACTTTAGTGGGAGAGATGGTAACGAATGCAGAGAGAAGGCCTTTTGCTGTGATTTTTGTCCGTGCATATCAAATAAGATTTGGATCAGTTAGTGTCTTATCTCTCTGTGGGATTTGACTTGAATCACACAATTTTAACAGTAGTAATCAAAACCCAAACATATATTGAATATATTGACCCCAAAAAAATGCTTTCAACAGCCTCAGAAGTAAAATCAGAAGTAAACGGGATATGTCAAACTTCCAAGAGGACTGACACCCTCCGAAGATGAGCCGAACGTAGCGTCTGTTGCTAGTCAATAAATAAACTAAAAAAATGATAGCTAAATGCCATACAAAAGGTAGTCCATAATGTAAAATATGACCAAGAAACGGGTTTCAATAAGTAAATCACTGACTTCAATTTATAAAAGGAAACTCATTGGGGCATGGAAGACTGACTAAGTAGACATCATGTCTCTACCAAGATAAATGGATGCAGTCAAAGGCTCCAAGAACAAAAGTAATCAAGAAGATTGCCAAGGAAAGACAATATTACAGGTGAACTAAAAGAAAATGAAGTAATTATTATTGAGAACAAATTATATAGGGTAATCCGTTATTATGATATAACAATGTACAGAAAAGAGAATTCAATTAAGGTAGAAAGAAGACTCCAAGTGACCGGTTAAACTGTCACTAACTTCATTTTCAAAAAGAAAATTAATCAGGGGTATGGGCCCAAATACTGTTAGAACGACAAGGAAATATGACTATTGCAGGTGAGCTGAAATAGATTGAAGTAGTTACTAGTGAGAACTGCTTGCACAGCTTATGGACTCATGTTGTGATAAACAATGGCACCATTTACAGTAGTATCTAATATAGCACTTTATTTTTTTCTTTGAAAGTTAATCTAATATAGCACTTTATGAAAGCCCAATAATGGAAAGGAAAAAATACATTTACATCCCCTCTAGTTTCTGACACATTCAACTCTAACCCTGACTTTCAAAACGTGACAAGTACACCCCCTGAGGTTTCAATTTGTATAAGTTAGACCCCCTCCGTCAACGGTCCGTCAGTTTAACCTGACGGAAAGACTTAAACTAACTTGGGTTAAGATTTTGAGGACAAAAATACCCTCAGTCACTGGTTTTAAGCCATTTGCAAAGGGATTAGGGTTATGCCATTTCCCACCGCCGCCGTCGCACCTCTGGCCACCACCGTCACCTTCACCACAGACAATGGAACCCCACCCCATGGCTACATCGAACCAACATTTCAAGAAAAAACATTGATAAAAACAGAACAAAAAAGCCCTAAAATATTAGGGTTTTTGTGCAAATCATGATAATGATGTGAACGAAGACAAATAAAACTCTAAAATCAAGGGTTTATGTTGATAAATAAACATGGGTTTGAATCAAACCCTAATTTTCAGTTTTCATGTATGAAAACCCTAATTTTCAGTTGGGGAAGACAAGGGCATTTTGGTCATTTCCACCCGGCCGTCTATCTCTTCAGGACCATCTCGGTTCTGTTTTTTATATATAAATCTGCCTTACTCAAAAAAAAAAAAAAAAAAGAACCTCAGAGGGTGTACTTGTCACGTTTTGAAAGTCAGGGCTAGAGTTGAATGTGTCAGAAACTACAGGGGGTGTAAATGTATTTTTCCCTAATGGAAATTCAATATATTCTCACTTCCTTTGGAACTCAGTGACATAAAAAGATAGTGATTAATTATACTTGATGTGAGGACCAATATTTTGATACTTTCACTAAATCCAGTGAAGGGATTGATCAGAGTTCCTCATCGAAAAGCTACAAATAACGAATATCCATTGTGCTTATAATGTACCTCTCATTCTTTTATAAATGAGGTGCACATATGCAAAAAAATTATACATTGAATGAACGAATCGAGCGACCATCGATATCACTTCGGGACTTCCCACTCACCTCTCTTCTTAAAAGCAGAATGGACATTGAATTCCATCGAATTTACTATGAAGTTTACTGTCTAGGAGAATCAAACAATTACTAAAATCTGAGCCCTATTTCATTTGCAACATCTTTGCATGATTAAGAATCCCCCAGTCAAAGGTACCCTTTTTTTCATTTTGGTGAAATTCCTTCTAAATCCACATCCTCCATCTTTCTTCTCCTCACGAAATCATCCTCAACCATCTTTACAATATATATATATATATATATATATATATATATATATATATATAATGCATGTGCTTAATGATCAATTTCATAAAGTTTTGGATGGCCAGGTCGACGTTGACATTAGCTAGCTACAAGGGTTGGTTGAAGCACAATGCTTCTCGGTGAAATCCTCATAAGAACAAAGGTGACCACCATTGAAAGAAAAAAAGGTGGCAGCAATGATAAAATGGTGTTCCAAACAATAATCAATGAAATCATCCAACATGATTTGTTGCCGATGTTGCACATGAAGTCAATGGTGGCTAAAATCATCTTGTTATCCATGTTACCACCAGTATAATCTGAACTAACGCTTTTACCCATACTCATTCTCCTGCAGACATTGTCCCTAGGCATTTCAAGTCTTCAACTAGTTCTGATTGTTTAAAAACTCCTTGAGACAATGATTCGTCTAAGTCTGAGTTTTGCTCTGCAGGTCAGTCAAAACTCCTTTGACTTGCCCAAGTTAATGAAAAATTGAACACGTCAATGATTGATGCATGTTCTTTTGACAGTATCTTTATACAAGTCTTCACCATTCAAAAAAAAATGATTGATGGGCCCAACTCAACTCTTTTTATCTTGGTCAAGTTTTCATACGATTCGGGGTTTTTAAAGATTGGTTCTTCTTGAATCATCAATACATCAACCACTAATCATGTCACCAACAACTTAGGTATCTATCAAAAAACATTTTATTAGTAATAAGCCACATGTTTCTTTCTTTTTTTGAAATGGGTAAGCCACATGTTTCTTACCAATGATGGCCTTGTACTCCTCATCTGTCCAATTGCCAAAACAAAGATTCCCTCATGCATTACTGTCATTTTCTTTTCCCATTATTTTTCTATTTTTAGAAGCCAACAGAAGTCTCAATTGCCATGCAGTTCATTGGATTAATTGTGGTTAGAAACTTATTTTTCTGTAGGAAATAAAGATCTTTGCTATATGATGTCTTGTTCATAATTATGAGATGCCTTAAGGTGTCTTATCTTAATACACCCACAAAGAATGGTATTGAGAAAACAAAACAATGGCATCATACAAAATCAACTTGGTCGATGTTATGGATCAGCGGAAGATGATGCTCATGAGTTGCGCCACTCAACACTCGTGAATGGAAGATTTAATGCAACCACTTGTAATATTCATTTTTCAACATTTACAAAGCATTTCACCTTATGACAGAGTCCACATATATTGATCTTCACTCTATAGGTTGTCTAAGCTATACAAGCTTCTAGAGAAGGCTAAAAGATGCCCTAGTTGTTGGTCATGATGAGCATCATAAGGACTTTCATTGTGGAAGGGATGTAAGAAAATTATTTATTTGGTTATTAATTAAAATTTGCCGAATAGAGGAGGAATGTGTGTTAGTCTTTGGTTTAGAACATCAGAATCTTCGATTCATTGATGACAAACATTTCCTCAAGGCACATTGCTTGAGCCACAGGTAGAGGGAGAAAGAGACCATTTTGTCACTGATGCACTTCATGCACCAAACTCAGACTCCATGGGCATGGCTAAACCTTAGAAGCTTGATCCAACCCACTCCTCCCCTTCCCCACCCACACACTCACTCTATAAGTAACCCCTAGACCACGCCCAATAAAACTATAAACCCATCAAAAATAACTTGCTGCTCTGCTGCCACCCCCACCTCTACTATTGGCTTCTAAGGGATGAACCAAAGAACACTGCTGTTGATAATGAGAGACAACATACCATTCAAAATAATAATAATAATAATAATGAGACAACATATTATTCCAAAAGTTGAGAAAAAAGTATTTTTCACTAGTGGAGAGTCTATAGGCAGTGCCCCAGCCTAAGATATGTAATTGTTATCCAAAAGGGCGGCCCAGTGCACGAGGCTCCCGCCACTGCGGGGTCTGGGGAGGGCTAGATGTATGCAGCCTTACCCCTGTTTGCAGAGAGGCTGTTTCCGTGACTCGAACCCGTGACCACCAGGTCACAATGGAGCAACCTTACAGTTGCGCCAAGGCTCGCCCTCTGTAATTGTTATCCAAGAAAAATGAAATACAGTTGACTCATGATCCTTATCAAAATTCCCAAAGGTAACAACTTTTTGTTTTCTTCTTTGTCAATAGAAACTTGAGAGAGAGAGAGAGAGAGAGAGAGAGAGAGAAGAACAGATAAACAAAATTAAAACCAAAATACATAGAGGTAATGAAACTAAAAGGCAATGAGGGTATTGGTGTTGACAACCGACGCAGTGCAACATCCTGGTTGAACCAAACCCAATCCTGGTTGAACCAAACCCAAACATCCTAACCCTCCGAAGTACTTCTAGATGATAACCGATTTAGGGATCCGTTGGATTCATAGCCGTATTTCTATTTTTGTTCCATAATAACCAGCAAGTGATTCGTGGGTGTAGACACCCCATTTTGCCTGGCTCGGACCAATGATAGTTTGTCGCGATGACGACTCCAAATGATAGCAAACTTCTGCACATGGGGATCAAAATGTCTTTATAGATGCGAAACCAATGAAATTCACTACCTGTAATCACCCAACCATCACCCACCTCTGGATACATCAAATTGTCAAAAAATCCTCTAGCTTCCAGTTCAAACCAGGCCCCGAGTCAACTTTCGGTCGCATCAGTCGCAATGCCCAAAATTAGGGTTACACTTGTTGTCGCAAATACCACCTTGCGGTTGGAAATCGCTAAATTTAGAGATAACCTCCACAGCCGCCATTCTCTCATTCTTTTAGTCCCACATCGAGAAAACCAGCGAAAAACCATTGGGTTTCGTGTCTATAAAAGGCCCAAGGACCTCTGCACTTGACAAAGAAGAATTTTATGAAGTCAATTTTTTACTAGGATTCCCAGGAAAGAGCTAAAAACCCTGAAACTAGTGGGGTTTCGACCCCCTGAAAGGACTGAAAAGTCGAGGAACGAGTAAGGAGACACTGAGGAGTCGAGCGACGCCCCCCGGATTCGGCACCTAAGGATTGCAAGCGGCCTTCCCCAAGAGCTGAGGATCTCGATCTTCCGGTCGGCACCAGGCAACTTTCTTTCATTCCTATTGCCATATGCAGTATCATGCTAGGGCTAACTAGAGTAA
The DNA here is from genome assembly GCF_043159265.1 of Tasmannia lanceolata. NCBI lineage: Eukaryota > Viridiplantae > Streptophyta > Magnoliopsida > Canellales > Winteraceae > Tasmannia > Tasmannia lanceolata. The sequence continues at coordinate 56,017,774 of NW_027518714.1, forward strand.
ATTAGGAGAAAACCATGAGGCTTAGGGTTCAGCTAACCCTAAACCTCGAGGCCTTCTCCGATTATGAAATCAACACAGGTAGATTACCTTCGTTCTTAGGGCTGTAGATGAACTTCAGGGACCCATCTGAGTCCCTGAACTTTCCTTTTCCCTACAGTCATGGATGAACTTTACGCTTCTTCTATCTTATGCAAAATATGACCGAATCGATGATATTTTCACTCATTTTCCTCTCCCATCTCCATTTAAGAATGTAAGCAATCGGCCAAAGTGGGCTAACTGTTGGCCGAAAACCTGTGACTGCGATTACCAGGTTTAAGACTACCTCCATCACAGACACTAAAAATTTGCAAGTTTCAATGTTGTTGTGTCGGACCATTATCTTGGATTTCTTTCAACAACTCTCAACTAAAATTGTGTTTTCAGTAAAAGGATAATGCTTAGTTTGGGACAAAGGATTCATCAGCCGATCCCAACTAGTTTGGGACAAAGGCTTAGTTGAGTTGAGTTGAGTTGAGTAAAAGGATAAGGCTTGATTTAGAGACCGGTAATACCGGGCGGAAATTGTGCCTCACACCTTCCATTCCCTTAATGCGGCACGCTACCTATCGAAAATTGACAAGACCACTTAACTCAGAGTCATATATGGGTCTTAGACCCTGAATCCTAGGTGGCGACTCTAAGTCAATCCCCATAAAACCAGGGTTTACACCCCATTTTGATAGAGGAAAAAAGGATAGTATACCCATTGGTCACTGCCGATGGAGAAAGTATCCAAAATTACAAGCTACACCAATAGCACACCAACAATTTATAACCGGGCGGATGTCCATGCCACTCACAGGAGCGGATGCACACAGTGGGAGGGAGAGCCTTGTTTAGGGAACTGCATACCTATATTTAGGGTGTTGTCATATTCTTAGTCATGTTACTATATTGGGTTCATGATGGCCATCTGGCTCGTTCATGCACTTTTCCTCTGTTTTAACAATTCCACTATTTTTTGTTTTAATGATAGGATAGTTCTGGTTTTCAAAACAAAAGTAGCATTCACTAGACGTAATATCAAGACATAAATCAGGTTTCTCAAAACATGGAAACACTTAAAATGTACACCAGAAAGCATCTAAGAGCAATGTTACCTGCATACGGAAAAGGGTGTCCGATACAGTAAAAAACAGGTACAGGGATGCCCTAACCCGTAAATCTTGGGATGCGGATATCGAAAAGGTATGAAATGAAAAGGATCAAAGCTCAAACTAATTTAATCAGGCATAACTGCATAAGTAATAGTGAAATATCATTAACCATCAAAAGGAAAAATAAGTACAGATAAAAGTTGATAAAATAATGAAAATGAAGGAAATAGAGCCAAGAATATGAAATAGGTTCGTTGGAAATATGGAAGTGTTTATTGAACACATAGTTCGTTAAAATTAGGAGACTGACTCGTAAATCGAGGAGAAGGAGCTGGAACTCGATTTCGGCAGATTGCACGCCGGGTTGGTAGATACCGAGTCGAGCATCGAGGGAGATGTTAATTAAGTATGTAGAAGTTGTGAGCAGCCAATTTAGATGTCAATTGGGCATACAAGGTGTAAAAAGGGAAATCTGATAAAGATTCATATTATACTTCAGAAAATATGGAGCCAAAGGCAGAAAAGGAAGATAGCTGTGAATTCTGTCCCTGTTGCATAAAGTTTGTCAATTTTGGTAAGTACCCTTCAACACTATTATTCTATGAAATTACTATATATTATTTTGAAATGATCATTGCATGAAAACCCTTTTTGAGCATGCGATAAGGTCTTCTGATTTTTGTAAAGTTTTAAACGCATGTCTGTGCATGACTTTCTAATTTAGCATTTGATGAAAGTATGTATGGCAAGAATAATATATGATTGTGCCATTTCAAGAAAAAAGAATAATATATGATTGTAAGATTGTAAGATGATTGTAAGATTAGAATGTGTGTGTGTGTGTGTGTGTGTGTGTGTGTGTGTGTGTGTGTGTGAGAGAGAGAGAGAGAGAGAGAGAGAGAGAGAGAGAGAGAGAGATTGTAAAATGAGCTTGATTGGCCGATGGAAATCCGGGCTGTGACCAAAACTCAAATCTCCAAGGATAGCCCATTTATAAAGGCCCTTCGGGGTATTATGTTGCCCTTGGGGGATATGATGACAACCCTTTGGGGTATTATGTTGCCCTTCGGAGAATGATGATGGCCCTTGAGGTGTTATGGACACCCAGAGGATTGCTTATGAGGTTTTCAGCGTCGGAACAGTAATCAAGGATGATGTTAACATGTAAAGTTACATTATATGTTTTGATATATGATCATATATGATATGATATGCATCAATCTATATGATGAATTGTAAAACTTGCTGTGTTGTATATGCATGAACTTGGTTTGATAACATGGCGTTTTGGCATGATATGTTTATGTTTTGATCATTATAGGATCGTATATGCTAAGATATAAATCAAACTATATGATGATTTGCAAAGCTTACTCTATTATATATGTATCAACTTGTTTTAAAGGCATGATTTTGGACACAGGACATAGTAGGTGTACCTTTTTGGGCGAGTTGTAGCTCATTAAGTTTAAAATTTTCATATATTGAAAAGCCGGATCAGCAAGATCTGGAGTAGTTAAAGCCTGCTCGAGCAAGAGGGAAAATAGAGAGTTAAAAGTCAATATAGGTTTTGCCATGTTTATAGTTATGATGGCCTATCTTAAAAGATGTTGGATTTTGTAATAGTATTTTACAGTAGACTGGAGTTGTATGTGGATCCTGGTGATGGATTGTAATTAATGTTATTTTAGATGCATTTGATATGATTACGTGATTTGATCAAAAGAGTAAACGTGATGCTTTGGGATTGACGTCGTGTCAGCCTCAGAACCCCTGCGAGGGCAGGGTGGGGCAGAAGTATCAAATGTGTGGCATTCGCAAGAATAAGAGGATATGCTATGGGTCCTATGAACCTTATCTAAAAATCCCCTGTGAGGGCAGGGTGGGGCAGAAGTATCAAATGTGTGGCATTCGCAAGAATAAGAGGATATGGTATGGGTGCTATGAACTTGTCTAAAAATCGACAAGGAAAAAGAAGTTAAATAAGATATGGATTAGAAATATCTAAGGCATATCCCTTACACGTATCTAAGTATCTTTATCAGATGCTCGTAGATTCCAAACATTTGAATGATTGGAGTATCGTAGTCTTAGAGGATTCATACATAAATAAGGTGAACAACCAACAACAAAATAAGTTATAGCACGCAATTAATTACTGAAATAATCTGACATTCTATGACAATTGCTGGGGATCTTAACGACAGGGAAGTTAGAGTATCGTAGTCTAAGAGGATTCATACATAAATAAGGTGAACAATTAACAATAAAATAAGTTGTAGCACGCAATTATTTACTGAAATAGCCTGCCATTCGATGACAATTGCTGGGGATCTTAATGACAGGTCATTTCCTGATTTTGTGTTTTGCGGGAAGAAAAACTGTCCACAAATAGTAAGCAATTAAATTCCAAATCGCTGTCAGAAAATCTATCTTCATAAATCTTTGTGTCCACCAGCGTAAGCATCCTATATTGCAACAACCTAATTTCCAAACCAGGCATATTTATGTCAATTACCATATCATTAGGGTGAAAGCATTAAAATATACAAAGATCAGTAAAGAATAAATGTCAGAATAATGCTTAAAGGCCTTTAACCAGATACCAATAATCTTCTGATGCATGGTTGAAGATAATTCAATTCATGGCAACACAACAAAAATACGACATGATGTTTAATAAGTCAGCATCTAAAGGTGCGTACTTGTTCTATAAAATGCATCATCCACCTTTCATCCAAAAGCTTTGAAATCATCCTCGACATTTTTAGGATGATGTCAAAGCTATAATGAAAAGGAAAATCTCAACAACCGACCGGCTACGGATAGATAAGATTCGTATAAAACACAAGCAAGAGCTAAATATTGTCTCAAAAGGACAGCTTCGCAACATTCTTTTGATGAAAAACAGCTACATCAGTAAATTGAGATATACAAGAAGGGCCGTTTGATTCCAAAACTCGCAGGAAAATTCTTTTCTAAAAGAAAAAGGAAAAAGAGAACTAACTGTCTCCCACATGTATTCCCATATTTCTCCATGGAAAGTACATTCACCCACTGTATTCTATTCTTACGTGAAACCCTTCCTAAGCTTCAGAATCGCGGAGTACATTTTCCGCCGCGAACCAACAGCATTTATCCCCATATCCTTGAGATCCTCCAATGTCAATAGCGGCAACACCTCCTCATCCACCTCATGTATCTCGAAAACCGATCCATACCAACCTAACCGAATCCATTCAGCCACATTCGAACACCATCCTCAAGCGATCTGCACCGTCTATCGCTTAAGATGTCAATTTGCATCAAGGAGATGTTAAATATGTAGAAGCTGTGAGCAGCCAATTTAGATATCAATTGGGAATACAAGGTGTAAAAAGAAGAAGGAAATCTGATAAAGATCTATAATATATTTTAGAAAATACGGAGCCAAAGGTAGAAAAGGAAGATCGCGATGAATTCTATCCTTGTTGCATAAAGTTTATCAATTTTGGTAAGTACCCTTCGACCCTATTATTCTATGAAATAATATATATTATTTTGAAATGACCGTTGCAGGAAAACCCTTCTTGAGCATGTGATATGGTCTTCTGATTTTTGGAAAGTTTTAAAGGCATGTATGTGTGTGAGTTACTAATTTAGAATTTGATGAAAGTATGTATGGCAAGAATGATATGTGATTGTAAGATGAGCTTGATTGGCCGATGGAAACCCGGGCTGCGACCAAAACTCAATCTCCAGGGATAGCACATTATAAAGGTCCTTTGGGGTATTATGTTGCCCTGGGGATATGATGATGATCTTCGGAGTATTATGTTGCCCTTCGGAATATGATGATGGCCCCTAAGGTGTTATGGGCCCCTAGTGAATTGCTTATGAGGTTTTTAGTGCCGGAAAGAGAATCAAGGATGATGTTAACATGTAAAGTTACATGATATGTTTTGACATATGATCGTATATGATATGATATGCATCAAACTATATGATGAATTGTAAAACTTATTATGTTGTTTATGCATGAACTTGGTTTGATAACATTGTCTTTTGGCATGATATGTTATGTTTTGATCATTCTACGATCATATATGTTAAGATATACATCAAACAATATCATAATTTGCAAAGCTTACTCTATTATATATGTATGGACTTGTTTTAAACCCATGATTTGGGACATTATATGTGTATGGACTTGTTTAAAAGGCATGATTTGGGACACAGGGCATAGTAGGTGTAACTTATTGGGCTAGTTGTAGCTCATTAAGTTTAAAATTTTCATATATTTTTTTTTATTGGTAAAAAAAAAAAATTTCATATATTGAAAAGACAGAACAGCAAGATCTAGAGTAGTTACAGCCTGTTTGAGCAAGAGGAAAAATAGAAAGCTGAAAGTCAATATAGGTTTTCCATGTTATAGTTATGATGGCCTATGTTAAAAGATGTTGGATTTTGTAAAAGTATTTTCCAGTAGACTGGAGTTGTATGTGGATCCTGGTTATGGATTGTAATTACTGTTATTTTAGATGCATTTGATATGATTACGTGATTTGATCAATAGAGTAAACACGATGCTTTGGGATTGACGTCGTGTCAGCCTCAATCCTCCCCCCCTCCCTCTTCTCGAGGAGAGAGTGGGGCAGAAGTATCAAATGTGTGCCATTCGCAACAATAAGATGATATGATATGGGTCCTATGAATCTTCTCTAAAAATCGACAAGGAAAAAGAAGTAAAACGAGATATCGATTTGGATTATCAGAGGCATATCCCCTACACTTACCGAAGTATCTTTACCTGATAATCGGATATTCCAAACATTTGAATGATCCGAGTATCGTATTCTAAGACGATTCATACATAAATAACGCAAATAATTAACAACAAAATAAGTGATAGCATGCAATTAATTACTGAAATAGTCTTCCATTCGATGACAATTGTTGGCGATCTTAATGACAGGTCAACTTCCTGATTTTGTGTTTTGCAGTAAGAAAAACTGACCACGAATAGTAAGCAATTAAATTCCAAATCGCTGTCAGAAAATCTATCTACATAAATCTCTACACCCACGAGGGTAGCCATCCTATATTGGAACAATCTAATTTCCAGAGAAGGCATATTTATATCAATTGCCATATCATTAGGGCGAAGGAAATAAAATATACTGTTAGAAATATTAACGTACTAAAGGGGCAATATGGGAATATGTAATATATATTATGCATGTGGGAGAGAAAAAAAGAAAGACGTTCTCTCCCATTCATGCCTCCCTTTCTTCACCTCTCTCAACTTCTCACATATACACACACTCTCTCTCTATATATATATATCGTCTAGTTTAACATGGTATTGGAGCTAGAGGTTGACGATCCTCTTCATCCACAAAGGTATTATCTTTATTTTCCCATCATCTTGTTTTCCTTTCCTTTAAAACCCTAATTGAAACCAATTTATTTTTTTGTACCTAACCCTAACCCTAATCCTTCTCTTCTCTCACTCCCACAGCCGCCGCCCCCTTCTTTCATTAAATCAGCCCAAAATCACTTTTTCCCAATGCCCTAAACTTGTTTCTTATCTTCCTTTCTTTCGATTTCTTGTTATGAGACATTGTCGGATGCTTATCTGTCTCTATTATTAGTGATGATGGTTGTGATTGGTGGTTGTTGATGTTGGGGGCTTTGTTGATTCGTGGTTGTTGACGATGGTGGCTTTATTGGTGCACGACCTATTGGGTGTCGTTGGGTCTTTGCTATAAAGTATCTTCTAGATGGGTCTGTAGAGCGACTCCAAGCTCGCCTTGTTGCCAAAGGGTATACTCAGACTTTTGGTGTTGACTATCAGGAGACGTTTTCTCCAGTGGCAAAAATTCCTTCGGGACGGGTACTGGTCTCTTTGGCTGTGAATCGTGGATGGCCTTTGTTTCAACTGGATGTCAAAAATGCCTTCCTCAACGACAATCTTTCTAAGGAAATTTATATGGAGCAACCTCCTAGGTATGTTGCTCAGGGGGAGATGTGCACCTCAGTATGCCATCTTCAGAAGGTAATTTATAATTTGAAGCAATCACCGAGGGCTTGGTTTGGTCGGTTCAGTAGTGCAGTTCTGCATTTTGGGCTAAAGCAATGTGCGGTTGATCATTCAGTATTCAGTTACAGATCATCGGATGGATATATCCTTCTGATAGTGTATGTTGATGATAATGTGATTACAGGAGATGACAGAGTGGGGATACAAAATTTGAAATCCTTTCTTCAGAAGGAATTTTCCACTAAAGATTTAGGTCAGCTCATATATTTTCTTGGTATTGAGGTAGCTCGTTCTCGTCATGACCTTTCTCTATCGCAAAGAAAATATGTGTTAGACATTTTGGAGGAGACTGGATCAATGGGGGTAAAACCTGCAGCTACTCCTATGGATCCAAATGTGAAACTTCTTCCTGATCAGGGTGAGTTGTTGGATGATCCTGGTAGATACAGAAGACTGGTTGGTAAGTTGATATATCTGACCGTCACCAGGCCAGACATAGCGTTTGCAGTGGGCATGGTTAGTCGTTTTATGAGTGCTCCACGTACTTCCCACTGGACAGTTGCCATTCAGATCATCAAGTATCTGAAGGGTACTCCAACTAAAGGTTTATGTTTTAGAAAATATGGTCATGAAAAGGGAGAAGGGTTCAGTGATACAGACTGGGCAGGATCTCCTGCAGACAGAAGATCAACCACAAGATATTGTACGTTTGTAGGAGGTAACTTGGTGTCATGGAGGAGTAAAAAGCAAGATGTTGTCTCTAAGTCTAGTGCTGAGGCTGAGTATAGGGCTATGTCCTATACTAGTGGGGAGTTGATCTGGCTTCGTTCCTTCTTGTCAGATATTGGTTTTGCATCGACATTTCCAGCACAGCTGTATTGTGATAATAGACCTGCAATTCATATTGCAACTAATCCAGTATTCCATAAGCGAACCAAGCATATTGAAGTAGACTGTCACTTCATTCGTCATCAGATTCAGAGTGGTGAAATTGCACTGTGTTTACTCAATCTACAGAGCAGCTTGCAGACATGTTTACCAAACCATTAGGGTGTGAGAAGTTGAAAGATTCTTGTAACAAGCTAGGAATGTACGATATATACATTCCAGCTTGAGGGGGAGTGTTAGAAAAATTAACGTAATAAGGGGCAATATGGTAATATGTAATATATATTACATATATATTTAATATGTGATTCCCGTGGGGATTTTGATAGAAGAAATTGAATTTTGATGGCTCAAGCTTGGGAAACCCCGGGCCAGGGGGGATTGGTGGTTTGTTTAGTGATTCCCGTGGGGATTCATCGTGGGCTTACCCTGGGCCGTTGGGAGTATGTGACTCAAGTGAAGCAGAGGTTAGAGCGGTCTATCAGGGTATCAAAAGAGTTGAGAGGGAGTTGATTGACACAACTATTGTGGAGGGAGATTCTTTAAATGTGGTTAGATGACTTCGGGGGTCTGTTGTGCCGCCTTGGAGATTTTGGTCATTTTTTGACGAGATGTTTGATCTTGTAGAGGGCTCAGCCGTTGTCTTTGCCCATGTGTGCAGATCTGCAAATGGCGAGGCAGATTCTTTAGCTAGATTTGGTGTCGAGCGTTTGGGTTGAAGTTTTTTTATTATTTGCCTCCTTGAGGCTGTTGTATTTTTGTTTTTTTTCCTGTTTTCCTTTTCTGTACCTCTCTGGGTGACCTCCTTGGTTTTCCCTGTTTTTATATAGTGATTGCCATTTCAAAAAAACAATATGCGTGTGGGAGAGAAAAAAAAAAGACGTTCTCTCCCATTCACACCTCCCTTTCTTCACCTCTCTCAACTTCTCACATATACACACACTCTCTCTCTATATATATATATATATCATGTTGTTTAACATATACAAAGATCAGTAAAGACAAAATGTCTGAATAATGATTAAAGGCCTTTAACCAGATAAACAATATTTCCAATAATCTTCTGATGCATGTTTGAAGATAATTCAATTCATGGCAATACAATGAAAAATACCACATGGTGTTTGGTAATTCGGCATCTAAAGGCATGTGTGAGCAGAATTTCGTATTTGTTCTATTAAATTCATCGTCCACCTTTCATTCAAAAGCTCTGATCAATTCATGCATCCTCAACCTTTTTATGAAGACTTCAAAGGTATCATGAAAAGGAAAATCTTAACAACTGAGCGGGTAAGGATAGATAAGATTTTCATATAAAACACAAGCAAGAGCTAAATATTGTCTCAAAAGGACAGCTTCTCAACATTCTTTTAACGAAAAAACGCTACATCAGTACATTGAGATATACAAGAAGGGCCATTTGATTCCAAAACTTGTAAGTAAATAAATTCATTTCTAAAAGAAAAAAGGAAAAAAGAGAACTAACTGATTCCCACATGTATTCCCATATTTCTCCATGGAAAGTACATTCACCCACTGTATTCTATCCTGAATCCGAATCTTATGTGAAACCCTTCCTAAGCTTCTGGATCGCAGAGTACATTTTCCGCCTTGACCCAACAGCATTTATCCCCATATCCTTGAGATCCTCCAATGTCAAAAGCGGCAACACCTCCTCATCCACCTCATGTAACTCAAAAACCGATTCATACCGACCCAACCCTAATCCATTCAGCCACATTCGAACGCCATCCTCAAGCGATCTTAACTGTCTATCACTCAATCCATTCCTTTCTTCACTCATCCCACATTTCCAATCCCTCGCATCCATATCCGATGGCGCGTCCAATTCAACTTGATCATGATCTCTACTCTCCGAAACCCTCGCCCTAACCATTCTCCTCGCCATCCCCTCCCTCTCATTCTCCATCGCAATATTCTCCATCAAATGAATTGGACTCTGACCCAGATCTTTCAAAGGGCTTTCCGACCTCTCCAATTCCAAATCCCTAAACCCTACATTGTCCTCATCACCACTAAATTTCTCATCCCCTTCCTCGACTTTCGAAACCCAATTCGACCTAGTTCGTTTCACAACCCCTCCTCCTCTCCTCACCTTTGAATCCTTCACCCATGGTCCAAACCCTAACCCTAATGAATCCAAATTCTCTTCACCAGACCCAATCTTATCATCAATCTCTAGGGTTTCATGACAATCCCCATTCCCCAAATTAGTCAGAGGCCGCGTCCTTGACCCTTTCCCATCTCTCACCGGAACATGGCCGGAGGAAATTTTCAACGGTTTGCTCCGGCGAAGGTAAGCTTCGTAAGTGATCGCAGCAGCTGATTGTTCCCCGATGTCGCCCAATCGGACGCTGGGCCTACGTTGCCTCTTCGAACCCAGCGGTGGGCCCAGATTCTCCAACGAAGCTCCACCGTTGATCGTAGCTAGTTCTACTGGTGGGTGTAAATCCGCCATTTCTGCTCAAATGAAATACAAATTTAAGAACACTAAGAAAAGCTGTGTTTTTTTTTTTTTTTTTCTCTTATTGATTTCAAATGAAATAGAAATGAGAATAAGATGAGAGTGAGATGGGAATTACCTGTGAGGAATAACGGAGGAGGGGTTGTGGAAAACCTAATCTTTGTTTGCTCGTCTTGAGAAAATTTTCCTTCCTTTTTCTCTCTCTGCTTCGAAGGGGTTTTCTTCTCACTTTAAGTAGAGGAGTTGAGGGCACAAATATCGGAGATACGAAATCTTTTCAATTGGATTGCCTCAAATGTGTTTCTTTCCATTTTAAGAGTGATAGGTTATAGATGGATGACACGTGCGTCGCAAGAAAGAGAAGGAAGAAGATGATATAGGATTTTTTTAATATCAATGGGTATTTTCGTAATTTCATCACGTATTGTTGCCTTTTTAAGAAAATAGAGTAGGCCCCACCTTGTAGATATTATCGGATTCTGAGTCATCTACCCTAGCCGATTTTGTTTTTCAGCAGCAACACTAACCGTGCCCAACCCACTCTAAGTGGCTCGCCCCTTGGATATGCGGAAATACGCGTCTACATAGGAAGATGAGAAATCCGCATATATAGCCCAGTAACTTTTCCTCCCTTTCCGATGTGGGATCTTTCATATTGCCTCCTAGTAGCCATCGTTATATGCCGTTGTGCCATTTAACTAACAATATATTAAGGAAAATGATATCGGCACAACCATCTTTTGATAACTGCACTGACCCATCTCGTCTTTTATTATTTGAATAGCAGCCAAAGGTTTTTTATAGTTCCCAAAAAGCTCTAACAAACCAATTAAAAAGAAAAGACAAGCAAGGTTTGTACTGATATCATTTCGCCGGCTGATTTTCCAAGGGCGCCCTTCAGCTTAGCATTCCTCAAGATATAGAAGAATTTTGTCATGACAAATGCTCATTAATATAGGCTGCTGATATTGCCACTACCATGTTTTAATAATTGCACTAACTCATCTTGTTTTTTATTATTTAAACAGCGGTGAAATGTTATTACAATTCCCAAAGAGATTTCATAAGCTACTTAAAACAGGAAATAATGTCTTTTATTATTTAAAAAGCCGTCAAATGTTAATACAGTTCCCAAAGAGATTTCATAAGCTAATTAAATCAGAAAATACAAGATGAGTTAGTGCGATTATTAAAACATGGTACTGGCAATATCAGTAGCCTTAATATATTGTTGGGTAAATGGCATCATAAGGAGATGATGGGTTTTAATAATAATTGGGCTTAAGATTTTGAGGGATAAATGTTCATAGGTGAAATGTAAACAAACTCCACCTAACCATGGATTGACCAAAAGGTCAAAAACTAGACTTACTTAAGCCATGGGTTTGGCTCTTGGTTTACCCAAGTTTCGGACAAGGCTAAGCTAAATTCAACCAAAATAGCTTAATGGCTAAGAAAAGGTTAAAGAGGTGGTGAATATAAATCTGTAAGGTAAGGTTGTGGGCGTTGGCTTGGATTTTAGGGAGACTATAGAGTCGTCCATTCTCCCCTAATTCAAATCGAAATAATATGAAAGATCAATTTTGTGGGTCAGGATCCTCCTCTCACGGTCCTTGTGAAGTTGCATCCATCCATAAGCTCCACTTAGGATGATTTTGTGAAACTACCGGTTACTCCAAAAGCTTAAGCCAATGGAGATGGCATTATTTAATCTTTTATACTTTAACATTCCCCCTCACTTGTGGCCCCTCATTTTTTAGGTTTGGCCTACACATGGGACCTTTGCTTTGATAGCATGTGAAACTACCATTTACTCCAAAAGCTTAAGCTGATGGAGATGGAGATGGCGCATTATTTAATCTTTAACACTCTTAACAGATTTAAGCGATTGTGCTATGATTTAGGTGGTTGATGCCAAATCATGTAGCTTTTTTTCTCTCATCTCCTTGCTCGTTCTCCAATTCTTCTGGACTAGGAGTTTCGATGACTCTTGATAATGCGTGTGTGTCAGTGCAGGACACCCCAATCTTCTTGATGAGCCTATTTGTGGCTAATCAGGGCATGCCTCGATGTTAATCTGTCGCCTCCTTAATCATCCTCTTGTGGCTCTCTCCTTGTGGATATGGGGGGCTACGAGCTCCGTCCCTTGATATATTATGCTTGGTACTTGTATGGACAATTCCACTATATGCCACGCCTATAGATTGGATATTTGAATAGTGTTTATGTTACGAACCCGATCCGGTTCGCAACGGATTTGATTTTCTTAGAGGGAAGATCAGCCTCTTGATCCACTTCGAGGGAAGGATCAATCCTCCTTTGTGTACAAAAACACTTTCTGTAACAGGTTTTTTCATTTCAAAACAAACTGCGTACATCTTATTTATAGAAAATCCACTAATCTCATTAACCCTTATCCCTAAGAATCCTACCATAACAAACAACTAAAAAAGCAAATCCCAAAAGCAACAAAATCTAAACAACTTTATTCCTCAAGTGGGCACGTAACATTCCTCCCTCCTTGAAATCGACAAGGTTGGATTATTGGTGAAAATAATTTATTCCACCGGGATCTCAAATCGTATTACCATCATTTTGTTGGGCCACACAAGTAACGTTGGACAGTCAGGGTACCAATAAGGCCGTAGAGATATTGGCTTGTTGTCTCGGCAAAGTGGGATGCCATGATCCTGTGACCGATTGAGCGAGCTCTTCATCCATGGCTCCATTGAAGCTTTATTAGAATTTTGACGCACTGATGTTCGTGGATGAGGATCTTCTTTTCTTTTTCGTCATACAAGCCTTCTCGACGATGCTCTCGTTGAATTTTTCATTTAGCTCTTTCAAACATGGAGGCTCTTCTGTATTCAAGCCAAATGAAAGTTCCATCTTGTTGAACTTTGCATTCACAGCAGAAAACATATCCTCCAGCATTTTAATCATTCTCGCTTGTCCCACAGCAAGAGAGCGCACCTCAACTTCCAACCGCCCGATCCTTGGATCATCCATGCCTTGCTCTGATACCACTTTGTTACAACCTGATCCGGTTCGCAACGGATTTGATCTTCTTAGAGGGAAGATCAGCCTCTTGATCCACTTCCAGGGAAGGATCAATCCTCCTTTGTGTACAAAGACACTTTCTGTAACAGGTTTTTTCATTTCAAAACAAACTGCGTACATCTTATTTATAGAAAATCCACTAATCTAGTTAACCCTTATCCCTAAGAGTCCTAGCCATAACAAACAACTAAGAAGGCAAATCATAAAAGCAATATTTCCTCCAAGTGGGCACGTAACAGTTTATGGCTTGAGGGCCATTGATTTGGCTTGGTTGCATGCGTTCATCTTCAGGGGTCCAGTTTGGAACGGGTAGCTTGGCCAATTGCTTCCTTTTAGGTGCGGGTCCTAAGCTTTTTGGGTTCTCTTCTTAGGACTCTTTTCAATGTCAAAAAGTGAGATGCAGAATGAAGGTTCAGGATACTTGATGGTGATCAATGGGTCCCACTCGGTCTTGGTGCTACTCCTTTGCTCTTGGGCCTCGCAGACCAATAAATTTGAGTCTTGCATCTTCTTCATAACAATATGGAATGGAAATATTTAGGCTATTGATGTTGGCGCTACTACAATTGCACTAACTCGTCTTGTCTTTTATTATTTAAAAATCTGTCAAAGGTTATTACAGTTCAAAAAAGCTCAACAACCGGGTAGAGAGACAAATCTTGGAGCCACATGTTCATAAATTTGAATGGTTTGGGACCAAGGCTGACATAAGGAGAAAGGGTAACCGTGAAACAGGATGAGATTGACCTTTGGAACCAACCTTGGCACCCCAAAGGTATCCTCTCTTCCCTGTTCCTAAGATCTCGTACTGCATCGTCCCTTGCCTCTGCAAATTCCCTCTCCCAAATCCTCAGAAGAGATGGATGGATCCCCTCTATACACAAAGATTCCCTTAAAGAAGAATTCAAGTTACTCCAGCTTGCAATCACAAATGAGGATAATAAAAACTATCCAATCTGGACCCCCTCTACTGATGGATCTTTTAGCATCAAAAGTGCCTGGAATTCTATTCGAGTCCACAAGCCAAATCATCATTGGACTGATATTGTGTGGTTCAAAGGTCATGTTCCTAAATATGTTGTTACATCGTGGAAGGCCCTCCTTAACAAGATGAGCACCAAAGATCGAATCTTCAGTAGAGGCCCCCAATCTGATTCCTCTTGTGTTCTATGTAATTCGGTCCCTGAATCAGTTAACCATTTGTTCTTTAAATGCAAGTATTCAGCTTAGATATGGAGACAAGTATTATGGAGAGTTGGGCACCACAGAAATCTGAAAAATTCCCTAATAGAAGAAGCCAATTGGCTAAAAAAGAACTGTTGTGGGTACAGTCAGTCCTCAATTGTGCTTAAATTCTGTTTTTCCAATGCCATTTCCAAAATTTGGAGAGAAAGAAACTCTCGAATCTTTGACGGTATAAGAAAGCACAAATCTCTCATCCTAAAAGAAATTCTCCTTGAAGCCAAACTCAAAATAAACTCTCTGAATATTACTGATACAGATACTACAGAAAACCAAAGAATAGCCTCCTTATTTGAGTATAGATTGAATTCGCCAGACCTGAGTAAAAAATGGTGTTCCTGGATCCCTCCCTCTCTTGATGAACAGAAAATTAATGTGGATGCTTCTCTGGATGATAATGGAGGCGGAATCGGTGGGTTGATTCGAGATAACTCAGGTAAATGCCTTTCTCTTTTCTCTCAAAATGTGGACAAAGAAGAAATTTTTGAGCTTGAACTTTATGCAATTGAAAGAGGTATTCATCTGGCTTCTGCCCTTAACGCAAGAAATATTTGGGTGGAATCTGATTCCAAGTTTGCGGTTGATATCTTAAATGATTCTTCGGAGATCCCATGGAGACATGTTATGAGAATCAGAAGAATTAAAGCAGCAATGTCTGCTTTTCTTCATCACAAGATTTCCCACATCTGGAGGGAGGCAAACTCAGCGGCTGATTACCTCTCAAAGAGAAACTGCCCTATAAAAGGTTGGAATTTGCCCGGTTCGGGATCCACTTATGAGCTTATCAACATTATTGATGAAGATGGTAAAGGATCTCAGTACCAACGTCTGTAACTTTCTCCTTAGGCTAGCTCTTTGCTTTCCTCTGTTGTTACTTCTTATGTGTTTGTGCTGCCCTTGCGGGCCCCCTGTATCTCTTATCTCCATTTTTAATATATCTAGTGGGGGTCATGCCTGACCCCAGCTTGCCAATAAAATAAAAAGTTCAAAAAAGCTCTTAAACACTAATTAAAAAATAAAAGACAAGTTGAGTTTGTGCAATTGTTAAAACATGGTAGTGCAAATATCAGTTGCCAATATTTAAGAAAGGCCATTTTGGAATAACAAGAAAAAGTTTTTGTCAGTTGCAAATATCAGTTGCCAACTGCAGCTTCTCAAAAAGTAAGCTGCTGTTGGATCAAATATCAAGGGTGGAATTTGCCCGGTTCGGGATCCACTTATGAGCTTATCAACATTATTGATGAAGATGGTAAAGGATCTCAGTACCAACGTCTGTAACTTTCTCCTCAGGCTAGCTCTTTGCTTTCCTCTGTTGTTACTTCTTATGTATTTGTGTTGCCCTTGCGGGGCCCCCTGTATCTCTTATCTCCATTTTTAATATATCTGGTGGGGGTCATGCCTAACCCTAGCTTGCCAATAAAATAAAAAGTTCAAAAAAGCTCTTAAACACTAATTAAAAAAGAAAAGACAAGTTGAGTTTGTGCAATTGTTAAAACATGGTAGTGCAAATATCAGTTGCCAATATTTAAGAAAGGCCATTTTGGAATGACAAGAAAAAGTTTTTGTCAGTTGCAAATATCAGTTGCCAACAGCAGCTTCTCAAAAAGTAAGCTGCTGTTGGATCAAATATCAAGGGTGGTACCCCTACCGTATTGAAACTCCTAAACATGAACATCAAAATTTCCTGATTTTTGTGAAGACTAAAATACCCCTAAAGTGTGGATAGCGCACAACACAGAATGTCTAAAAAGTACTTTTAAACGAACAAAGTCCCTGTCCATGTTCCTTACCTAACAAGAAGAATAGAAAAGGCACCTTCCCATGTGCAATTCATGTGCTTAACTCACTAGTTGTTATCACCCTCCTAACACAAATTGCGTCTAACTCCTCAATCTAATGAGTAATGATTTCAAAGCTTTCGAGTCATTCACATGTTGACTTGTGATTGACATCCTAAATATTTTTACGAGATACAAGTCTTCTCTTATACAGTATCTTGTCTACAGTACCTGAAGTGTTTTCTTTTGGCAATTTTCGAGACCCCGCTAGATGTAGCTAGGGGGCTCCTGATCATGACATGTCTTTTAGCTTTTCTTGTGGAGAAATTATACGGTGCAAGAGCTGCTGTTGGATCAAATATCAAGGTTGGTACTTCTACCTTACAAGGGCCTTATTGTCGTAAGGCCTTGCACCATATAATTTCTCCAGGTTTAGTATATGTGATTCAATGAGAAGAAATCTATAACATACTGGGCTTGTCCACCCCAACATAAGAATCCGTGGATAAGTTGTTTCTAGGATTAACTATCCTAATTGGATAATTTTACTTGCTTCTTCCCAATTTTGTTTTGGTAATATTTTTTTATAAGACCAAAGGCTGAGGTGTGCAGAGGATGGCAAGTCTATTTGAGGATAAAATCCAGAGTTTCTATCCCCTTAATGAATAGTCTCAACAGGCACACCTTCGGTCAATCTGGAGAAGAGCTGAGAGCATGGGATGGGGTTGGAAAACATGGAACCTCCATCTTGGCTAGTGAAGTACTCTGTTTGATTTTCTTTCCAGACAGGAAAAAAAAATTCAAGGAAAATGTTCTCCCTTCCGGCAAGTCTGGCAACTATGAAAAATAATTTCATACAATATTTGTTTACCCAGTGCAAGAGCAGGTCAAAGAGGCCAAAGAGTAACGGAGATTTGAGGGCTTAGTGAGTGAGGAGATCTGAGAGCATGGGATTGGGTTGTAAAACATGGAAAATAATAATCTTATTTTAAACAGAAATATAAATTTTATGTTTACCAGCCCCACCCCATCACATGCTCTCTTCACACAAGGTCCTTCAAAATGTCTCACACCAGCCCACACTACCCTTCTCTCACCTTGGGTAAACAACTATTATATGGATTTTTTTTTATTAGTTACCAAACATGCCTATCATGTTTACTGAACCAAAAAACTAATAAGGTTATCTCAAAAAATTAAATAGAGTAAAAGGTTTTCCTGAGACAGCACCCTTTCTAGGTGGAAGGACTTTTTTCCTGCCAACCAAACAGCCCAGAGTCAAATCATACAAAGTTCTTTTCTTTTACTTTTTTCTAATGATAATTTGTCACCACAAGGAGGTAAGTGATGGAAGTCCTCCGGGTAAGCTCTACACAGGATTTTGGGTTGGAGATAAGATAATCCATACAAGCGTGCCACATACACTGTGGCACGCTTGTATGGGTGCAACTTGGGCCAGGTCGGGTTGAGCTTTTGCTAAAAAATTGAATTGGAATGAACATTTATGATAAAAGCTCAACCCAGAAATTCCCAAGAATAACCCGAGTTGCACGCCTAGCACCATGAAAGTCCGGCGGGTCATCGGATAACCAAACAGCCCAAAGTCATGGGATAAAAACACACTGAAATGTCCTTGTTGAGCTTTAAACCCCAAACCCTAAACCTTAAACAAGTGAAATTTAAATAGTTTGAAAGATTTGCAAATATAATTGCACACTATAAGAATGGTACGAGTAACACTACAAATTTGAAATTAACATTATGGAGCAACAAAAAGAATATGTTGGTTCCATGAAATGCAAGTGATGAGGCGATGAGCACAGGAAAAGATAACAGAAATCAAAAGAAAATTTGATCTTTTGGAATTGGTTATACCTTTCTATTTTTCTCATCTTTTTTTTTGAGCGGGCGAACCGCAGTCACCTAACACCATCCGATTCGTTATGACCTCGTTGTCATTACCAAAAGAAAGGCCCGCGAAAACTTGCGTGCAGTCCGGGAACCAAGAAAAATTGTCACAACCAGGCCAAAAGGGCTGCTTCAGGTAGAAATGCATGTCACCGATCTTTCCCCTTCTCAACACGTTGAGCATTGGCACTTCTGAAGCTTTCCTAGCGATCTAATCCTATGGAACGGTGCAAAGCATTCCATGTCCAAGACTGTGTTCCAGAGGATACAAAGTTGCACCTTTCACATACTGTTGATGCTCAACAGCAGCCTTTCTGAGGCCAGTGATCTTTTTAACCTTTCCCTTATCTCGCTTCTTGGTGATTGAACATGGACCGAGTGGGTCTTCTTTCCCACCTCCAACCCTCCTGAGAACCAAACTAAAAAGTCCAGTGTTTTGCCCAAGAAGATGCTTTAAACAATGTAAGAGGGTATCCAATTTGAATCTATGTAAAAATGCAGAAACTACTATAGTCGTGTTCAAATCACAATAAGAAACAAAGAACTGCAAGTATTGATAATCTTAACATGCTTAATTTGATACATAATAAAGGTTTGACGTATAGGCCTGCATGCATTGACAGGCTTTGGCACTGTTCAATTTGGATTTTGAGAATTTATTTTGTGTCCAAAACTGTAATCCCCGGCCCTACTCCTTTCTTATATATATATATATATATATATATATATATATAGAGGAAAAAGATTATACGCTTGAAGCGCATTTCCGTAACGCTGCATCTTTTTGTTTTAATTTTTTTTCGAGGGTACGTCGAAGACGCACCCTCCGTAACGCCGCTTTCTTTTAAAAAAAAAAAAAGAATCGGGCCCACCATTTCAGCCAATCAGACGACTTCTCTCTCTTCAAGCGTAATTAACGAAATGCGCTTCAAGCGTATAATCTTTATCCTTATATATATATATATATATATATATATATATATGAGAAAAGTGTTTCTAAGCACGTGCTTAGGGAGCTCCCTAAGCACGAGTCGCTTAAAAAGCCACCGATTGGTCGCTTTTTGTGGACCCCGCAGAGGTGGACCCGACGTACGAAAATGTTCCTTTTTGTCCATCACACATGATGGTTAAATCAATGGTTCCAATTGAGTTTGGCTCACTAAACAAAGCTCTTTTTCCTCTTAATCTAATAATCAGTTTTGTTCTTAAAATCAACTATCAAATTCCAAGAAAAACGTGCCTAAGTAAAATAAAACATAATGAGGGATAATTTAAAGGGAAAGGATTTGGCAGAGAGAAAACATGATTTAAAATGGGATGTATGTTTTGCATTAAAAGGCGAGGGATAAATGGGTACATGTATGTTGTAATAAAAAGAGATGAATGGGATTACGGTTTTCCAAAAACCGTATGAAGTGTCTTAACTCGAAGACTCTTCCTTCATCCCTATTTAAGGAACCCAACCACCCCATACTTGCGCACCTTTTGTTGAGGAGAGAGAGAGAGAGAGAGAGAGAGAGAGAGAGAGAGAGAGAGAGGAGGGAAAACCATCGAGAAAGAGAAGGAAGGAACGGAGGAAGAGTGCTCGGATCGATCAATCGATTTGAAAGCTTGATTTCACCAAGAGGTAGGTGAATCATAACCCCCTAGTCTATCACATTAATATAAGATATTACCCTATAGGGGCCTCTTCTAAATATTTTTTGAAAATTATAAGATATTAAATTTTTCCTCGGAGATATTCTATATTAATGATCATTCTGTCATTTTTGGCTTTATTTTCAAAATTACATACAATTAAATTAAAGGTCTTGGTAACCCCCATCTTCACATAATACTATCTTTCTTATTGTAGCGCATGGCAGTCCAAAGCTTCATATCCAAACTCAACATAAACCTTGGACTTTAAAACTGACATGAGCTTTTAAAGCCACAAGGGACCAATTCCTATAAAATGAACGGTTCAGATAATTCTAAAGCGAGATCTACTTTACCATATTATATGTGTTGCATTTGATTGCATTTGGAATGTTAATCTCTTTCATTTACTCCAAAAATTAGTGATGATGTGAGGTTCATCATCTCTGTTCAAATGTATGAATAGGGTGGGCCCACCTTTACACCATGTGATTTAATATTGTGGGGTCTAACCACTATTTACACCATGTTTTGATGGTGTTATGCTTACCATTTTACATCCACACATACCATGGGTATTGAATGCTACTGTGTGGGTGGAGTGTATATATAAATATAGTAAATATTTACGTACAGGAAATGATATCAATACTAACATGTTTTGATATTAAATATGAATCTTGTCTTTTAGAATTTAAAGAGCATAGGTAATGATATCAACGCTAACATGTTTTGATATTAATTTACACTGATGAATATTGTCTCTTAGAATTTAAAGATCTGTCAAAAAGTTATTACAATTCTCTAATGCCAATTAAAAAGAAAAGATATAATGGGTCGTACACCGAATAAAACATGGTTGTGTTGATATTATTTGCATACATATATATATGCTCACATGCACCTATATATATATATATATATATATATATATATATATATATGAGAGAACATTTCCTACACACTTGTGTAGGTAAGTTACCTACACACTACCTTAAAATACAGTGGGGGCCCACATTGTTTGGGTGATCCAAACCATTCATTTGAATGCTCCTCACATAGATAGGGTGTCCACAAAAAATCAGATCCATAGGATCATCCTAACCATTCAAACTATGGAGGCAAAAAATGGACTAATTTGTGAAGGTTTATACACGTCCATTTTACCTCCACAAATCGTAGGGTTGGGATGATCCTATGGATCTGATTTTTTGTGGACACCCTATCTATGTGAGGAGCATTCAAATGAATTGTTTAGATCACCCAAACAATGTGGGCCCTCACTGTATTTTAAGCTAGTGTGTAGGTAACTTACCTACACAAGTGTGTGTGTGTGTATTAATTATATAGGAAATTTTATTTTCACCCTTGTAAAGATTTAATGAGGTGGAAATATATAGGAAGTTATATTTCCACCTCATCGCACATGTACCCACCGTAAGGGTAAAAATAATAATAGTTTCCAGGTACATTAAATATGTATAGTTTTCTTGGAATAGAAATATACCCTTGTTATATGTAAAGGGTTAAAAGATACCCTGACATAACACTTGGGTCGGGTTGAAAGATACCCTGACATAACACTTGAGACCTAAAAGATCTTCCAAAATTAATTATAATCTTGGAACATAAATTTACCCTAGTTTTAGTATGGAATCGTCAATAAGATTGTGTTTCGCTGACATGGTAACCACCACCTATCAGCGGGTCTGTACGCTGGAAGTGATCACGTAGATCATGGTCGAGATGGAGCCCGTAACGTAGCTGGGGCCATGGTGATGGATTTCGCTGGGTTACTTTTTGTGGCCTTTGCCGTAAGACGATGGATTTTGCAGGCCACTACTGATGGATTTCGGGGTGAGGACTATCCTTTGCCATAGAAGATGTGTTTCGCAGGTCACCACTGATGGATTTCGGGGTGAGGACGACTGGTTATATATTTTACTCACACTTGGGACTGCGGTCCCATGAAGTTTGGTCAATGTGGTGTGGCCTCGTTCGTTGAGTACTTGCTTGCTAATAAAATGTGATATTGATCTCAGAAAAGACTAGTAAATCCTTAGATAATGACTTTAAACTAAGTCACGAACTTGAAAACCTCAAGCGGAATCTAGCATCGTAAGTTGCTTTCCAAATGATTTTCCTTAAAAATATTGTTGATTGGAAACATGAAAAGCATGTCATTTATAGCAATTGCATAAGCCAAGATTCAAACATTGCATCATTATTATATAAGTATGCGTGATGATTTTCCTTATTAGCTAGTTGGTTTTGGTTTATCTACTGGGCTGTTGTGCTCATTACGTTGATTACCATTTTCAGATTCTAATGATCAACTGTAGATCCGTTGAGCTATGGAGATTAGTATTGCTGGTCGGGAGACACTTTTAATCACTTACTTTTTAAGTTTAATGTTTCTTTGTCAAGGGAATAATATTGATGTATTGAAGGACTTCTATTAGTATTTGTAATTTGAGATGTTACTTATACTTATTTTATTTAAGTTAGTTTCTGCATTAGTCTGATTAAAGTGATTCTATTATTAGTAAATTGGGAAATTTTGGAAGTTGAGCCTTGCATGTTCGTGGGGGTAACTCTACGGATATTGCGGCGGCTGTTACGGGCACCGGCCTAGATTCACACACCCTTACAACCATTAGCTTCGAATTGACAAAAAACATACAAATTAGAGAGGGCTCATTAATGCAAACGGATGTTTCGACAGAAACTTCCACTACAAATTAGAGAGAACCCTTACAACTCTCATTACCAACTTTAATGAGGCCGAAAAAAAGAAAAAAAACTGAGAAGAGGTAAAGAGACTAACCTGAAACATATGTTTCGACAAAAACTTCCACTAAAGATCGCCAATCGAAATATAATCTATGTACAGTATTGTAAAATCTCGTACCTTGCTTCCTTATTTTTGTAGAGAGAAAGGGGGGGTTTGTAAATGGCATAAGAGAGGAGGGAAAAGAAAAACTATGGAAGGTATGCGGCCACTTAAAAATCCTAAACAAAAAAATCCGACCACAAACCTACTGATATTGACACTACAAGTTTTAACCTCTTTTTTAAACAGTTGTCAAATGTTATTGCCTTTCCTAAAAGTTGATATTGGCACTACAAGTTTTAATCTCTTTTTTAAATAGCTGTCAAATGTGATTACCTTTCCCAAAAACTGTCAGCACCCACCAGTTGATATGCTTGACCGTCATATTTAACATAAGGCCTCATAATGCTTTAGCATCTCTTGGCATAACATAGAGAAAGCACTAGAGCGACCCGAATTAGCGCTCCAAATAGGACCGCGACCCCATATAGCAAACCAACTTAGCCTACCCTCATCGTATCGCGTACCTAGCTACCATCGTACCCTATACCCGTTCCCGTACCACGTACCAGAACAAACCGCGTTCCAGTTAACCTTAGTTTCAACTCCTACTAATTTAGTAGGGCCTTATTCTGGATCTCAGATTGATAGTGGGATTTTACCATTAAAAAATAGTAGGATTTCTGATTTAAGCCTAAATTATAATTTCCCAAGAGTGATAGTTTCTACTGCAGAAAAAAAGGAAGCAGCAGTCATCTCCCCTATGGTGTTTTTCTCGTTTCTCATGGATGCACAACTAGAGAGAACCCAGGATATTCCTAGAAGGCTATCAGAAGATTATTCAAAACCCTAATAATATAAGATTAACAACTTGAACTGGTTTTATAGCCAACATGATCATCAATTCTATACTGTCATGAAATCAGGTTCCTTTAGACCAAGAGGATGAGTTTTTTTTTTTTTTTAAATTATTATTATTATTATTATTATTTGCCCAGACATTTATTACAGTTGGGCCTTTCATATCTACATATCTTCTTTTACTCCTATAAATGCTTTAAGATTACGCAATGAAAAGTGGGGCAGGTCAGTCAGTTAAGTACCTCAGCACTTTCTCTGAAGCAATTCGTGCAGCATGAAGCAGGCTCTGGCTTGGTACCCAGTCAACTATGCGGTTAACTTTCGACCGCATTGGAGAGTGGATTTTTATAAGCTTAAGAAGAAAAGACAAGATAGATATCAGATAACGAAAAAAAGGGAAGAACTCAAAAGTTCATAGCCAAAGAAAGATATTTCAGGACAACAAGAGCAAGGTTTATAGGTCATACTCCCAAACATTCCATCATCTGGTAGTACGCCCTACCATGAAGTGGAGTGTGCCCCTGTCTAGACTCCGAGAAATATCTAGTCCTGAAAGAAAACCAACAGCTCCCTTATCAGATAAAACTCGGAGACTATAATCAGAATTCTGAAAGAAGATACCAAAGTTACGATTTCTCTTTTTCTTTTTACCATTCCTTATAACCAGGATCCACGGTGAAACCATACATATCAACAGATTCACAAACAGAGAGAGCAAATTCAAGTGCCTTTAACCCTGTTCCTTTTGCAGCTGAGCCAAAGGATGCACCCAGCATGAGATATACAGGATTGTGTATTGGGACTTCCTACAGAGGACAGAAAATAGAGTCTGAAAATGAGGGATGCAGTACCAAAGGCAAGAAAAAAAAAACAATGCTAAATAAAGAAAAAATAATGGCGCCAGAGCCGTTTTCACTTCTGCGTTTTAGGTTTGATATACTAAGGAACATATGCTTATCATTCCCAGGAAAAGTAACATATGAAAGGCAAATGACGTCAAGCACAATTACCTGAACATGATGGTATGCAAATATGCAATCCAAGAAGTGAGGATTGCAAACTTATTCAGCGCATTCAAAAAGCCAAAACAACGGATTGTACAACAAAATTCCCCAACAGCCCAATTTTAGTTTACGATTTAGTACTAATCAAGCAAAAATAAGGAGGCTTATAATTCCCAGTTACAGAAAGAACATATCACAGAATTAGCTAAAATAGGCGGTACCAAATCCAGAAAGTTAGAATGAAGTTTCAAGTTTCAACCTATGGATCTATATATGAAACTATTCATATTTACTTTCTGTAACCTATCTATTGAATGGACAAAGATTCCTCATTTTACTAGCAGTAATTGTAATGTAGTGAAAAAAATTATCTTTTTAGAACTCATAAGGGGACTGGTATATTAGTAAGAAATTTCACCATGGAGCACCCACTTCAACTGAACTAAAAATAATGAAAGAGTAAGAGAGATGCAAGAGTAGATAAAATAGTGTTGACATTGGATGCTGGTTATATCTCGATGTATATGACACTAACAAAAGTTCGAATTTTGATAGTTTATGACTTTATGCAGAAAGGATAACATTTTGTAAATTTGATAACATGCAACCCTGCCAACCCAGCAACACAACTACCCTCTGAATCACAGCTGGAAATGCAATACCACATGCATGCTTTTTTTGGAACGGGAATGATTTATTTAAAGGCAAAGCCAGGGAGACCGATATGGTCAGAATACGAGGAAAAAAACTAACAAGACCTCAAGAAGGGAGAAAAAACCCCAAAATTTGGCATGTCCAGCCGCTGACAAATTACTTGGTGACCCACAATACAATCCAAGATCTCCTCTATCACAACAGCCAATCTCTATGGATAATAAGCCCCAAGGTTCACCCACCTGATGACATTAAGCAAGTGCCCTACCACTATCAACTTCA
This sequence comes from Tasmannia lanceolata, assembly GCF_043159265.1. NCBI lineage: Eukaryota > Viridiplantae > Streptophyta > Magnoliopsida > Canellales > Winteraceae > Tasmannia > Tasmannia lanceolata. The sequence goes on from NW_027518714.1 coordinate 56,043,571, forward strand.
CGAGGTCCTTACGATCCATTTTATGGGTTTCCGGCAGTAAAGATTGCACTTCCCCTCATTAGCATCCTTTTCATGATAGACCCAGAGAAACCTACTTAGTATTTCTATCCTTGTTTCATAGAAGTCATCTCACTCCCACTTGGGCCTGAGTTCCCCTTACTAGAACCATCGAAGTTCAACTTAATTTATTTGACCAGTAGCGGGAGGGGACCACCAAGGACAATGGGTTCGAACAGCAAATTTACCAGCGTAAATCTCAGGACAAGATCATCACATGGAAGATTCAGATATTCTTCTAAAACGTAGAAGAATTCTCCAACCCAATGAATGATCATTTATACGACCCGCTGGTAGATACGGTACAAATTTCTGGCCAAACCTTTGAAGACACATATGTTCCTTTCCTTCCAAGTAGCCCAAATTCCAGAGCATGGCCCGACATAGTCCAAGGAGCAAAGTTTCATCCTACAAGAAGATTGTTAGATTTGTTAGGGAAAACACAAGCAATACCAAACAAATTCAGAATATAGGGCTAGATCTCCCTAGCAACTATGCAATGAATGAAGATACGATCAACACCCTCCTGTGCCTCTATGCAAAGGGCACAATGGACGACAATGATGATGTTGGGACCACCTAGGTGATCAATTGCTAGAATCATGTTAAGGTACGAAGTCCAACCATATGTACAGACTCATGGTGGAGAAAGAGTCCTCCAAATCAAGTTTGTTGGCATGCAGAGCACATTCAGGACAAGAGGTTGGTAGAAAAAATGAACAGAGAAGATCACATCTCGAGCCCAAGTCTAAATCTCTCATCCTTGCTTCCGTAGATAAAATTGAATCCAAGGTTCCATAAACAACGTCACCCTCTCTATTTTCCTGTCAAAGAAGTTTGTAAGAAATTCACCAATTCACCCTTCTATTTTCCTTATTGAATAAATTTGTTACATGTATTTCTCTCTTTATAGCCAAGGTTTAAAGTTATAGTTTTGGTCATGGTGGAAATGGAAACATGTCAGTTTTGGATGAAATTTTCAGTGAAAATTATATAAAATTATGGAAAACATATGGAAACATATTCAAATGATGGACAGTTGCGATAAAACATAAGAAAATATTAGAATAACAACAAATGCAGACTAAAAAAGCATCATATAAGCAAAAAAAACTAGCCATAATCATCTAACAACATTGGACACCAAGTGACGGGTGCTGTCAAGCATATCTATATCTGATAATTGAGTAACGCCACATCTTACATGTTATTCATATAAATATTTATACATAATACATATACCACATATCGCATGAATTTAAATAAATATAATTATGTAATTTTCAAAAAAAAAATAAAAATCAGCTCCATAAGATCATCCTAACCGATCCATTTGTTGAGGCAAAATGGACAGACAGTGTTTGTCCACAAATCTGGCCATTTTGCCCTCCAGTTTTGGAGGGGTTAGGATGATTCAATGGAGCTGATTTTTGGTACACACCCTATCTATGATGGGGCCTTGCAAATGAATGGTTTAGATGACCACAAAAAATGTGGGACCCATGTGATTTGGCACTCGAGCGTACCTAAGGTTAGGTACACTCGAGTGTACAATCCTTTTCCTCTCTCTCTCTCTCTCTCTCTCTCTCTCTCTCTCTCTATATATATATATATATATATATATATATATATATATAACATTGTATTGGTATAGTATACCAGTAATACACTTATGATTTTTGTTTCGCTATGCATTTTGGTTTTGATATGTATTTTGGTGAGGATGGAAATGGAATCATTTTGGTTGTTTTGTGTTGGTTTCAGTGGAAATTTAAAGATCAACATTTTAGTCACAGCAAAAATATCAAGAAACAAGACTTTTCATGGTACCTCTATGCATTAGGGATTGCTAAAGAACTAAACTCTATCTTTGTGATCCTATATTGAGCGCACCCCCCCCCCAACCCCCACACGCACAAGAAAAGAAAACTATAATATCAGAGTATCCCCATACACCGTACCACCCATGCTCTTGTAGTTGTCGAGCATGTTCCAACCTCCAAAGCTAGTCCCATACTTTTTTTTAATGAAGATATTTTATTAAAAGCGGGTTCGAGTCACAGAAACAGCCTCTCTACAAGGGGGTAAGGCTGTGTACATTTAGCCTTCCCCAGACTCAGTAATGGCGGGAGCCTCGTGCACTAGGCCGCCCTTTTTTAAGAAAGATTGCGAGTGAGGAAGCTAGTTCCATACTTCTCCTCAATCAAGGTATTAAATTTCAGTTTCGGTTTCGGTTTTGGTCACCACAGAAACGGAAATGTTTAGGTTTCGGTTGGAACTTTTAGTGAAAATCTTGTAAAATCGTGGAAACGTATGAAACATATGCAAGATGAAACTTCAAAAAATGCTAGAATAAACACAAATACACATTTATAAACCATCATATAAGTAAGACAATCATCCATAATGGTTTAATAACATTGAATATATCAGTGACATGTATAATTCAATGCATATCACATTTCACATGGAATTCAAATAAATATGTATACATAGTACATATACCACATTTCACATTCAATTCATATAAATATAATTATACCAGTAATGCACATACAATTTTGGTTCCGGTCTGCTTTTCGATTTCTCTATCTTTACAATGGGGATGGAAATAGAAATGTTTTGGTCATTTCATGCTAGTTTCGATGGAAATTTAAAACCATGTTCATCACATTCATCCAAAGATGAGAGGTGTCCTCCCTAAACTGCCATATCCGCTTGCTTAACAAAAAAAGCCCCCGGCTTTCTTTGGCTGACACACCCTCCTTCCAATTGATCTGATGGAGACTCCTCTTACCATCCGAGTCCGCCCAAAGACAATTACACTGGGGCTTTTCAATGTGCTTGAGAACCCCAAATGGACATTTGTACAAAGATGCGTAATAAAAAGAGAGATTAGAAATGGCAGCAATTGCATTTAAGCATGTTAGGCGGTCTGCCAATGGCGAAGCGGATAGTCTAGCGAGAGCCGGGGTGCACAAAGAAAGCCTCAAACTGTTCAATTTTCTTCCTCCTTAGTTCTTGTTGTATATTTTTTGTAGGTTTTTTCGGTTGTACATCTTTCCAGGATCCTTCTCGGTCCCTGTTTTTTAATGAATCAATTTGCCATTCAAAACAAAAAAGGGAGGTTAGAAAGAACATAATTGATTGACACTATCCTTCCTCCTGGAGATAAAAGGCTCTTCTTCCAAGCTGATAGACGGTTCTCTACTTTCTCTATTACAGGATCCCAAATTTGTTTCTTAGGCCACTCACCACATAAAGGCCGCCTCAAATATTTAACAGGAGCAGACTCACTACATCCAAGAATATTAGCACATCTCTTCCTGGCCTCCTCGCTTAAATGAATACCCATAATTACAGATTTGTCGAAGTTGGTTACCTGTCCAGTCACCATCTCGTAACACCTTCTAACGACTTTTAACAACTTAATTTTATCATCTCAACACTACTACACCACCATGTCATTGCCATACTGTAAATGAGTAATTCCCACTCCTATAGCTCCTAATTTAAAGCCCTGAATGAGCCCACAGCTCCTGGCCTTCTCCAGCAATTTACTTAATGCTTTCACGACCAAAGTTAAAAGAAATGGTGACAGGGTCTCCCTATCAAGGACTCTGAGTGGATTTAAAGAAACCATTAGGTGACCCACTGACAAGAATAGAACAGTAAGAAAACAAAACGCATCTACGCATTCAAGATCTCCATCTATTGCCAAAACCCATCTTCCTCACAACGTAATCTAGGTATCCACTTTCAACTCTTTCATATACTTTCTCCATGTCAAATTTGCAAACCATCCCATTACTCAAATAGTGATTATAGAAATCCACCGCTCTTTAGCGATCAATTTTCCATAGAACTTTCTTCATCCAATTTGCCGAGACCTTGCTAGCACTTTATAGTTTATACTTGATACAAACAACCCACTAAAATTATAGGGAGAAAATCAGTGATTCTAGCCGGCCAGTCAATCTTTGGAATTAATGAAAAAAAGTAGCCCCCATACTTTTCTAATGACAGGTCACTATAAAAGGCCTCAATCAAAGACCTATCAACTTTCATAGTCTCCCAACAAAACTCGAAAAAGTAAAGGACTTGGGACCCTCTCCTTTCAAAGATAGAAAACGGCCATGACTTCCTCTTCTGTAAATTCCACCTCCAGCTAATCGCATCCAGTGTACAGAAAATACTTGCTGTAGTTTTTTATGCTTTTATTTTTTGAGCTGTAATTTTTATTTTTCTTCTCTGTACTTTCAAGTCGACTCTCTCGGTCTTTTTTTAATGAATCATACCATTCAAAAAAAAAATACTTGCTTTAGTAGAATAAACTTCACTTCATACTCTGGTATGGGCTAAAGGATGAGAAAAGAGATGAAAAGTTCAAGAATTTTCAGTTTGCCAAGTTAAAAAATGTCCAATTATTGAGATCCCACGATATAGGTATAAATTGATCAGTGGTTCTTCAAACTTAATTTTAATATAATACGAGTATGTGAGATGTCTGAGGCAGCAGTCATGCTACCAACAGAGAAAACTATAGCAAGATGCCCTTGCTCCGAAAAAAAATAAACTTCAGTTGAGGATATAACAAAAAAAAAAAAACAGCACACAAACCCGAATCATTTTGTTCATGATATCATGAACTGTGGTTTTAATGACCAAGACCTCCCTCCCAGTTTCTGTACAATGCAAATCTTTAGCATCCTTCTAGCACAGTGACATTGACCTGAATAGAAGTGGCGCATCATACCATCTAATTCTGCAACTTTATCAAGTGCCTTTGCAGATCCTCTATTGAGAAGGCGAAATGTACTCTTTCTACCAACATACTTGGTATAGTTCTGCAATATAACAAAAAAGGTAAAATGATGAGTTAAAAAATAAATTAAAAAAAAATCAAAATCATAGCTATCATATCCATAGGATTGTTCACAAGACCTGGATCGGTGCACCATTTTCACGGACAACAGCATCATAGCCATCTATCTCTTCCCCAAAGTTTGTTTTGAGAAGGTCACCTGAGTTACCGATTACAGCACACCGACCAAACTGCCGTGGCACAAATGGTGGTGTTTCAGGGAGTACCAGTGCAAGCTTCTCCAAGCAGAGTCTTTTATTCATGCAATTGTTGCTGCCACATTGAGACAAATAAGATTAGATGAAGCCGGCAGTAAAATTTTCTCTGCACCGTTTTTACCAGGCAATGATTACCAATGGCAGTCCTTTAAAGATCTAGTGTTGTTTATGCTATACTTTCTCATCAATGCATTATGTACATCCATTGGGGAAAAGTTCTCTTGACAGTAACCTCTAAATTGTAAATACTTACAGAAGTATGCCCTTATTGATCCTACGCCATGCATAATCTTCCCATCCATTGGGCAAAGCATCAATGAACTCCTTCGTCAGTATTGTTGTACTATTGCGTACCTGGTCAATTTGGACCACTAAATAACTAACTGAACACACAAGTGAAGAACAGTAAATTCTTTAAAAAAAAACGAGTTGTTCTAAAGATTTTGGTCCGTTGAACGTAATGAATGCAGAGGCAAACTGAGTTTAATGGTAGAAATTGACTGTCTGACTGCTGGTAAATTAATGGGAGCATTAATCAAGCTGAAGAAGAAGCATTTAAGGATCCCATACAAAGTTGATAAGGATGTTAAATAAGATACAAAGTGATTATTGGAGATGCTTGGGAATTATTTATGTTAAATATGATACAGAAATACAAGACCCGCAGTCATACCTGTTCCCATGTGGCCACTGCTTCACAGAGATTAAAATCAAATGATAAGCCTTCTAGTTCTCCAGACTTGGGATCTCTCTGTTAAGATTTTTTGCAGTTTGGACAAAAATTAAGTAAACAGGGAGAATCTGTGTGAAAAAAAGGATACTTTAGCTTAAATAATAAAAAAGAAAAAAGTGCCACCAGGAAACCACATTGACTGAGCTTTACAGGGTGAAGTATCTGGCAAGTCGTGTCCATTCCAGACACTGATCATCCTTTCTGTGTCCGAGTTATATAGAAGTGAATTTTTTTTATTTTTTTATTTTAAGAAGTGATATAGCCAACCCCGACTAGTTTGGGACAAAGGCTTAGTTGAGTTGAGTTGAGTTGAGTTGACTATATAGAAGTGATTTTTTTTAACATTATCACGATATAATAATTAATACCATCGAACATAACTAAAATAAGTGGAAAACATACCCACTTTGGCACAGTGTCGCTAGGAAACTGTATTGTAACTTCACAATAATCTCTTCCACTCAAAGCTTGTAAACCAAGCCCATTCGCACTCTGGACCATCACATTATGCAGTAGGTTCCGTAAGAACATGAATATTTAGAACAGAATTTTCTCCATTCCAAGATTCTAGAACAATTTAAACTATTTCAAGGAAAGAAATGATCAATATGATCAGAATCATAGCAACATTCAACATACGGACTGTAAAATGTTCTAATAAAATCTTGGAAAGAAAGTACTGGTATTGATGTTAAAAAGGACTTCATAGAGACATGGAGTTAATTTAATTTAATGACTATTCTCGAGTCTCAAGCATAATTCCAATGATTGCTACAGATAGTATATAAAAAATTGCGCCAATGTGTTTCAAACTTCTCTTAGTAATCACGCTCTTGATTCTTGGAATAAAATCGTTACCTTTCAAAAAAAAAATCTCTTCGTAATTTGTATTGGTCAAATGGTTCTTTGTTTCCAAAGAAGAAAGTTCCACCAATTGTGACCATTAGAAGTTTTTTGTAGAAGGTTTTTGCTATAACCATTTAAAGCTCTAGCATGGAAGAGGTTATACTAAGGGAAAAATCCAACGCTTGAAGCAGTTCAACCAAAACCATAGATCAGTTGCTCGACCATATACATGACTTATTTGCATAAATTAATAAGAGAACAATTGAGAGGGAATCCACTTTGAATCCCAAATATCTTCTCAGTCAAGATCCCAGGATGGCACTCTCATGTCACACCATGCTTCAAGAGCCAATATATCCGACTTTCAAAATGAACAGGGATATATGAACAGAAATAGCATTTTAAAGATGAACGAATCTTTAATGATTCTTTATCTTGTCAGTGATTAGTATCATATAGTTTGCAAACTTTAACGATTCTTTATCTCATCAGTGATTACTATCATACTGTTTTCTTCAGTGTTTAAAAGCAAATACTCTGGCACAAGAACTCGCCCTAAGTAAAACTGAATTGAATTAGGCAAGTTAACGATATACTTGAGCTTTTAATGACTTGGACGAGTCATGATTGACTCGGCAAGGTTTTATCGATTTGGGCGGGTCAAAACAGTTTTTGATCGGCTTGGTAGGGCCAAAACTTAATCGACTCAGGTGAGTCTTTTCTTACAATGGACTCAAGTTTTATAGTGTTTTCTTTGCAAATAATTTCCCAGATAAAACCAAAATTCCTGAGCTTACAGGCTTAACAAGTTTCTTGTGTGCCAAAAACAACCTAGCTCTAGCTCGCAATTGCACACCCACCATCATTCATCACCTGCAACCATGGTTTTAAATTTCGGTCGAAATCCAAAATTTCAGATTTCGGTTGAAGCCGAAATTTCAGGTTTAGCAAATTTCAGCCGAAATTTCAGTAATTTTGGCAATATTGTATTATTCCAAAATTTTGGAAGAAATTTGGAAAAGAAAAAAAAAAGTACTTTTTATTACCGGATTTCAGCTAAAATTTAGGGATTTCGGCCGAAATTACCGAAACCGAAATTTAAATCCATGCCTGCAACTACCCAAGATCATCATTTGATTCATTTCAACCCCTCCTTTTCCCACTTTCTACAATGATTACGGAGCTGAATAGCTTCTCTAAAAGCAATATGGCTGATTTTACTACTTGGTACCAAGGTTTTAAATTTCGGCAAGATTTTAAATTTCGGTGAGGGCTTAAACCGAAACTTCTGAAATTTACCAAATTTCGGTGGAAATTTCGGCTGAAATTTTTGATATAATATTATTTTTTTATTCCTTTACAGAATTTCAGCGGAAATTACCGGCCAAAATTTCGGTAATTTCGGCCCAAAAAAAACGACATTTCGTGCACCTTTACCGAATTTCGACTGAAATTTCAGGATTTTGGGATTTCGGCTAAAATTTCGGTTTCGGTTACCCCTGAAATTTAAAACCTTGCTTGATACCATATAGAATTCTAATTATTCATTCATGAACGTCACTACAAACCCTAGGTTGTTTATGCATGAGGACATCAATTAGCACTCTTAACAATTACTCGTACCCAAGTTACAACATAAATTATACAAAATGGAATATTGGCGACTGAATCAAATAGATTGAAACTTATAAGAACTGATACGATCGTATCATTCCACGTCTGGAAAAAGAAAACCTAAAATAGACATAGACGTGACCTAGATCCGAGTTCAAACTTGAAATCATTAAATTGATAACATTCGAAAAAAAAATTCAGAAATTTCGAGACCAAAACTCACCACACATTTCTTAAAACCGCTCTGCAGGGATAGCAAAGCGCTCAAATCATCATCTGAAACCCTAATTGTTCCGTCTACTAAACAAATCAGGAGAGATAAAGAAATCAGCTTCGTAGCCCTAATTTCTAGAAAATAAAATCTGTAGAACTCGATTGAAAAACAGAAACTAACAGTTAAAACCCTAATTTTATAGAATTCGATACTATAAAACCTAAAGATCTTAATAACTTACAGAAATTTGAGACTCCGGCAATGTAAATGAGAATTGCGGCAAGTCCAGAAGTCAAAGCAACAAGTAATCCGAACTGCAAGATCTTCATCTAACAGAAACAAAGATCGGATGAGAAAACGAGGGTTTTTATGAGATTTTTCAGAAGCTAGAGAGAATTTCAGATCTACTTTTTCTAGTCGAAAATGAAAGGTTATAAGAAGAGAGAGGAAAACATTTTCTAAACGGGACTCCGTTTTAGAAATAAAGACGAAATAATCACGAAGCTGTAAATGACCAAACTACCCTTTTTAAGACGAAGGGTGAATTTACAATGATACTTCTTCCTAAATTTACACAAAAAAAGTGAAATTATGAAAATGCTTGTTTGATTCAATGGGAAGTGGTGAACATTACAAAAATGCTTGTTTGGTTCGCTCTGTTTGGTTGCCAGTAAAATTTTTATCCAAGGGAGTTTTTAATCCAAACAATGAAGTCAATGGGATTTGTTAAGTTTTTTTTTCCTACAATTCTTAAAATTCCCGCCAAAATTTAAGGGTGTCATTACCAAATATGGGAAGGGAGGAGAAAGAGAAAGAGAGAGGACATCATTCCTTAGGAAAGAAAAAGCAGGGACAAGGAGTCAAATGTCACCACAGAAGCAATTATTACAAGAGTGGGATTAAAAAATTTCTAGTGCTAAAAGGCAACCAAACATGGGATGGGACAAAAATTTTACTAAGAACTTCCTAGGACAAAAATTTTACTGGCAACCAAACAGAGAGAGACCCCATGTGGTTTTTGACACATTCAAATTAACCCCTAATGTTTAAAAAGTTACAAGTAGAACCCTGTGGTTTCAATTTGTGTAAGGTATACCCCCTCAGTTGACGGTTCGTCCATAGATTGAAGGGTTAGGATGATCCTATGGAGCTGATTTTTTGGGCACACCCTATCTATGTCAGGGCCCATCAAATGAACACTTTGGATCATCCAAACAATGTGGGCCCACTATGTTTTTGGTAGTGTTCGGATTCGGGTATGGAGGTTTGGAGGGGTGTATGGAGTCTTCATTAGCATTGATGATGTTTCAAAAGAGGGGGCCTACCTTACACAAATTGAAACCACATGAGGTCTACTTGTAACTTTTTAAACATTAGGGGTTAAGTTGAATGTGTCAGAAACCACAGGGGTCTAAGTGTATTTTTCCTAATATAATTTTTTTTAAGGCTAATGATATTGGCACTACCATGTTTTAATAATTGCAGAAACTAAAGCTTGTTGGGAACTGTAATAACCTTTGACAACTGTTTAAACAAAACACAGTCTGTGTTTATACAGTTAGTAAACCATGATAGTGTCAATATCAGTAGCCAATAAAAAAACAGGGTAAAATTGAGGTCGAGACTTTGATGCTCTTTACACAATCTTTCTCCCCTCGTCAGAGAACCGACTCTTAAAATTGGCTCTTGATTTTCACAAGCTCGAAGACGATAGTAACCCATCGAAAACTGCCTATTCTTCTCACTAGGTTGATTCTTGATGATGCAAACAGTACTTCTAGGTGGGGTTTTTAGAAGCCCAAATGCTAGAGCAAGTCTCTCACTATGCACCCATAGAAAACATTCCTTTTCTTCCTCCACATCATGCAGAACAACATTCTGATCAGGAACATAGCCAGCGTTCGTGATCTTTATGTTTTTTTTTTTGGTTCTGTTTTCATGGATTTTCTGACTAAGACCACACTGTCCCATCTTCCAGAAGCAGTACTCATATTTGAAAACAACCCATGGGTGGACTCGTCTGTGTGCAGAAATTTTTCCAAGTTCAAAATCATTGTAAACTACACAAGCACAAAGCAAAGATTGCCAAACCATTACACCAGGTTCTATAGGCATTTTCTCAATGATGTCATGGCCTCATCGAGATGACCAGAACATCCTAAAAACCTAAGCATCCAAGTATTAGTGCTCCATACTCAGTTCAATGCTATACCGAAGTCATGGAACTAAAATAATAGCGACCCTCATTCAACAGACCCATATTGACACCAACAAAGGTTTTGCTGTTAGGTTTAGTATCTGTTTTGCTCATCTTACCGGCCACAAGGTCTTAAAGCATCCTCACCTAAACCATGCAGAGAATTACCTGAAAACATAGAATTCCATGAAATGTCACCATGCTCACTAATATTATGAAAGACCTCACGAGCAATCTTTAATGCTCCCGCACTTTGCATAGACATCAATCAAAGCATTTCCAACAACCAATTCATAATCAATGACAGTTCTAGTAATTAAACAATGAACCTAAATGCCTTGGTCCATGACTGCTAAGCTTGAACAATCTCAAAGAACACCAGAATAGGTAACTTGAGTTGTCAACTCTTGAGCATCAGGCATCTAACAGAAGGGTTTCACAGCCTCCTCTTCATAACCTAACTGCATGTATCCAATAATCATTGTAAACTACACAATATTAGTTTTATGTGGCAATCCAATGAATTATTCCAATGAATATTCCATCCTTCCACACATGGCATAAACATAAATAAGGGCATTAGCGACATAAATATTCAAATTGAATGCATTCTGCATGAGATTTCTGTAAACTTTGCTTCCCCAATACCAGCCCCATATTCACACAAACTTGTAGAATAGTGGTAAAACAAAGCAGTTTGGGGCTACAAAACCTTGCCTTATGCGTTGGACTGATCACATTGAGGCACAAGGTGCAATCATGAAGGTCCAAAGAATGACTTATCTTTGGGGGCATCGCTTCAAAAATTGCCCGTGAATCCTAAACATGTCCACATTTTGCATACATATCAAGCAGATCATCCCCCACATAGGGGTCAAATTTATACCGAGTTTTCATAGCAAAGCGATGAATGCTCTTGCCTAATTGTACAATACTAGCCTTCAACAAACTAGCAAATGTGAAATTGTTTGGCTTTAAGTTGACCTCCCTCATTCGAAAGAAGAGTTTCAAGGCCTCCTCCCCATAATCATCCTCAGCATAGCCAGTAACTTGGATACGGGGATTTTATAATCTATTTACAAGCATAAACTTGGATTTTATACATTAAAACCTGGATTTTATCAGCTAAAACCTGGATTTTACAATCTCAGGATTGTAAAATCCAGGTTTTAGCTATACAATCCTAGCTTATGAAATACCGATTTTAGCTTGTAAAATCTCTGATTTTACAATCATGGATTATAAAATCCATGTATCCAAATGGCATGTCTAAGTCGAAGAAACCATGTTGCTGCCCAACTCTGGAAAGCCTATACTCACAACTTCAAAATCGCCGTGAACACGAAAGGATTAAGTTTGTGGCCTTCTTTGTGAATATGATGAAAAGTTCAATTGAATCAAAGAATTCATTACACTGAGTTTAACCCTGAATTAAGGTGTCTAATAAAACAATGTTCCTCATAATCATTTCATTGTATGCCTGGAAGGCACCTAGTAAATGATTAAATTTCACATAAATGTTAAGAAGAATATTCCAACCAATCAGACCCAAGAAACCACCACTCTGAAGGACATGTCAGTGAAAGCCATTGTCGTCGCAAATCACACACAAAAGACCTAAGCGTCAGATTTATAGTAACTCATGAAATTTGGTAACACAGGAGGCCTTTGGAAATGCTGAAATCTAGTCATGGTTCCCTACTTTCGGAACCCAATAGAGAGAAAAGGTATATGGAAGTCCATTCTAACAATATTTAAGAATAAATTTAATAATGCATAGCAAATTCAAACAAACAATTCCTAAACTCACTGTAATTTAGTCTTGTTCAGAGATCACATGATCCAACCTTATCTTACTAGAGTTTAAGCTGAGAAACCCTAGTCTAATTTGTAACTAATTAATTCAAAGAACTCATTGAAATTGTACCTATGAAAAACTAAAATATTTTCTAATACTATCATCTTGAAGCTGCCCCAGTGGCTCTACGTAAGGAACATGTTCAAAATTAGCTTGTTTGCCATAAAATTGTACGCCGCTTTGGTCATATGAATGCCGTCCCAACTGATGTACCTGTTGGGATTAGGACACACGGAACGCCAGGTGCACCACAACCCCGGTTCACATCGAAATTATAATCCCCTCCACTTTCACAACAGGCTTTCAACAACGAATCTCCATCGAATCCTAGAAAAAAGATAGAAAGAAAGCATTAGTAGTAGTTCTCTTGATGTATGTCAAATCATATTAATCGTCTCATTATAAATGGAAGATTTTATGCATAATCACTTCTACCATTATTATTTTCATAACCCAAAATTATTTAAACACAATTTTGTATGTCAATATTTTTTTAACTAATATAGAAATTGATGATGAGAGAGGTTAGAGCAGAAATACCTAGTGAAGGAGCCTGATCGGGGAGGTCGAGGAAGGCGTTGTAATAATCAGCGTACTTAAAACCAACTTGAGGGTATTCCTGTTTCAGCTCTTCTATGACTTGTTTTAATTGCCTGTTATGTCCCATAGAAAAATTGTTAAAGTTTTTTAGGCATCCTCTCTGATCGTAAGAACCCTTATCATTGGTGTGGAATGCAGTAAGGTAGCTTGGGAGGCATCCGATCGGGAAGTTTCCAGAAATCCGGCATTGATTAATCTCTGAATTAATCATCACAAACAAGAACAATAAATTTAAGTGGGTCATATACTGAAATGATAATAATATTATAACAACAAAAAATCATACACTATATTGATCATAATCACCATCATAAGCACACATGTTAGTTTTTAGATAAAGAGAACTTACTCTTGCACCCTCTTTTATCGTATTTACCACTTTGGGTATAAAGCTTTCCATTTCCTTTGTGGTTTTGCCTTGGAGAAAAGCGTAGTTGTAGTCATTCCCTCCAATCTCCCCCATCAGGAAAAGGGTTTTCTCAAACTTCTTTTTACGCTCTATAATTAACAGAAAATGAACAATTAAAATTTGATTATAATATAACAAAACTAAACTCCACATAAAGCTCACAATTGTTAGACTTGCCTGTAGCATCAGAGCAGAGAGAGTTGAGACGGGTCTTGAACCAGTCGAGCTGGACATCAAGGGAGCTTTTAGTAAATGGGGCCTGAATATTGCTTTTCTCTAAGATGGAAGGGTCAAGAGCAGTAGCTCCAGCTACTGTGAAATTTGCTCCATGATCGAATGCAGCGTTTGTCTCCAAGTATGGGTTGAGAAAGGGCTGATGGAAGTAAAGAGCTGTAAAGTATCAAGAGTGCAAAAGAGTATTAGATGCTGTAAAATACATAATAAGATTAAGAGGGATTTGAATGGTTTTATTAATGTGTAACTAATGAAAAAAATAAATAAAAAAGATCACAAATCAACGAAACCTAAAACTAGCAAACCAATTTCATATGAAAGTTGCGACCTGCAACTTGGATTCGAAATGAACTTACAACTAGGAAACAGAGTCTTACTTCACTATCTACATTCACACAAATTCAATTCATTGGCTAGGCTTCTTAGGTTTATGAATTTGATTTGTTCTTGTTACGTCTTACTTCTACTTAAGAAAACCAGTATATAAATAGACACATTAGTAAGAACACCGTGCAATGCAAGGGTCAACAAAGACATATAGAAGAGGAAAAAGGTGTTGGGAAACATAGAGGAAGGATGGGAATGGTTGAATATGTTTCATTAATTTATGTTTAAAATTGACAGAAAACTGATAATCCATAGATGCAAGATAATTTATAGATATAATCCCACCCACAAGCAAAACAGCACATTGGTAAATCAAAATGTCATAGAATTAGAGGTAGATTTAAAAAAAAAAACGAATACCATTAATCAACAAGTACCATAGAACAATTTATTTATTTTTATTTTTTTTAAAAGAGAAGAACCCAAAATAGAAAGACACTTTCTCATCAAAACTGTTTATTTCCTTTGCATGCTTTTGTTGGAGGTGGTCGTGGTTCAAAAACCACTTGTCTTGGAAACAAATGGTTTGGATCTTCAAACGTGGGACCCACTATACAATTTTAAAAATAGGCAAAGTAATACACAAGTTTAGGGAGAAGAACATAGCTAGCCAATTATCACATGATCGTCCAAGTAGTAAAAATAACAAACAATAAAAAAGAGAGAGAGAGAAAGAAGAGGAGGCCCCCTCAAACAGCAACTACAAGAAAGGAATTTGTTAGATTGAATTCATCTGTGGTGGATCACTCAACTCAGTCAGGTATGAAGGGGAGTGTCCACCTCACCCCTCTAGCTTATTGATATTGTGTAATATATACAGATAGATACATATAGGATGAGATACACATATGATGTAGGATGTTAAAGAGTAAACATTGATATGATAGGTGGAAAGTTGAAGAAACAGCTATGGGTAGCTCACCGGCAGATCAATTGTAATCAGCATTACCAAAGACCCAATTTAGATACTAAATATCAAACACATCAAAGAATCACAATATAACAATTACACAAAAATAAAAAGAAAAACATAGTAGAAAAGATTGAATTACCTATCTATCTAAAAATCAAATAAACACATTATAACAATCTAACACACAAAAAAAAAACATAGCAGAAAAGATTGACTTACCTATAAAATCGATCATGAGAAGGCCGTTAGAGCATCTTCCAGTGGGTTTATTGAAGAAAGTTTCTCCATATGGAAGATTAGTGATTGCTTCGAAACCACCCACAGCACCTTCTCGAATGAGATTTCCCGTATCACTAATGGAATCTCCAAAATTATATATTCCATCAATCGAAAACGGAAGTTCAGGAATGGGAGGAAGCTGAGGAAAAGGGAGTGGAGGGAATTGTGGAAGAGGAAGTTTTGGAAGCGGAGGTAGAGGAGGGAGTTGTGGAAGAGGAGGTAGAGGAGGGAGTTGTGGAAGAGGGAGTTTTGGAAGAGGAGGTAGAGGAAGGAGTTGTGGAAGAGGAAGTTGGGGAAGTTGTTATACAGTAGTAGGAATAAGAGTAAGGTAGAGTGCCATTGAAAAGAGAAGAATCAGTTTGAAAGCCGACATTACTGAATAATGAAAGTTACTGAATAACATTGAATAATCACTTTGATAACAACTCTATCTCGGTTAAAATACGGGTTTCTGAGTGTGAAAAGAACTCTGTCGGTTAAAATACGGGTGGGGTAAAAGAGAATTCAATTTAAGGGAGGAAACCCATAATTTCCGAACATGAGGGTTCCACCCTGCTTTCAGAAAATATTGGACTTCACGCCCACACAAGCAGCGAATTTCTTTTTTATCTATCTAATATACGAGATTTTATATGGTGTAAGCCCTTATAGTTCCGTATTTTTCAAAAAGTACTGTATGGACCACACTATAGGGTGATCCAAACCGTCCTTGTGATGGGTCACAACGTAAATAGGTTATGCCCAAAAAATTATTTTTATAGGATGATCCCAGCCCTCCTCTGATCTAGAGAGGAACTCTATATTATGGAAACCTCTATAGATCAGAGGGCTAGGATCATCCTATGGAAATGGTTTTTGGGCACAACCTATTTAAGTTGTGCTACATGCGATTACATCACATGGACGGTTTGGATCATCATATGATGTGGTCCATCCCATACTTTTTGAGAAATATGGGACTATAAGGGCCTACACCATATAAAATCTCCTAATATACAGGATACGCATGCGACTGGTTTCTATTCCGGTTTGGTCTCTCTCTTAAACCTCACCGAGCAAAAACTCCTTTTTCTTCTCTTTTTCAAACAGACTCGTAGTAGGAATCGACTACTTTGTTTTTCATCCAAATCTCTCGGCATAAATCTCTCTCATATATCTATCTGATAAATACTTCATTATCTCTCTCTCTGATAAAAACAATCCTAAGGCATTCGAGGCTCCTCAAAAAAACGATTTTCCTTTAGGAAAGGTTTTTCTATTCCAGAATATACCACGTGGATTCGTTTCCGTTTATGTGTTGTTACTCACTAATGAATATGGGTTTCTCACGATGTTTATGTGGTGTAAATAAGAAGGTATTCTATCTATCTCAAATAACCTATAATTCTATAAAAGTAAGAGTCCATGTTATTTTCTGTATTACTTTTCTTAATTTTTTATAAATCTGATTTGTTTTCAAAATCACAAAATTCTGTATAATGTCTCTTCCAAAGATGGAATATGAATCCTCAACCACAAAAAACAAATACCACCATGCATGAGGTACTCTTTTCACTTCAATTTCCCATGTTATTCTTCATTTTAGCTTTTGCTTTGTATTAGCCATTACAATATAATGTAGATTTGAACAAGTTAGTTTTGTTCAATCTATATCTAGCATGTGGTTTTTTGAGGATGTGAACTTCTAGCATGGATTAAATTTATAGACAACATGTAGGGTTGCTCCAGGTCGGGTTGAAGCCAACCCGAACCCAATCTGAAACTCTAAACCGTCAACCCAACCCGACGAAGGCTAACTTAACTGAACCCGAAAAAATAATATCTCAACCCGAACCCAACCTGAACTCGACCCGATTTCCGAATTCGGTTCTGGTTGAGTTGGGTTGGGTCCGGTTGACTCGGTTGTAGTGGTATCTTTCTCCTTTAGGTTTTTATGTTATAAAAAAACACAACACAAAAATAGTAATTTTTTTTTTTTTGGGTTTTGGTTCAGGTCGGGTCAACCCGACACCTCAATCCGAACCTGACCAGACGCAAACACAACCTGACCCGTGATATTTTCCGGTTGAACCCGACCCGAGTTGCACCCCTGACAATATGCATTCCTAATCCCCAGCTTACCGATCCAAAAAAGAAAAGAAAAAAGCAGGCATGTCAATCCATCGTAAATCAATTTGGTAGTCACATACTTATGAAAAAAACTCTGGATTGACCTACTAACTTCTATAGATTTGACAGAGAAGGAGAGAGATTTGTAGAATCGATTTATTATCATTTTGATTTTTAAGAAGATTAGGGAAGTGATTTCTGCGCTATCATGTTTTGATAATGATGCGCGAAGCATCTTAAAGTTTAGTATTTAAAGTGCTGTCAGAAGAATTTTACAGTTAGCACTTACAAGCCTTTAAATACTAAACGATGCGTAGCGCATCTTTATCAAAACATGGTAGCGCTGAAATCACTTCCCTATATTTATAATAGTGTCTTTTACGATTATTTATATGAAGATTTTACAGGCATGCGCTTTGAATATAAAAAATTAGTTAACTTTGAATTTAATGTGGCTGCTTTTCCTTTTAAAGTAACTATCAATCCGCGCACGGTTAGTCACACTAGTATGAAAGAAATCGCAATTTTTGTGTTTCAGTTAATACATTGGTTTAATCCATAAAAAAAAACTTCTAAAAACTATCTCTTCTCTTTGTTTAAGTATATCATGCATATGCCAAGTGAAAGAAAGTTCTTTTTTTTAATTAAAAGAATCATAATCTTAGGGAAATTATGATCGAGCAACAAATTTAATCTCTTAATAACTGTATCACCAAATATATTAGGGAAGCAACTTCAGTTTAGGGCGTTTAATGATACGATCATCAGTAATTAATCTGAAAATTATCTATAGCCATCTGAATGTTGGACTCGAGAGAAGGATGTGTGACTTGGGAAGGGGATTTTTTTTTGGATTACAAAACTTCGTGTAAAAAGTGGCAGTGAGCCTTTTTATCTCTCTTCTTTAATACGATTTGATAAAAAAATTGTGTATTGATTTGGATTATTGGATTTTGTTCAATTCTTGTAATTGTTCTTTCTTCTGCTGCACTAGACTCCTATACAAGGAGATGTTTTGGTTACTATTTTAAAGCTCAAGTATGTCAATGTCTCTCAAACTTGTTGAATTAGATCGTCCTGATCATACTAGATAAGTCAATTTCACATTCTGTTTCTCCTTGAGATAGGCACATTCTCTTTCTCCTTAAGATAGGCCCTTCTTACTTCATCATGTTCTTACCATTATGATTCTCTTTCTCTTGCATTTAATTTGATCATTTTCAAATTGAGTTAGTTTCGTAATCTTTTTTTCTTACCCAGTGTATCGTGAGTTTCGAATGTTTCTATGTATGTATGCTAGAGCTTCTATTTTTATTTTTATTTTCACATTGGTTGTGATTTGAGAGTGAGTATTTTTGGATTTTAATAGATTTCCAATATTAGAATGTGTTTTTTATGTACTTCGTCTTTGTTTTAGTGAATTTAAACTAAAAGTGCATGCTTTTTTTTTTTGCTATGTTGGTTTTGCATATTCTTCTTTCGTTCACTTTAATCATATAATAGTTTTTTTTTTTTTGAAATAGAAAATCTTAAATGAAGACTGACAGAATAGTTGTTTACAACTTTTCAAGTGCTAATTAAGAATGGATTTCCCATGATCTATGTCTCTCCTCATTTGGAATTGTTTTGCAATTATTTATATAGATTACAGATAGTTATTTGCTTATTTTCACGAAGTTTATGAGAGTAGTCATTTTCTTCATTCTCTTATTTTAATGTTATAAAGTACTCTCTTAATCTCAAATATTTCAGTTTCTTATATTTCTATTTACCTTTTTTTTTTCTTTTGTCCAAAAAACGCCTATAGAATAGTGATGCTAGTTTTACCAATGTGTAATAGAGGTGATGTTACCTTTTTTTAAGGAAATCTTCTTTTTGCCTTTTGGATTCCACATTAATCGATCATCTTTCTTTTGGTTCTTATTTCGATTCAAAAGTGGAACAATGCAAATCTGAAGTTTGAGGCCATATGTTAGAATTAAGTCACCTTAGTTGACATTGATATACGAGAAGAATTTCATACTGGAGAAGCTAATAGGACTCCACATTAAGTTGGAACTTTCCTTTGTTATAACTTCAGAATTCTTCTATGTTTACTGTTTAGTTTGTGAATTTTCTGAGGAGAAGGTGACGAAATGCATCGGATCTTTCCGTCAGAGATAAGATGAGGATTGCCTTGCTTCAATCCATTTTATGATTGTATTTCGCTATCTAGTTAGGGAATTTATAGGTTCATTTAATAAATAATGTTGACAACCACTAAAATAAACAACAAAAATGGTTCTATG
Organism: Tasmannia lanceolata; assembly: GCF_043159265.1. Classification (NCBI taxonomy): domain Eukaryota; kingdom Viridiplantae; phylum Streptophyta; class Magnoliopsida; order Canellales; family Winteraceae; genus Tasmannia; species Tasmannia lanceolata. The sequence goes on from NW_027518714.1 coordinate 56,063,391, forward strand.
CGATCCACTAAAACATACTAAGAATAATTTATGTCTAAATTGTGAAATGTACTTAAATTGCGAATCAACAAGAAGCTGAAGGGAAAAAGATGTTAGTAAAATACCCCAAAAGAATAGCCTTCTGGGTTCTCCTTCAAAAAAAAAAAAGCAATTAGAAGAGAGATCAGCTACAGAAATTAAAATAAATTAAACAAAAAATTTGCTATTAAGAAAAATCAAATGACCTGCTTCATGTTTTTCTTCAAGTTCATGCCTTGGGAAAGAAAACCCTCCAGAAACTGGAAAAAGAAAAGATCCTACTGAAATCAGATAGTCGAGTCTTGAAATTAATTTATACCATTACACTACACTCATTATGTATTCATCTTCATGTGTTTTATAGCAACTGGTAAGAAAATGTAATCTTTTTGGTTTTTTTTCTTGGTTTTTCATTTAATCTTATTTGCAAATAGGTCATTAACACATATTTGGAAGCTGTTACTTATATCATCTGTAACTAATCATTTTTTACTTTTAGTTTCTTATGAGTGCAACTGATCCAAATATTTCATTTTTTCCATTCATGTTGTATTTATGAGAAAATCAGTCATAATATTTTGTGTTCTAATGAAAGGTCCTATCAGAGCATGCACCTTTTGCTGTAATGGCAGAGAAGCTAGGAATGTTGGCTGTGCAATTGGTTGCAGCATCCACATCCAACGTGCATTGTGAGCTCCGCAAATGATATCACTTGATTGGTATTCAGCCTTCCTTTAGTTCCATTTGTTAATTCATAACTTTCTGTTATGAAAAATAATGTTTCTATACATTTCTCATAACAAAAATTCATGGCTTCTTTTAATTGGTCATCGGTTCGTGCAATCTAGGACCATTTCATCAATGCACATATTTGATTAACGGTCAGATTTCTGCCTTACCATCTTTGATGGGCCCCTCTTGACGGTGACTTTGGCTTGACTGTGCTGTATTCTTGCAGGGAGGATGGGGATTTTACTACCTATTTCTCTTAACATCAGTCTTTGAAATCTCTATATATACCTACTGTAATCTCATTTTCTTCAGTGAGATGTCTGTGGAGAAGTTGAGCAGTATCTTAGTGTGTGTGTGTGTGTGTGTGTGTGTGTGTGTGTGTGTGTGTGTATGTGTGTGTGTGTTCTCAAAAAGCTCTGTTTTCAGCTCTAGAAACTCTGTTTTTATGTGTAATTCAAGACAATACTCTAATTCTGTTATTAGTCCTTTCATGTTGTTTTTTATCCAAGTAAGCAAAACCTTCATTTAAGATTATCAAGGAACTATTGTGCTAAGTAAAAATAGAAAAAAAATTAATTGAGGATAAAGCACAATTTTTAGAGAAATTGTGAAATTGTGTTAATGAAACTATTCTGGAGGTATTAGTGATGTCTAAATTTTTTGCTTGACTGATTTTTTCACTTGGGAAAATATTCTTTTTGGTTTATTATGTGGATTTATTGTGTCCACCTGCTTCAGTGGTGGATAGTAGCCATGGTTTGTTCAATTGTTGTGTGCTTGATGGCTTAGGGTTAGCTTGATAGATTTAGGCCTGCTTCCAATGGCTTTAGTTTGAAAGAAGAAACACTATTTTACACATGACCATTAATCAGCACAAAAGTAAGCTAGTTGTGAAATCTTAATATGTTTCAATCTGTTAATTGGATTGTATACATCCTCAAAAGTTTAAACTAAATAGGAGTAAAACATCTGTTACATCGATGCAAAAATCTTAGTTTTGAGTATCAACTCAGGCTAACACCTTGGCAGTCCCATAAGATGTTATCCCACTTCCTAACATGACTAAATTCATTTACACGTTGTTTTTGGTTGGTGCCCAACATATAGGCTCCATGCAACTCCAACATTGAACACAAGAGAAAAACATCTCCTAACCTCTCACAAGAAACCATCTTCTTCTGTTGACGTTTATAAGCCTGGCAGTCTTTTTGACAATCTTTTTTATTTTGTTTGGGTTTTTGGTCTATCAAGGGCATCCAACATGTATTCTTATATTTGGTTAGCATGTATTCATATTTACTATGGTTTGCAACAGGTCCAAGGAACTATCAATTGACCTAATAGTGGGTTTTTTCTAAGCTGTTGGATTCATTTTATTTTTAATTTGCTATGGGAAAAATGATAGCATCACTGAGGGTTTATATGAGTTTCAATTGAGAGGATGTAAGATTGGTGTAAATGTTGAAATTGGGGGATTTGATGGTATGGGTACCAATTGATGAAGATAATGATAAATGGGGAATGTAGGTTTTGGACCATAAGCTTGAGCCCATGGAAGAGGAGGCTCCAAAGCTTAGGAACATGTACAGAGAACGGTCGCGACCAGTCTGATAAGGGAGATTCCTGTCGACACCACCCATGGTCGATGGAATCCAGCTGGTCGATGGCCTGTCCATTCAGACTCCGCTTAGGCAAGATGTTCTTTTTCGAAACTTCGGTGTTTTCGAAAAGGTTTTCTCGAGATTTACCTTGTCCTTTCCAAGAAAAATATTTTCTTTGGAGGTCTCTTAAGGTCTTAGGGTTGCCATCTTTCTATGCTTCGAGAAGCACAACTAGGTTCATCATCGGAGTTCCAGACTGTGTTCGGTTGCAGTACGTGCAAAACGAGCTGTCAACAATATGGAATGGCGTTCCTCCATGAAAAACTAGTGATGAACAATCTTACCTGGATTTCAACCGTGATTACCGAAATGTTTCTGTGCTTTTACAAGATTTTGGCAGAAAATTCGTACCCCAAAGTCTAAAACCTTGTCATCTATATTATATAGCTTTTAACTACATTGGTTGGGGATATATTTCATGCTGCAATATTGTCTCCTTCTGTGAAAAGTGAGAAGAAGTATGCTGTATCTTGGAAGGGCTTTGGAGCAATGCAAATATCTATGTCACTTTGTAGCTTCCCACCATATTACCAAAGTGTAACCCTCACAGCTTACATTGATTAAACCACAATAATTCAGTAATTAGTCTTTGGTTTCATGATGTGCAATGCTGATTATTGAATAACTCTCTCTCTCTCTCTCTCTCTCTCTCTCTCTCTCTCTCTCTCTCTCTCTATATATATATATATATATATATATATATATATATATATATATATATATATATTCGTGCACACAGATGAATGCATGCATATATATATATATATATATATATATATATATATATATATATATATTTTGAAAAGTTTAAAATGGGCATAAAATATATACATATATGCATATATTTCATGGATATATGTATGGCTGTGGCTCTGACTGTCAGCGGAGAAACAATTTGTAGATTTTGTCACTGCCTAGGAATTGCTAACTCCAATGCAAATAAAAGATTTTGACACCAAGAAACTAGAGGATTAGGTCGAGGTTAAATACATTCTAGATCCAAGTACTTGCACTTGAGGGTTATGATGACATTTCAGGGGTACCTGATCCTAATGCCATGGAGCCAAAGGACTACGATGAGAAGATGTTGAATGGACTGTCCATACCATTCCAATTATAGAGTGCAAGAGACCATGAAAACCAGGGGAGAATAAAACAGAGCCAAAATCGGTAAAGTAGAAAAACTCACAAAAGAAACTGAATGCACCTCTCGCCATCTTCTATTATGAATTAAGGCTCTATTTCATTCGACGTAAAATGGGCATAAAAAAAAGTTGAGACTACATTTCCAAATCTGGTCATCTGTCATTGTTTTCCTTACACTGTACATTAGTGACGTATACCCCATTCTTTTGTTGTTTATCGCCATATCTTGCAGGATGTCAACCTAGTGTTTAATGCTAATTAAGGGTGCTAAAACAAATGGAATTTCTATTCTGAAGTTTTTATTCTGGGTTTATATTACCAGAGTTCACACTTAGATTGGTGGATGCACATTGTGATTACTGCAACCATTATTCTGGGTTTATATTACCAGAGTTCACACACAGGTTAGTGGATGCACATTGTGATTACTGCATTTACTTCATGTCCAATTCTTGTTACACTACTACATATTTATTTCTAGGAATTTCTATTCTGAAGTTTTTGTTCTGGGTTTATATCATCAGAGCTCACACACAGATTAGTGGATGCACATTGCGATTACTGCATTTACTTCATTTCCAATTCTTGTTGCACTACTATATATTTATTTCCAGTATATGCATTTTTGGCTTGTTGTTTGATGCATGAAGGCAGACAAATGGCGGTCACTTGTTTAATGATCCAAACCATTTATTTACTGGAACCCTGCATCAAAATTCATCCCCTAGGGGTGACTTGTATTATCTATATATCTCAATTTGTAGAGGCTTTCCTAATGAGTGTTGATTGTTTTTTTTTATGTCTCCTAAAACAAATCTAAACAGGGCTTAGAATCTTTGGTGGGGGCGGATTTTGGTGCATGACCCATCCATAACAATCCCTACAGATAAATTTGTTGGGATAATTGAACGAGTGACTCCAACTGAACTTTTGCTAACCCATATTTTTCCTTGGAAAATCAATTATGTATACGAATCCTATAAAAAAACTGCATTTTTCAAAGCATTATTACTTGCAACACTGTACTGTTCTAGGCATCTTCCCATCTAAAATTCAGAGGTTGCAGGGGGCATGGCACTTGTCATATTCTGGTTGATTTTTTATAGAGTTGCTAAACAGACATAGATAGGGATTTGAAAGTTTTTGGGTTCAGTTTGGTTTAGCTTTTCCCTAGTAATTAGGTTGGTTTTTTTTAAACAACCAATTACTCTAGAAGCTTAAGCCGTTGAAGAAGGCGTTATTTAATCTTTTATACTTTAACACTCCGCCTTATGTGTGGCCCCTCTTTTTTAGGGTTGGCCTACATGTGGCACATGTGGCCCCTTCTTTTGGGTTGGCCTTTAGATGTGGATTTTTAATATCAAGGAGTTTTGAACCTAGAAACTGCACAGCTCTGATACCATATGAAACAACCAATTACTCCAAAAGCTTAAGCCGTTGGAGAAGGCGTTATTTAATCTTTTATACTTAAAACAGTTTTAGGTAAAAGCCAATTCATTTTATAGTAAAAATTGACTATACAGTCTAAACTTTCACCCCCTAACAAATGATATGTATTGTTTAATGTTACGATCCTAAGTGGGGGCCCGCCTAGGTATGGGACTGGGTGAGACCCAGCCTGGTATGGGACAAGTTTAAAGGGCCTTGCCTAACGCGTTCCATCAGCTCTGGAGCTTTTGGTGTATCGGTTGTGTTCATCGCCTTTGGCGTATCGCTTTTGGCGTATCATAAAAATAAAAAAGAGGAGAAATAAAGAATATAGAAGAAAAATCGAAGAAACCACAAAATAAAGTCGTCGTTGTGTTCATCGCCGGAAAATCCGTCAATCATCTCGGCCCGTCCAACGCCAACGTAAAGATCCTCGCCCACAACCATCTGTGCATCACCATCCAAATCATTCCAAAAAAAAACGCAACGAAAGAGCTTTAACAAAAGGCCCGATGATAACCCTTTTAAAATGGAGCGGTCTAAACTCTTGATGACGACATGCGTAATGATAACTAATTGTAAGACGAAGAGAGGAAGAAAGGGATACAAGATTTCATTTTTCACCATCCAATTCGTAATCTCCAACCTTGAGGACAAGGTTGATTTCAAGAGAGGTGGAATGATACGTGCCTAGATGGGTCCCATTTAAAATATAATAAATTACTTTCTTATTTTAGAGAATAAGATCATATCTAGTAAGATTTGATATATTTAGTAGCTTGATAGATTAGAATATTAATTTAGATTAGTATAATTTTATTTAGTTATTTTTATATTTATCATAAGATCTTTCTATGTTATCTTGAAGTGCTTTATATAAGCACATGTTACTGTAATGGAAATCAATGAATGAAGAAATTATCTTAGAATTGTGTCTTTTTGCACAAAGGAGGATTGATCCTTCCCTCGAAGTGGATTAAGAGGTTGATCTTCCCTCTAAGAAGATCAATCATGTTATGAACCGATTCGAGTTCGTAACATTTAATTCGAGACAACGCACCAAACCTTACAAGCCCTTGACATATTAACAACAAAACCTCTCCTTAACTAGAAAGTTCATAACGAGGAAAACCATATTTTTTTGCGTTGCTGGGACATGCGCTTTGAGGAGAAAGTCCTTACCAACGATGAAAGAAATATTTGTAAATCTCATTCGCGGTACAGCCTATTTACATTGTGGCCCAACAAATAAATGGTTTGGATCACCGTATGGTGGGCCCCACTGTTCTTTTTGAAAAATACTTTAACTTCATTTCAATGTGGGAGTTTATCTTTAGTCTTAGTGTTAAAATCTCTATGAAGAATTTAAGAGATTTACCTTATTTATTTTGTTGGCAGTGAGACTTTTCCTACTAAATTATTGATATTATTGTCACAAAATAAATATGAAAAGATCTTCTACATGCCAAGATGGATAGTTGTGAAGCTCTTGAAGGGATAAACAAGGAAATGATAAAGATATGATTTAGAGAAAATCCTAATCAAACCAAGTTGCCTAATCTAATCAAACTACCTAATCTACGCACCCAATCAATCCCACGGTCAGATCATACAAGATTTGATATATTTATATTCTAACGTGCAAAAGTCATAGGCATGTTTAAAGTCAATTGGCCCAAGTTTTAGTGACTGCATCTTTCTCAAGCCACCCTTTACATTTTATCATGTAGTGTTGATCAAAATGGCACTGAATCCTCCATTAAGTTCTATCCACTACAAGAAATACACTTATCGGAGACAAAATCCACAGCTATAAGGGGGTTCCCCTGGACTTCCTCGGACTTGGATTTGCCCCTCTTATTGATAAAGATTTTACCATTTCAAAAAAACAAAACAAAAAAAGGTAGGAAAACACTTCTAAAAAGGCATCTCGTGCTGAAAATAAAGAAGAGGTGAAAATGACCAATCGATCTGGCCATTTTCACATGCTTTTGTGCAGTTGTGCGTGCTCTTTTTTTTGTTTTTGTACATGTGTAACAATAGAGGACTTCATGCTTTTTTCAGCATGGGATCCTGTTTTGCTAGCAAACCTCAAATAAGTACAATGGGCCCCAAAGGATATCAGACTAGGGAAGGAACACCATGTTCATATGATAATTTATAATGTTGACTCACAATAAGCTCTCTGACAATGGGGAAGGTGATAGATTAGCTTGGGAGGGAGTTTCAAGGATAGGCTTGGAATTTTTTGATTTCCTTCCGCCTTGATTTATTCTGTGTATTTTTCTTCGTTCCTTCTTCTTGTATCTTCTTGATCTCCGGGTTACTTCCCGGTTTTTGTTTTTATTAATATAATTCGTTGTCATTCAAAAAAAAATAAAAATAAAGCCCTGACAAAGGGAGGATGACCAAGTTCAACATTTTTTTTTTTTTTTGGAATGATTCCATGTTCAACAATGTTATCAAATAACAGTAAGCAATCAATAACCTAAGGCCTACAAGTTGTATTGATTTGAATTTACTTGCTAAAAACTTTAAAAAGGACAACAACAAGGAGTAAGGAGTATATAGAAAGAAGAAGACATGCAAGGCTTCATATTCAGAGTAAAACGAAAAGACTATACTTATCTTTCCGATTTTAGCATCCTTGTGTTCTCTTAGTCTGCATAGCCAACTCATTCACCAAGTGCAAGCTGTATCCTTTGGGGCCATTAGCTGTGTCACAAATGTACCTTCTTCACAAGACCCATGTGTTGCACTTAATATTCATGCATTTTTACCCACATGGTCAACCACGTGTCACATATCTAGACCACTACAGCTATTGGCAACAAACGGGAGAGATAATTTTCTTGACAACCGATTGAAAATAAATTCAATGCTCAATGATAAGTCATTGACCCATGTAAGTCGTTCCTCTAGGTGAGTTGTTAATTATAAGATGCTGGCACGTTTCGTTAGCATGACTTTTGTTTTTTTCATGATAAATCGGTGTCTCTTACGTGCTAAAATTCAAGAAACAACAGTCTGGAAACTAGTGTCTCCAAGTGATGAGAAGGGGCTAAAAATGAAAAAAAAAAAACTCTATTTGATCAACTTTTCCCTGATTTTTAGCCAATTCTTACTCTTATATCAATCATACTCTCTCAAACCTCTCTAATCATTGCCCTTCCACACTCTCACCAATTGAAGACACCAATATATCTATCATGAAAAAAATTCTGCTAATCTTTCCAAGAAACAAACGAACGGGGTACTTTTTTTCATATAAATAAATAATAACATAGGTGGTAGTTATTTAGAGTTATTTAGATGCTCTGGTGAGAAGAGGTGACTTGTGCCAAATTGATGGAGTAAAAAGAGGTAGGGGCAGACCGAAAACAACTTGGGTAGAAACGATGAGGAAAGACTTGATAGCTAGGAACATGACAGAGAACATGACATTGGATAGGATAGAATGGAAGAAAATGATTGATGTAGAAGAACCCAACTAAAACCAGGATTAGAGCCGGGTAGATTCCTTTTACTTTCTTTATGAATTTTTTTCTAAAGGACTGATTTTAGCCGACCCCAACTAGTTTGGGACAAAGGCTTTGTTGAGTTGAGAACATCTCGGGCTCTACTATAGTTTCCAATCATGTGCGGTGATAGGCTAATGGGGAAGTGGATTCGTTGGCTAGGGGGGGCGTTAGTCGTATGGGTTTGGAGTGGTTTGAATTCTTTCCTCCGTGAGAGTTGTATTTCTCCTTTTCTATTTTTTCTGTTTTTGTATTTCTAGTTCTCTTGTAGTGGTCCTCCTCGGCCCACTTTCCTTTTTCTTTAATGATATTTCTCTGCCATTAAAAAAAAAAAACACATAGGTGGTAGTTGTAGCTGTTGCAGTAGCTTATACACCCAAACTCAGATTTATTTTGTAAGATTTTCTTATCATTGTTAGGTATTTGCTAGGGAATTTTGAAGAATAGCATTTTGGGGTTGACTTTTGCAACATAGGACAGCCAAGCAGGCTCACTTTTCAACAGATTGTCTTATTAATTTAATTCACCTTGTTTTACATTTATTTAACAGCTCTAAGCTTCCAATAAGAGAAGCATAAAACAAAATGAGTCATTCCATTATCAAAATATGGAAGTGTATTATATTTGCTAGCGTCCATCGCAAAAGGCATTTTGCGGATGGGCTGTTGCATGTGAGAGCAGCCTCACCGGCTCACTTTTCAATAGATTTTGTCTTCATTCATGATGTGGCTGCTCTCACATGCAAAAGCCCATCCGCGAAATCCCTTTTGCGATGGACTCTAGCAAATCCCTTCTTCTTCTTCTTATTAATATTATTATTAGGGATTTGCTAGGGACTTTCATAGAAAGGCATTTCGCCGTTGGCTGTTGCATGAGAGAAGCCACACAGGCTCACTTTTTCAGCAGATTTTGTCTTAATCCCTTTTCGCAGCTGCCATTTTTATATTAGCTCTTGTACACTACAAGAAATACACCGTTTAGAGACTGACATAATCGGTTGCTAAGGTACAAATCCATCGCTGTGATGGAAAATAATGAGGCATAGAAGGGAGTCAAGGTCGTGACACCCACTTGCTATGCGCCACGTGTTTTTATCATACCACAGACTAGATATGTGGCTTGTAGGGAATGGTCGTCCCAACCTTAGCATGCCCTTAAGCATCCTGCCACGTCCTAGCACTACATGTAGAATATTAGATTTTCTTCACCTTAGGAACTCTTTGTTTTGGATTTTGAGAACCTATTGTGAGTCCAGAACTGATTATTGAACTTAAATTTACGTTCACCCCTTTTTCTTTCTTCTTTTTGTAATTTTTTTGAACTGATTGTGAGTCCAAAATTGATTGTTAATTTTGAGTCCACACACTTAATTTTGGACTCACAATCCCTTCTAAAAATCCAAAACAATCAGGGCCTTAATTTTGAGTTTAATAATCTGGTTTATACTCACAATTGACTCTGAAAATCCAAAACAAACAATACCTTATGTTTGAGATTATGACAGCCAATTGTGAGTCCAAAACCAATTATTGTACTCAAAGTTACTTTAATTTTAACCTCTCTTCTCGTCTCGGCTGCTTGCTATGACTTGCTCGGGTTCTTCGATCCTCAAGGGCTTTGTGCTTGCTGTTAGGTTGACCTTCATATGTTTCTCTCCGAGCTGGCATTGTTTCCTCAGCGTAAATGTACTTTTCCACTCGATTCAGCAGCTCGGCACGAATATGAGGTGACCTCTTAGACTCTCTGATGCCTAAGTCAGAATGGTCACTAATACGGTCTAAGCTCTTTTCGGGCTCAGTTAATTGAAATTGATGAATGAGATGTGTACTTTGGAGTTTGGTCCCCCCTTTATATAAAGTGTCCTAGGTGAGAAATGAATCTTGCCTTTCACGGAGTTTCCCTGATTGGGTGAGTTTCCTAAAATTCTGATTTCCATGTTTATCCTCTATGGCGGCTATAGTTTCTGGGGTTTCTAGGGCTTCTACTTTTACCCTTTCTTGCTTTTGAGCTTTCTAGTGCCATGTGTCGGCCTATGATTGGATGTCAGCTTTTACCCCAAACAATGTTAATTTTGAATCCAATAATCAGTTTGGAGCTTATAATCGGTTGCCATAATCTAAAGGCCCTATTCGTTTGAGATTATGTCAACCAATTGTGAGTTCCAAACCAAGTATTGGACTCAAATTTACATTAAATTCACCGTGGATGGTGACGGTCTAGATCGAGATTCTCCTTTTCATCCCTATGACTAATTCCCTTACTAGTCGAGAACGCCTTTCTTATTGGCAAATGGCTTATCGTCGTACCCCTCCCTGCGTGACTATCTTGTGGATGAATAAGCATCCGAGTCCTCCATGTGCTTAATGATCTCTAAGAGTCGTCATCTGATGATCTCTAATATAAAATGACAGCCTCATTTAGACATGCAATGGTCCCCTGTCGACATACCATGGATGGTGACGACTATAATCTTGAGTTATTGTTCACATGTTGCAACAGTGGCCACTTCAGCTGCTTATATGTTAGATGCGCTGGTTCAAGGCCCTTGATAGTGATCGACGGTCCCCATCAGGACTTTCGTCGTGACCTTGGATCGCATTTGCTTTCGATCGCTCTCTTCTCGGCCGTAGAAACAAGCAATGGTCCACATTTAAGTCCTTCAAATGAAAAAACGAGTCACATACATGACATAAGATTCAAGCCAGAAGATGATGGAAAGAGCCACTCGATCCCACCTATACTCCACTAACACTCGGCTCCAACGAACTATTTTTTGGCAAGAGGAGCCCTTCTAAGTTCCCTTCTTCAGCAACTTTGCTAGAGAGGCTGGACCGTTTCGAGGACAGAATACAAGCCCTTTCGAAAAAAGTCAGAGAAGATACTACTACGATTGCTAAGCTAAATGATAACGAGAGTCGTGATGCAGACGTAGTAATTGAAGATCCAAACTCGGCTACGATTGCGACCCAGTTGTAACAAGGACAAAATAGAAAATAGTGCTAAAAACCCGGTCAAGGAGAATCTCAAAACCAACCTCTCACCGTGATTAAAGTCTGATAGAATTCTTCTTGTCATTTCCCTTGGACCTAAGCTTCTTTTATTGTGGCCATATTTAACACTTTGTTAGGGGGTCTGCCCTATGATTGTATGCCCTTATCACATATAAAATTTTGGAGGTATGCCCCCGCATTCCTTTCTGGTATAAAAAAAATGTCCTTAAATCTAATGGTCAGAAATATTTGATCATAATGGTGGGGTCACCGAGGTGAAGGGTTTGGATCATGCTTCGCATGCGCTTCATTTGTACCATATTGTTTCTACAAATTTCACTAGAAAAACAACACAAAGTTTTACCCTGACAAAAAGAGTACTGTGATAAATGTAACCTATGCCAGAGAAATACACTATAAACTTATGGCCCACACGTAATGACTTGAATTTGATGTTTTTAATCGCTAAAAGGAATTTCCCATAAGAGAATTAGTGGAAAATCACCCGTTAATTTGTCTGTTCCCCACAAGAGAATGCCAACTGGACCTTGTATCATAACAAACAAATTGCCTCGGAATGTGGCGTATCTACCTCTCAATCATCTCACAATCTACTCAATTTTCTTACAAAAGGACGATCAGTTGATTTGAATATATGTCTACAGAACCAAAATACACATGCTTCACGTTGTTCATATGAAAATGATATCACATTCCCTTGATTTTATAATGACCATCCTCGGAATAATTTAGTCAAATGGATAGACAAGGTAACTATGTTTCGCGACAAGTTGAGATGCTTAGGCACCCATTAACTGCACTAATAGTTCAAGTAAGTGAGACCCCTTTAAGAAGAAGGGAGAAAAAAAGAGAGAAAAGAAAAGACAGAAAGAAAAGACCAGAAAATTTTGCATTGAGAATTTATCAACAATATGTTATGTCATCATGAATTGATTTAGAGGTTATATACCAATTATGTATAGGGAATGACTATTAAAAATGAAATAAATATATTAAAATAACATTGGCCATACAAATAATGGTACAAAAATTTACTTGAAATATATATATATATATATATATATTTCAAGGGGTCTCACATGTGTGCTCGAGTGAGGAAAAAGATTGTGTGCTCGAGTGCACCACCAAGCTTATGGTGCGCTCGAGGGCCCAATCACATGGGTCCCACATTTTTTGTGGTGATCCAAAACATTCATTTGCAAGGCCCCATGTGTGTAACAAAAATCAACTCTATTGGATCATCCTAACCCCTCCAAAAGTGGAGGGAAAAAATGAGCAGATTTGTGACAAACAGTGTCTGTCCATTTTGCCCTCAACTTTTTGATAGGTTAGGATGATCCTGTGGAGCTGATTTTTTGTACACACCACATCTATGTAAGGCCCTTTCAAATAATGCTTTGGATCATCCTAACAAAGTGGGCCCACATGTGATTGGGCCCTCGAGCGCAACATAAGCTTGGTGCGCTTGAGCGCACAATCTTCTTCCTTCATATATATATATATATATATATATATATATGTGTGTGTGTGTGCGCGCGCGCGCACGCGCGCGTGTGCGTGTGCGTGTGCGCGCTCGCACGCGCTAGACAATTTTGCGGAAAGCCATTTTGGGGATCAATTTTGCAGGAGAGAGCAGCTACACATGCTCACTTTTTAATAGTTCGACTATTCTACCGTGAAATGGCTTTCTACGAAATATGTGTAGTTAGATATCTTAGAGGCGTATGTGTGTTCATAAAAGAGATTTCTAGAGCTGTTCCAAACAGTTGGCGAGGGTTTTTAGAGTATTGCTCATTTATAAAGATTTCTAATTGATTATTTATAAATGCATGTGCAGGCCTCCTATATTTTTAGTGTGAAATCGCGAGTTGAAGTAGACCAACTCTGAATAAAAGGTTTTCGCCTAGCTATAGACTTAGGATCCAAAATTTGACTCCGTAACTAGTGGAGTCAAAAAAGGAGGATAGCAAAACCAAAATAAAATTCAACAAACTTTGCTGTACATCGTAACACAGAAAAGAATAAGAGCAAAATCCTTCTCACATTCAACGTTTCCTTCGAAGTTACAGATACAAGGAAAATCGTTAAAGGGGGTGAATTTATCCTCAAGGAGCGAACTATTCTCACGGTAAACATTAAAGGAGGGATTTATCCGTCAGGGGGAATATCATTATATAATATGTTCTTGTGCCATAATTAAGTTATAAGTTATTTCTCTGCCGGATTTACCCTTAATATTACGCTGGTTGCAACTCTCTCTCAATGGAAGCCATTTCTCACCCACCGTCCTTCGTTTTTAGTAATTCTTGGCCCATGCTATGCATATATGGGTCTAAAATAATGGGCCCCACATCAAGATGAGGTGTAAAATATTGGGCCCACCCCTATGCAAGGTCTTGGAGCCCACCAATCAAAACATGAGGAAAAATGGTGTCCAACCCTATGCATGGATATGGGTGGAGATAGTGGGCCAACCTATAGGTATAAAATGGCAGGTCCAACCATATGCATGGGCTTGGGTAGATAGGCTGCCATACCAGAACATGAGGGGTAACAATGGTGGGCCACTAAAATTATATTACCGTGCATAGCACTCTTGGCCCACAAAAATAATGGGCCCCACATGAAAATGAGGTGTAATATGGTGTCCAACCCACCTCATCTTCATGTGGGGCCCATTATATATGCATAGTGGTGCATTCAATCAGGAGAGGAGAGAGAGTTACTAAAAAATGGGATGTCAGGAGGAAAATGGCCTCAAGAGAGAGAGAGCAAAAACTTAAAAGCTAAATATGGTACAAGACAATGTTATTGGTAATAAAAGACAAGATTAATCCATAAAATAATTTTAAATTGACGTGAAATGATGAGCTAAGGATAATAACGAACAAATAGTAATTATGCATGAACGTAGGAGTACAAGAAACTGACAAAAGATATTGAAAATGGATAGAAAAATATAACATAATCGAAACCGTCAAAATCACACTGGGTGATCGGGTAACCATAGGGTTGATTGCTTAAATCGCCAAGGAAATTTATAATTCTTCCGCTTTACTGGATGGAATTTCAATGAGTTAGGTCCATAAGAAACACGGAGTCCTAATGTTGGACAATTTCAAATAATTTAAATAGAAAGTCAAAGATGCTTTTGTTTTGTGTTTAAAATTTGGAGGGAAGATTCAAATTAAAGTTCTCAGGTTGGTATGGGGCTGTGGTTTCATGGATAATACCATTATCATCATAGAAGTTAGTTATAGAGTATTATGTTCCTCTATCTGTTCTAAGTCTTTTAATTCTTTTATTTAACTGATTTTCCACTTCATTTTTATATTTGATAAAGACTTCTTCAGCCTCATCTTTAGATCTAAGAAGGTATACTTTAGTGTACATAGAGTAGTCATCTATAAAGGTTACATAGTACCTTTTACTTCCTCTAGATTCAAGATTTCTAAAATCAGCGAGATCACTATGAATTAGTTCTAATAATTCAGTTTTTCTTTTAACACCAAGGTGAGGTTTCTTAGTGAATTTTGCTTTAACACAAATTTCACATTTTTCTTTACTAGGTTCAATCTTTTCATTTATTAAACCTAAGTTGCAAAGTCTTTTAATATAAGGTGCACTTCTATGACCTAGTCTACCATATCATATATCAAAAGATTCAACTATGTAAGCAGAAGAAGATTGTTTTTCATTCATAATCTCAAGTACATTCAGTACAAACAAACCATTGGCATTATAGCCCTTTCCTATAAATACATTACTTTTACTAAGGATCGTCTTGTCTGCTTCAAAAGTGAGCTTTAGTCCATTTTTGTTGAGGAGCGCGCCAGACACCAAGTTCCGCCGTATATCTGGCACATACAGCACTTCTTGCAATGCAAGTATCTTTCCTGAAGGACCTTGCCTTTGCCCATGACTTTCGAGGTCTGTGAGTTGCCCATATAGACCTGATCTCCTCCATCAACTGTAGTGAAGTTGTAGAAGGAACTTCGGTCTCCACATATGTGGTTGGTAGCACCTGTATCCAGCACCCACTCTTTTGATTTTCCACCAAGTTCACCTCAGTCACAACTGCTGCAATCATATCTGCCTCGGTTAGATTAACCTTAGCATTGGATGAACCAGTCTTTCGGTGTCGACAATCCTTCTTATAGTGTCCGGGTTTTCCACATTCATAACAGACTCCTTTTTTCTTAGGTCCAGATTTCTTGAAGTTCTTATCCTTCTTCTGTTTCAGATTCTTAGATCCATCATTCTTGGTTTCAACAATGTTTGCCTTAGAGGTGTACTCTTTGGCCTTTAGTTGCTCATCCTTAAGTCTGTTTTTCTCTTCAATTTTAACCCGAACAACCACTTGGTCTAAGGTCCATTCTTTTGTCTTGTGTTTCATTTCGATTTTAAAATATTTCCAAGACAAAGGCAATTTCTCAATAAGAGAACCAGCCATGAATGTATCAGGTAATTTCATACCTTCCTTAGCTAATTCACCAATAATAAACTGATACTCATCTATTTGGGCAGAAATAGGTTTCCCATCTTCCATAGTAAAGTCTAAAAAATTTTCTATCACATATTTTCTATTTCCAGCATCCTCTAATTCATATTTAGTTACTATGGCATTCCAAAGATCAGCAGCATGCTCATAGGAATAATAGATATTATAAAGTTCATTAGACAAACCATTCAACAAATGATTTTTGCAGATATAATCTGCATTATCCCAATCAGCAGTTTCTTCATTTGGTTTTGGTTGGGTAAGGACAAAAGCAACACCAATTTGTTGCAAAGCAAATAAGATCTGTTGTTTCCACCTTTTGTAATTCAAACCAGTTAGTCGTTCGATTTTGGAAAAATCAGGAACAGTATTGAGAATTATGTTCCCAACAGGTGTTCGAACGACAAAATTTGAATTGGAATTCTCACCAGGAATTGGGTTTGGATTATCAGTAGCCATAAGATCAGATCTGTTTTGTTAGATTCTTAAGACTGTTGCAAGGTTGTCCACCATTAGGATATTATTAGCTATAGCTTCTATTCATAAATTGGTAATACATCAAATGGATGTAAAAACAGCTTTCTTAAATGGAGATTTAGATGAAGAAATCTACATTAAACAACCTGAAGGATTTATTGTAACTGGACATGAAAACAAAGTTTGTAAATTAATTAAGTCACTGTATGGCTTGAAACAAGCACCTAAACAGTGGAATGACAAATTTAATAGTGTCTTAATTACAAATGGCTATAAGATAAATGAATCTGATAAATGTGTTTATAGTAAGTTTAATGGTGATGAAGGTGTAATTTTGTGTGTATATGTAGATGATATACTGATTATGGGTACTAGTTTGGACATAGTTAAATCTACTAAGAGATTTTTAATGTCAAACTTTGAAACCAAAGATATGAGTGAAGCTGATGTAATTCTAGGAATGAAAATTATTAGAAAAGAAAATGAAATAATATTGTCTCAGTCTCACTATGTAGAGAACATTCTTAGGAAGTTTGGACAATATGATAGTTCACCTGCAAATACACCTTTAGATTGTCAGGTTCACCTAAAGAAAAACAAAGGTGAGTTGGTATCCCAAAAGGAATACTCAAGTATTATAGGTTCAGTATCATATTTAATGAACTGTACTAGACCTGACATTGCACTAGCAGTTGAAAAACTTAGTCAACACACACATAGACCAGGACATGAACATTGGCGGGCTTTGACTAGGTTGTTGAGGTACTTAAAAGGTACAATGAACTTTGGACTGCATTTTAGTGGGTTTTCTGCTGTCTTAGAAGGCTATAGTGATGCGAATTGGATCTCTGATTCAAGAGATTCAGTGTCTACCAGTGGATATGTATTCACCTTTGGTGGTGGTGCGATTTCTTGAAAATCGGTTAAACAAACATGTAGTACAAGTTCCACTATGGAAGCAGAATTTATAGCCTTAGCCCTAGCAGGAGCTGAAGCCGAATGGCTCAGGAATTTTATGGCAGATGTGCCTTTATGGCCAACGCCAGTTCCCTCGGTGTTTCTACACTGTGACTGCCAAGCTGCTTTAGCCAAGGCAAAAAATAAGACCTATAATGGCAAAAGAAGGCATATTTGCCTGAGGCATAATTTGGTAAAGCAATACTTGAGTGAGGGAACAATAGCACTCGACTTTGTAAGGTCGGAGAGGAATCTGACAGATCCTCTAACAAAGCCACAGATAAACAAGGTGGTTTATGAGGCATCGCAAGGAATGGGGTTAAAGCTCGTGACATGAACCATTAGTGATGGACACCCAACCAATGTGAAAGGAGATCCCTGGAATTTGGTTCAATGGGTACTAACAAGTCACCAGATGGTTTGTTAACACTATCACCCCCTACTCCTAGGTGCAAAATGTTGGAAGATAGTGTTCACTGCAAATGAGAAAGGATGAGTTATAGGCTCTTAATCAGTTCATAACCTATATTGGGTGGTATGTTACTTGCAGTGCATACTTGATGACTGACCTAAGTGAATGTGGAAGTAAGGCCGCTTCTTATGAGAATTTAACGAGTAATTCTCTAGAACATTCATGAGAACCAAGAGGGGAACAAGGCCAAAATGTTCCAAAACTGTGATTGAATCACCAAGGAATCGATGGTAGGGTGTGAGTGACAGGTTAGTCGGTTACACCTACGAGGAAAGGTTGAAAGAGTCTAACTCTACTCGTACTCGGTAACGTAATCTGTTTATCCTAAATATCGGTTGAAGTCCAAAAGACACCGGTATGAACCCGCTCTATTATTCTAATGTGCTCAGATACTTCCGTTTTTCAAAACTGTAACTGTATTTTGAATCTTGTGGGAGATTGTTGGACAATTTCAAATAACTTAAATAGAAAATTCAAAGATGCTTTTGTTTTGTGTTTATAATTTGGAGGGAAGATTCAAATTAAAGTTCTCCCCCTCTTTCTTTGAAAACTAGAATCAATTGCATAAATGGGGACTTGAAACCAAGACCTTGATGTGTGTGTGAACATTGTGCTCTCTAAACCAAGGCAAAACAAATAGTCCCACATAGGAGCTTGAGAGAATTTTTCTCATCCATATAAGATGGAGAGTTGGAGAAAGGCTTGAGCCTTCAAGGGGCTTTAGAATTTGTTGGGTCTTGGGCTTTTAGAAGAGCACAAGCCCATGTGTAAAAAACACACGCGCGCGCGCCTCACCTCGCCGGGCCGGGCCCTGGCCCGTGGTCCGAGGTCCGAGGTCCGAGGTCCGGGTTTGGGTTTCGGTTTCGGTTTAAATGAAAAACGGTCACAAAAATGACTGTTGGGAGAAAAAACGTTACTGGCCTTTAAGGGTGTATTTTAATGGTGGCTCTCTCCAACAGACACTTTCTGGTCTATAAAAGGGGACGAGACAGATTGTTTTGAAGAGAGAAAATTACACAGACGTTTTTGCACTTTCTGTTATGTTCTTCTTCCTCCTTCGTTCCGTTCATTATGAGCACAGTTCCATTGGTGATTCTGGGTGGACCAGTTAGCGAGTGCACGTGGACTGAGGCCAATTTCGGCTGTTTTATCTTGGAGCGTCGGTTCGCAAATCCCGATTGCACCGGTAGAGGGCGGATACGATTCTTAAGGAGAGTGACCAGTGGCACGACTCAGCCTTATTCTTTTCAATCTGATTTCCAGAGGGTTTTTCAATCAAACAGATAAGTTCTATTTTATTTCTGATTTCCAAACAGAAAGATATTTTTCAATTTCAAATTGCAGATTTTTTGGGTTCGAATAAACCATAGATCAGATCCATATTCTATTTATTTTTTCCAACACCTAATTTTCAATTATTCACAAATCATGTGTTGAGACTTCTATCATCAAGCTGTCCCTATTAACATTCTAAATTTTGAAGAAAAAGAACGATTATTTTTATGGAGAACAATCTTGAGAAAAACTAGGTCGTGCTGTGTTATGATTTAAGAAAATTAAGGACTAATTAAAACTTGAGAAGGGATTGAAGCTGAAACGGGCCATTAGGGGCGCCCTTGAAGCTGGTTTTTGCAAGGGCGCCCTTCATTCTGGTTCTAACAAAAAACTCTGTTTTTTTTTTTTGGGAAAACATTTAATTAAACACTTTTTTGGCTAACTTTCCAATTTTACCCACTATAATGTGTAAGGGCAATGATAAATTCGCACCCCTCCTTTGCACGGGTGCTAATCATCCTACAGGGGGTGCGAATTTATCATCGCCCATTTTGTAAATGACAAAATTTCAAATGTGTGTTTTTTTTTTTTTTTCCATTTTGTACCATGCTTTTCAACAATACCGATTAAACTTGAATTTTTCCTGTCCCTTTTTTTTTTTTGCCAAATCACGTTTTGTTAACTTTGTCCAGATTCTTTAAATGGTTCATAAATTTTTCTAGTGGGCTTTTGGATGCATTAGAAGGTAGAAACCTACTCATTCCACAAAAAACATTTTTCACTTGATGGGTGGTCCTTTTCCACAGAAAACAGAATCAGGGGTGGTGTATTTTACTCTAAAATCTGGAAAAAGTCGTATCCTCCGTTGAGAATTCCTGTTCAGTGAAAGAGAAAATACATGGCGTGTTTATGTGCTAGTAAATATTTGTACCATTAATTCTCAAAATGCACCCACCATGTAGACTTCAATCCTGGAACTCTAATTATACCATTTCTAACACATGGATTGCATTTTCTTCAATATATTCTAGAAGGGTGTAGCTACCAAATTTTTTCTTAAATCTGAGAAATTCTCCGACCCTGATTTATACTTGGATTGGATTTTCCAAGATTTTGTAGTTATAACTTATAAATAAGTAGTCTAAAAGTGCAGCAAATAAAAGTTATGCTGCCTTAGGCTCTGTTTTTTTTTTTTTTTTTTTTGGTAGTTAAGGTGGGGTTTGGCGGGGACCCCTACCGGTTCAATAGATAAAGATAATGATGTTACATTACGAACAATGTACCATCCCTAACTCAGAAGTCAGAACATATGAGAGAGGAAGATCCAAAACTCGAAATAGACAAAATATTGATCACTAAAGCTAAGAGTTTGAGCTGATCAATAGTCTTAATTTACATAATCAGCAAGTTTAGTGGGAACATATTGGATTCTCTGTGAACGTCTCGGGCTAATGCAGGAGCATTCCTTCTTTCGAACCGTCTTCCATGGTTCACCTTCGGAGTTAGTTTCCAAGGATGTTTGAGAATCACTTGTCGAATTTACTTGAATCCGTTTGGTGTGGGTTGAGTCTTGCTTGATCATCACTCTGTGTTTGTTGATTTAATTTAGAAATTCTTCTGTTTGGTTGAAGACTGTTTGCTAATTTCTCTTTTTCCGACCATTCTTCTTTTAGAAAAAAGGAATTTTATCCAAGGGTGTAAATGGATCCACATAGGATCAGAACCCACCTGCCTTAGACACAGTCCATTACAATCCCATATCCCTCAGACCCTTAATTTTCGCAGTGCTTTAGTCAGATCTTACTTTCTGAATCCTTTGGAGTGTCTTGGGTCAAACTGCTAGAGTCACCCTTCGACATGTCTGAATCCTAGTTGTTTTATGAGTATGAGTGCGCTGAGGAGAGAATTGTGCATGTCATCATCACCTACTCTTTAGTCCTTTTATCTTCTTTTAGAGTTGGATACTTGGGTAGCTACATGAAGAGTCTTATTTACTAAGGAGTCATGTATAGAAGGTTGGCTAGAACACTGATTTTATCTAACTAGGTAATTTGTTTTTATCTAGGCTAGCTAGAAGTTTTTTCTTTACCCAGATACCCAGTAGTAGTTGTATTATCTTGGCTTAGTACCTATCTAAACAGTTGAACGTGAAATGAAAGTGTAAAGTGCTTTTTCACATTTCTGCCCATCTAAGTCTGTTTGCTTTATTTCTTTTATCATCTCTTTTCATACTCCCTTGTTAAATCTAATAATATTCTTCTTCTAGGGTTACCAAAGAAAGTTTGCACTTCTTTGTACACAGTTAAAACTCATGGTTTTTTTTCCAGGAATTTATCTAGGAACCCGGGGTCGGCACCTTGAATTTTATTGATGAAAGAAAATTACAAGAGGGGGAAATTCCACTTAACCACAACTTACTTACAATGTATGTTTGGAATACCCAAAGCATCACATCTAATAGCGCCCTCTTTCCACCAATTAATTACTTTATTACATTTTCTTATGGTTAGGAAAGGAAAGAGAAGAAGATTAAGAGAGGAGATAAGAAAATAAAGTGTTGTTTACCGTTTTGACTAGGGATTTTAAATGTTATGAACATACCTCTTATAAATAGACGTAAAAGAACGAAAATATGAAAGATGGTTTTGTACATTGATGCCATCTATTCGGATCTAGGACACCCGAACGGATTTTGTGGCCACATCTGTGTCACAATCCTAAATATTTTCGAACCCCTTAGGATATGGATCCAATGAACATGGTTTATATCCGGCTGTTATTTCTAATTTTTTTTTTTTTGATGACGTAGAGTGTCCCCATCTAGGTCAGTTGACACCCCCTAAAAAATTGGGAAATGATATCAGCAGAGCCATTCTTTAATAATTGCACAAACACATCTTGTCTTGAGTGGATCTATAACATTTCAAAAAAAAAAACACAGCTTGTCTTTTCATTTTTAATTGGTTTGTAAGAGCTTTTGGGGAATTGTAATAACCCTTGATAGCTCTTTAAATAATTAATGATAAGATGGGTTAGTGCAATTATAAAAACATGGTTGTGCAGATATCATTTCCCAAAATAATTCGTAGAGAGGCCTACAAGATGGATGGTTCTGATCTATGATTGTACCAACAATCCTTTGCGTAGGAGTTGATGAGCTGATCTAACATCAGCCTCGACAAATTAGTCACATAAAAGTAAAACAATTTCAAATGGTTGACTCTAGTTATGAATAATTTTGTTATTAAAGGGCAGATTTTGTTAGACAATGGAACATTAGGAAGCCATTGACTATATTCTTTCTAAAACTAATATGGCCAAACTATACAAACAATCATATTTAACTTCAAACTAATTGCATTAAAGATATTCATTGAGGGATGATGAGATCTCACATCCAACCATCTAATAACATTGAGGGAATCACCCTCCACTATGAGGCTGTCCATATCTCTACCCTCTGCTATTCTAACACCCTGAAGAACCACTCTAACTTCTGCCTCATTTGAATCCTTAAAACCGATCGGCCCAAAGAAGGACCGTCTGGCGAACCCATCTTCATCTCTAAGAACACCTCCAATATCGCAGGCCCCGATTACCCAAGCTGGAAACTTAAAAATTTAACTTTAACCAACCCGGATTAGGAGGCTTCCATCTTGGGGCAATTACCTCCTCATGATCTCTACTAGAGCAAATCGACTGGAGCAAATTTGTAGTCATTTATCTTATGCATGGAATGTCTGTTCGGGTTGTACACCATGCGGGTCTCCTCATGATGTTCAGATCAACTGTATTGATTTCACACATCTAAAAATTTGCCTTCTACCAATGATAGTATGACTTTTTTAAAACTCATTTCACTTCTATTAAAAAAAAATTAAACTGCACTGTTGATTATAATGATCTGTTTTATTAATTGACTTAGGCCCTGTTTGGTTTGGATTTTGAGAGCCAATTACGAGTCCAAAACTGATTACTGGACTCATTTACATTTGGAAAATGATATGGAGACTGAGAGTAGGACCTAGCAGGGGACCTGCAATGAAAATATTTGTTTTTTTATCATTTCCCTCAGATTCAGGACTGGCTCATGTCACTTTGTGATGTTGCAGCGTGAATCAGTCTGATCGGTCCCCTTTTAGGTCATATTGTCAGTTTCCTAGCATCACTCTTTACATTTAGGCCCCTTTTGTTTTGGATTTTGAGAATTTATTGTGAGTCCAAAACTGATTATTGGGCAGAAATATGCATTTAATTTTGAGCCCAATAATCATTTTAGACTCAAAATCCAAAACGAGGCAGGGCCTTAATTTTGAGTCCAATTATCGTTTCTGGACTCGTAATCGGCTAACAAAAGCCGAAACAAACAAGGCGTTAGTCCCTATTCGTTTAAGATTATGACAATAGATTGTGAGTAATGAACTCAAATTATGAATGTAATTTTGAGTCCAATAATCGGTTTGACACTCACAAACGGTAGTCATAATCTTAAACAAATAGAGCCTTAAGATTATGACAACAGATTGTAAGTGCCAAATCGATCATTGGAAGGTAAACTTGAGTCCAGTAATTGTTGCAGCACTCACAATGGTTTTCAAATCTTAAACAAACAGGGCCTTAGTAATCTTGGGAAATGATATATTCACCATTTTTCCTTCCCCAATCCACCCCTTGGAGCATAAAAAGACTACACACTGGAGGGGGTGGACGAGGGAAGAAAAGAGGAAGAATTAATCTATCCAACAAACCCCCAAAACAAATTCAAACGAATCCGCTGACTTTGGAGAACAGTTTTCTTGAATGAATTAATACAGGTATCTAGGTTTCTGTGTATAGAAATTAGAAACCCGAGGAATTCAGTGGTCGGTGATTACTAATTACAGATTCACTACTCAAAGGCTCTGTACATTACCAATTGAAAAAAGAGGATGGTTCTCTTTTTTCCTTTCTGATTTCTTATTCTGTTTCTCTTTTTCACTGCCATGACTCTCTTTTTTCTTTGATGTTACCCTTCAGCTGCTTTTAATTCTGACTCGAGGCAGGTTTCCTATTTAATTAGCTCAGTTCGTTGTGAGAATTAGAGTTCCATAAAATAAACACGAAAAATATTAAAATGAGTAGAATTAATATAGGCATTGAATTCCTGAATATCCTTCTTTCTGTAAAATGAATGAAGGCTTGGAACATCTCCTGACAAGTTTTTAATCATGTTTGAACAGAAAATCAGGCATTTGGGTATGTGGGTCGGATTTAAAAAGGTAAAATAAGAAAGAATTCATGGAAATTAGCACATGGTTCTTTGAAAAAAAAAAAAAAAAACAATGGAGTTTGAAGAAGAAGTTGTTTTTAAAAGATAATCTTCAAATCAATCAACTGATTTTGCTAAAACACATTAGCACACTAGATTCCTAGATGGGTTGGTTTGGAAAATAGTAAAAAAGAGACTATTGATGTTGACACTACCATGTTTTGATAATAGCACAAACTCAGCTTGTCTTTTCTTTTTTAGTTGGTGTCTAAGAGCTTTTGGGAATTGCAATGGCCTTTAAAGGACAAACTGAGTTTATGCTATTATTAAAATATGGTAGTGCATATATCATTAGCCCATAAAAAATTATCCCTTTTCTTGTCTCTATTTTCAGCTAGTTAAGATCTCATAGTTATCTCTAACAATCAATGCAAATACAAAAAAGAAAAAAAAATGCAAGTACAAATTATGAGGGTGGTAGAAAAAGGGCTTTTTACTTTCCTTGAATGGGAAGTATTGGTATGTTTTTCATGATTTCTTTTTACAGAAAATGTTTGAATAAGGAAAGAAACAGACAAGCCTGGATATAAGTTGGACTCTTTAATAGCCCCACCCTCCCCAACAGACAAACAAATAAAAAGAAAAAAGAAAAGAAGTAAAAGCATTGATAGGAGACCAGTCAAATGCACAGACATTTGCATGAACTTATAAGATTTTAAGCATTTCTCTCTCTATATATACCACCTTTATATAAACCAACTCCTCCCCTTACAAAATACCCACCTTCCTTCTCTACTACTTCACTATCCCCCCTTTTCTTACTTTTCCTTCTCTCAAATGGAAGCCTTTTCATATCAAAACCACTCTTTTCTTCCTGACTCTATTTTCTTTCCAAACACCACTGTTAAGATGACTGATTTACTAGAAGGAGATATGAATCCTTCTACATATTCTTATTTCTCATCAGATCCTCCTTCAGAAATTTCAATTCTTAGTGCAACCCAAGAAAGTGGAGTGATGGATCAAAAGCAAACAGAGGACATTTCCTCCATGGTTATTGAAGGCGTAGATAATATTCCTCAGCAACAGAATCCAATGGAAAAAGGGGAAATCACAAATGGGTATCACTACAATTCTACTCAACCCATGGTAAACAGTCAAATTTTCTTGGATTTGAGTTTTTTTGGATTGTGGGTAGTTCTTGGTTTTCTTAATTTGGATTCTCTTGTTCTTATTTTTTTTAGGATACAAAAGAAGCTAAAGGCAGGAAACAAAAGAAAAGAAATAGTAGCTCTGTTGAATCAGAAGAGAAGAAGAGGAAATGTGATAAGAATAAGAAAAAGGGCTGTGAAGAGGCCCCCACTGGCTACATTCACGTGAGAGCAAGGAGGGGTCAAGCAACAGACAGCCACAGCCTTGCAGAAAGGGTAGGTACTCTAATAATAAATACACTAACCTTAGTAGTACTGACCATTCAACTATTTTTGCATTAATCCTTAAGATTCATCCCAATAATTGTGAAATTCAACTGGGGTTTTTTAGGTAAGAAGAGAGAAAATCAGTGAGAGAATGAAACTTTTGCAAGAACTTGTGCCTGGTTGTGAGAAGGTGAGTTTCAGTCCATGATTAAGTGTCATTTTTCTACTTTTTCATGTGGTTTCATGTTCTGACATTTTCATGTGGTGCTTTATGGATAGGTGACTGGCAAGGCCCTAATGCTGGATGAAATAATCAATTATGTTCAGTCCTTGCAGAATCAAGTAGAGGTAATGATTTAAAACAGAGAGAAGATTGATAATGACTTCTCAGCTTAATTGTCTTTTTAGTATTTTAATGAAATTAATGGTGCTTTTCCATGTCCAGTTTCTCTCCATGAAGCTCGCCTTTGTGAACCCTACGTTCTATGATTTTTCTGCTGATTTAGAAGACTACTTACCTTCATCAGAGGTAAATAAAAAATAAAAAAAACCCTCCTCATTCCTCTATAAATTGAAATATAATGCGTATTTGGCACTCTCCCTCTCAACTTTTTATTGTTTTGTTACATTTGTAACGTTAAATTTCAGAATTTGGGGACGTTTCAATTACCATTGCCATCTGCACAACAATCCAACCACACCCAAACGGCAGCTTTTGCAGATGAAACGACAATAGCAACAACAAAAACAGCCTTCCCTTCAACAAATAACTACCCTCTATTGGGCACTTCACCTTGTCTTTCACTACATGAGCAGATGCCAAATACCTTCTCTCAGGTACTAAATATGAAGGGAAGAGGACCCATTTATTCTCTACAGCCCTGCTAGGGAAATTCAGAAAAAAAAGACCCCCCGTTTTCCTGACATAAAATACATATTTTTTTCAGGACAATCATAATCCATCTTGGGATATGGAATTGGAAGACCAGATACAGAGGGTTATTGGTCAAGCTGGATACAACATATGTAGTTTTCAGTAAATAACTGCCCTACAAACATTTGGTAAGACTCAAATATCCAGCCACTAGATAACCATGTAAATTAAGTCTACTGATATTTGCACCACCATGTTTTGATAATTGCACTATGTCACCTTGTCTTTTCTTTATTAATTGGCTTAAGCTTTGACAGCTGCTTAAGTAGTAAAAGACAAGGTGAGTTAGTACAATTATTAAAACATGGCAGTGAAAATATAAGTGGCCTAAATTAATGTTCTAATGTGTTTTAACTTTTAATTGCTTTTTTTAATTCTGTTTTTTCATCTCTACAGTTTGTAAGGTGACATTCGTTGGCCAACTACAACAAAATCAGAGAATAAAACCAACATCAGATCAAAGCTTTTTGATCAATGTCAGTTCCAGTGGAGTGGGTTTCTACAGGGCACTGAATATGAGAGAAGAACACAATGAAAAAAAAAAGAAGAGAAAACAAGATAACAAGAGGACAGATAGCCGACCAAATAAAAACCATATCTTCATGAGATTTCTTCTTGTTGGGTTTTTGACTATGGGTTTGAAGCACAAATTCCAAGGAACTGGTTGTTATGGTGAAAACCATACATTAAATAATAAATTAAATATAGAGCTAAATAATTGTTCATTTTTTTGTTTTCTCCTCTTGTAAGCACTACTCAGAGGGAAATAGAGAGTAATTGTGTTGTATTATAACGTTACTGTGGCTGATATGACTACTTACTGCAGTATTTTCTCTTGTTTTTTTATGGGTCTCTTTTGGAATCTTCTCTGTTATGTTATCTTTTTTAGTGCTAAACTGAAACCCACCTGGGTAACGGTTGTAAGAAGAGAATCTAAGTAGAAAATCTTATGAACTCCTTTCCTTAGATCTTCTGAAATAGAACCAGTCGTGTGGATTTGATGCCCTCAACTTAAATTTTCTCATATCTATTGCAAGATGCTGTACACATCTTTTCCACTACAGCCAATAATATAATATTTTTTCCTTGGATTTTCTACAGTGACATGACCATCAAGTTCCTTTGCTTTGGAAAACAAAGACTGACATGAAGATATGGTCTGAAATATTGAAATGGGTATTTCTTGTTTTTTAATTTTAACCAACTTCTACTCTCAAATCCCACAAGAATCAAAGGACAAAGTGAAATTTTGAATGAGAAAGGATCCCCACACTCCCTTGTTTTCATAATGGCACTCCTCCCTTAATTTTGCACTCATATAGCTGTCTATCAAAAGATAGAAGGAAAAATCGTCAACGGGGACATTAAAATACGAGAATTGCCAACGGAGACACACTTTTGAAAAATTGTTAAAGAAGGTTGGTAAATGGCGAAAAATGAAATTTCGGAAAATTTCAGTTTCGGTCCCCACCGAAATTTTGGATTTTAGTCGAAATTTAAAACCATGCTCATAACCTCCTTTTGGAAGTTCGATAACCCCATTTAGAGGGTTGATAACCCCCTTTTAGAGACTTGATACCCCCATTTCGTCCCTCTCTAACAATTTTTCAAAATGTGTCCCCAGTTGGCAATTCTCGTATTTTGATGTCCCCATTGGCAATTTTTCCAAGATATTATAGTTCACAAAAAGCTGTCAACAGCTTATCAAAAGGGTGGATTAAGAAGTGTGTCATTATCGAATAGAGAGGTGCAAATATCAAAGATAGTAGGAAGCAAACAAATTGGGATGATATCCACTCACTTTCCAACATGTTCACTCCAATTGTTTGTCTTTCCTTGGAAAAGACTGCATTGCCACCATCTTTTGTTTGTCTTTTTCCTGCAGATGAAGTTATTCTGAAGAGAAATACAAATGTGGGTGGAAACGCTTAGAAAGGAAGTGGAAGTATCATTTTCCATTGACAAACTATGTTTGTTAATTAAAGAACATTGATGGGATTTTATTGAAGTGTTTTATAATGATTAAGACACCGACAAATGAATATATCAAGTGGTTATGTCAGATTTGTTAATTTTTAATTTCGGCCTATTTATACTTCCTATTTTCACAGAGAAATGCTAAAAACTGGTGCATCCCACAGAAAACTGGAGATAAACAAATGCGATTGAAGGTATTGTTGATCAGGTAGTGGGCTCGATCTGGTATGACTAGTGTGAATGTATTAGATCATATTTAGAAAGATAACTAAAATACATAACCAGTTTAGAGTGTATCATTTTCAAAGGTAAATGACAAATTCACCCCTTTTCTTTACATGGGACAGCCTCCGCTGTACAGTGTACGTGGCAATCAGGCCGGTTGAATCCTTACCACGTGAAGTACATCAGCCCATCTGCAGTCATAGATACACTGGACAAGGCTGACCTAAGTAAAAAAAAGAAAAAAAAAAAAAAAAAAAGAGGCTGACACTTCCCTTTTCAAAATACGTAACCTAGATCAAAAGATCTGATCTAATACACTCTAACCACTAACCATTCATATATATATATATATATATATATATATATATATATATATATATATATATATATATATATATATACACACTCTAACCACTAGAACTGGTTTAAAGTGTTTTTTATTACTTTTCTTCCATGATCTATGTCTGCTGTGTTTTCTTGTCTTTTTTATTTGGCTCATTTCTCACCATCTCGGATGTGTTTCCCCTTCCTTTTTTAGTATAATGTTATGAAAAACCCCTCTAAAATTAGCGACCTACGATTTCAGTGGCAAAGTAAAACTAAAGGACAAACACAAGCAATAGCATAAAGACACACAAATTTACATGGTTCGGCAAAGCCTACGAGAAAATCCACTATAAGATCAAGAGAAGATTGGTATCTCTCACCAAACCCACATGAAACCCTAGCACACCCTTTTACACCCTTTTGAGCTCTCAACCCTCTTTACAAAGACAAGTCCAAAATAGCCCTTAAATCCCGGGGTCAAACTTACTCTTATTGGGCTGAAATCACTTAAAAAAGGGTTGGGCCAAGCGACGAACTAGTAAATTAGAAAATAATCGCATACCAACTCAACAAATAATCCCCTAGCTATTAAAAAATATTCCTTTTTAATATAATCTCGTAGCTATTGAAAATATAGTTCAATTATTAAACATCATTGAATCACATACTGGTAAATTAGCAATTGAAATTATCACAAACTGGTTAAGGATATTTCGGGACTTTGTCGCTTTTTAAATAATTCAAGTTTTATTCTTTACCAGAGAAAAAAAAATGCAGCACAATTGAAGTGATTATCTGATGATTAGAAGACAAAACACCATGGTGCATATGCCCGTGGTGTGGAAAGAAAAATTACATATAATAATTGGAGAATGATAGAGATTGTCTATCAATAAAAAGAACATAACAGCTCGTAGTTAAAAGCACAACAAAATGTCCAACTTTTGAGTCCTCATAAGTCCCATCTGCTCCTTGCATTGATGGCGAGCCCACATGTTCTTACTTATTTTTTGCTTATATATCTTTAAAAGTATGTAGTGATCTTGTATAAACTACATCATATATGTTAAAACTTGGTGTATGGGTTTCCATGATCTTTGTCATCCCATTGGTGCTTATGGATTTAAACCAGTGTTCCAAAACTTAGGCTTGGACGAGATCTTGCCTAGGTAAAATTGATTCTATTTGCCCAAGTCAATGATTGATGTGATTAATTTTTCATTACCCTGGGCATGTAAGAGTTCTGATTGACTTATGCCATGTTCGTTTGGGATTGACAACCAATTATCATAATAGAATCACAATTTCGGGTCCAATAATCGGATTGTGGAGTAACAATCGGTTGCAACAATCTCAAACGAACAGGGCCTTAGTGTTGATAAAATCCGTCTGGCAAATCCGATCCGATCGAAAATAAAACAAGCCACAAGATTAACACAAAGATTTACATGGTTCGGCCAAGCCTACATCCACGAGTGAGAAGCACGATCTTCACTCTGAGAAAACAATATAGAAGGATTATAATGGGTTAAACCCAAAACCCACAAACCCGCAACCCTTTCCTAGCTTCTCTCACCCAAGACCATACACCGAGAGTAACCTAAGAGAAAACCCCGAGAAAATTCCCAAGAAAAAGCCTGAGAACAAACCTAAGAACCGTACAGAAAAGAACCCAAATCTCTCTCTCTCTCTCTCTCTCTCTCTCTCTCTCTCTCTCTCTCTCTCTCTCTCTCTCCCTCTCTCTCTCTCTAGGTCTCTCTCTCTAGCCCCCCCTCTCTCTCTAGCCGAAACCCCACAAGCGATAGAACGTCTCTTTTTTTATCCTAGGAAACCGTTTCTAATTTTGCCTGTTGTGTTCTCTTGCTAGCTGACTCTTACCTCTCCCAAGAATCATTGAATAGAAAGATATTTTACACTTAAGTTTCCAACAAACCTAAAATATCTTCTTTCTTATTTTGCCTCCCACCGACTGTGGGAAACAAGGCAACTCTCCCAACAATCTCTACCTTGGCTTTTTCCCAGCCACCCGAAGATTTTCCCTTTGATGTCATTACCAGTTCGCTGTCGCCGCAAACCACCATTGGCTTTTTGAGGTTCCAGCTACACACCCTCGAAGAATCTGGTTTTGACTACTCTTGATCCGTTCAACATGACCAATGAACATGTGTTGCTGCCAACCAGTTGACTCACCTACTCAACCCTAGAGAGGGATCTCAATCAATCCTCCCCAACGCAGGTACTGTCACCTTCTCACCATCGTCTGCAACCTAGAATCCTATCTTTGAGCCAACTGCGAAAGAGACCCTACGCGTGCACGTTCTTCCACTTCATTTCCAAAAAAACCATCGAGATCTTAGGAACACCAGTCATCGTGTCCCTAACCGGACTATCCATCACACTTCTCTCCTTTCATCAGAACCATACAGCCGTGTGTGACTGTCATGGCTCCACCTGCAACCCCTAGAGTCCAACCGGAAAAGTGATACTAGATTCATTCGCATCTTTGAGACATATGCCACACCACCCAAAGTACGAACCACTTCATCGAACATCTTGATCTTGACTGTCCCAATTCCTGTGACATTACAAGTAGACCCATCACCAAAGGACACTACACCCTCCCTTGCCTCCTGGAACATATCAAAATATTTTCTCCTGGAGCATACATTAACAGAGCACGCTGAATCTAGAATCCACTCATCTTGAGTAGAAGTGTGATTACCCATGGAGACTATGAGAACGTCTCTAACCTCTTCGCTCTTCTCATTAGTTATCACCACCACAGTATTCACAGCACCATCTCCTCCCGGCCAGCTCGCTTCGAACAATCCCGCTTGATGTGGCCATATTCCTCACAATGGTAACATTGCATGCCCTTTTCTCTAACCTTGGATCTTGACCTGCCCTTTTCTAATCCCCTGTCACACGACCTCCCTCTTTGATTCCCACCATGAACAACCAACTTATTCTTTTGACTCCCATCAAGAATATGTTTCTTCCGCATCTCATTCAACAAGAATGATGCTGTGACTTCCTCTAACTTTATTGTATGCTTTATTGTATCCTTACCATACAATAAAGTTGTCACCAAGTTGTCATACTAATTAGGAAGTGAAGTAAGAAGCAAAAGGGCCTTGTCTTCTTCTGTATCTCATTCAACTTTTCATCAATCTTGTAGAGTTAATCCACAAGCCCGTTGAACACCGTAATGTGTTCTAGAAGATTTCTGTCTTTCTGCATCTTCAGCCGGTACAACTGCCACTTCAGATACAATCAATTGGCCAAGCTTTTTGACATGTAAAGCTTTTCCAACTTCTCCCATAATTTACGCGCTTCATCTTCTTCCATAACATTAAACATAACATTTTCAGCCAGACATAGCTGAATCATGCTGACCGCCTTTGACACAATGTCTTCCCACTCAGCATCCGTCATCTTCTCCGCCTTCAATCCCTTCCCTTTAACACGTTAGCCATTCCTTGTTGAACTAAGATGTCCTTCACCCTCATCTGCCTTAGGGCGAAATTGCCTTTTCCGTCAAATCTGTCAATGCTGAACTAAAGAGAACTAGATTTTACCGCCATCTCAAATTACTCAACACTTCTGAGTGTAGCGCTCCGCCTTGAACGAGAATCTCTTGGACAATCTTTCTACCCTTCGATGATCACTGTAACCACTGTCCAATCACAACACCCACTATCAATGCACTCGACCTCGATGATCGCTCCAACCACGACTCTAATACCACTTGTTGAGAAAATCCGTCAGAAAATCAGATCCGATCGTGCACAAATTAATGTAAAAGATGAAAATAAAATAAGCCACTAGGTGAAAACTGAGATTTAGGTGGTTCGGGTGAGCCTACATCTACGGGCGAGAAACACAATCTTTACTATGAGAAAACAATATACAAGGATTATAATGGATTAAACCCAAAACTCACAAACTCTTAACCCTTCCATACACCGAGAGTAACCCAAGAGAAAAACCCGAGAAACCCTTCTTTCACTTTTTTTCTCTCAAGACAAAACCTTCTTCTTCTTTCTCCTTCTTTCTCTCCTCTCTCCCCTCCCCCCCCCCCCCCCCCCCCCCCTCTGCCCAAAAAAAATTAAGGCCATGTTTGACAATCATAAAACTCAAAAGTACAAATACTCATGTCAAACAATGTCGGATTGACAATTCGGATAATTAATTGCAATAAAAGAGGATTGCGAAGTTATCATTCGTAAATGTTTCATCTCAAATATCCCTAAATTGATATTAATTCCTTTCAATTTGCTTATCAAGATTGTGTCTTTCTATTAGTAGGATAGTTTGCATCATTTCAGGGTAACGTATTTACAATTCTACGGTAGTGTATCAAGTCGTTAGACACACACTAACTGTGGAAGGGTGAACCTCGGCCAATGGGAGGCCTAGAGGGAGATTGGGCTTTTGCCAATGTTGCATTTAGTGTACTTTATCCCTAATTCAAAGGAACCTGTAGGTAAACTACACTTTTAGACCCACACAAATCATAGACTTGGTGGGGATTGACTGGAATCGCCACCTAGAGTAGGGCCTAGGACCCGATATGACTTCACTTGACATAGTCTTGCCTCCCAAGTTCTAGGTAAGGGCATGGTTACATGGATGGAAGGGTCTAGGCACCACCCGTGCCCGGGAATACCCGGTCTCCTAGTCCAATTAGGCTAACTTAATGTAATTTAGGTACTGGAATTCGAACAATTAGTTGCTGGGAAACGGAAATCCAAATTTCAACCCCTTTTGCAGGCTTATGATTGTAACAATTATGGTATAATCTTAAGCCACTAAAGCATACGATTATACCATGAACTTACAATCGTAAGTCATGAGAGAACTTGAAACTGTGGATTTTAATGGAAATCAACTATAACACACTGAAATTTCGATTGGCCTGGAAATCTTCATGAATGCTGGAAGTCCCAGAGGCCTTTTTCAAGCAAATATTCCCAAGTGGGATACTTGTTTCTCAATGTTCCCTCAAGGAGAGTTAGTAAATTGCAACTCTTAGATCACATAACCCAATAAAAGGGGTTGATGACCCAAACTTGGAATCAATAACAGAAACTAGGGGATGCTAGGCTTCATTCTTTGAACCTCATGGGAGTGATGAATCCCTGCACTTAACCTCCATGGCCCATAAGAACAACTGGAGGACTAAGGCATCAAAGAAGAGGGATAATAGCCTGTAACTATCTTTTACCTGCTTGAAATGGGGAAATTGCTCTGGGGCTTAGAGCCTAGAGTGCCCCAAGCTCCATGGCTTTCTCCCAAGCTAATTGACTACCAACTACTAGTTGAAATGACAAAACAAGATGGAAAAGGGAGGGAATACCAAGGGATTGAGAAATCCCTCAACACTCCTCTCCAAATGGGGGCGCCACTCTGACTCCTTAGGATTCCGACGGGATTCCAGCAAGGTTTCGGCCTCCCACAAGCACTCCTAAATCTCCAAAGACATTAAAGGGAACTAGGGTGTCCCACACAAGTGCACTTGGGAGCCCAAAGTGCTTCTCCTTGAATGCCCCACCCACCTACCTATTTAAAAGCGCGGAAAACAAGGATGATTCTCGCAACTTTCGATGTGGGACTAAAAGTTGTATTTTTTTTACAATTTTCTCAGGGGATTTACGATTGTAACTCAATACCACTTACGATTAATGTATTGAGTTACAAATCGTAAGTCAGGTCAGATGGGTGAAAACTGGGAATGTTCGGCATATTTGCCTATTTCTGGGTTTGGTCTCTGGACCTCAGATTGGTTAAGCTCGGGGCTAGGTTTGCATTCTGGTTGTGACAGGTTGAGACCGATAATTGGATCTTCTTTTAGGTCACAGGGTTTTGGGAGTCCTTCCATTCTCCGTGCCTCTAAAGGGGCAAGTAGTCAATTCACTCAGGGAGGTGAAGCCTTTGGGGACCATCATTGGAGTCATCATCGTGGCAACCTATCATTAGTCCGATCTTGAAAAAATGGGGTGTCTACACTAACATAAAACTATGCAGATATTATGTTGGAATTTTTGACTAAAAATTTGAGGGGGTAAGAATCTCCCTCTTGTTTTTAAACTCCTTGTCTTTTAGTGTTGCCTTGAAATTAACTTGAACCCAAGACCACGTGTGTTTGAAATTCAATGCAAAACATTTAGTCTCACATTAGAAAGTTGAATAAATCGTTGCCTCCTTTTAAGAGGTGGTGTGAAGACAAAGGCTTGGGCCTTTTAAGGGGCATGGGATTCAACCTAGCTCCTTCCTTCTTCATTCAGCATCCAATTTTCATCCAAAGTCTGCACCCAATCATCAGCTGACGTGGATTCAACCAAGCTATAATGCCCCACTTGTGGACCCCTCATTTTCCAAACTCTTCTCATTCTCAAAAATTATCTAAAGAAGGCACGAGAACAAGGGGTATCCAAAGGTCCCGTCACTCGTCTCCCTCAAAAGCAACCCCTTTCCCATGTCATCCATAATCTTGACACGTGTCTCGTTACATAGACATCCCATCCATCCCCGGCCATATTGATCCATTACCATCATGTATGTCATCATCACCTCATCATTCATCCTTAAATATGGGACTTCTTGACTCCTTGCCAAGCCCTCTCCCATCATCATCATCATCCTTGCCCCCACACATATAGATGTGGAGCTTTCCATGTCATGGGGATATCCAACATGTCATGACTCCATGTGCCAAGTCATGGGGCCCGGGGCGTTCCCCTGTCTCTTAGAACCCATGCAATCTCTTAGAACCCAAGCAAAGTCTATCAAAAGACAAAGCATAAACTGCCACGTGGCATCTGCCGACATGTCAATTTCCTAACCAACAGAAATCACTAATGTTGAAAGAAGCTGTTAGAAATACAAGTGGATCCTTCAATTCAATATTGAAACCCCTTGGACAAAAGGAAAATGGTCCTATATCTGATCTTCACCAACTAGAAAGAAATCTAGGTCTAGTTAATATTAGATTGATAAGGAAAAGGCTTACAATAAAATTGGATGGAGACCCATTAACAAGTCCTAGATAAATTAGACTTTCATAGTAAATATAGAGAAATTATATGGTGGACGGCCGTGCACGCAAGTGCAACCCAAAAATACAGTGGGGCCACATTATTTGGGAGATCGAAACTATTCATTTGTTGGGTTAAGACAGATATAGTGTGCCAGGACAATCTTCTCCATAGGATGATCATAACCCTCTGATTTCTGGAGGTTTCTATCTACACCTAATCCCACAAATGAATGGTTTGGATGCATGGGGCCCATTGTATTTTTTGGATGCACGTGCATGCTCGACTGTCCACCATATAAGTATTAACCTTCTTAAAGGGCAGTGATAAATCGACTCCCTATGTGTCTTTCTCTTTCCTCTGGGTTAGAGAGAGAGAGAAAGAGGAGAGATATAGACAGATGGGGGTCAATTTAAGATATATGGGAGTCGATCTATCACTCCCCTTATTAAAAACTACATCACCAATTTAGAAATAGCTTATGATTCTTATGTCAACATGTCTTATGGAAGATGGATAGGTATTGATGGTAAGTTTTGTTTCAAGGTGTCAAATAAAATGAGTAGTTGTTTGTTGGAGATATACACTTAGAGACTGAGTTGATTTGGGATATGTATGTGACAAGTAGTAGGAGTCTTTGATGTCTTACGTAGAGCGTTTGTGTGAGTTGTATTAGAGGCTTTTTATGGGAATAGTTGGTTTAGTTGAATAGAGTCATGCCATGGGGCATGGCCATTGTATTTGAAACTATTCTATCATTCAATGAAAGGGATGAAATTTGAATCTCCTAACTGTGGAAAGCACATATCATCTTTGGTATCAGAGTCAGGTTGTTCTGATCAAGGTTTAAAATTTCGGTTTCGGTACCGGTTTCGGACCTTGAAATTTCAAAATTTTGACCGAGATTTCAGTCGAAATCTGCTACAAAACCCAAATTCAATATTTTATTCAATATTAAATTTCGGCCGAAATTACTGAAATTTCGGTGAAATATTAAATTAATATTTAGAAAAACAGATTTTTTGGGTCAAATTTCGGAAAAACCAAAATTTCGACCAAAATTTCGGCCGAAATAAATGACCCTTTCGGTTTTCGCCGAAATCCGAAATTTCGGTGTCGGTCTCCACCGAAATCCGAAATTTCGGATTTCGGTCGAAATTTAAAACCATGGTTCTGATATGGCTGACAGATCAAGACTAGCCAAGCCCGTTGAAGCGATCACTCAACTCAAGGAAACTTCTGATCGACAAGGCCGTGTCTCAGCGATATGCGGGAGAACTCCACAAGACACAATCAACTACTGACCGTGCTTCTTCACAAGATCACTGCCATGAGCACCAAATACGATTAGTTGTCTAGAGATCTGGGACGTGATAAAAAAGAGGCGTCAACAAATAGTTAATTTTGTCAATCGACAAGATGATACCCGTCACACAACACATGCTGGGACTATCCAAACTCAAACAATGCAGTTGGATTTTTCTCGATTCGATAGCCAAGACTTGTTTGGGTGGATTTATTGAGCAGAACAGTTCTTTGCTTATCACCAAACTCCAGCCGATCAGAAAATAATGATCGCTTCTTTCCACCTTGATGGACCAGCTCTTCAATGGTATCGGTAGATGGAGAAGTTGGGTGACATGGCAGACTGGCACGCATCTTCTCGAGTTTATCTCTTGAGTTTTTCTCAGAATTCTCTTGTATACAATCTTGGGTCAGAGGACAAGGAATGGTTTGCGGGTTTGTGTGTTGGCGGGGTATTTCCATTGTAATCCGTGTATATTGTTTTCTCATAGTGGAAGATTGTGTTTTCCCCTGTGGAACTAGGCATCTTGGCCAAACCACGTAAAGTATCGGTGTTAATCTTGTGGCTTGTTTACTTTATAGTTTACACTTTTCCATTTATTTGTGCGTGATCGGATCGGATTTTCTCAACAGTTAGAAATCAAGAAGGTTCATTTCTGTTACAGTAACTAAAGTTTTTTCGAAACTAACGATGTAGTGGAATACCTAGCCCTCTTCGGTCTGTTTGAATACCGAGAATAGGAGGAGAGGGGAAAAGTAAGGACGTGGCGACTTAAATGAATGGAATGAAAAAAAAAAAGCCCCAAACTTACGAGACAGAAAGACGTACTGTTGTGTCTTCTTGAGTTGAATTGAAGAATGGACTCGGGGAAGCTAACAGTATTGCCGACCTTCTAGCTAAATGTATGCCAATACTATTTCAAGTAATCAAAAGGCTGTTCCACCACCACAAATCCGTTTGGTATTAAGACAAGAAAAATCAAATAATATGTATATCCAACTATCAAGTGTATAAATAAATTTTATTTTTGCCAAGAAAAAATATAGCTAGGGGAAGTGAAATGTTATCAGCGGAACCTTATTTTGATATTTGCACAAAGCCACCTGTCTTTTCTTCTTTAATTAGCCGGTGAGAGTTTTTTAGGAAATGTAATAGCCTTTTAACAGCTCTATAAATACTAAAAGACAATATGGGTTTGCAAAAATATCAAAATATGGTTGTGCTGATATCATTTCCCCGGGAATAATATTTTAACCCCCCTTGTCCAGCATTAACACCTATATTTCTTTGTCTTTTCCCTAAAAAAGGATCCATTTTCACTTCCTTTTGTTTGTCGTTTTTCTTTAACTTCTAGTAAAATATAAGCAAAATTGCTGGCTGAGAAAAGGGGGTGGTAATATCTTTTCCCCAAAAGATAAATGTCAAAGTATAAAGGAAATGATATATCCGCTCCTTTTGATCACCAGGAACACCCCCTTGTACATCAGTGTATCAATGACTAAAGAGGGGCTGCTGCACTTATGTCAGAAGAATCCAATACCCCTATTGCCACAAACACTGGCAGGGTGTGTTCTTGGTGATCAAAAGGGGCGGATATATCACTTCCCAAGTATAAAAGATTAAATACTACCTTCTCCAATAGCTTAAGCTTTTGGAGTAATTTGTAAGTTTCACATGGTATCAGAGCAAATGCCTGGGTTCAAACCTCCTTGATAGCAAAATCCACATGCAATGGCAAAACCCAAAAGAAGGGGCCACATTTGCCACATGTAGGCCAACCCCCTAAAAAGAGGGGTCACACGTGAGGGGGAGTGTCAAACTAAGGTGAATTGACATGAACAGTGTGCAGGGAGCGCATGCATAATGCGCCTGGGGGGGGGGGGGGGGGGGGGGTATCATCTCCCTAAAATTGGTATATCATGGTACCTACCCACGCCCACATCCATTCACTTTTTCCATGTGGGGTATTTGCTTTTGTGTGGAACCCCCAACGTTCCCTGTTCAAGTTATGAATGCACTGAGTTCACGGTTCAAGCTAGTGCTTAAAAACTCAAACTCGGACAAGAATTGTGATACAGTAGAATAGAGAGTCGGCTCGGGTGAGTCAATGATTTATAAGGCCAATTTTATATCAACTCAGCTGAGTTAAGCAAGTGTTTAATTGACTTGGTAGGCCTAAATTCAGATTCCTAAGATAAGGATTGAGTCAATGATTCACTCAGTGAGCTTTTGAGCCGAGTCATCGCTCTGGAGTTTTTATACAACTCAACTCAACTAAGCCTTTGTCCCAAACTAGTTGGGGTCCGCTAATGTCCTTTAGAAAATTTTCACGAAGAAGGTGAAAGGATTTACCCGGCTCGGCTCAAGTTGACTAAGTCTAATCTTCACTGGTTATCTAAGATGCTTCATGAGGCCATTTTTGTCTCTCATTCAAGCTTCCCTCTCCACAAAGAATACGAACTTGATCGTTACAGCTTACTAGCAACTAATACTACTACTATGTACAGACCCACAACACAGTATTTGACAATCACTCTTGTTTTTTCTTGCTTGGCCGGAAAACAACCACGTAAATCCCAATCCCTCACCGGAAACCTCGCGAAAACACGTAAGCCAAAGGTCGGGCTCATGTCCCTCTAGCTGTTTCCGGCTAGCTGACATTGGACAACAATGGGATGGTCCATAGACTAAAAAATAATTTAAA
The DNA here is from genome assembly GCF_043159265.1 of Tasmannia lanceolata. Classification (NCBI taxonomy): domain Eukaryota; kingdom Viridiplantae; phylum Streptophyta; class Magnoliopsida; order Canellales; family Winteraceae; genus Tasmannia; species Tasmannia lanceolata. Next base: position 56,103,763 of record NW_027518714.1, read on the forward strand.
AAAAACTTCCCAACTCTCTTCTCTTCATTGTTTTTTAGTGTAAGAGATAAGGACATAAGGTCCTCAATTTGCCATGAGAGAGAGAGAGAGAGAGATAAGGGTGGTGATTTTCAAATTCATTATCGTCTTACTCGGAGGGGTCAGGGGTGCACCCGGTCCCGCAAAGGGACAAGGGTGCTAGGCGGTGCAGGGCACAGTTGGGACGATTGGGACCGGCCCCATGTAGGCGCTTGTCGTGGGGGAGGCATGCCCTTGTGGCATGGGGCATGCTCCATTTAATCCCTCTGTCGACCATGTCAGGGAGAATGGAGATTAAAGGAGATGAAGGTAATGAGGACGAAGAATGAAGGTGACATTGATTTAATGTAATGGTGTCCACATCTGTTCTAGCTAGTCATGGGCTGTTTATCACCCCCATGTACATATATTGTTTCTTTTAATGGAAATTTTTTCCATAAAATATAAAATTCTTATCATTTTTTAAATGGCAAAGAATTATTTTCATAATAAAATTGGAGAGCACTCTCAAGATTGAGATGATCAAGTACACAAATCTATATTGTTGTTGTGCACTAGGCTAGATATCTTAAATTTTAGCTTCTTTTTTTTTTTTTTTTTCGGTGACGTAGGGTGTCCCCACGCCCTTTGGAAGTAGGACTATTCCTTACGGATGTGCGTAATAGCCCGTAAACCACGTGCATCGGGTAAACCCGGGTGGGATTCGATCACTCGTCTCCGGGGGCAAACCCGTGACTTATGCCGAAGAGCCACACCCGTCCGGGCTCAAATTTTAGCATTTTGTAAACTCATTTTCAAAGGAAATTATATATATTCCAAAAAAAAAAAAAAAAAAATTCCCCATTTTAAGGAAAATTGCAAACAACTCGGGATTTTTTTCCATGGAATTTTTTATACCTCATGCATAGCATGACTGGGGCCACTGTTATACACAGCATTTTTTTGATCGGGTGAATCTCACCATCTCCACTCTTTTCTGTTCTAATTAGCTTCTAAGTTCTGATAGCTTTTTAGGAACTGTTATTACCATTGACAACTGTTTAAACAATTAAAGACTAGATGAGTTGGTGCTATTTTCCAAACAAGGTAGTGCCAATATCAGTTGCCTAAATTTAGCGTTACATCTGTAGACTCAATTTTATGCATCATAATTTGGTTTTTGTCTTGCACATTGCAACGTCTGTCTTGTCGTATGAGGATTGCTACTACGCTGTGCGCGTGATGTATCTCATATCAAATAAATTTTGAATTCAGTTTGCTTAAGCTTAGTCTACTACAAATTAATCATAGTTTGCTTAAGCTTAGTCTACTACAAATTAATCATGGGTTTCTTAAAGCAAATTAAATTACTTGATTTCCAATACTAAGCTATGAACAAGTTGAGAAGTCCCTAGTGTAATCTGTGTGAAAGGGAGTTACATGTATTTTGTACTCGGTCTCACACGTCATATGATTCAGGAAGGAGATTTGCCTTATCAAGGACTCTCAAGTCTGTTACTTCATTTTTTTTGGTAGGTAAGCTGGGATCAAACCTCCGACCTCTAGGTTGAAAAGCAAAGCCTTTACCATTGATCTAGAGGCTCAATCCCTTGCCTATTTACTTCATGAGTAACACTTGTATCGTCATCTACAATTGTAAGCATAAAAAATTTCCAAACTTGTATCATCATCTGTGTTATTGGTGAAGCCTGATCTCAGTCTAATCAGGAAAGTACTGTACACTCTACCCCGAATTTTTTAGGGTATTTTAATACTGGGGGTAGTTTCGTACTTTCATGAATTAGGGTTTTTTCTCTTTATTGTAACGCGTCTTAAAACGCCATATAAAAGGAATGTGTTATCAGGAGATGCCCTAGAGAGGTGTGAGGGATTTGTAATCTTTTCTTCAGAATAGTGGAATCGTTGGCTTGTCGCTCTGCCGTGGACATAGCCCATGCCAAACTGGTTGGGTGAACCACGTAAATCTGTGTGTTCTATGTGTGATCTTTCGTTTTATCTTTGCATCGTTATTTTGCTGCGTTGTTAATTCTTAACAATCTGCAATTGCAAGCATAAAAAAATTTCCATGTCTTTGAAGTATGGAAACTCCACTGAAGAAAAGTGAAATGCACAAGATTGGAGAAAATCCCATTTTGGCCGGAATGCTTAGGAGTGGGAAAACCCTCGCTGGAAATAACTGTAGAGAAAACTCACAAAGATAACATCTATAGGGGAATCCGATCTCACAAATTTGTGGAGGTACCCTTGGTACAAAGGGAAGTGAGATATTGCCATTTTTTTCTACTTGGTAGAGTCCCTCTAGTGTATTTATGACTACTCTTTTACTACTCTTTTACACTATAAGTGGCTTTCCCACGTAAAAAGGGGCAATTATTTCCTTGAAATCCTCAAATTTGTGAGGGTTTTCTCTTGTGCTGAACCTCACCATATGTGTGCATGTTCTCCCCTCTGCATATGTATTTTCAACGAGTGTGGAACCTCAAAGTCATGGAGCAAGAACATTTAGTGCAGATCCTCAATGATGGACCTGTAACGTTCAAAGACCGAGCACTTCACATCCATGATCAGACCATTACGGACCATCGGATCGCCCGACAGTACAAATCGCCGATTAAGCACGAGATGGTGCTGGATCGCATTTTCCAGAGTCGGATCGTTCTCATCAGATCGGAAGAACAGCCCATAATTTAGCCATCCCTTAATGCATTTAGAACCAAACATCCCATTAAACCACTATAGAATTCCCTACATAAAGTATTCTATTATTTGAGTAAAAAAATTTCAATGCCCTTTTTCTTTCCTTTTCCTTTAAGTTCTCCCTAAGAGCCTATCCTACATAATTTGGTATTCGAGCTTCTGCTCTCCGCCCCTACGTAGCTACGTCTTTGGCATCAGAGCAATACGTTGCGTCGATTCTACATCACTCAACTTCATGGAGATCACTCTTTGTTGCTATCCAATCTCAAAATACCACGGTCACCCACCAAAAACAAAAAGAAAAAAAAGGAAAGTAAAGGCGGCCCAGTGCACGAGGCTCCAGCCATTGCGGAGTCTGGGGAGGGCTAGATGTACGCAGTCTTACCCCTGCTTTGCAGAGAGGCTGTTTTCGTGACTCGAACTTGTGACTACCAGGTCACAATGGAGCAACCTTACTGTTGCGCCAAGGCCCGCCCTTTAAGGTCACCCACCAAAAATGTGAGAAAAAAAAGCCTAGCCGGTTAAAAACCGGTTTAGTATTCTTTTTTAATTTGGTCCAAGAGCGTTGTTGAAATTTTGATGCCAATTTTTCATTGCTACGATTTGCAGAGGTGGTATGGGAGAGAGATTTTAAATCCTATTTTAAAATAGTGTGCGCGTCAGACCAGTATTTTTCAATAAGTACACTGGGACCCACTTCGTTGGATGATCCAAACCGTTTATCGACCACAACCTGTACCTAATAAATCATCTCCATAGGGATGATTCTAACCCACCGTTTTCAGAGGACGGCACATTATAGAAACCTCTAGATTAAACGATTAGGATCATCCTAAGGAGATAATTTATAGGGTACAGCCTACTTACGTTGTAGCCCATCAAATGAATGGTTTGGATCATCCTATGAAATAGGCCCCACTGTACTTTCTAAAAAATACAAGACTTCAGGCGTAGAATATTACCCTAGATTTTTCATATGCTGTAAGGCCGCCGTATATCCAATATTTTTCTAAAAACACTGTGCGGCTTACACCATAGGATGATCCAAACCGTCCATTTGATGAGTCACACCCTAAATACCTTGTGCCCCCAAAATCATTTCAATAGGATGATGCCAACCCTCCAATCTATAGATCTTAGCGCTAGGATCATCCTATGGAAATGACTTTTTGGGCACACCGTATTTACACTATGGCACATCGAATGGACGGTTTGGATCATCCTTTGGTGTAGGCCGCCCAGTACTTATTGAAAAATACTACTGGACTGCAAGGGCTTACACCATAGGAAAAATCTCCCACCGGTTTGGACGATCCTAGCCGTCTGATTAATTGCATCCAAACGCGAAGGAATTTTTTGGGAAGTGATATTTACGCCCCTTTTGATCACCAGGGACACCCAGCACCAGTGTAAGTGGCAATCAAGGCCACTGGATTCTCAAGTCGGGGTCTCGGTGAAACCCTATGATATCAAAGACGACGAAATTGGTGATAAATGGACTTCGGAAGAAAGGTGTAATATTTCTCACAAACTTAAGTTTGTTCTGATCGATTTACAATTGTTATGTGCAATGTAGTTAATTTATGATTTGCTTTTAGTGTCTACCCAAATTGGATTAGTTTGTTCTGAATTATGTACTTAGTGCAGAATGTTATATGTGATGTAATTCATATGAATTGAACACAAAGATTACTCAAATAGATGAATGGACCATCCACCTTACATTGCTCTTGGGTAATAGTCTGAGAGAGCTATAGGTAGCAGTCCACTAGTCCACATTTGACTACCAATTATCTGTTTGTTGGATGGTTTTCATTGCCTTAGAAAAGTTATGTATGGTTCATTGGTAATGGATGGTCCAGATCTAACACAGCAGATCAAACAGGAAGGCCGTAGCCAAAGCGTACAACCTACAATAATCTCTAGAATCCAATAGAGAAGAAGGAAAAGAACCCTAGTTGTTTGTGATAAAAACAAATACCTGTCCTATTCTACCACAAACCCAACTACAAGACTAAACAAACTAGGGGACTATATCTTTTTCACTTCAGAAATCCTAAACGTAAACTTACAAAAAAAACTACTAGAATTCTGGTTAAAAGCAAACCATAAGTCCTAGTGTCCTACATCAAGCTTGTTGTGTTACTTGCTTTGTTAGGTGTAGGCTTCTCTTATCCGCTCTGGCCCCATCTTGGTTATACTTGGGTGAACTAAGGGTGCAAGTTTGGCCCTGTCAGCCCTGACCCTCCCCGAGCCTGAACAGGGTCAGGGCTGGATTTTCCAACCCTGAGGGCGGGTCAGGGTTCAGTTTTTTAGACCCTGACTCAGGTCGGGTCGGGTTATGGGTTAATGCCTCGGGTACCCTGACCCGACCCGACCCTAAGTTTTCTATTATAGAATTGAACCATCTATGCATGTTTCTTTTGCTAATGTTTTCTATTATCTTGGATTGGTGTTTCTTTAGATTATTATTATTAATTGTCTTTGTTGCCCGTCATGTTGTTGAATTCATATTGTCTTATTTTGTTCCCTTTCTCTGTTTATTGATCATTTTGTTCTATATGATAAGTGGTTGCTTTATTTTTGGCACTCTTAACAGGTATTTGTACTAGGATCAATTAGGGCCAGCACTGAGCCCTGTTGGGCGGGCCATGGGTTGAGGTTTTTCGGCCTGACTCAAGGTCAGGGCGGGTCAGGGCCGAGATAATGGGATCCAGGGTTGGGCTAGGGTTTTGAAAAACCCGACCCTGTTGCAGCCCTAGGGTGAACCATTCAAATCCTCTTCAAGTCCCTTAACTATCTGGGAGGTGGAAAGTCTAGACTCCGGAAAGTGGAGAATACACATATGAGAGTTGGAGATAGGAGAATCAATAAATCGAAGTCGATGTTGGACAAAACCACTACCTTCCATGATGCTTCACAATTCACTAGTTTTTTGTGAATTATTGTGACGCAAATTGCAAACCGATTCACAATATTGTGTAACGTTGATTGGACCAGAGCACAATATCAGCATCTTAATGGCTAGTACGTATGGTTTGCACCATAATATGCTGTACATGTGCTGCATTCATAGTTGTAAATTTTGTTTCGTTCGCCGTTTCGTAATGTAAATTTTGTTTCGTCGCCGTTTCGTTTTGGTCGGTGGAATGGAATGTTTCAATGTTTCGGCCGTTTTAGCATTTCGTTTCGGAAAAGATGTTACATTTGGAGAATTTTTTTAGTATTTAGTTTTTTTTTTATAAAATCCAAAAAAGGAAAATGGCTAGAAAAATGTAAGAAACCATTATATGGACCAAATTTAATATAAAAAAAACACATTTTATGGCTGAAAACATTAAATGTATTTCAGTACATTAATAAAAGAAAGAAAATTAATAGGAACAGGAAGACATCTTCACTTAAAATCGGGAGCCGGGAGGGCGGCGAAGCAATCTTCTATAAAATGGGAGCTATTTCTCATTTGGAAAATGTTGTCATCAGGAAATGGGTTTTAAGAATTTTTATAGACTTTTACAAAAGATTATGTGACTAATTTTTATATGGAAATCTTTCACAGACAAGTCCCGCCGTTGTAAAATGTTATCTTTCTCCCTTCTTGGCCGATGATGTTTCATTTGATCCTTGCAGGTGCTTATCCCATTGGCATTATATTTGAAGGTGTGCAACATCTTCGAGTGTGTGGGACGGAATGTTAAGGAGAAACGTTTTGTCTCTAAGCGAGGGATTAGGATTAATTACGAGTGTTTAGCCCACGGTGAGCTCCAAGAGGTTCGACAAACGTTTGCTCGTGTTGTGTTTGACACTATTTATCCTCCCAACAGAAATCACAGTTCTTGAAAATTTAAAATGAAAGCTTTTTTGTTGAGTTTTAATCAGTCATTATTGCCTTTCTTTAAAGAATAATAACATTTAAAATGTGCAGTTAGAATGTTTCAAATGCTAGCTGCTCTCTCTGCCTTGCATTGAGGGTTGTGTACGATGGTTTAGTCTTCGAATTTGTAGTTCAGATTCTCGCTTTGGGTAAATGGAGAGAAGCTCTCTTGGATGAGTAGTTTATTATTCCAAAAATTGCCAAATAAGAGACAAGTTGTCCCCTAAACGGCTACAACAAGATTGCCCCTACATACAGTAGAAGTAGCTTACATATCCGTTATATGCTACTCATCCCCATTCCCCATTACATTACCCAGTAGCCTACGTGTGTCGAATCCAAGCAAAAGTGCCATATTTGAGGGGCCCACAAAGTCATGATACGTGTCCGCTATGCCACACAGACTTCTCCACCTCATTCCAACTGGCGATCTCTTAGATGAGTGTTTTTAAGTAGACTTCAAATTCTTTTTTATTCAAGAACATTGTTCTGGTTGTTTTAGGGCCGAATTTAGAAGGGGTGTAAATGCTTGTTTTAGGGCCCAAAACGAATGGGGGCCTTAACCAAAACAATGAGATATTATATGATCCGTATAAATCAGTATTTTTCAAAAAGTATCGTACGGCCCACATCATAGAATGATCCAAACCGTCCATTTGATGGGCCAAAACGTAATTAGGTTGTGCCGCAAAAATCATTTCCATAGGCTGATCCCAACCCTATGATCTAATTACGTTGTGGTCCATCAAATGGACGGTTTGGATCATCCCATGATGCTATTTTTTGAAAAGTACAGCTTTATACGACCAAATTGTCCTCCCAAAAAGATAGGCAATTGATATTTGCACTACCATCATAAAAGACAAAGTGAGTTTGACCCATTATTAAAACACAGTAGTGGGAATATCAGTAACCAATGGAACCCAAACCCTAGCCCTACCGTCTATATAAAGAGACGCTTGCTATTGAAAGGGCAGTAGAGATGAGAAAAGTTGTGCCTCCTCATTGTATCTTTTTTCTTACTGTTTATCCTATTGTTTTCTCTTCTCTTCGATCATCTCTTCTTTTATTTTTTATCCATGCACTATGTTTCTGTGGTTTTGCTGTATTTGAGAAATTGGGGTAACGAGCAGATGATGATAAAGAAAGATATCACTGATTTTTCTCCATGAAGCTTCAAATATCGAGCTTTTTAAAACTGATGCTCACTCTCCCCATTTTTCTCCCTTCTGTAAAATTTCTGGCTTGGTTTCAGTGTTTCTTTCTTTTGCTATGTTCTTACCACTCATTTCGGTTCTTGAAGGTTTCTAATCTTGAATATTTTTCTATCTTTTGTTTTCCATCAGATTTGCTGCTGGGATTTCATTAGCGCTGCTACTTTTTTATATCACCATGGTTTTTTATGGTAGCCCTTCTGCTATATTAATTCTTTTGGTAGTTAAGGTCTTTGGTGATAGCCCCTGAATGTTCTTCATTCATTTTCCATGGAGAATTGTTGGGAGCTAACATAAACAACCATTAAATAGTCAATTTTTGTGGGCACAAGGTAATTCTAGTAGCATTACCATAATCAATAGGTAAAATCCTAGACCCAGTATTAGAGTCATCTAATAACATCAAACTAGCCTTCTGATTGGTCACTACAAGCATTTTAGGGTACTAAAATGGATGTCCTAAGAATACCCAAATCTTGCTTGCAGTGATTACTGTAAAATTCATTATAACAGATAACCTGCATCCCTCCTTCCATTCCTACAAAATTTACTACAACTTTCAGATGAATGTTTCTAATATCTCAGGGGGGGGCATTCAAGAAAGGATTTTGATCGAAACAGTTCCACAAACATCATTAGAAATAGCAGAGGCTTCAATGGCACAGAACAGGCATGATTTTTGCCACTAAAAACACCCTCGAGAGTTATCTTCAAAACCCTAAATCCGGATTGCTTTGTGCACAATTTCTGTTGTGCAACTACATCATCAGAACATGATCTGAATCTTCTGTATATTCTAAAAAAATCATCATTTTGAGGGTCTTTACACTGAATGGACCCCAAGTCTGCCTGGCTTATGCAATCAGATTGGTTTATCAGACCAAATGCCATTGAAAACGAATTGATTGGATGATCTAGAGTCATGATCCTTTAAGCCCTGTTGAGAGATCTTTCCAAGGAAAGCTAAACCGTTGATTTTTGTAGTCATTGGCTGTCACGTGATGTTCTACAAGATCAATGGTCATGATTTTGCATACGTGTTTTCATGTGACATCTGAACTTGCCTTAAGATGATACAGATAGGATCATGTTTAAAAAGGCATTAAAGGTATGGTTAAAATTGTTCATTATTAGGCTTTGGCCAACATAAAAGGTATACACAAGTGACCCATAAGCATACTAAACCTAAAAGGGTATATGGTGCATTGGGTAAAGAAGTAACAATAGAGTCTAAAAACAGAAGCCAGATCACCTCATGACCTTGGCAAAGCAAACTCTTGGTAACAATGGAGTCTATCGAGTGTACAAATTTGGGAGTTGGAAAAAAAAAACACTAAGGCCCCGTTTGTTTAAGATTATTATAACTGCTTGCTGAGGGACAAACCTATTCTTGGACTCAAAATTAAGTTTAAATTTGCGTCCAGTAATCGGTTTAGCACTCACAATCGGTGGTCATAATCTAAAACAAACAGGGCCTAAGAGACTAAGAACAGAATCGCCCCAAGCAACTCCACTTCGTTTCGCTTCGGAATATTAGTGATATTCTCCCCATTGCCTGAATATTGTGGTTTCTTGGATTCACGAGCATTCAGCATTCGAAGTGGAAAAAATCTCATCATTTACCAGATTTGATATAGGAGTATGAAAAAGGCAGCGACATCGGAGAGGAAACTATTGAGGTTTATATTACAAATTACAGTAGAAAACTGTACGTCATATGCCATCAAAATTTAGAAGAGTTTAAACGAGTCATCCAAAAATAAGTTTCAGGTATTCCCAGTTTCCAAAAGTGCAATAAAATACCTAAAACATGTGAGGACTCGTCTCTCTTCCAAAATGATTTACTCCAGCTTCTTCCTGCCTTCATCCTACTGCTTCTGTGGTTCAGCTGGGAAGTATTTTACGCCAACAAGGTCGCCTACTCTACTGATGACCTGATATGAAAGTGGAAAATAGTTGCCAGAAACATCAAGGAGGCCAACTGATATCAGAAAATAGAACTAGTGCTAAAGGAACCATAAGGTGAACAGAGGAGTTTGTGAACTGGAAATACCTCCAACCCTTTCATCAAATCTTCCTTGGTATGAGAAGCTGATATGCAGATACGTACCCTGGCTAATAGTAATGGTGTTCCGGGGAATGCAACTGGCACAACCGCAACCTACACAAAATGGCAGCAGCTATTAGATTATGATGGATGCTATAAAGCATAACTAGTGTTCTTACATGTGGGTCCAATAGCATAATAAGCATTTTACCACTAACAAAGAATTTATAACTTATTTAAGAAAACAAGGTTAAGTCAGGAGAGGTTACTTGCCATAGAAAGAGTAACCTCAGCAGCATTCCAATGAAAGGTTCTAACATGGGAGAAGGCTCATAGTGATTTCCAAATAACAAAGAGGAATACGTGTAAAAAATGGCAAGTTGAGATCTGAATATGATTTGTTAATTGTTATTGAAGTAATACATACTGAGACTCAGAACGAAATAGGTGTATGTCTGCTAACACTTGGAAATCTAATGATCCAACGAAACAGGTGTATGCCTCCAACTGTTTGCTGTTTCTCTAAATATCATTAGTATCAGAGCCCGGAGCAAATAGGAACTGCGCTCAAGATCAAATTGGTATTTCCTTTCCTCATCTTCCAAAAACCTTGTATCTCTTTTCTAGAATCATTCTCAATAATCTCCAATCCTAGGCCTAACGTCAAATAAGAACTTCTTCTCTTTTCTTCCAAAATCCTTCATCTATTTTCTTGAATCATTCTCAATAAACCCAAAATCCTGTTATTCTCATAACTTCCACGGGGGTAGGGAAGCTTGGGGTTTTAGAAGAGTCTAAGGTTGGGAGAGTCGTGGGAGCGTAAACGTAATATTTCCATCATATGTCCTTGAAAATTGAAGTACATTAAAAAAATATTAAATTCTAACTATCTTCATATAAAACTCACAATTTAAGTACATCAAAAGGTAGTAATTTCTAACCGTCTTCATTTTCATGTCCTCTCCTCATGCCTTCTGAAAATTTGCCTCTGTGCTTGGTCCAATGAAGTACTTTGAAAAGTTGTAGGAGTTCGATAGAGGTAAGTTGGTGATGGGGGTACAAACGGAGTAATAGGAGCAGGTTGGGAGCGCCATGGGAGTGGTTTCCATCTATTCTGGATCGCGTTCCCTAGAAGCTCCTTCCTAAGGAGTGCCGAATCGCGGTTCCAAGTCGGGAGCGGCACCCTGAGGGAAGATTCCAGCTTCTAAGCTTAGATCTCTAATTTTATTTAATCTCCCCTAATTTTCTTTGGGAAGTGATATATCCGCCCCTTTTGATTACTTGGGACACCCAGCAGCAGTGTCCGTGGCAATCAGCCCCATTGAATCCTTCTGACGTGAAGTACATCAGCCCTTCTGCACTCATTGATACACTGCTGCTGGGTGTCCCAAGTAATCCAATGGGCCAGATATATCACTTCCCTTTTCATTTTCTTCCATATTTCTTTCTCCAAAGACTAAGGGGCCATTTGGATACGCGGATTTTAGAATCCGGGATTTCCTCAAAATTGTAGCTAAGAGACAAGAGAAGAAGCAGACCAGCCGTCGTTTTTGACTTCTCGCCCTTCTTTCCGTCAACAAGAGAGTAGCAGATCCTTCCATATTTCCAGATTTTAGAAATCTCAGTTTAAAACATGAATTTCTCACTTAAAATCCAAGAAACGTTGTCAAGACAGCATACAACAACTTGATCATGAAGCCTCTTTTACACTGTTTTCAAACTAAAAACCTGGATTATAAAATCTGCGTATCCAAACGGCCCCATAAAAGTTTCAATCTTCTTAGGTCTAATTTTATTTCATCTCCCCTAATTTTTTTTTTTCTTCCATATTTCTTTCTCCATAGACTAAAAGTTAAAATTTTCTATCTTGTAAATTGTGATTCCTCCTTTTATCAGTCGAGTTTTAATGTTCACCTATTTCAAGTTAGGCCCAATTGGCAACGATAACATAGCAAGACCCGTATAAGAAAACAACTTTAGTTAGCATAAGTGAGGCTTATGTTCTAGTAACATACATAAAACTTGAGGAGCGTTTTAGCACCCTAAGTCTCTCCACTGTAAATTGATATTTCAAGTCTTGTACCATTATTTCCAGATTTTATCATTCTTTTCATAGCAATTTCAAGCCACCAAGCTGCAGTGTTGTACAGCCTGAAACCCCCTCTTTTGGTCCATATCACCTACAAGTCTCTTCATCTTCAGCCTCTTTCTACTACTTCCTCATCTTTCTCTTTCTTACCTCAACTTAGTCCAATAATGTTATTTAAGGTTAATGTATTCTACGAAATGTTCAGATCCTTACCATGTGGACAAAGGCTCTCGAGGCACCTTGATGGCTATTTTCCTCCTCAATAAGTATATTTGACAAAAGATGAAGTTCATACAAAAGCTTCTTTGGAAAAGAATTATGACTTTGTGTGGAGCATATGGGACTTATTTACAACGTTATTGGGTGTACATAAGCCAATTGGTAAGGCCTTTCACACACAGATATAAGTGTACACAATTAGATGGATGTTACTTTATACCCCTTAGTGAATGGGCTATACAAAGAGAAGCATCCTTATAAATGACTCAAGGTTATTAACTTATTATAAATGCAATGGGAGGAGCCAGGTCATGGGGCAAGTTTTCCCATCTCCAATTTCATGGGTGTGCATATTTGCTTTCCTAGTCTACTCTCTTCATGATACTTTGAGCGTTGATTAAGTACTGTTTGTCATGGTATCGAACCTAGGTCAACCAAGCATCTGAAGCTTTTGGTGGTTCTCAAAGGATCCAAGAACGAATCCAGTCTTCCTCTAGTCATATGTTTTAGACTCATCAACCAAACCCTAGAACTACAACCCTAAACCTTAGATTTGACACCCATAACCCTAGATCTAAGTCCCAAACCTCTATATCGCAACCCTACATCTTAAATCCAAACTCAAAACTCTAGATCTTTGTCCCAAATCTCTAGATTTACAACCATAAAGCTTAGATCCAACACCCAATCCTCTAGATTTACGCCCAAAACCTCTAGATCTATAACCCTAAACCTTATATCCAAAACCCAAAATCTAAGTCTCACACCTCTAGACATACAACCTTAAACCCTAGATCCGAAACCCAAATCGCTAGATCTTAAGTCCCACACCTCTTGATATACTATAACAATCTTAAACCCTAGATATACAATCTTAAATCCTGCACACAATTTTGGCTGTAAATACAGAACTATGTTAGATAACCAGCTGAAAGGCTGAAACTCACATTTTGTTTAAGGCACTCTCGGGAAAAGGCAGGGATTTTTGCTGGATTGTAAAGCATTATTGGCATTATTGGAGAATCAAAATCACCAAGGACCTCAAAGCCCATCTTGTGCAGTTCTGACCTGAAAAAATTGCTATTCTCGCGGATTTGTGAGAGTTTCTGAGCCCCTGTACGAAACTAAATGTCATAAACAAATAAAGGAGAAAAAGTTTTCAAGGCTTGCAATGAACACACTTTAAACATTAAATAACCTATTGTATTGTAAGCTAGGTGAGAGAAACATATTTCATACCTCTATTAGAACCATCCTCTCCAAGAACAACTTTAATAGCAGATAGAACTTGTTGTACAGCAGGTGGTGACATGGATGTTGCATAAAGATGAGCTGGACAACTGTGCTTCAAATATTGAATAAGTTCCTGAAAATTACAAGATAAGGTTAAACCAAAAGAGATCCACAACCAAACCCTAGCTTCCTATAATCACCCAAATATATCCTAATACTCTTAGAAACACGAAATAAAAGAAATAAATTAAGCATGACACAATGTCACCATAGATGACTCTTTTTTTTTTTATGGGTAAGCTGGGGTTTAACGGGGACCCCTACTGATTTATTAGATATAGAAAAAGATATAACAATAAAAACAAACCAGCCCTAACTCGGAACAAGCGAGAAGGGGGGGACCAAGGCTATACAAAAATGAGCGACAAGCACTAAGCCTAAGAGGACAAAGGGATCAATACTTCTAAATTACATAATCATCTAATTTTGAAGGGGTGTGATGGGCTCTTTGTGAGCGCTTTGGCCAGGTTTTCTTGGGAACTTCCTGCCAATTTGATTTTCCAAGTTCCGGGGCCTCCTCTTCACCGTTATCCTCATGTTCGACTTGAATCAGGTAGACTTGATTGAGTTCTTCCGCCCAGGATACATTCTTTTTTGGAGAGACTCCAGGGCTTTTTATGCTTGATTAAAGTGAGGGCGTCTCTTCAGGTTCGGAATAGTCCTCTGATCCGGAGTCGTCCTCGCTCTCTTTGTCTTCCGTCTCTTCGACTTCACTCTCCTCAGCACTTACTTCAGATTCAGGGGGTTTCTCTATCTTCTCCGCTGCCACTTGGTCCATCTTCTCCTTTAAACGAGGGCACATGCTCGGGGATTTGATCTTTGCAGCTATGTCAATTGGCCATTCACTTACATCCTCCAACGATTCAGAATCATCCTCCTACATGTCATCAAGAAGGTTGAAACTGTTATGAGTAGCAATACCACTCCCTTCCATCAGACTTTTCCCTTTATCTTCCACTCTTCTGTATATCTTCTCTGGGCTCGATGTGTTATTTTGGTTTGCAATTCGGATTGGAATGGGTTCAGTTTGGCCCCTGGCTTGGGTCACATTAAAACTGACCTTTTAGAAAACCAATAAAATTGTGAAGGAAAAATGATGTGTGGCATTCACATTTCAGAGACTGGTTTAAGAAAAAAAATGACACGTCCCTATTTTCAACTTTAATTCTATCTTTCTAAAGCAAAAAGTGCATGTTGTGCTGCAGACCAAAATGTTACTTCACAATATTATTCTAAACATAGAAATAAATAGGGTGCACAAAAATAAACTAACCTTGGACCCAGCAATGTACCCTCCACATGATCCAAATGATTTTGTAAAAGTTCCCATCAAAATATCTACGTCAGCAGGATCCACACCTAGGAGTTCACAAACACCTCTTCCTGTTTTTCCAATTGCTCCAATGCTGTGGGCCTCATCTACATAAGTGTATGCCTGCTTCAAAAATAGAAATAAAATGAGAAAACAAAGAATATTAAAGTTCTCACAAAACATTTGTAAGTTTGAAAAATAAGAGCACATCACTATAGATCAGGAACTGGTTACAGAGACATGAGTGAAGCATTGCTGCAAGAACATGTATATGAATCAACCATTTCAAAGTGAATATAAAAAAAATAAAAAGCATCTAGAATGAAACTATATTATAGAAAATTGAATTGGCTTTATACGATATTAGGTCGGACAAAAATAGATTTCTCTAGAGACCAGATTGCTATAAAACAATAGGCTTGACACATTAGATGTCACTAAAAGCTGCAAATAATCAGTCTATTTTAGTATTTTATATGCCTCGGTGAACACACTAAGCACTTGCATATTAGACCAACATTCCTAAATCATTGACATAAGTGACTGAGATTGTGATAAATATGTAAAAGAACAAACCATGTGGGTTACTAAATGAGTGTAGGTATAGCCAATGTTTCAAAACTCCAGCTCAAACGAGAACTCAATTAAGGCTAAAGGGAGTCAACTCGAGTGAGTGAACGATTGACGCAGTGAATTTTTCATTAACTTTGGTGAGTCGAAGAGGTTTTGGTTGACTTGGTACGGAAAAAATCGAAATCAGACGAGAACTCGGCTAGGGTAAAAGGGTGTCGATTCGGGAAGTCAACAATTGAATAGGGGAGTTTTTAACAATGGCTCTAGCCCTAAACAATAAACAATAAGTGAACATGGAGATTAATTGATTAACATATGTGAAATGGTCAGATAAGCACCTGTAAGTAGCGCCATACCCAATGATTCATGACAAAATGTTTCTTTCATTAAAATAAGACCATTGCCAGTAGCCTTCGCAAATAGACCACTGCCAGTAGCCTTTGTAGATAGACCACCAATCTTTAAGAAGTTACTTCATCTTCTTCCCCCAGGACAATCATGTAATTGGGAATTTCAGTAACATTGTACATGTCACGCCTCGAAACCGTATAAACGGCCCAAGACATGACAGCGATGTATACCTACAAAGCAAGCTCTACAAGTATACAAGGTAAGTGAAATGATCAGAACAAATGCAGAATCTTCATAACTAAAGAGACTAACTACTGTCATTATTCAATGTTCCAAAGCCCTACATGTGCCCCTAGTTCAAATGAGCTGACAATATTTTCCTGCCTCAATACAAACAAACTCTCATGCCGAACCGAGCACTCCAGATACATAAGAGCTCACCATGTTGTCCCATACCAACACAGCTAACTCACACGCAAAACAAAAGGCTCTAACTCCTTTTGAGAGACTATGCTCTTTCACGCAAGTACAACTAATCCACATGTTGAACCAAGTGTCCTCGGTGTGATGCAGCACCGTGAAGAAAATTTGAGGAAAGGGGAGAGAAATAGACGAAAGAGGATAGAAGTAGAAGAATAGGGGAAGAAAAGACGAAAATAACCTGAAGAAGAGACGAATTTAGGGAGAGGAGAAGAAATCAGAGGAGAGAAGAAGAATAGGGGAAAAGAAGTAGAAGAAGAGAGGAAATTACAGGGGAGAATCTCAATTTAATTCAATAATCATCAAAAGTTACAAAATAAGCTGTAAAGAGGCCAATATATAGGCAACTAACAACCTAAAAGATAGAAACCTTTTTGCATTAGGTGACGTACCTTTTTGCATTAACTTGTTGTGCAAGCTTCCTCCCTTTATAAATGACATGTACTATATTTCTATATTACCTTTTGCGTTGACGTTCTATTGAATGACAAATGAGCAACATCCTATTCTTCCTTGCAAGGTAACTTTCCTTTTGCAGATTATTATCCAAGAAGAAGACTATTCCGGTTTCTTCTTTCCTCGCGGAAGCTGTGAAAACTGAAAAACGGAAAATATTTTCTGCCGGGAAAGGGATTGGTGAGAGAGATAGTGGTGAGAAAGGGATTGGCGTGCTGTCTTGGTAAAAATAACCGAGAATTTCTGGGTGATTGGCTGAATACAAGTGAGAAGAGGGGTTGTTCGGGTGAAGAAAGTAAGGGGCTGCTAGGGACTAGTGTTTCAAGAGGTTGAGTTGTAGAGTGCTGATAGGTAAAAGGAATTAGGGTTTTAATGGGTTTGGGTCTTCGGTGGACTATTTTGAAAGGATGCAACGTGGGTGAATCCGAGGGGTGGCTATGGGCTGATTGGTTTGGGTACGAAACAACAAGAAGATATGCGTTAAAGGGCTGTTGGGGTAGGCTGTGATGAAGGCTTTGAAGTAGGGTTTTTTTTTTTTTTTTTATCAATGGCCGGGAGAAATCACAGGAATAAGGTTCGGGACTGGGATTGATGTTATGGATTCGAGATGGCTTGTAATTGAGGGCTGAATATGCAGGGAAACTTTAGGTTGCTCGCAGAGAAGATTAGCAAATAGGGTGTACGGTTTGGGTTGCACAGTTAGGGTTTTAAATCTGCAAAAATCAGCAGGAGGAATTGATTCGGTTGAAGGACAGACTTGGATATTTTGCTCTTGAATCTTTAGCTCTGATACCAAATTGATGCAGCACCGTGAAGAAAATTTGAGGAAAGGGGAGAGAAATAGACGAAAGGGGATAGAAGTAGAAGAATAGGGGAAGAAGAGATGAAAATAACCTGAAGAAGAGACGAGTTTATAGAGAGAAGAGAAGAAGAATAGGGGAAAAGAAGTAGAAGAAGAGAGGAAATTAGAGGGGAGAATCTCAATTTAATTCAATAATCATCAAAAGTTACAAAATAAGCTGTAAAGAGGCCTATATATAGGCAACTGACAACCTAAAAGATAGAAACCTACTAAAACAAAAATTCGTAAAAGACTAAATGACTAAAATACCCATAATAATATACTAATTGGCAAATATGCCACTTATTTTTAGCCTAATATTTGCATCACGGTGCACGTGAGTCCATCTTGTGGTCTCTAAATAGCACAACTAATTCATGTGCTAAACCAGGCGTCCCCGGTGCACACGAGTACATCGTGCCATCTCCCCAATCATTCATCATTGATGCCTAATATTCTCAATTTAGACAATAATTGTCTTAAAATCCAGATCTTCAACTTTTCCAAAATTCTGATCGATAGCTAGTCAATTCACCCATAGTCAAATAAGAACTTCCCCTTTTTTGAGTCTATTAGATTTTTGATATTTTCTTATTTGAATGAATCAACAATCATCTTCTCACCACTTACAGGGTTGCCAAGCTAAACTTGGATAGTTCGTAAATTCATGACTAGTAATTAATAGTTCTCAAGATCATAAGATAGATCCTTCAAAATTCCCAAATTCTCAAGTTAACTTCTAACAGTCTAAATGATCATAAGCTTAAGTTCTCATAGTGTACTGTGAAACAACCAATTACCAAAAGCTTAAGCTGTTGGAGAAAGGCGTTATTTATTCTTTTATACCTTAACACTCCCCATCATGTGTGGCCCCTCTTTCTAGGGTTGGCCTACACATGGCACATGTGACCCCTCTTTTGGGTTTGGCCATTGCATGTGGATTTTTGCTATCCGGAAGGTTTGAACTCACAACCTTTGGCTCTGATACCATGTTAACTAACCAACTTCTCCAAAAGCTTAAGTTGTTGGAGAAAGGCGTTATTTATTCTTTTATACTTTAACATGTACAAAACCAAGTCTAATTCCACTAGTTCTTAGTACCATCAAACACATTCAAAATCAACGAGGTCGTAAATCTAGTTCAAACAATGCAGTAGATCGTGCCTAAGATCCTTTGGTCTAAAAAGTCACCAATTACATTCTAAGTCTCAGAAGGTTACAAATCATCCTCTTGTAAATCTGCTAAGAACTTGCATGGTTCTAACATCCAAATTTTCCACCCAATCCTCACTTCTCAGATTTCTAATACCTAGCACCTAA
This sequence comes from Tasmannia lanceolata, assembly GCF_043159265.1. Lineage (NCBI taxonomy): Eukaryota > Viridiplantae > Streptophyta > Magnoliopsida > Canellales > Winteraceae > Tasmannia > Tasmannia lanceolata. Next base: position 56,122,547 of record NW_027518714.1, read on the forward strand.
AGCCTAGGCTCTGATTCTGAAACCACTTTACAGTCATGCCACGAAATCGTATAAACAACCCAAGATATGACAGCATCGTATACCTGCAAAGCAAGCTCTACAAGTATACAAGGCAAGCGAAATGATCAAAACAAATGCAAAATCTTCATAATGAAAGAGACTACCTACTAGCATTATTCAATGTTAAAAAGCCATACATGATTCATAACCATTAACAAATGCTCTGCCACTTTTATCATCTAATCTCTCTACTTAACAATAACATAAAAAGTCTTTAGCACATTAAATTCAATACTCATTGTCAGAAATATCCAAAGAATCTAATGAAATAACTGTGGAAGAATTCTAAGGCTTCGCTTCCTCAGTCGCACCATGAGGATCAACTCAACTCAACTATGCCTTTGTCCCAAACTAGTTGGGGTAGGCTAATGAATCCTGTAGAAAATTTTCATGAAGAAGGTGAAAGGATTAAGTCTACCCAGCTCAAATTGACTAAGTCTACTCTTGACACTAGTTAGGTTCGTCTATATGGATCATTTTCTTCCAATCTATCCTATCTAAGGTCACGTTTTCTGTTATGTTCTAAGCCCTCAAGTCTTTCCTCACTGTTTCTACCCAAGTTGTTTTTGGTCTGCCCCCACTCTTTTTACTCCATCAACTTGGCACGAGTCACTTCTTCTCACTAGAGCAGCCAAAGGCCTGCATTGAATATGCCCAAACCATCTTAAGCGGTGCTCTCTCATCTTCTCCTCAATTGGTGCCACCCCCACCTTTTTACGAAGGTCTTCATTTTTAATTCGATCTAAGCTTGTGTGGCCGCACATCCATCTAAGCATTCACATCTCCACTACACTCATTTTATGCACATGCTGCTTCTTGGTGGCCCAACATGCCGAGCCATACAGCATGGCTGACCTCACAACTATCTTATAAGACTTTCCCTTCAACTTGGTAGGTATTTTACGACCGCACAGAACTCCTGAAGCATGCTTCCACTTCAACCAACCTGCTCTTATTCTGTGGTTAACATCCTCTTCAATCTCTCCTTATGTAGGATTGAACCAAGATAGCGAAAGATATCCCTCTTAGTTACCTCCCATTCAGTCATATTTACTACATCGTCGCCCCACCTCCGTACATTACTAAAGTTGCACTCCATATACTTTGCCTTAGTCCTGCTCAGTCTCAAGGTTGCCAGAGCGGGAATCGAAGGCTCCCAGGGAAGAATCCTGCTCAAGGTTTCCAGAGCGGGAATCGAAACGAGAATCGAAAGCGGGAATCGAAGGCTCCCATGGAAGAATCCTGCTTCCTTGCTCAGTCTAACACCTTTGGATTCCAAAGTAGTTCTCCATAACTCTAACTTAGCATTAACTCCTGCTTTGGTTTCGTCAATTAATACTATGTAATCTGCAAATAACATACACCACGGCACCTCGTCCTGGATACCCTCCGTAAGTTCATCCATAACTAGAGTAAAAAGATAAGGGCATAGAGCCAATCCTTGGTGTGGTCCTATTGTAATTGGAAACTCACTAGACGTCTCATCCATAGTTCTGAGTCTTCTGACACTAGTTGCTAATCCATTCGCACCACGAGGATCAAAATCTAAAAAATTGTTAGAAACCACAGTCAACCAAAGCTCGGTACACAATAACGAAACAATTCAGTGTGGGTTATCATGCAAAAATGAATCGAGAGAATGACACATAAACCAAAGTATGATAAGCCAAGATTTCGAAGATTTGCATACGATCTAAGTAATCTAATAAAGTGCAAAAGACGAAGGGATCACATCCAAACAGTGAGTGGTCTAAGGTATGCAAAACAAAAATTTTAATAGGACGATGTTCGAAAGAGAAAACATACAAAGGATCGAAGGAACAGAGTTCTTACACAACGGGAGGTCAAAAGACAAAGTTCCTATACACAAGGGGTCAAATAGACAAAATTCTTATACAGAGGGATCAAAGGTACAAAGATTCTTATACGCGCGCGTGCCCGGGGGGTAGGGGGGTCAGAGGTCAAAGTTCTTAAACATAGGGGTGTCAAAGGTCCATGTTCTTGCTACAGTTATGAAAGGAGAGAGAGAGAGAGAGAGAGAGAGAGAGAGAGAGAGAGAGAGAGAGAGACGAGCGAGGGAGAGAAGAGTTCGTGAGAGAGACTTCTCTCCACCCACGAAAATAATGTCTCTGAAAATGACATAAATGCCCTCTAGGCTTGCACACATATTTAACAGTTCTTAAACACAGGGGGTCAAAGGTTAAAGTTCTTATACATAGGGAGTCAAAGGTCAAAGTTCTTATACAAAGGGTTCGAAGTTCTTATCCAAAGGGGTCAACGTTCAAAGTTCTTATACAAAGGGCTCGAAGTTCAAAGTTTTTATACAAAGGGGTCGAAGTTCAAAGTTCCTATACCAGGGATTCGAAGTTAAAAGTTCTTACACACATCCGGTCATTGGCTTAGTCATACAATAATAATATAATATAATGTGTTATATCGTGGTTCTAATGACACATTATTTTGCATCGACGGTCCACGATGTCAACACTAGTTCCCGGTTCTTATACATATACCTGTCGACAGGGCAACGTATGTCCCACATTAGCGGGATATAAGTTTGTATGTTCATATGGCTAACGTATTTTGGGATCCCATTGGCGGGGTTGTTCTAAGTTCATAATAAATTGAAGCCTCACAGAATTGTTCATAAGAAGATCAAAGGTCTAACATGGATTTACTGAATAACCATCGAATAGCACAAGATCAAAGGTTGTTCACAATTTCATAGGTTTCAGATGAATAATAAGGATGCAAAAGAAGTAATGAAATAAACAATGTTTAACAGTACCCAAAAAAGAGTCATTTGTATCCAAAATTCTATCGTTGGCTCAAAAAGAGGTCTAATCCAGTTTTTAATCAAAAGGACAAAAACGCCCTCTCTAGTAAAGAGGGGGACGAATTTTTGCTAGGGGCAATTTAGGGATATAACAGTACGTGTAACAAGTAAATTTTCCAAAACCACGCACCTTTAAAATGGTTTCACGTCAAAGGGCACTCGAAAGTGCATCAACCAGGAATACAGTGATTCTGGGGAGATCTATATTCAACCTATTAGAGCTTAGTTAGAACCATGGTTTTTCAGTTTCGGCTATAATTTCAGGATTCACCGAAACCGAAATTTCAGCCGAAATCAAGAAATTTCAGTAATTTCGCCTGAAATTCCGTAAAGAAATAAAATATTAATATTATATTCAAATTTCGACTGAAATTTCCGAAATTTCGATCAAAATTTGGTACGTTTTGGTAATTTCGGTTTCGGAACGTTTCAGTTTCGTTGTTGACCGAAATTTAAAACCTTAGTTAGAATCAAACATGGGCACAAAAAGAGAGAAATCTCCATCATTAGTACTGCGAAAAATGGGAGATCTGCAATCATTTTATCATTATAATGCAACCATGAATACGTTTTTATAGATGAATAAGCACTAAGCACTAAGAGTATACTGCATATGCATGGCCCTTTTAAGTTTTAAAATGCACAAAAGAGAATGTTCATGGGTACGTTTCCCCACATCATAAGGAGGAAAAAACAGTAGTGGTACCCACCGGCAAAGAACTTATTTACATGGGTATGCCAACGCCATGTTTTCACTCTTTCATACACACAAGGATGTTTACACAACTTTGCATATTTTCAATTACATAGAATGTTTCCTATGTGATCTTTTAATTATACAAACCAATTTTTTTCAGCAAAAAATTAACAGTTGACATACGAGGCTAGAAAGATAAATATAAAACTGGGAAAATTACTAAAACCAACATGAATTGCAAAAACTTCACAGAACTTATCAGTAGCATAAATTGAAAAACCTACCATTCTTGGACTTATTTACCATAAACTACTTAAGCAAGACATCCATCAGTTAGTGTAGATTTTCAAACTATTGCCCCCCTAGGCCTAGAACTCCAAAAAATAAAAAAGATCCACGGGTCTGTCTTTCCCTCTTTTATCTGTAATGAGCTCTCCATATGCATTACAAACAGATTATTGAGTTTGCAAAGAAAGTGTTCAATAAACTGCCCAAAAGATTTAGTTTCTTGAAATTGAATGTTCAATGGCTGTCTTTCCAATAATGGGTGGAAACCATTTTGGAAATGAAAGTCAAATGATTCAGGGTAATTCCTACATTTTTAGACTTTCTCTGGAATATGCCCACCAAAAAGGGAAGGAACTCGTGTAGTTTTGAATAAAATCTCATGGTCCCCTTGTCAGAAGATATTTGCAACTCCGCTTTTCCTTCTCTCTCTATTTCCAGTTTCCTCTACAATTTTAAACGGGGTTCCAGAAAACTGACATGGCCATGGTACTTCATTCATCGCCAAACCCACATGCCATGACTTCACGTGGCATGAGATAGAGAAAGAGAAAGAGGAGGGGGAGGGGGGTGTTCACAAGTGAGGGAAAGACATACTAAACATGTCAACAATTACAAAGCTGATTGTAATTCATTTGTACTTAGTTATATTATACAATTAAATCATTCCGTTAAAGACATAGAACTATCAAAAAACATGTCATGAGTTTTGTTAAATTTTAGAGGTAGGTAACAATTCGCTTTATCACTGTCAATCTGAAGATGAAAAGAAACATCCACATATACCCATAAAAACCATCACTCAAGGAACATCTACAACTCAACTCAACTCAACTAAGCCTTTGTCCCAAACTAGTTGGTGAAGGAACATCTGCAGAGTAAAATATTTCCCTACCTTGTTATGGCTTTTTTTTGTTTTTTTGAAAATTTTACTTGATGTATGATCTTGTTATGGCTTGAATTGTAAGTTATTAAACATTTTCAACATTTACAAAGCCGAATGTCTACCAAAGTGTAATAAATAACACTATACAATTAATCATGAAGGTAAATAATTTATTATACAATTGATCATGATGTTAAAGACAGAACTATAGAAAAAACTGTCATAAGTTCTCTTAATTTTTGAGAGATAAGTAACAATTAGCATTGTCAAGGCCAATCTGAAGATAAAAGAAACATCCAAATGGATCCGCAAATACTATCACTCCAGAAACATCTCTACATGTATATAAATCATTAAATTTCAAGGGATAAAAAATATTCAACAGCAAAGGAAAATAGAAAGTGATCATATTGAATTGGTAAAACCTTATATTTCTTGCAGACTGCAATTATCTCCGGCAATTTGCAAAGCTCCCCTTCCATGCTGTAGATTCCTTCAACAAAAACTATTATCTTTTTCCAAGGTCTATGTGTGCGTGGCTGTCCATCAGCAATCTGTTCTCTCAGCACTTCCTCCAAGTGGGATGGTGCTAAGAGCATGAAAAAATAATGTTAGGAGGCTACACTCTTTTAGAAGTTCGTGAAATAAAAGTTTTCTTGAAGTCTCGGTATTGTGGAAGTTTGTGAGAAAGAACATTGTTAGAAGGCTAGGATCTTATAAAAGTTAGTGAGGTTGATAAGAATAATTCAAGTAGAAGTCTATTAAAAGGGTACATTCATGTAATTTTGAAGTTGGAAACAACAGTGCCTCTGAAGTATCAAACTCACTGTTATGTTGGAAAACACGGATTGTGGCTCCCGATCCTCGAGCACCATTGATCATAGAGTTGTGGTTCAAAGAATCGCTAATTATCAAACCCCCCTGTGTATAACCATGATGAGCAAAAGTTCATTTTTTGTATAAAATAATAAGATTATAATAAAGGAGGGTGGGTTTGGTGTCCCATGTGGACACTGCAGATTGTGTCCCTCCCATCACCATTATATATGTAGCACGGCAGTCAGATGATCAGGACTGTCCACATCTGGTGGCCTAAAGAGCATGGCCACGGTGCAAAAGATCATAACGATGGAACAGCCGGGCAGTCAGGAAGATGCAACTACTACAACTATTGTACATTGGCCCATTCAAGGTGGAGCTAGCCATGTCATTGGTTAATCACCGGTAACATGTAACGTGTAATTAGGTACTTGGTGATATCTCTTACGTAAACATTACATGTTGCTGGTGATTAAACAGGTACCGGGTGGGACAAACGAAATGATTGGTTAATCACCAGCATTTGTACACAATTTGAAGCATCCTGCCGGGCCATCTTTCCTTTCTCCTAATAAAAACTCCACAGCCATAAAGAAAACTAATTATTTTCAGCAAATCCACAAACCTTCCCGATCAGAGCTGGAATGATAGCAGAGTTTGTCACATAACCCATACCGAAACATACAGCAGATGGCTTTCCGACAAATTTTGCAACAGACTCCTCCAATTCCGCATGCAATGTAGTAGTGCCTGATGCCATAACAGCATTAGCTGAATAGATGAATGGCAAGTTCATCGACAATTGCAGTTTGTATCAGAATCAAGGATTGAATATTCGGTTTCGGTTTCGGTTTCGGCGGTTTCGGCCTCAGCCGAAAACGGTTTCGGTGGAAATGTAGGTGAAAATCTTATAATTTCGGCTGAAATTCGGTTTTAAATTTTGGTCCCGACCGAATTCGGTATTTCGGACAAAAATTAAAACCATGATCACAATACACGTACCACCATCTACACGACTACTGCAGGTACTTGGTGAAAATTTCTTTAAAGATTCAATTACACGGGGTGTACAATATTCATCTGCTGCCGCAAACCCAAGGTAGTTGTATGATCCTAGGTTCAGGCATCTACTTGCCTTTGTGGTTCGTCTGCATCAAAAGCAATCAGTTGGATAACAAACTCAACACGTTCAAGTTTTGGTAAAATATTTTATTCAGAAATAGAAGACGAATAAATGGAAGTAGACAATGCAAAGGTGATGTCAACTGATCATTAATTATTATTTTTTTTAAAGTAGAATAGAAAAACATCATCTAGAATGTTGAGATATTTTACCTGACGTCTTTTTTCCATGGCATTTATAATAGTATAATAATTATACTTTTAAGTCACAAAAAGACATTTGTTTAAGCAGTAAAAGCAGAAGTCATTAAAAGTAAGAGGATAATCAAATGACTTACAATAAACAAAAGAAATTCCAAGATCAATAGGAGAACTCACAATAGTGTCTTGTTATTGTCATTAGAGTAACGCTCTACCACATCAATCCAAGCTGATGGTGGACTTGATATTGGTCGTTCAAAACAGTCCTGCCAAAAAATGAGAAAATAATTGGTGTAACTAATGTTTGCCACTAACATCTTAGAAGCAATACATCAAAGCCATGTATGGTAAAGACGGTAGAAAAATACATGGACATTTATGTGCATATGTCATGTGTATATCCAAACCACCCAATATCTACGGATGAGGTGGGGCTTAATTCCAACATTAACTGAACAGCCCAGTGAATCCCTAAATAACTACATTGATACACTTAACACAAAGGCAAATTACCCTTATGACAACTTAATTGAAAAGTAAAAGTGCTTCTTGTGAGAAATGGCATTAGTCCATAACCTATCAACATTCCCCTTAAATTCGAAGAGTAGATGTCAAACGTCCAGATTTCTTTATTCATTATTTTAGCATGGGCTTGATAGCACATTCAACCTAGTCCCTAGTGTTGACGTTTTTTATGGTGTGGCCCACATTGGTGGGACCCACTTAAGTGAAAACGTTAGCTTTTTTATTTTTCCTTTTCCACTTTGTGTTGTATTTGTGCAACGGGAATCTCAGGGATAAATCCCAAGTGTTTGAGAACTCTAAAACACTAAGGGGTCGTTTGGATACTCGGATTTTAGAATCCAGGTTTTAGTTTGAAAACAGTGTAAAAGAGGGTTCATGATCAAGCTGATGTCTGCTATCCTGGCAGCGTTTCTTGGATTTTAAGTAAGAAATCCAGGTTATAGAATCTCCAACATCCTGAGATTTGTAAAACATGGAAACATGGGACGAGCTGCTGCTCTCTTGCTGTCGGAAAGAAGGGCGAAAAATCAGAAAACAACGGCTGGTCTCTTTCTTCTCTCGTCTCCCATCTAGAATTTTGAAGAAATCAAGGATTCTAAAATCCGCGTATCCTAACGGCCCCTAAGTGTTAGTGTGGGACGATACGTAAATCCAAACTCTATATATATGTGTGTGTTGAGTTTGATGGAAACACACACATACGTATAGCTAAAGTTCCATCATAAAGAGGGTCCCTAATCTGAGAGGAAAATTGTGCCTGCGATTCCATCGATCGAGCTCTAAGGACTTCTACATATTAGAAGATCTTTCTTCTCTTGTTCGTAGCGCAGCGGAGATCATGTCCGTGGTTCGCCAAAGTTAGAGAGATTCGTGATCTTCGATTCTAATCGCCATGGCCGGAGGTAAGTTCCGCATTAATTTGGTTCAATAAATATTAAGTTGGTATCAGAGCCACCTTTCGGATTGTGGCAATTGAATAAAGGTCGAAGAATTCGAATCAACGTCTTATTCATCCGCCCTTCTGTTTTTAAATCGTAATTTGATTTAGTGAAATTTTGAGGATTGGATAATACGAAATTGATCTGAATCATAAAATTAACGTCCCTCATATATAAACAAGAATTTTGGGGCATAGATGACAGAGAATGATATTAAAATCTGCAAATTCCATGTTTTTTGCATCGTATTAGTGCAGCCCGAGAACCTCGTCGTTGCCGTCCATCTGGCAGTCCAATCTGTGAAAAGCTGGCATGGTTGAATAGCCGGTAATCCCATGATTCCAACGCCGCAGACGGCACTCCAATCGGACGTGTGGATTTTCTCCTGCGTGCTTTTAAAGATTTCCCCATAAAACATGATTCCCGGAATAAAGTTGCAGATTTTAATAATAAACTAATTGAGAAGAAGGTGTGTTAGACGTGCACGCCATCATCATGACCGGGCCGTTTCGTCTTTTCTCTATTTTGTCTTTTTCTCAGATTTACATTGGGCATCAATTTGAGCCTTTAAATCTAAGATTCGGAAAAAATTGTTAATCTTTATTGAACAAAATTAATGCGGAACTTACCTCCGGCCATGGCAATTAGAATCGAAGATCACGAATCCATCTAACTTTGGCGAACCATGAACACGATCTCCGTTGCGCTACGAACAAGAGAAGAGAGATCTTCTAATCTGTAGAAGTCCTTAGCGCTCGATCGATGGAATCGCAAGCACAATTTTCCTCTCAGATTAAGGAGCCTCTTTACGATGGAACTTTAGCTATACGTATGTGTGTGTTTCTATCAAACTAAACACACACACACATATATATATATATAGAGTTTGGATTTACATATACTCCCACACTACATACACTTAATGTTTTAGAGTTCTCAAACAATTGGGATTTATCCCTGAGACTCCCTTAGCAAATACAACAGAAAGTAGAAAAGGGAAATAGAAAAGCTAATGTTTTCACTTAAGTGGGCCCCACCAATGTGGGCCCCACCATAAAAACGCCAACATTCCACCACTTGGTGCACATTGGTATACCCACATAGTAACTTAGAGTCTCAAGAGACTTAAATTTTGATAACTTTATGGCCATTGTTTTGAGAAAAACATCAATCCCAAATATCTCTAACTCTGACATAGACTTTATCCAAAGCTGATTCAACTTCGCCTCTCGTGAAGTGATAATCTTATCTCTATATGCTTTCATCTTTGGAATTGCATTTATTGCATTTATCAAAAAAGATTGCTGAAGAAGAAAATAAGTGAAGATCTTTGGAATTTTTTTGAGCAAACGATTTCAGTTGTTGAATCTGTGGTGACTCTGCACTCATTATGCTTGATATTGAAACAGTTTTTGTTTCCTCCCCCCATGATACAAGTTTCCTTCCCAGGAAGACTTAATGAGCTGAAAATAAATCCTTTACGAAAAGGCTCTCCTCCATATTCCACATCAGTAAATGACAGATATTACCCATGCACATATAGACCTAACATTTTCTTTCCCAACCTTTTTTCAGTATAGAGTACCTAACAATTAACATACTTCAATTATACTTCACACATTATATTCTCTTCATATCCATATATGCAGTTCATACATTTATTGCATGAACTGGCAAACTTGAGTCCCCCAGAGTTTTAAAATATCAATATTTGCAGGCATAGTTTCCCATTCGAAAACTGATAGGAGCATCTACCATATCTGCTGATATGCCTGCAGTTTCTTTTCTTTTCTTTTCTTTTCTTGTCTCATGATGCCAAACACGAAGGAATACTTATTATGGTTTCCACCCCAGATTTCACCTTACTTTCTTTTGAATGGTTTTTGCATTTACTTTAATATCTATGTTTTGATAATTTTAATGTGACTTAAAATGTTTATAGAGAGTTGGTGAGACTTTCCTGTCTGTTTATCTGTGAATCTTTGCAACTACTACAAGAATTAGATGTCTAGAAGCAAGTGAGCAAGGAATAAAATCTCAAAACTAAAACAAATAGATAATGGCCAGTGTTTCAAGTGCACTTGTTTCGGTTTGTTACGGTATGTTTCACGAGTGTTTCAGTTGTTTTGCCCAAAATATTCATTTAGTCAGAAACAATAATAGGAACAAGTGGGACCTTTAGGATGCAGACCTTCCATATGCATGAAAAGCCCTTTCCTTTTTCTTTTTTTCTCATTTTTTTTATTCACTTATTTATTTATATTTTTATTTACTTTTTTATTTTTTATTTTTTATTTTCGGGTTCGGGGTGGGGGGGGGCACAACCCTTTGTTTGGACTGTATTGCCTTACTGTTAGACAGTACTGCCTTTGTGTGGACTGTGTTTCCTACTTGACAAGTGTGTTACTTGGCTGCCTTATTACTGATAGAGGATTTCACAATGGTTTAGTTCAGTTTCCATTCTATTTATGAATCTCCACAATGAATGAATATACTTTGCTGCCTTATTACTGATAGAGGATTTCACTATGGTATAAGTTCAGTTTCAATTCTATTTATGAATATCCACAGTGAATGAAACTAAGCCCAATTTTTCAAACATCATGGACAAGCAAGGAATGCACCTTACTTCTGTTAAACTAAATATGCCTAGCTACTTTTTGCAGGCCCAATTTGTGAAGGTATACCTCATCTTCCAAAATTTAAGTAAAAATCATTATAATAACTTGTAACTCGTCAGCTTTCACATCACACCAATTTCCACTTCATCAAGTAAAGAAATATGTCAAACGACTTGTGACATCAGTCGTACAGCCTATGATGTCGTTGGAAACCTCACCTCTTGGATTACTACCCTCTAATCAAAGTTTCATGGTTCGGTTTCGGTATGGAAAATGAAGACATGTCGTTTTCGAATGAAAATTTTGGTTAAAAACATGTAAAATTACAAAAAGGTATTGAAACATATGCAAACGATAGAAATTTGAGATGAACTTCAAGAAATGTTAGAAAAAGCACAAATATACACTCAAAAAACATTATATAAGTAAAAAAATCACACAGTAGTTTAACAATGTTGAACACCTAGAGACATGTGTTGTCACGCACGCATGATAATTCAATACATACCACATTTCACATGTAATTCAAATAAATATTTATACATAATACTGTAGACGCCCCATTTTGACCGGGCCCTATCCCCCCTTGTTTGAGTAACAACCTCTTCAAATCAGTGTTTTGGCATTCCAAATTGCACCCTAAGCTAGGTTAGGGTCCCACCAAGGTCCTTGCAAAATTCCGTCGAATCCGAGCACGTTTGCCTAGCGAACGAGCTGAGACAGTGTGCGCAGTGCAAATGCAGAAGGGGGGTGGATTATCCTGGGAGATGCAGAACAAGAATGTGAATAGGACACGATTCAATGGTGCGCCCATCAAAAATTCTGTCAGTGGTGCGCTCATCAATTTTGGTAGTGTTGTTATCAACATCATATATTACCTATATATACCATTTTAAGCTTTCATTTGTAAGAAAAGAATAAGGGTTTTGTTAATCTTTAGAGAGAGAGGGAAAGAGTGGGAAACTTAGAGATAAAGAAGAGCCGATCATCTTCTCCGGCCAAGCACGGCCAGCCATGACTTTGTCTTTCCTTCTTCATTAACTTTTTCTCCTCTCTTTTGCGCAAGCCCTAGAAATTTTTAAATCCTAGATTCAAACCCTAACCTCATCCAAACCCTAATTGAAAGCTTAAAAATCTTAGATCTGTTGCTCTCTTCCTTTAGAACAACCTTTTAAGCCTTAGATCCTAAAGCTTTAAACCTTCAGCTATCATAAAAGGCCTTTGATCGGAGTTGTTTTGTATTAGATCTGTTAATTTTGAGTTTGGATCTGAACGTGTGGGTTCATCTTCTTCGGCAGCAGATTTTTGGTGTTCGACAAGTTCTTTTTGAGCTTTGATCTCAAGGTATTTGGCCAATTCCTCATCAATATATTCAGGTATTTTCCCAGTCTTATAGTATCTTATTGTGTGAATGGTTTCAAATCATAGATTGAGATTCTTAATTTGCATTTTTCTGTAAGAGCGTAGAAGCTAGTTTCTTTGAGTTTTTTTTTAAAGCCTATGTACCTTTAATCTGAGAAGCTAAGCTTTGGTTATGCTGTTGCTCAGATTTATGGTGTTTGAGTGCTGTTGATATCTCGAGTGTGAATTTTGCCTCAAAAAACTTGAGTTAAATTGGTTGTTTTCATCCGAGCTGATGTTTTCAATGATTTTTAAATTAGTTGTTCATAATTATATGCCCTGTTTTTATCACAGTACATGTAGGAAAGTTTGTTGTAAGTTCATGTTTAAATTTTAACCATGATGTGTCTTTATGAATGAGGATTACAGCTGAGGACATGAGTCAAGTTGAGATTGTGCATTTAGTGTTGTTGTCATGTTTTGATAAGAGGGGGCTGATTGTCATGTGTGTTAATCTTTGAATCTACTTACATTTGATGGAAATTAGGCATTGCCTTGTGTCCCCAAGCTCTATCTATAAATAATCAGAGACCCCTTTCTTTTCTCTCCTTTGGAGGAATACTTATTAGAGGTGCTATGTTAAAGCAATGCCTTGGTGTTTGGATGGAATATGTAGGAATTTTCCCTGGTAAGAAAATGCATTCAGGTTTCTAATGGAGTAGATTTTTTTTCACTTGTTCAAACGTTTGTTTCAAAATACACTACAGTGTAGTCGAGGTGTGTTTAGTTTTGTAATGGTCATCAGTCGAAGTCGAAGCTAACCTGAACTAATGTTTTGCCAACTATACTTCATAAAAGGTGCAAACACTATTCTTAGGGAATTTATGAGTGAATGAGTTGAACATGAACTAATGATGCAATAGTTTCACCTGAGTTGAATCTCTGCTGCCCATAGGTTTTTTTACGCTCTATAACTATGATATGTGTGTGATCAAAAGCTTATAGCTGCTGTCCTATAGTTTTTTTTTTATATATACCCTATAGTTATGATTTCTGTTTGTTTGGAAGCATGGCTGCTGTCTTATAACCTGTCCTTTTATGAATCTGGCAATCAAAGTGTTGCAGCTTTGAGTTGGTAAGACATACTACTGGGTAGTTTCAATAATGACTTACAATGTATCCTAGTTTTAAGACCCGTCAACCAATGTTTGTCCCAAATCTCATGCCTGTTTGTCTTGATTTTCTCATCATATTTGTTCACGGGTAGCTCATAGCATGATCTTTATTATGTCATCAAATGACATTAAATTTATCAAATGGCTTTATCATGGGTCTGATCACCTTGCCACTTTTATCATGTTAACTATAAGCTATTTTAGGGTTTGCTGTCATAATTCAGGGTAGCTTAGGTCTTTGATGTTTTATTTTGTCATTATTGAATCCCTTGTATGTATGATTGTCCTCCTGAGATTTTGATGAAGATACTGTTCAAAAGGTATATTAACTTGTATCTGTCCCTAGCTAGGATGGATAGATTGGGGTGTAATTTCTTTTATTTGAATGGTACAGAATATGTCAAGCAGGACTTGATTATTTCCCTTGATTAAATGACCATGTTATAATTTCATCAGTGTTTAAATAGCAAGTTCAACTACTGTTTCCTTTTGAATGTAACAGGTATAGTTGGTTGTAATTTCGTTGGCTTCATGTGATTAAAGGAAGAAGGGTTTTAAGTGATGGTCAAAATTCATTAGCTTTCATTTTTTTAGGAGACATGCTTTGTTGCATTTAGAGAATTTACCCTTTGGGAAACTGTCCAAGTTCCATTGTGAGTTACACCCCTCGTTAGAAGACTAACTTTGTCTTATAGTTACTCATATTCATTGCAATGGCGATAAAGGCGTTAGCCCAAGCCCATCCTTAGAGGGATATACCGGATCATGGCAGTATCCTCTGTTCTTCTTCCCTCATCTTTAGGTAGAGAGTACTTAGCCTTTTAGGTACCCTCGAACATAGGTGCCCTCCTTCATTGCAATGGCGATGAAGGAGTTATCCCAATCCCATCTCTTAAGGGACTTGCTCGGTCCTAGTAGCATTCCCCTCCTTTCTTTTTCATTTAGCAGACTTGTCTAGTCTTTTAGACACCTACCCTTATACATTAGCTTTTTATTCATTACACGGGCAATGAAAGAGTCATCTAGAGCCCCCACTAGGAGACACACTCTGTCTCATTAAGGCAGTTCTCCTTTGGAGACAAGCCTTGTTGTTTAGAGCTTATCCTTAGGGAGTTTGTCTTGCCTCATTTGGAGAACCCCTTACTAAGTTAAAGATTAACTTAGTCTGTCTGTTACCCTATCTTATTTATCATTGCAGAGGCAATGATAAAGTTACTTGGAGCACTCCATAGGAGACATTCAGTGTCTCATTAGAGTTGGTTGTTTCCCTTATAGGAGACATGCTTTGTCTCATTGGTCATAGTTGTCCTCTCTTTTAGAAGACTTGCTCAGTCTCACAAACATCATTTTATCTCCTCTTGTTCTAGAAGACATGCTTTGTCTAGATAGCACCCCTCTCTTAGAGTTACCAATAGTTCATTAGCATAGGAGTCTGTCCGTAGTTAGAGAATCAGTCTTTCAGGAGTCAGTCCTATCATCGTAGAGAGCTAGGATTCTGTCCAACTTTTTATAAGTCATGTGATTCTGTCCAAAGCCTTGCAAGACATGGGATTCTGTCCAACCCTTGCAGAGTCGTGATTCTGTCCAACCTCCCGCAAAGTATAGGATTCGGTCCAACCTTTGCAGGATATTAGAAGTCTATCCTACCCTTATGATGATAAGAATCTGTCATCTTGAGTCAAAAACAACAAAAAACACTTGAAAAAATCTGAAAATCCAAAAACATCTAAAAAGTCTTGAGTCAGTAGGAGTAGTTAGGAGAGTCTGTTTCCGAACTACGTTGGCTTGATCTTCCACGAGGTACGCAGGCAGCTTGGGACTCTCATCCCAAGTCCAGTCAAACCTTTCAAGCTATACATTTTAAACCTTCCAAAAATACAAAAATTCTTCAAACAAATCTTTTACACTGGTTTTCGAAAGATCTTCCCCTAGAATTAGGAGTTTGTCCTAGATATTTGGGGTGTCTTAGAGTTAGGAGTCTGTCCTGGTTATGTTGATGCTTTGTGTGTCTTGTCGTGTAAGTGTCTCTGGAGATAGGAGGGCTCGAGTTGTGGTCGGTTAGACACTTAGTCGAGCCAATGGCTAGATTAGAAAACACTTAGTTAGCCCATGGTTTTCCTTATAACACACAGCCTAGTTACACATAGGATATAGGAACCACCTGCATTAGCTTAAGGCTAACCAACTTGCATTAAGTAGGGCATATAGGGAGTCCTAAAAATTACAATTCACTTGAATTTAAGCAATCGCACAGGAAGCTTTAAAAACTAGTCGAGTCTAGGATAGTGGTACTAGATGGTTAGGCATCATAGCTTAGAATAGGCCACCGAACTATGTTGACTCTGATTCTTCCCGAAGCCGGGATACTTAGAGCAGCCGGAATGACCATCCTGGTCCGAGTCAAGTATCACATTAGAGTCTTAGGGTTTATTGTCCTAGAATCGTAGGAGTTTGTGGTCTGATACTTGTTTGTATGCTTGAATGATTGTTTTCTTTAGATGATTCACATGCTTAGCTGTAGCATTTGCATGTCTATTTTATTTAGTCTATTGCTTGCTCATATGCTTAGCTGTAGCATTTATCTGTCTCTTGATCACACGCATAGATGTAGCCCTTTATTATTGTTGATTATTACTTTTGTTATCATCTACTAACGTTTGCTCACTGTGCAGATTCATCTCTTTAGATATAGATGTGCATGTGTATGTTTACCGCTTTCTTAGATGCGTTGTGTTAGGATTAGATATGGTCGATGGAGATTGGTAACAGGATTATCCATTATCAGATCGACATTAGTTTTCTCCGCCTCTTTCTGAGAGACGGTGAATTCTAGTGTTCATTCTGATAACAGGTGAAACTGGTATCAACTCTCTTTAGGCGTGGATGTTAAACATGAAGTATGGAGACAGGTAGCAGGGTTATCTAATATCGGAATGACCCTAGTCTTCTCCGCCTCCCTGAGAGACGGTGGATTCTGGTGTTTGTTCCAATGTTAGATAATTCTGATATCACTTCTTCTTAGGACCTGGATGTTTATTTTTCTTTTGCCTACCCCCGAGTCATGCATGCTTAGGTTGACGTCTTCTCGGGGATATTCGTTCCCATTTCATATGAATTTCACCCAAAATTCTTCAAAGTTAATAAATAAATTGCATAAGAGACCGGGTGTTTACGCTCGGGCGAATTGGGGGCGCCTAACACCTTCCCCATTCGTCATCGGGCACGGACTTGTGTATCTCTGGTTATCCATTGCGACAGAGTATAGTATAGGATCCAAGGCCTACTTCCTTGGATGGCGACTCTGAGTTACTTTAGGTACGTCTCGGTTCCGGGCTTGTCCCCGAATCAAGAGGTATCTCACATACATCGCCACTCATGCTGTGAGGGGCACTCTTTCGAGAGTTCCTTGGTAGAGCTCTCCTTCACGTGTGGAGATCTCAGAGGATTGACGTGGATCTCGTGTCCACGCCACCGCCCTCGGGATCAGGGTCCACAAATACAAACACCATATTTCACACGCAATTCATATCATATAATTGTGTACCACATATTGGTATAGTATATTATTTATACCAATAATACACTTACAATTTGGACTGTATTGCCTTACTGTGGACAGTGTTGCCTTTGTGTCTCATAATGTGTAGTATACCATTAATACCATATTTCACACGCAATTCATATCATATAATTGTGTAACACATATTGGTATAGTATACCGTTAATATACTTACGATTTGGGTTTTATAATGTGTTTCAGCTTTGGTTTGTATTTCAGTGGGAATGAAAACAGAAATATTTCGATCATTTCATGTCGGTTTCGGTGGAATTTTAAAAAGCATGCCTCTAATAGAACTATAAAAGATATTAGCTAGTAAAATATTGATCAAGAGTAGAGGAAGTTGTGACAAGCAGAGATCAAGAAGGCAGTTGAGAGGTAGGTTGCTCCCCTTATAGGTTATCTTAAGCTTTACGTCAATAGGAATCTCGGTGTCACAAAAATTTTGAAGGATAAGTAGGGATCATCGGGGAAAAATAGGATGGCATACTCAGAGCCTTTAACATCAATGACTCCAACAATGCGAAAGGAACTCTCTTCTTCAATTTGTCAAATCTTTCTTTTTATTTGCTTGGGCAATTAATGATAACGAGACATTCGTCAAGGGTGTAGAAGCTCACCAATAAATATCTAGGAGGTTTTAAATATTTGTAAACCTTTTCCAAATTTTGATAATCGCTAGGAGTTAAAGCTAGAGTCAATCTCCCCAAATGGGTTCATAAAACATATGTTGTTTATGGACCTCGGCATTCCCACTATCGTCCGCATGGATAGATGCTTAGATTCCTTAGAAAGCTCTACCACCCATTTTGCGACATATTCCCACTTGTGACAGAATTCCGGCCTTTTTGGGAGTCAAATTTGGCCATAGCTGGTGCATTCATCCCCTCCTCATCTTTGTGCAACTAAAGAAAGGAAGAAGATTGTTGAAAACACTCAAAAGGTAGGAAATGGTAGAGCAAATGGCTAATTTATTGGGGGAAACGGTTGAAAGGAGAAAAATCTATTGGCGGCCAAACATGCCTTCATTATTTCTTCAAATAATTTTCTCTTCAACTAATAAAAAAATGTTATTGAGTATACATATATAAACATTATAAATTTTCAACTCTCTCATGAAAGTTAGAATTGACATTGGCCATGTGTGTGTAATGGCTAAATTAGTTCCATCCTTTATAAAAGCATGTCTTCTATTCTGACAGTGATTGATCACCTTGGTGCCCTATTGTGCGTGAGGCGCACAAACCCCTTCCGTGGTTTACGGGGCAGCACCCTGAAAGGAAAATTCAACTTTTCGTTTTGCACTAAAGGGTGTTTTGGTAATTTCTTGATGTAGTGGCATTAATATATAAGCCACGTATTAGGTCACGAGTAGTGAGATTTTGTGAGTTTTCTTTTGCTGAGAGGAAGAATGAGAGTTTTCTAACGCTAACCGAAATAGTAAAACTCTTCTTCCGTGGGCATAGGCACACTACCGAACCACGTAAATCTTGTGTGATAGTGTTTCTTGCACCTCTTGTTGTATGTTGCACATCGTGTTTGATCCTATTTTGAGAGATTAGAGATCACTCGATTTACTACACACCTGACGAGAATTTAGGACATCCTTGGAGGTTTTCTAACCCAATTGAGAAGAGTTTAAACATGTATTGTTCTCTTCAGGTGTCTTTCAATCATCATTCATAGGGAGAATCCCAACACAAATTTGCTTGCTAGAGATGGTGTTCATGGTTAATAGACTACCGGTTGTTTTCGGATCTCTGTTTCCTTTGACCTAACACATCATGATATGTCTACATACTTTCTTTTCATTTCCTAACACTATTCACTTTTATTGACCAAAAAGTAAAATAGAATTTGTCTTTGGACCAATACTATATGCATAAGGAACTGTATTACTTAAGCCATTTCCCGCTCACATCTGTTATAAATAAGCTATTAGGAATTTAAATTGCACCAACTTTCCAGCATTCTCTTCTGTTTTCACAGATGTGAGAACCTGCTTTGAAAAAAAAAATGCTGGTTGTTGAAGACGCCACGGATAGACCTACAAAACTTTCGCTACATTCACTTGTATTTTTGCGGTCTCATTTTTATTTTTGGTTTTTTTCAGAGAAATGATATATTTGCCCCTTATTTTAGTTGGGACAGCCCCCAATAGTGTAAAAGAGTGGCCATGAATACACAAAATGGGGATGTCCTAAGTAAAAGAAAGGATAATATATCACTTACCTCCTTTTTGTTGAAATATAAGCTGTCCTTAAATTCTCTTATAATCCCAAATACGTCCAATAGGTTCTCTTTAATCCCAAATACGTCCAATTTACTATGCAATTTCGCGGAAATGTATTTCGTAGCTGGATTTCCACGAAATTGCCCATGTCTATCTTTACCCTTCCAA
This sequence comes from Tasmannia lanceolata, assembly GCF_043159265.1. Lineage (NCBI taxonomy): Eukaryota > Viridiplantae > Streptophyta > Magnoliopsida > Canellales > Winteraceae > Tasmannia > Tasmannia lanceolata. The sequence goes on from NW_027518714.1 coordinate 56,142,013, forward strand.
GTCCAACCATTTGTTATTTGACATGAAAAAAAGAAAAAGAAAATCCTCGAATTATATCCCATGTTTTGAAAAATCTCTCCATCCCGTGCGCCTCTAAATAACTTCACTCTATCACTCTCTTTCTCTCGCGCTTTGCCCTAATTTTACCCTCTGTTTTCCGATAACAATAAGCATCCCGGACCAAGGAAGCAGGATTCTTCCCTGGGAGCCTTTGATTCCCACTTTCGATTCCCACTTTCGATTCCCGCTCTGGCAACCTTGGGCAGGATTCTTCCCTGGCAGCCTTTGATTCCCGCTTTCGATTCCCGCTCTGGCAACCTTGTCCCAAACTACCTACCGAAGATGTTCAGATCTCTGGCGATCGTCCAAGAGAGGTACTATAGTCCGATAGTGTGTCTTCTTTTGAGAGGCTATGGGGTTGAAAGCGCCCTACCGCTTCATTTTTTTATGAATTTTGCCAAGCAGTAGTATATCTCGATGAAAACCCTTTCATAAGGGTAATTATCCTTGCAACCCCCATAGAGGATTTTTGTGCGGGCATCAATGACCGTGCAATCGAGTTTCTTAGAAATCATCCGATTCATTTGGAGCAGCAAATCGCTTTCATAAAAGGTGCGAACTCCGCTTTTGATAAGTGTGGAAAGGTGATCATTGATGAAGTAAAGGTCTCACTGCTGAGGCTGGGGAATAGATTTACTCACATCGTGAGACTTGAGATATTGCATCACCAATACTGTTTTTGAAATGAAGGACGGAGATTTGAAAATTCCTAAAGATTTAGGAGGGGCATTAGAAAAACTCCAAAAGGTCATCGGCTATGGCAATGCAGTGGAGTTTGTCCTTACAGGCAGGAGGATGCTCGCCTTATAAGCAAATCCTTGGGATTGGTCTGTGAGATTTTTTCTTCAAAAGCTGGCTTGCAAAAGAGTGTTTTAGAAGTAGCAGAAAGTAAGCTTCTCCTTCTTGAGAAATCGTACTTTTAACTGTTAAAAATCATGCTCTTAACAGTTAAATTTTGCTATCGAAATGGATTCACCGGCCAACTTGAAACAAATTTGACAAAGATCACCCTAAAGTCTGATGATTATCGTGAAAGGTTTTAAGATTAGTTTATGGATTCATAATATGGAATGGAATTATATGTTATATTGCGCGTTCGAAATTTCAAAACATTTTAAACGTTTAGCACCGTTGATTCGTGAAATGTGGGGGTGTTATTTGCCTCAAGGACAACAGATTTAGATCCGTGCCTGACTTGGATAAGTTCTTTTTTCTATATATTTGATTCCTTTGGCAGGATTGGATTTGATTACTTGTGATTGTTACATTATCAAGTTTTATTACATATGGCTATTCAATCGGGTATGATTTTCATATAATTTCTAGTCTGCTGACCAGAGGGTTGTTTGGGCCATTCGACATACAAATATATGTGGAACATAAGTCAATTGGGCTGCGTAGAAGGAAGATTAGTCTAGTATATAAACATATGTGGGCCTTATTACAAACATAACATAAGCAAGGTTTTAAACTTTGGCTGAAATCTGAAATTTCGGATTTCGGTCAAGACCGAAACCGAAACGTCCGAAATCCGAAATTGGCGAAATGTACCTAATTTCGGTCGAAATTTCGGAAATTTCTGTAATTTCACCGAAATTTGGAATAAAATATTAATATTTTAATCCTTTACCAAATTCCAGCTTCGGTAATTTCGGACAATATTTCAGCCCAAATAACCGACATTCGAGGCCCTTTACCGAATTTCGGCTGAAATTTTGGTTTGGGTCCTCACCGAAATTAACCCCGAAACCAAAATTTAAAAACTTGAACAGAAGTCAATTGGGCTGCATAGAAGGAAGATAAGTCTAGTATATAAACATATGTGGCCTCATAAGGGCCAAACAACCCTCTGGTCAGCAAACTAGAAATTATGAAGCCACACATAAGGACATGATCTTGGTCCAATCCCTAAGATTTCTCATTCTCAAGATAAAAGGACAACAAAAGGTCAACTGTATATCTTTACTAGAGGTAACCTTAAGGATTTTGATGGTGCTAGAACTAGTTCGCCAGGCCTAAGGCAGAGTCTGCTTCCACTTCAGATCCTGCCACCTATTATTGTAATCCCAGTATATGGATCTCCAAGCACACCTTTCCTCTCCCCTTCATGACTTTTGTGAAACAACCAGTTACTCCAAAAGCTTAACCTGTTGGAGAAGGCGTTATTTATTCTTTTAAACTTTAACACTCCCCCTCACGTGTGGCCCCTCTTTCTTTGGGTTGGCCTCCATGTGGCACATGTGGACCCACTTTTGGGTTTGGCCATTGCATGTGGATTTTTGCTATCCGGGAGGTTTAAAATCAGGACCTTGGGCTCTGAGACCATGTGAAACAACCAGTTACTCCAAAAGCTTAAGCTGTTGGAGAAGGTGTTATTTATTCTTTTATACTACTCTTAATTTAATTATATTTTTTATAATTTGTTATGCCTTCCTCTACTCTATGTAATCCTCCGTCCTCTCTTAAAGTCCTGTATCTCAATGGCTGGTCACTATTGATTTAATGACAGTTGAACACACTATCATTTCACGAGAAAAAAACTACTTAGTATTTCAAAACCTCGAGTAGTTACAATAACTGTTGGGTTATTGGAAGAGCTTTGGAACAATCACATCCGTTCCAACTAGACCCGGCAGACGACCGGTGTGGCATCACCCAATGGTGAGAATTAATCCAGCGACAAGGATGACTTTGCCGGATTCCGATGATGCACTAGAACACGATGCCTCTAGATTAAAAGATCGACACCAGTCTGATCTTCATTCTTTGCCCCATGTAGAATCTGCACACTCCTTTGAATTACTGCCCTCTTCTTATAAATCAGTCAAATTAACAAAATTCAATCGGTCATTATCACCCAACAAAGCAAAAAAGGAGAAAAGGAGGTTTAAGTTTTTCTAGAGTTCTACTATCTTCCTCTTCATCAAAGGGCTCTCCCCAGCAGGGGGTATACTTCCATTTTCCTAAATTTGGGACTATTTTGATCCAAAAATTCAGTCAATGGAGATCTTTTTCTTTTCTTTTTTGAGATAAAATATCAGTGCATACATACCGAGGGTAGTCATCTGATGTTTAAGATTAATTTTTATCATTGTATAAAGCAGCAGACTATATAAAACGGTCAAAATATTTAGAAATTTGGAAAGAGAAATATAATATATAATTTCATTCCATATTATGAATCCATGAACTAATCTTAAAACCATTCACGATAATCGTCAGACTCTAGGATGATCTTTGTCAAATATGTTTCAAGTTGGCCCGTGAATCAGTTTCGATAGCAAAATTATCGAAACTTCAACAGTTAAGAGTACGATTTTTAACAGTTAAGAGCACGATTTTTCAAGAAGGAGAAGCTTACTTTCTGCTACTTCTGCAATGCCCTTTTGCAAGGCAGCTTTTGAGGAAAAAATCTTACAGACCAAACCCCAAGGATTTTGCTTCTGAGGCGAGCATCCTCCTGCCTGTTAGGACAAACTCCACTGCATTGTCATAGCCGACGACCTTCGGGAGTTTTTCTAATGCCCCTCATAAATCTCCAGTAATTTTCAAATCCCTGTCCTTCATTTCAAAAACAGCATTGGGGATGCAATATCGCAAGTCACACGGTGTGAGTAAATCTATTCCCCAGCCCCGGCAATGACCTTGTACTTCAGCAATGATCACATTTCCACACTTCTCAAAAGCGGAGTTCGCACCTTTTATTAAAGTGATTTGCTGCTCCAAACGAATCGAATGATTTTTAAGAAACTCGATTGCACAGTCAACGATGCTCGCACAAAAATCCTCTATGGGGGTTGCACGGATAATTACCCTTATGAAAGGGTTTTCATCAAGATATGCTACTGCTTGGCAAAATTCATCAAAAAATAAAGTCGTAGCGCGTTTTCAACCCCATAGCCTCTCAAAATAAGACACACTATTGGACTATGGTACTTTTCTGGGACGATCTCCGAAGATCAGACAATCTTAGGGAGGTAGTCTGGGATGCTCATTTTCGTCGGAAAACAGAAGGTAGAATTAGGGCAAACCGCGAGAGAAAGTGAGGGAAAGAGTAAAGTTATTTAGAGGCGCGCGAGATGGAGAGATTTTTCAAAACACGAGATATAATGTGATGATTTTCTTTTTCTTTTTCCGTGTCGAATAACAAATTGTTGGAAGGGTACAGATGGATATGGGATTTGCTAGGCAATTTCATGGAAATCCAGCTACGAAAAGAGAATCTATTGGACGAATTTGAATTATAAGTTGCCGATAAGATTTTGATTTGGATTTCTCTGCAGCGCTTTTTGCGTTGTGATTTGGATCCGGATCAAATCCTTTGATTTCCAAATCAGCCACTAACGGTGAAAAAAATCAGATTTTCAACTATGCTGTGGAAATAAGTAATTGGAAATCCACAGATCTGGCAGTTTCCTTCACCCTCTTTCCTCCTCAACCTCTCCACTCCAGTAGGGAGTACCCCCTTCCTCTCTCTCTCTCTCTCTCTCTCTCTCTCTCTCTCTCTCTCTCTCTCTCTCTCTCTCAACATGAGCTAGCAGATCTACTCGTTTTGTATTCAAAACTCAATTTCAAATCCAAATACAAAATATGAGGTATCCAAACGAGCCCTAAGAGAATATAAGGACAGCTTATAATTCAACTAAAAAGAGGTAAGTGATGCATTATCCTCTCTTTTACTTTGGACATCCCCATTTGTGTATTCATGACCACTCTTTTACACTATTGGTGTATGTCCCAACTAAAATAAGGGGCAAATATAACATTTGTCTGGAAAAAAAAAAACCAAAAACAAAAAAAAAAAATGAGACCGCAAAAATACAAGAAGTGAATGCAGTGAAGTTTTTGAGGTCACTCCGTGACTTCCTCAACGACCGGCATTTCTCTTTATCTCTTTACCAGTTTTCTTAACTCAATGGCATCGAAAACCAATACAAAAACCCTTAATTATTCAAGAAAACAACAAATATAAAACATCATGCACTTTACACAAGTGAGAATCAAGAAACGAATAGGAAACAAATAAATAAAATAATTTACTTACCCGGATACGAAGATACAAACGCCGCACATAGAAATCCTCGAAGCCTAAACAAATCGGTGCATATCCCTGTTCACAAAAAAAAAAAAAAAAAAAAAAAACAATTGACAGTTAACAAATCATATACAAAAGGACTGCAAATAAGTTAAAAGAAATCGGATCCAAGAAATAAAAGATACCTGGAGATTGTTGTTGCTCAACCAATCGAGGATCTTCCGGAATAGATCTCTGATGTGGCCAAATACGAAAAGGAGACCGTAGCTGAAAAGCGTGGTGATAGCAGTGAGGTAAGGGATCGAAATCATATTGGAACTGCCGGAAAAAAAAAATAACCTAAGGAATAGAAATCACGATCATTCGAACTCGAATAAAAAAAAATGATGAATTTTCTAGGGTTTTCGGATCAATGATTTTCGAATCAAAAGCTTCTGCTTCTTTTCTCGTCGATGACCTAAAGTTTTTTTTTTTTTTCCTCGTCTTCTTGAGATCGGAAGAAAGTAGAAGAAGAAAAAAGAGGTTTTGGATATGGAAACTGATTGTTTTTTCTTCTTCGTCTTTTGTCCCTTTGATTGGAGAATTTGAAGGAAACTTCCGCCGGTCAGAAATAATTTTCGAGATAGATTCCCGTGTGGAGCCCACAGAGAAGAGGAATGTTGAATTGTTGATGTCTCATCCATTTGACCAACCGGAGTTGGTGGGTCAACCAGATCAACGGATTATAAATCACTAGGGCTGAGGACCTTCCTCTGTGATTGAGTTAGTCTTGGGAGATGCAACTCATATGATACGTGATTGAATAAAGATGAGTCACAACTGATTTGAATCGTCAGGTGTAAATGGATCGAATTCGAAGCAGATATCGCTGTATCTGAATTCGAATTTGTTTCCAGTATACAATATCCGGATTCGAATTCGACAGATATTCCATTTTTATTACCGAATTCGATTCCAGCAGATATTGTCCGAATTCGAATATTATCCGAATTCATTTATCCGATATATTTGAATATTTGGATGTGCAAATTCGGATATTATTCGAACTGTTTATCAGAGAGAGAGAGAGAGACAGAGAGCAAATCTTTGTTCGACTAGGAGAGTAAGGAAGGGGATGGGATTGAGAAACCCTAGCAGAGCTCCTCTTTTAGTGCGTGTTTGGCGTACCGTTTAAAACACCGTTTGGCGTTTGAAACACCGTTTTGCGGCCAAACGGCCGTTTGGGAGTGTTTGGGTGCGCAGCCACCTTTTGAAATACCGTTTTGAGGGTTCAAAACGGTGTTTTGCAAACAGATGGGGGGGAGGTCCGTTTGCAAAACGCTGTTTTGAACGGAGTTTTTGGGCTATGGGTTTTTACGTGTTTGCCCTCACCAAAACTCATTTTTACATATATGCGTGCGACTTTATGCGTTACGTCAAATACCAAAAAAGTGGGGGTATTAATATCATTCTTGAGGACACAAATTTGTTAAATTGTTAATATTTAATTCAAAACAATGGGGCTGCTGATATCATTATATGATCTCTTAATTTTGATTTTTTAAAGACAAAAGAATTAAAAGAAACCCTAGTTTCTTACTTTCTTCATCTACTTTGCAAAGTTGCAAATCCACTCGTCTACCTCAGCCCCTCCACTCATCCGTCAAATCCGGCCATTAAGAAGAAGAACCCCAAAGGTATAGCCATTTTTTTTTTGGCAATGATGTTTAATTTTAATAGTGTTTGAATGAGATCCTAATGACCTTTTAATATTTGGCCTAATGAGAGAGTAGTTGAGTTACACTGAGGCCAACCAAACAATGCCATTTTTGGTCATTTTACCACTAAAACTTCGTTTTAGGGCATTTGCAACCAAACACACAATACCTCTGTTTGCCGTTTAAAATGTCGTTTTGATCTGGCGAACCAAACATGAAAACGCCGTTTGGCAAAATACCGTTTTGAACCAAAACACCGTTTTGCAAAACGGCGTTTTAAACGCTATTTCAAACGGTACGCCAAACACACCCTTAGTCTTTTGCTTTTGCTATTCCTTTTTTGACTTTTTGCGAGATTTTATATGGTGTAAGTGTGTAACCGTGTAAGCCCTTATAGTCCCGTATTTTTCTAAATGTACTGTACGGACTGCACCATAGGATTAATAGCTGGGAAAAAATACAGCGGGGCCCCTTTATTAGGTGATTTAAACCATTCATATTTTTTGGGTCCACTGTGATGCCCAACCCCTCAAAACAGGGGCCGATTATCCAAGCCATCCATGATGGGCCATAACATAAATAGGTGTTGCCCAAAAATTATGGGCGTATGATGATTTCAATCCTTCCATTTAGAGGTTTCCATAAGGGTAGTGATAAATTCAGCCCTTGTTTCAAAATGGACAGCCCACATCATAGGATGATCCAAACCGTCCATTTGATGGGCCACAACGTAAATAGGTCATGCCCAAAAAATCTTTACCATATGATGATTCTCACCCTCCGATCTAAAGAGGGACTCACATTATGGAAACTTCTATAGATCGGACAGTTGAGATCATCCTAAGGAAATGATTTTTGGGGCACAACCTATTTACGTTGTGGCCTATCAAATGGATGGTTTGGATCATCCTATGGTGTGGGATGTACTGTCCATTTTGAAAAATAGGGGGCGAATTCATACATAGAAGGGGCTGAATTTATCACCACCCTTCCATAATATGCATTTCCTCTATAGATCAAAGGGCTATGATCATCCTTTGGAAATAATGTTTAGGGCACAACATATTTACGTTGTGGCCCATCAAATGGACGGTTTGGTCATTCTATAGTGCAGGACGTACAGTACTTTTAGAAAAATACGGGACTCTAAGGGTTTACACCATATAATTTCTCTAGTTTTGCTTATAAAAACCATATAATTTATCAATGCCGATAATCAGATTGAGATCGCATAAAGAATCTGAGGATCGGCGAACTTTTACTTCATTATAGGCTTTTTTCCCTTTAGTTTAGATCCCAACCATTAATTTTGCCTTTTCCACCAATGGCCATGATTGACCCCTTTTATATGGCAAAAATGTAAATATAAGTATATTTGAGGATTTATTTGTCATGGCAGTTATTTGATGATATTATTAATAATAAATATTAAAAATTATTTTAAAAATAATAAAACAGATCCAGATATCGAATTTGAATACGAATTCGGATACAAGGATACGGATATGGATATTCGGGATAAACGGATGTACTTCTCGGATTCGGATGTTAAACAGATCGGATGTACCATTTACCATATTCGCATCCGCTAAGAGCCAGATATCTCATAAACGGATTCGAATAATATTCACTTTAAACGGATTCGGATGCGGACGGTAATCTAATTTTCGAATATCCATTTACACCCCTAGTTCCAACATAGAGATGCAAGTGTAAACACTAAACACTAAACATTACACTTTGAGGGTTTGTTCAATTTCCATCTTTGGCACGGAAACGAAATGGAAAAGTGCCTTTTTTCGTGAAACTCGCTTGACCAGTGGTTCAAGTGCCTTTTCAGATCAACGATTAGGGCTTCTTTTAGATCAGCTACTAGGTTTTTTTTTTTAAGTTTAATTTCTTTCCCTATTTTCCTGTAACAAATTGAGCTGGGATTGTTGTTTGCCTCTCTTTCCCTATTTTCCTCTCTTTGTTTGGTCGATTACATGTCTGGGATTTTTACTGTGTTATGAGATTTTATTTTATTTTTGTCTAATTTTTTTGAGGTGTGCGCGTGTGCGGGGGCGCTGGGGAGGGGATGCAGCTCAGGTTGGGTTGAGGCCAACCTTAACCCAACCCGAGATAGCACTCCCCCAACCCTAACGTAACCCAACTCGGGCCTCTGGTTGAGGATGGTCAACCCTAGCCCAACCCGCCTCTAAATTTCTCAACCCTAACCCAACCCATCTAACCAAAATCAGGTCGGGTTGAGTCGGATTGCTTCGGGTTCACCTTCGGCCAAATAGAAAAATATAATAACCCATAGAAAATCAACATAAAATTACAGGGTGGAGGTCGGGTTCGGGTCGGGTTGCCAAGGCCTCAACCCCAACCCAACCCGAAATTAAATCGGGTTGGCTTTTCCCAACCCAACCCAACCTAACCCGAGGGAATGCCAACCTGACCCAAGCCAAAATCGGGTTGAACCCATCGGGTTCGGGTTGAGCCCGACCCTAGTTGCACCCCTAGAGGGGGGTCTATTTTCAGTAGGGGTGGTTATTCGGTTATAACCGAACCGAAATTTGGTAACCGAAATAATTTTGGTTACCAAATTTCGGCAACCGAAACCGAACCGAAAAAAAATTATGTTATTCGGTTATAACCGAATAACCGAATTGTGGGAGAAAAAGAGAAAAAAAAGCAAAATCCTGGTTTGGATCGGAGGGCTAGGATCATCCAATCGAAATGATTTTTTGAACACAACCTAATTAAGTTGTGATCAATCAAATGGACGTTTTTAATGATCCTACGGAGTGCACACATAGCACTTTTTTGGGGAAAAAATGGTTTTTATCATAATTTCGATTAACCAAATTTTTTTTTAGATAACCAAAACCAAATAACCTAATTTCCAAAAAAACTAACCGAAATGGAAAAAAACCGTCGGTTCGGTTATAACCGAATAATGCTCACCCCTAATTTTCAGCTCTCTGGATATTAGGGTTTTTATAGTTTTATTTCCCTCTATTTAATTTGGTTTTTTTATATATTTTTTTTCAAAACAGATTTCATGGGTGGGAGTTTTACTGTGATTTTAGGAATTTTTTATTTGAATTCCTAAAATCAAATACAAAATTCCTACTCTAAATTTAGTTACAAATTTAGAGTAGGCTTAAATTATAGAAAGATAAGGTTGGATCATGTGATCTCAGAACAAGACTACTGTGATTTTAGGAATTTTTTATTTGAATTTTCTATGCATTATTAAATTTATTCTTATTTTATTAGAATGGACTTCCGTATACCGTTTCTCTCTATTGGGTTCCGGAGGCCGCCTGTGGTTTTCGATGGCAATGGTTTTCAATGACATGTCCTTTAAAGTGGTGGTTTCTTGGATCTGCTTGAATGGATTATTCTTCTTAACATTTATGTGAAATTAAATTATTTACTAGATGCCCTCCAGCATTCGATGAAATGTTTGTGAGGAACACCGTTTCATTATACACCTTAATTCAGTGTTAGGCTCAATGTAATGAACTCATTGATGCAATTGAACTTTTCCTCAGGCTTCACATCATAGAGAAGGCCACGAACTTAATACATTCTTGTTCATGACGATTTTTAAGCTGTGTGTGAGTATTGGGTTTGTAGAGTTTGGCCACCATATCCATGCCTGCATTTGTAAGCTTGACCACAATTTGGATGCATTGGTGGGAACTGCTCTAGTTGATGGTTGTTCGGGTAAGGACATGGTTTGTTGGACTTGAAGGTATTTGGGGTATCTGAGAATGATTATGTGGAGGCCTTGAAACTCTTCTTTCGAATGAAGGATGGTTGGCTTAAATCCAAACAATTTTAGAAGAATATTTTAGCATGTTGAACTTTCTCACAATGTTGGAAATTTCAATATTCTAGCTAGGAAACCAAAATAAGTCATAGTTTTGTCCACACAATGGTCGAAGGGTTTGGGAACCCAAGCCAGAAAATGTATGTAAATTATAAATACCGTTAATTCATGGAACCTAATGTTCTCAGCTTTGGGAACCTTTATCTTTAGATAGGGGTGCAACTTAGGTCGGGCTCAACTCGAACCCGATGGGTTCAACTCGATTTTTGCTCAGGTTGGGTTGGCATTTTCTAGGGTTGGGTTGGGTTGGTTAGGGTTGGAAAAGCCAATCCAATTTAATTTCGGCCTGGGTTAGGGTTGAGGCTTTGGCAACCCGACCTCCGTCCTCAAATCTTATCATGATTTTCTTAGGATTGTGTTTTTTTTCTTGTATTATCTTGAAGCCGAACCCAACTTGACTCAACCCGCACACAACCCGAGTCAACCCTACCTGATTTGGAGGTGGGTTGGATTAGGGTTGACCATCTCAACCCAAGGCTCGGGTTGGGTTAGGGTTGTCCTCAACCCGACCCGATCCGAGTTTCACCCCTATCTTTAGAGGACCATTGAACATTTTGAAAGGCAAACTGATGCAGGAGGAAACACGCAATAAAAGAGCTAATGAGGGTCCACACCTATGGTAGGGGAGCCCGGGAATTAATGTGACTCCACATATCGGAATCAACACAGAACCCAATTTTCGTGTATGAACAAGGATATACAATACTCTGTAAAATAATGTAATAACAATAATCTTCCAATTAAAGACAATGACAACTTAAGGAAAAGCTAGTCTTGTTGTCTAAAAAAAATAGAACTAAAGTTAGCTAGCTAAACACCATTAGCTAGAGAGGAAGGCCCACAATGCCCCCTTTACGGACTCCATGAATGGCCCACTATGCTTCGATGGACTCCATGAACTTCTTCTTGTCCTCCTGTGGATGTGCCCCACTCGAGTAGGGGGCGTGGGCACTCAACCTGCAACAATTCAAACGAGGGCTGCTGTTAGTAAAATATCCTCTGTATCATATCCTCGTTATAGTTTTACAATAAAGTAAGGTTGGGTGTTGGACGTACATGCTCTTAGTTTAATGGGAGATATGTTTGAACACGAGAACCAAAGTGGTCCAACCCACGTGCTTTCCTTTTTTGGTAGAAGCTTATTAAATTTGAGGAATGTTAAACTAAAGTGCACCCTTGTGAAAAAACAGCTTCAAGGATGCCCCCATTGGACCATCTCAACTAGTGCATTTATTATTGCTTTAATTTTATATTTTAAAATAAAAGGTATGATTAATGGATCCTCCTTTTCTTCCGAACAAAAGGAAGGGTCTTCTTCGGTGGATCCCTCTTGTTCCTTCAGTCCCCTTCCTCTCGGAAGTTGTTTCTATTTCTACATCTGTTTCTTCCTCACTTTCCCCCCTTTCTTCCGTTTCTGAAGTTTCTTTCAGTTTCTTAGTGACAATAGGCGACGGTATTCTACCTAAATAGTAGACACAGATGATAAATAAGAGAATACTAAAGATTTGAGCCATAGAATTTCTCAATTCTGACACAAGGTACTTATTCGATCGAATAAGTACATTAGATCTAATAGAATTTTTTTGCCGTAACCAGAATAATACCAATCCAACCCATTTCATGAATAAAATGTGACCAATTAACCAACCAACAAAACTACTTGTTACAAATAACATCTTGTTGTTGCATCGAAACATATAAATGTTGACTAATCTGGCTAACGTCGAACTTGGTAAAATGAAATGGTTGAATAATTGAAAAATGAGATTATTCAGGAATACACATTGAATGCTGAGATTACGCATTGAATTTCGGGTAGTAGATCCATAATAAAAAAAGTGTTTGTGATTGTTCCAGAAGAAATGAAACAAAAGATTCGGTAGAACTAGGACAGTTATTGTATGAGGTCTACCCAATGCTACACTTTAATGAGATTGTCAAATGGGGATTCCTTTGAAGGTTGTTTTTGAAGGAGTGGTTCTATATGGAGACTTTTAGTAAAATAAGTCTTGTATAATTGATATGGACCACCCTGCAGATATATCAAAAATATTTCCAATACATCGCTAAGCCTCACCATATTTAAAACTATAATTCTTGTTTCAAAAGGCCATGTTCGTATTGGATTTTGAGAATCAATTTTGAGTCAAAAACTAATTACTAGACTCGAACTTTCATTTAATTTTGACTTTAATAGGGTTATGGACGCAAAATTAATTCTCAAAATCCAAAACGAACATAGCCTAACTATCGTACATTCGTACCCAAAGTAGTTTTCTCACCATTTCGCTAAAATACTGAAGAAAAAACATTTATAAATATTCAAAAACCTATTTATATTTTTCTGAAACTAATTTCGTATTTTTCAAAAGGTTGTTTTCTATATTTTAAGAAACCATTTTCTTTTTTCAATTTGTGAAATTTCTTTCTTCTTTACCTTCAAATTTTTATAATGCTTTCAAAAAAAGAAGATAACACTTGAGAATAGTAGATTTAATATTATAGGTTTGACAATAAAAATTCCGAAAAGCACTCTGGATTATCCAATTAATCGAGATAGTTTATGATTACAGTAGGAATTAAAAATGCAAACAAAGCTTTTACTATGCATAGATTTAATAATCTTTTACGTATTATGTATGAAGTTATACTTAGGGGCACCCATAAAAAAAAAAGATATATTTAGAGGTGCAACTTGGGTGGGCTCAACCCGAACCTGACGGATCAACCCGGAAAAAAATCGGGTCGGGTTCGGGTTGAGGGCTTGGGCAACCCGACCCGAGTCAACCCGATTTAATAATTTTTTATTATTTTTAAGCTTAAAATCTAGGGTTGAGTCGGGTTGAACTCGGGTTGGCAAAAAGGGTTCCTCGGGTTGGGTCGGGTTCAGCCTCGTCGGGTTGGAACTCAGGTCGGGTCGGGTTCGGGTTGGCCTCAACCCGACCCAACCCGACCCGAGTTGCACCCCTAGTTATACTCTTCTATTAAAAACAAAAAAAAAACTAACTTAAAAATGTCATATTGGGAACTTTCTTCCATTCCCACCTCCGAAATATCATAATTTAGATTGGTGTACATGTGTGTCTAATTTTCAATAACCTATGCATATAAAAAACATCCATCTAGCAGAAATTGAAGTTTGGGTGGTTGCAATTGGGGTTCAAAATTCAGAGTTTTGTTTTATTTAGGAAACAAGGGGTTAGAGGCCCCCTTCATATTTTCAAACTTTACCTGCAACGAGGCTAGGGCATTTATCTTCTACTACATTTTTTAATTCTTGTTCATAAATGGAGCTAGTCGAGGTACCCTTAAAATTAGGGCAATCTGACCATATACTTTGACTTACCAAATAATCGAGTACAAGTACATATATATCCATTCCAAAAAAACATGAGTAAAAAAGCACATTAATTACGCATGCTGAGTAGAGTCGTGGGTGGTTATTACAAGTTACAACTGCCCAAGAAAACGTGCTTATCCACTAATTATTTTTTAACGGCAATGATTTTTTCCCCCGCTGCAGGATTGACGTGATTTGACGCGAAAAAGCGTTAACAATTCACGTTAAAAGTGGGCGCATAATCCTACAGGAGCGAAAAAATCATCTCCCTTTTTCGCACCACCTGTAGGATAATGCGCCCCACTGTTTACGTGAATCATGGCAGACTAAACGCTTTTTAACGTCAAATCACGTTACAGGTGGGCGCATTATCCTACAGTGGGGCTAAAAAATCATCACCTTTATCAATTAAGCCTCTTCACTAACGTGCGCCTAAGAGTACAAGAAACCCTGTACCTTTCCCTGCGCTTTAACAGAAACCTCTGCAACGAGTGCTTTCTCGCGATAGGAAGGTCTACACATCACATCAAAAAAACAACACATTTTAGGCAAATTTCAACGGAGATTTATTCCCTGACATGATATACTTTCCGTTTTTGGAAAAATCATAAACGGAAAATCCCGTACCTACTCCGTTAAGTCTCTCCAGCAATTGCCGGCCGTTGCCGGAAGAGTCTGCCGGTGCCGGAGCTCCGACATTTCCGTTTTCCGCCATTTTTATTATTCTTTCACCCTAAAAACAAAAAATGAACAAAAAATTAAGATAAAATGGTGAAATTCGACTTAATCGAGGCAGAAAAAAAAAACAACGAACCTGATCTCGAGGAACGTCGAAGACAGAAACAGTTCCGTTATAGAAAATCGTTAAAGGATTTTCGACAACTGGCCTGAAACATTGATTCAAACAAACAAATACATAAAAAAAAGAGGAAAATGAAAATCTGTGTACTCTCAAAAAACAAAAAGGGTAAAGATCTACATTCTGGTTCTTAATTTTCAGATCAGTGAAAATCACGTACTTGTAAACGTGATTCATGACAGGTAAGGCCGAAGTTAAGATCCGATTCCCGGAACGGATCGGAATGGGATTATTCTGCCGGAAAACTGCTTCTTCCTTCGACGACAAGCTGTTTTCCAGCGATTTTCTGTTCAGGCCTAAGTTTGAGACTCCGGTAGTGATTAATGACTTTAAAAGCTGAGGATCGATCCTCGAAATAGCGTTTTGCATGCCTGCAGCAGAATTAGGGTTTAGAAAGGGAGAAAAACGATAGATCTGAACAAAAAAATGAAAATTAGAAAGCGGAGATCGATCTATCACCTCGTACGGTTATTTTCTGATCTATAGATTTCTCAAAGGAATGTTTCTCTTTGTTCTGTTTCTCGATTCCGAAGAAATCGAGCTCGATGGTTGCTCTAGACATTGTTCTGATCTCTTTTTTTTCTTCAGATTCTTGTGATGAAAATAAAATTCTCTGAAACTAGGGTTGTTGCTCTATAACACAGAGAGAGATTAACTGGAGATTTTAAATGAGAATAAGTGGAGAGGAAATCAGGGTTAGCGAGCACGAGAAAAATGTGATGATGGGACAACAAGCAAAAAAGCAAGGGCAGGAGAGAGAGTACACGCATTAAACCAGTTGCATTCAAGACGATAGAGTGAAATTACTATAATGTCCTCTGCTCGTTATCCGTGACGGTGAGCATGTGTGGAAATGGAAAGACGAAAATGCCCCTTGAAAACGTGGAAAGAATAAAAAGGAGAGATTTCAGGAACGGGTCATTTGACGAGACTTAAACCAAACAGGGGATGGTAGGAAGAATTTTCGTGATCATTTTAGAAATGCTTTTCCTTTCCAAACTTTTCTAGAAAATTCCTCCATTCCAAATTGGGCCTTTGTTAACTCATTTCCAAGGAAAAAAATTTCCAAAGAAATTTTTTCTAATTTTCTAGTAATTTTGCAGGCCTACTAGACTCTTGAATTTATTTTCCATAGATTATTTATTCAATAAGATTTTTTCTAGTTATAAATGAAGAAATTATATGGTGCAAGGCTTTACAACAATAAGGACCTTGTACAGCCCTCTCTAGTGTAAATGTTCACCCCTTTTTGCCTGGGACAGCCCTCTCTAGTGTAAAATAGTAATCATAAATTATAATTTGGGAGAGAGTTATGAAAAAAAAAAAAATTGGGTGAGAGTTAGTTGTATGCAGGGCTCCTCCACCGGCACAAAAAACGTGGGCCAAATGCATGAAAAATAAAGGGAGATGATATTTTCACCCCTCTGCGGTACGCATTCGCTCCCTTATAACGTGAACATTGGGCAACTTTAACGCTTTTTGACGTTAAATCACGTTAGAAAGGGGCGAATGCGCACTGCAGAGGGGTGAAAATATCGTCACCCAAAATAAAATATCCAAAGACAAAAGTCCTCACAAGTCACAAGAGACACGTGATCTCTCCCCTTGTTTCTCACCTACGTCCCCATTTTCAAACCCTGCAGTGTGACTGACGTACTTTTCGTCCGTTTCTACTGACGGTGGCCGTCTAAGCACCGTCAAGTCAGATGTCGCTCTTCTAGGGCCACGCACGTTATAGTTAACGGTAGGAATGACGTGTTGAACTCCGGTTGCTTCTAGAGGCTGCTGTACAATTGGCCGACAGTTGGTTCTTTCTTCGTAGTTGCAATCCGACACGTGGCGTATCGGACTGATAAGATTCGGTCTTTAATATAAAGTTAACGCGTTTTGAAGGGAGACTTTGATTTCAAATTCATTAGGGTCATGGCACGTGCTGTTGAAGGATAATTACAAGTGTCTCCAAATTAGTACTGGGACAGTGGGACATGTTACCGTAAAGATAAAGATCATTAATGTTTGGGAAATGATTTTTTCGCCCTCGTTAGGATAATGCGCCCCTTGAACGTGATTTGACGTCATAGAGCGTCAAAATCTGCCCACAATTCACTTTGCTAGGATGGCGCATTATCCTACATGGGGGCGAAAAAATCTTCTCCCTAATGTTTACAAGATACGGGCCCATGGTGGCCGACCATATTAACGGCTTCGATCGATTATTAACATGTACGATGGAGATTGGAGCTGTGGTCGATTCACATGTACGATGGACATCGGAGTTCCGGAACATTTACCAGATGAGCGCTGCTATGGAGACCGAGAGTGTAACCGAACAAATCCAGACATGCCATATGGCATGGGAGGGCAGTTTTGCCATTTTAAGGAAAATGGACCAAAGAAATGGGAACGAGAATGTTGACGTGTGAAGAGTCAATTTGTTCACAGGTTATCTTTACCGTGTGGAAAAACAAAGAGGAGAGCCCATTTGTTCCGTTCCACTCTTGGTAGTGGGTACCCATCTCAGTTACCATGTGTTAGGGGTAAAATCGGTATATCTGACACCGAACCTCAAACCCCTTCTCCATTACTCAACTTGGTCGACACAATCCCCACAACCACGCTCACTAACGAACTCCGGGCCCGCTGACGCTTTCTCTATGATCGCAGGATTATAAGTTCTGCGAAGTTAGTTCATTTCATTAATCTTACCAAGGGATTTACCAGGGATTTTCATTTCGCGGATGCTATTGCATGAGAAACCAGCCACCTTAGATTAATGAAATGAATAAGACAAAATCTGCTGAAAAGTTGGCATATGTGGCTTCTTTCTCATGCCACAGCCATCTGCGAAATGCCATTCTGCCCAAGTCCCTAGCAAATCTCTATTATCAAATATGAGAATTATATTTTGAGATTTGCTAGGCAATTTTTAGAGGGCGAGCCTTCAAAGGCAAGGTTGCTCCATTGTGATCTCGTGGTCACATGTTCAAGTCATGGAAACAGCAAAACAAGGGTAAGACTGCGTATTGCATTCCCAAGACCCCGCAATGGCGGGAGCCTCGTGTAGTGGGCCACCCTTTTTTTTTGCTAGGCAATTTTTGCCCGAAGCCACTTTGGAGGAATTAAATGAATAAGACAAAAGTCTGATAAAAATTCGAGTATGCTTAGCTGTTCTCTCCTGCAAAAGTGAGCCACGAAACTGTCTAGCAAATCCCTTATATTTTTTTTTACCAAATATTGATCCATATTTGCCATGAAAGTCACTTCAAATCAAGTGATAAAGAGTAGTTGCATAAGGAGTGAGTCTCTCGGCATGACTCATCCATAGCGTAGACAATTGTGATCGAGTTAAGATCATTGAAAAGGTAGAGCCTGAGTTATATTTTTAATTATGATTGTATTTTTTTATGAAGGTAATAATGTTAATAAAATAAAAAGTTTTAAATAAATAATCAAATTAAATGAATTAAAAATCATTCACAGCCACGGATCAGATAAAAAAAGGACATGAAGAAAGAAAGAAAGAAAGAGAGAAATTTAAAAAAACATTTAATAATTAAAACTTTGAGTTTTTTTATAATTTTCAAGATGGACTACGGTCGGTTTATTTGTATATATACACCTCTTTTTTGTTCTCGACTACATTAGTTGCACCATAATGGGCGGATGAGTAAAGAGTATTCGAGATGTGATGAGCTGAAAATCTAAACAGATCTTAGAATGAGAATATAATTTTAAAAATCACGTTCATTTTAGAACAACCCGAGTTTCTATGACGAATACTTAAAAAAATATTTCCTAAAAAACCCAAGTCATAGAAGCCCCCTGAAATCTTATATTGCCCTGTTTGGTTGCTTATTTTAGGGAGATTATCGAAAGATAATCTTACGAGATCTTCCCAAAGCATGTTTTGTTGCCATTTTGCACTTTGAACACCGGACAACTTCTAGATATCATTATTGCCTTTTTGCCTCTGTGACGGCAATGTTTCCTCCTCTAATATCCTCCCCACTTTCACCAAAATGGTGGAATTTGTGTGGTAAATTAGGGGAAATTTTTTGTCTTATTCTCTTTTCTCCTTTTCTCTCTCTTCCACCCTCTAGTTTGGTAATGACATCCTACATCTTCCGCTAATCTTCTCGCGCCTTGCTTGTCTAATTACCTTTGACTTCTTCTCCTAGGATTCTCTGTCAGACAACTAATCCTCCAAAAGCTTAAGTGATGAAGATGGTGTTATTTAATCTTTTATACTTTAACAAGAAGCCCATAGAAATCCTAGGATTCTCTGTGTAAAGCATTAGAAACCCTGACGTTAAGACCTACTCGATTGATCCCAAGCATACTCAACCGATCAATTCTCTGTCGATGATGGATAAAAGAGGATGGTGACCAGTTAGATAAAATTTAGGGTGTAGATAAACCCTACATTTAAAGTTAGGACTTCAAGGTTGAATCATAATTTCCTCTTATTTTACGCTTTCTTTTAGCCTAGAAACATGGTCAGTAAGGTGTAGGGCTGATGCCTATCCTTCCAACATCCCGCTTTTAATCCTAGACATCGGTTTTAGCCTAAGAAGATATTCTTTTATCTAAAAATTAATACATCTAAATGCTTGATTTAAAACCACAACCTACATCTAATCCTAATTCCTTTAGTCCTACGTTGAAAAAACTTATTTAACTTCCTGGAGCCTTAAAGGATATGAAATAAATACAGAAAGAAGGAATTTGCTAGGGACCAGCACAGAAGGCATTTCATGGGCGGCTGTTGCATGAGAGAGCAGCCACACAGGCTTACTTTTTGTCTTATTCATTTAATTCGCAAGTGCTTTATTCATTAAACAAGAGAATGGAGAAATAGTTTAAGGGAGTTAAAAGATAATATATGTTAACTCAACTACTCCAAAAGCTTAAGCTATTGGAGAAAGGCGATATTTATCTTTTATACTTTAACAAAATATGCACGGCTCAAACTTCAAGCGATGAGTAATTTATTTCACGCTTTTTTAGTTTAAGTTATGCATATTAGATTGGCTTACCTATTCCAAAGTTTGAAAGTAGAATAGTTTCAATATGTAATTTACATTCTCCTGTTGAAGTATAAAAGATTTCTCTACCAGCTCAAGCTTTTGGAATACACATCAAAGGTCCTCGGTTCAAAACACCTCCATATTAAAAAACCACATGTAATGGCAAACCCAAAAGAGGAGCCACACGTGCAACGTATAGCCCGACCCTAAAATAGAGGGGCCATGTGTGAGGGGGGGTGCTAAAGTAAAATATATTAAATGACGCCTTCTTCAACAGCTTAAGCTTTTGTAGTAATTGGTTGTTTCACACCTATTTTTGCCTTGCACAAAGTTCAGACTGATCCCTATTCGTTTAGAGATTCTCTAATTCTATTTGGCCAATCCCACATGTCATAATGTGATAGTTCGGGATGGTTGGCCTCGAGCTACATTGACCAATCAGTGGCTTACCTGATCGTTTAGGCAGAGAGATAATCATTTTTTTATATTTTCCTTCATTTCTTTCACGCAATACAGTCTGCCATTGGCGCTTCTTGCACACTTCCTCCTTAATTCATAGGGGTTGAAGTATGTAAGCCCCGACGCAAAGGACGTATTCTTATCTTTGTTCCCCAATACTTTGCTTTGTAAGTGCTTTCTCAATGAATATTTTTACCTTTATTCCAATAAACTATGCTTTATAAGCTACTTCTCTTTGCTGTGACCCGATGCAATTACAGGATGAGCGGAAAGATCGGCAAGCATATCTTATTTTTTCCTCTTGTAGTTAAGAATTATTTTATCTTATTTTATTAATAATTGTTATTTTATTTTATTTTAGAGTAATCTTTTCATGTTTAGAAAAGTATTTAAGTATTGATCACGCGTAGAAGCTAGTAGAGACCTGTTTCGATCGAATGAGTTTGGTGCGTAACATCTTCGTCCAATACTTTTAATCAGAGAACATGAATCGTGACAGTGTTTGATGCTGGAGGAGCACAAACACGATCTTAGGTGTTTAATAAATGTCGAAGGATCCTCTTGTTTCCTTAGGTTTCATTTATTTTGAAACTGGAGGAGGAAAACTGACTCTGCATTTCCTCTTTCATGAAAAGCAACAGTTAGTTTAGTTTCATCAAAACTCCTATGATTCTTATAACAAAGGCCTGATGATCTTTGCCAAGGCCACCTGAGACATGATTTATCCACCAGATGAACAATTCCATGTACACGTACGTGTCCCTGTGTGGACCTATTGTTGGGTGTTAGGATTGATCCTTACAGTGATAACATGTACAAGCGTAGTGAGACTCATTAATCACATGGTACACCTATTACATTACTCCATGCTCTATTTTTTTGTTTTTCTAGTACGTGTAATTTATGAAAACTAATAAATAACAAGTATATGTAGAAGGATTACAAGTAATAACCGGCGTGATAAATGCAAGAATCATTAGAATAAATCGTATAAAATAGTTTTATCAATTTCCAACTCATGGCTCGTAAAATTATACAAATACTTAATATTTACAGATTTTTTGCTCGTAAAAACAGGTCGTGAATTTCACAACGATATGGATAGAGCCATTTTTGGAACAAGTTTTATTAACTTAAATTAGATTTCCAGGGAACAAGCATAAATAGTTCAATTATACTGCAATTTTGCAATATCATAATGATCATGGCATTTTGGGATTATTTGGTACTAGTAGTCCGGGCCCATAACATGCATGGGTGTAAGATGGTAGGCCCCACTCCATAAAAAACATGAGGTGAAACTAGTTGCCCCACCCTATAATAATATTTGGTGTAAATGGTGGGACACACTCTATACATGGGTTTGGGGGGAGATGGTGGGTCCACCACATGAAAACTTGATGTGTGAAATGGTGGGCCCCACTATATGCATGAGTCTGAGGGGAGACCGTGGGTCCACCATATGGAAACATGAGGTGTAAAATGGTGGGCCCCAGCCATGCTAGCTAGGCATGGTTATAAATCCATGGGCCCCACCTATCACATCCGGTGTTAAATATTGGCCCCATGAGATGCAGAAATTAGGAAAGAGAGTGAAAAGAGAGAGAGAGAGGAGAGAGAACCAAAATTTTGGAGGAAAAGTTTTTTCAATAAAAAAATTTCTTCGAAAGAAAGCTAATGACAATGGAAAGAAACATGCTTAGTGTATATTATAGATAGATAGATAGGTGGATAGATGCTATGTAATGCAATAGAGGCCAGTGGGTGCGGATTTTATGATTGAATACTGTGAAGAAGAAAAAAAACATTTTACACAAAACTAACAAACATCTTTGGACTTTATAAAAATTCATTGCAATTTTTTTTAAGTTAGATTTTTCTATCGATATCAAGTGTTCCTATTTCCATCAAGGCTCTTTTCCTTTCGACGTAAAACAAATTTTATGTTCATTTTAAGTGAACATACAGGTGTAAGGAACGGAGCCTTAAAGAAATGGAGTTAGATGAACCCCACGTAAGATTTTTCCTTTCCTAAGCCTCATAATACACCGGTAATTCACCCATATTCTACACATGGGAATATGGGATGTACTAGGGTTCATCGCAGAAGGCATTTCGCAGAAAGCCCGTTGCATGAGAGAGCAGCCACCTCAGGAATAATCACAAAATCTGTTGGAAAGTGAGACCATGTGGCTGCTCTCTCATGCAATAGGTGTTCTATGAAATGCCCTGTGCGATGGACCCTAGCAAATCCCTCTATACATATTAATTGAAGGAAAATACATAAAGAAAGGCAATGTTTTTTGGCCCCACCTTTGTCTCTTGTACATGATCGGATCCCTTGATCCAGAACGGTGACATAAGTCGGTTGACTGCCGTTGAGAACACCTTAATCGGACGATCCTAGGCACTTAATCCATGAAGCCTCTTTTAGTGTTCCTCCAAGAAAAAACTACACCGTTGATTTTTGTAGGCCCTTATCTCATGCGCTGGATTTCTGCCCCAGATGGGACCAAGACCGTACGAATTGCCTGACATTCTTCTACAATATGAATGGCCTTGATTGCACATGAGCGCCTCATTACCATTGACTCCCACACTGACTACCTACGTATCATTTTTTAATTGGAAAGCCGAGATCATTTGTATCATTATCCACTAGAATCTAGATAAGCAGAGCAGATCATTTTACAACTGAATCAAAAGAGACCAGGGGCCGAGGGACATATAGCGTGGGGTGACCACAAACCACCCCCCCTCCTACAATGACTTGCAAAATCCCTTTTATAGTACTGATATGTGCATACAGAAAGTTAGTACGGAAGCCCAACAATGACCAATAAGGCAAAGTGTAAATTAGTCGGGCCCCCCAAATGTAAATTCCTAGCTCCGCACCCAGTAAGAGACATTGTATTTTTGAATTAGTTCCACTACTTTTTTTTTATTTGAAGATAGGTCCTCTCACGACGTTTCTATTAGAAATGGATATAGATATTGGAAAATGTTACCGGCACTACTGTATTTTGATGATCACACTCTTCACTTTATTAAAAGTACGGTATGGCCCGCACCATAGGATGATCCAAACTGTCCATTGGATGGGCCACATCCTAAATAGGTTGTGCCCCAAAAATCATTTCCATAGGTTGATCCTAACCCTCCGATCTATACTGATAAATAATTTTTTTCACAAAATTTAACAAACATTTTTGAACTTTATCAAAATTGTTGCAATTTTTAGGTCATAAATTTCCATTGTTGACTATTTTCCATTGGGAAAATGATATGGAGACAGAGAGTACCACCGATCAAGGGACCTGCGATGAGAATGTGACATGCGTACACAAAAAGTTCTGCTTTTGTTGATTTTCCTAAATCGAAGGGCTAGCACACGTCACTTGTGATATTGTGGCGAGAACCAATTTCTTGGGTCCCCTTTTTGGTGACACTCTCGGTTTCCCTAGTATTACTCTTTTGGCCCATTTTACTTAGAAAGAAACTGAACCAAATAGATTTAGGGCCCGTTTGGATGCCGAGAAGATTTTGATTTGGATTTCTCACATTTGCAGCCCTTTTTGTGTTGTGATTTGGCTCCGAATCAAATCCTTGGATTTTCAAATCAGCGATTGACAATTTCTTTCTAAGTAATTGGAAATCCACAGATGTGATTAGGGCTGCAACAGGGTCGGGTTTTTCAAAACCCTAGCCCAACCCTGGATCCCATTATCTCGGCCCTGACCTTGAGTTAGGGCCGAAAAACCTCAACCCATTGCCCGCCCTACAGGGCTCAGTGCTGGCCCTGGCCCGCCCTGATTGGCCCTGGCCCGCCCTGATTGGCCCTGGCCCGCCCTGATTGGCCCTAATTGGGCAAGGCTGGGCCGGCCCGGTCCTAATTGACCCTAGTGCAAATACCTGTTAAGAGTGCCAAAAATAAAGCAACCACCTATCATATATCATATAGAACAAAATGATCAATAAACAGAGAAAGGGAACAAAATAAGACAATATGAATTCAACAACATGACGGGCAACAGAGACAATTAATAATAATAATCTAAAGAAACATCAATCCAAGATAATAGAAAACAGTAGCAAAAGAAACATGCACAGATGGTTCAATTCTATAATAGAAAACTTAGGGTCGGGCCGGGTCAGGGTACCCGAGGCATTAATCCAGAACCTGACCCGACCTGAGTCAGGGTCTAAAAAAATGAACCCTGACCCGCTCTCAGGGTTGGAAAATCCAGCCCTGACCTTGTTCGGGCTCAGGGCAGGGCAGGGCTGATAGGGCCAAACTTGCACCCCTAAATGTGACAGTTACCTTCACCCTCTTTGCTCCTCAATCTCTCTCCCCTCCAGTAGGAACTAGGAACTACGCCCTTCTCTCTGTCTCCCTCAACATGAGCTGGCAGATCTATTGAATTTGTATTCAAAACTCAGCTCCAAATCCAAATACAAAATATGAGGTATCCAAATGGGCCCTCAGTGAGCCCCATAGTAAAGTTTGTCATTTCACGGACCTCACGATACTTAGTAATCCACATTCAAGACATATTAATTTGAAGGAAAATGACAAAAGAAAGGGGGACTGTTATTGGGCCCCACTTCTGCCTCGTGCATGTGTTCGGATCCGTCCATAGAGAACAGCTTAATCGGAGCCGTTGATTTTTGTAGCCCCTTATCTCATGCACAGTGTGTCAGTTCCTGATGGGACCAATTCCACCTGGATCACCCCCACAATGTTGTACAATATCAATGGCCTTGATTGCATATACACGCGTGCGCCTTAGGAAAGTCGAGATTGTTTGATCAATATCCAAGATAAGCGGTGCAGATCATTTTCCACCCAGAGATGGATCAAAACGGACATTGCATTTTTGAATTAGTCACAGTACTCTGTCCATTTGTTTCTTAATAGGGCCCCTATCTATAGAATCCATTGAAATTCTGCTTATTAGTGCTCAATCTCTACCGAAAGCCCTCTTTTCGATTCAACCCGAACCAGCCATTTCAAGGTCCGATCCAATCTTTCATCGGTTCTATTAATCAGGACCGTATTAGATTGTTTGATAGTTGAACGTGAATTGTTGCTTGTACATATGGCGATGAACGGTCCATATAAACCAAAATGTACGGGCTCACTCCCACTATCCAATTAGGTAATGAACTCAAAAAATCCCTTCACACACACTCTCTCTCTCTCTCTATCCCCAAAACCCTAACTCTCTCCCTCCTCTTTCTCCCTCTCTATCCCACCAAACCCCATGTCTGAAATCAACGAATCAAAACTTGTAGATCTACCCACTCCTCTTCCCCAGAAACGAAAACCCGATCTCGAACCCTTAGACGACGATCGCAATCCCAAAAAACTCGATATCTCTGAAGAAAAACCAAAACCCCTTCCCATTCCCGAACAAAATCTCCAAGAAAACAACGAAGAAGAAGAAGAGGAGGGAGAAGAAGAATACGAGGAAGAAGATGATGAGGAAGAAGAAGAAGAAGAGGGGGAGGGAGAAGGAATGGAGACTAACGGAAAAGTTGATAAGGGGAAAGGGATAATGAAGGAAGAAGATAATAAGGGGAAGGGGAAATTGAAGGTGGAAGATAAGAAGGGGAAGGGGAAATCAATGGTGGAAGAAAGTAGTAGCGAGGAGGACGATGAGGGGAATGTTGGGGTTGATGAGGACGAAAGTGACTTTTCCGATGATCCGCTGGCTGAAATTGATCTTGATAACATTCTTCCTGTTAGGACTCGGCGGAGGGCGGTTCAACCTGGAGCTTATCTTGTTAATGATTTGGTTGACAATGACAACGATGATGATGATGATGAGGATGAGGATGCTTGAGTTGGTTACATGGTTATGTTGCGAGAGAGGTAAGGAAATTCGATGTTATTAGGTTAATGATATTATAAGAATTTAGTAGGGATTGATCCAGGGGAAGGTTACTGTTTTTTGGTACAATGTAGTATTGATACACAATGAGCGGATGCGTCATCTTGAATCCTTGATGTGTTAGAATTACTATATGGCTGATCTCACTTACCATCAAGAACAATCTATTAATCTTTTAACTATGAGATGTTATCTTTTTCGGATGTGTGATCCTGAATCCTTGATGCAATGGAATTACCATATGGTTGATTTCACTTCCCATCTAGAACAATCCATTAATTAATCTTTTAACTATGAAATCTGTATTCGTAATGCATTGACCTCACTTATTTGATATTTTGTGATATCCATCCATGCGCTCCTGATTACACTAGAAGTTCATCTTTGAGTTTAGTTTTATCTATCTTGCCTCATAGGTGGCTATTTGAAGAGCTTATGCCAACATTTTATGGTATCCATCCTTTCATGCAGGATTACACATTGTGTTTGTGTTCCTTACTTCTAAGATTGATGCTAATAGGGTAATTGGTCTATTTTGGTGTCTTAGCACCGTTGACACCTCATGTGCCTGAAAACTATTGGTTCTTCCTTCTATAGTTAGTATGATTAAGTTTGCTCATTTTCTGTTTATCTCTAGATCTCTCTACTAATATAGGAATGGCCCTTTCGCTTGTAGTCACTGCGACGAAGATTTGTATTGTTCGCAATTGTCCCTTTATTTTTAGTACTGTACAGCCTAGGCAGTATGGATTAATGAAAAGGAAGGTGGTCTTTTTGAAGGCTTGTCCAAAGTTCAAAGTATCGTTATCGATCGGTGTATATCAATTGTTTTTTCACTACACCAGTGAATTGGGTGATACCTATTCTCGTAGTCCTAGAAGCAACACCCAGAAAGAGTACGATAGACAATTTTTCAACCATGTTTTTGTGTTTACTTTTATTTTTAATTATTTTTGATATTATGATTTGATAATTTTAACTTCTTTATTACATTTATATTGACGAGCGCATCAATTGTCTATTTGTTTACTTGTCCGTCTACGCTTTTTGCTACTAATTGAACCAAGAGTGTAGAATAATTTTTTAACAAAAAATAAGTAAATAAATAATAAAATAGGTAAATGACACCATAAAACTCGGACAATCCTTTACCGGAAGAGCTCACAAATCATTTTGCTCTAGCTATTCAATTTATACAGCAAAAGAAACAGAAATCTGATGGTTGCAGGCATGAAATTACAGTAGAAGGATCCAAAAAATGAATTAAGGAAAAACTTAAGGATTCTCAAATCCTACTCAGTTTTTTTCAAATCAAAGAGCTATAGATCAACAAAAGAACACAGATCAACGCAGACCTAGAAAATTGAAAAAGTAAAGCAAATTGAAGAGAATAGGAGAGAGTTACCCTCTCCATATGATAATCTCAAGTAATCGGTTATCATGTACAGGTAGAAATTACGTGAGAGAGATCCAAAACAGAAAAGAAAATTGAAAAAGCATATGATAGTCTCACGTAATCGGTTATCATGTTCAGGTAGAAATTACGTGAGAGAGATCTAAAACAAAAAAGAAAATTGAAAAAGTAAAGCAAATGGAGAGAGTTGCCCTGTCCAACATGTTTCAGTCCGAGGTCTTGCTCAAACTGTGAACTCTAAGTTTTTGAGAAATAAGATGGGGTATGGTATTTAAAGAAGCTGAAGATAGGGTTGGGTTAAAGAAATTCTAACCAATTAGTTATATGACAGAAGATTTACACGATCGTCCCGATATTCTTTTGCAGGCAAAATCAGTTACAGACGCCTCTCTACTTAGAGTCGAGCGCGTTTGGGCAAAATCATATTCTTTTTGCCACTCTGACATTTCTGTTGACGCACGATACATCTAGTTCTTTCAGCCCTAACCCCTAAAGTACATACTCACAGAAAACTCATATTCGCACTCCCTTATTCGATCTTGGCACCCCTTTCAGCCAGAAAGTTCAAAGTTCAAAGTTACAGTAAGGATGCCAATATCAGTAAAAAAAATATCAAAAAAGAGAGAGAAGATAGTTATAAACCTCACATTGAACTGACTGGTGATCGAATCTTGCTGGTTTGTGGAAGAAATTGGAAATATTCCTAGATCTGATTTTTTCCCCA
The DNA here is from genome assembly GCF_043159265.1 of Tasmannia lanceolata. Classification (NCBI taxonomy): domain Eukaryota; kingdom Viridiplantae; phylum Streptophyta; class Magnoliopsida; order Canellales; family Winteraceae; genus Tasmannia; species Tasmannia lanceolata. Next base: position 56,170,408 of record NW_027518714.1, read on the forward strand.
AAAATAGCAAAGGCGTTATGGGTTGTCAGCCATGAATATCGATTGAAACTTGAAAGGGATCCCCTTCACCTTTAAAAAAAAAAAAAAAAACTCCGAGAATCCCTTACCGGAAGAGCTCACAAATCATTTGCTCTAGCTATTCAGCTTGAGCAAGACCTCGGACTGAAACATGTTGGACAGGGTAACTCTCTCAATTTGCTTTACTTTTTCAATTTTCTTTTCTGTTTTGGATCTCTCTCACGTAATTTCTACCTGTACATGATAACCAATTACGTGAGATTATTTTTCAATTTTCTTTTCTATTTTGTATCTGTCTCACATAATTTCTACCTGTACATGATAACCGATTACGTGAGATTATCATATGGAGAGGGTAACTCTCTCCTATTCTCTTTCAATGTGCTTTACCTTTTCAATTTTCTAGGTCTGCATTGATCTGTGTTCTTTTGTTGATCTATAGCTCTTTGATTTGATAAAAACTGAGTAGGATTTGAGAATCCTTACGGAAGAAGATAACAAGGGGAAGGGGAAATTGAAGGTGGAAGAAAGAAAGGGAAGGGGAAATCAATGGCGGAAGAAAGCAGTAGTGAGGATGATGATGAGGGGAATGTTGGGGTTGATGAGGACGAAAGCAACTTTTTTGATGATCCACTGGCTGAAATTGATCTTGACAACTCGGCGGAGGGCGGTTCAACCTGGAGCTTATCTTGTTAATGATTTGGATGGCAATGATGATCATGATGATGATGAGGATGAAGATGCTTGAGTTGGTTACATGGTTATGTTGCGAGAGAGGTTAGGTTAATGATATTATAAGAATTTTGTTGAGATTGATCCAGGCGTAGGTAATTGGAATTTAGTTGGGATTGATCCAGGGGTAGGTTGCTGTTTTTTGGTACAATGTAGTATGGATACACAATGAGCGGATGCGTGATCTTGAATCTTTGATGCGATAGAATTACTATATGGCTGATTTCACTTACCTTCAAGAACAATCTATTAATCTTTTAACTATGAGATGTTATCTTTTTCGGATGTGTGATCTTGAATCCTTAATGCAATGGAATTACCATATGGTTGATTTCACTTCCCATCTAGAACAATCCATTAATTAATCTTTTAACTATGAAATCTGCATTCGTAATGCATTGACGTCACTTATTTGGTATTTTGTGATATCCATCCATGCTCTCCTGATTACACTTAAAGTTCATCTTTGAGTTTAGTTTTATCTATCTTTTCTCATAGGTGGCTATTTGAAGAGCTTATGCCAACATTTTATGGTATCCATCCTTTCATGCATGATTACACATTGTGTTTGTGTTCCTTACTTCTAAGATTGATGGTGATAGGGTAATTGGTCTATCTTGGTGTCTTAGCACCATTGCACCTCATGTGCCTAAAAACTATTGGTTCTTCCTTCTATAGTTAGTATGATTAAGTTTGCTCATTTTCTGTTTATCTCTAGATCTCTCTACTAATATAGGAATGGCCCTTTCGCTTGTAGTCACTGCGACGGAGATTTGTATTGTTCGCAATTGTCCCTTTATTTTTAGTACTGTAAAGCCTAGGCAGTATGGATTAATGAAAAGGAAGGTGGTCTTTTTGAAGGCTTGTCCAAAGTTCAAAGTATCATTATCGCTCGGTGTATAACAATTGTTTTTTCAGTACACCAGTGAATTGGGTGATACCTATTCTCGTAGTCCTAGAAGCAACACCCAGAAAGAGTACGATAGACAATTTTTCAACCATGTTTTTGTGTTTACTTTTATTTTTAATGATTTTTGATATTATGATTTGATAATTTTAACATTTTTATTACATTTATATTGACGAGCGCATCGATTGTCTATTTGTTTACTTCTCTGTCTACGCTTTTTGCTACTAATTGAACCAAGAGTGTAGAATCATTTTTTAACAAAAAATAAGTAAATAAATAATAAAATAGGTAAATGACAGCATAAATGCAAAAGTATTAACCTGCGCCACAATAAAAACTAAAGTAAATAGTGAAACAAACAACGACAAGCCTACATACATGGATCTAGGTCAATATTTGTAAAATATTAAATTTAGAAATGAGATAATTGTTACAAATTAGAATCATAAAAAATGCAAAAAATCGCTAAAAAAGGGCATAATAGACTGATACATACAACAGTCATGCTAAAGACATGTAGTTCTAGCCCCATTACAATTTAAAGCCTTTGTTAAATAAAATGAAAATAAAAGCTAAAATAAATTCTGTACTTTATGGGTGGATTTTCTCAATCTTACCCTTTTCTGTAATGAATTCCGCTACCATTCTTTAATGAATTCTGGTAGGGGTCCGCCTAACACCAGCTTACCGATAAAAAATAAAAAATAAATTCTATTACCATTCAAAAATAAAATAAAATAAATTTAACATAAAAATAGTAAATAATAAATAAAAAAGTGTTGAAGTTAAAAGCTAAAAACGTATAAGTGCAGAAGTCGTGGCCTTATCGAGAAGGGGGGGTGGGGATCTCTTATCTACAGTTTGCTGATGATGTTCTGATTTTTAGTGCAGCGGGAGAAGCAAAAGTGTTGAAGTTAAAAGTTTTTTTGAGATGTTATGAAGCTGTGACAGGCCAGAGATCCATTCTTTGAAAATCTAAATTGTTTGGCATTCATCTTGAGGAGTAGAAATGTAGGCTACCAGTTATGCTTGGGGTGCTCGGTGGAGCAATTTCCAACCACCTACTTGGGGCTTCCTCTTTGTGAAGGCAGACATAAGAAGAGAATGTGGGATCCTATCATAGAGAGGTTGGAAAAAAGAGTATATACCTGGTAGGCAGTGGGTTGACGGTTTGACGTGATATCTTGAGATAGAAGCACTCTTTCCAAGAATGGATTAGACACAAAGTGGTGCGTGGGGACTCCCTCATGGATATAAATAGGATAATATCAGATTCTGGAAGGATGTGGTGCGTGGGGACTCCCTAATGGATAGATTTCCTAATCTGTGCGGAGTGGCGGGCGATAAATTTGTGCTGGTCCAAGATTGTGTGGAGTGGATTGAAGGGTAGCAATCTTGGAAGGTCAACTTCAGAAGGCAGTTTTTTGAAAGAGTTAAACCCGGGAGCCTTTGTTCTTGGGTTTGTTGGATTATGTCTACTTGAAGAAGTCAGACAAAATCTACCTTTAATGTCAAATCCTTCTACCGCAATCTTGCCCCTAGTTCCTCTATTTCGTATGTGTACAAGGTGTGGCGCATTCCTGCATCGCCTAGAGTCTGCACCTCTAGCCAGGATAAGATCCTAATGATTGACCACTTGAGAAATCATAAGGTTCTAATTGTGGACCATTGTGCCCTTTGCATGGAGGCTTGGGGAGTCAGTTGACAACTTGTTTCTTCACTGCGGGGTGGCCAGAGACGTTTGGAGTCGCATACTAAGGAAATTTGGGATGGCTTGGGTGTTTCCACCGAGACTATCCGAGTTACTGAAGTTCTGGTATCACATGCCATGGCATAGTATAGGGAAAATCCTTTGGAGGTTGGTGTTGCTGACTACTCGTTGGTGTTGCTGGCTACTCTTTGGGTCATATGTTTGGAGAGAAATACTCATACCTTCAAAAACTCCATTAAAGGCCCGTCCTTTATGTTCTCGTTGATTATATTGCTTGTGATTTATTTTGCATCAGCCATCCAAACTTCAGATTTGTGCCCTCCACCCCCAACCCACGCACCCATTGATATGAGGCGTTGCTGGAAGGAGTATTGTTAGGGGTGCAACTTGGGTTGGCTTGAGATTTTGCTAAAAAAATGAATTGGAATCAACACGAACACAACTCGATTTTATGATAAAAGCTAAACCTGAATTCCCAAAAATCGACCCAAGTTGCACCCCAAGTATTATGGTAGTGCAGCCCGCAGAAAGGAGGGACTTGTCTGTTCAACGTCTGAGCAAGCCGGAACCTAATATGGTTAAGCTTAATTTTGATGGCATGAGTATTGGGATTCTTGGCCCAGCAAACATAGGGGGCCTCATAAGAGATGGGCATGGTGCTATTGGGAGGCCTTTCTCTGGCCCGATCGGGATTATGGACTCTAATGAAGCTGAGGCTAGAGCATTTTTACAGGGTATCAAAATTGTAGAAACGGACGATTTGGATAGGCTGGTAGTGGAAGGTGACTCCTTGGAGTAACATGATCAGGTGGCCTAAGGGGAAAACTCCCCATCCTAGGAGGTTTGCAGATTTTGTTGAGTAGATTCAGGACCGAATGGAGGGGTCTTAAGTTAGATATCAGCATGTTAGGAGATCGGCCAACTCGGAGGTGGACCCCTTAGCTCGGATAGGGGTGGCCAGAGCTGGATTAGAGATATTCGACTTTATTCATCCTTGATATGTAGCTTTTTTGTTTTTTTCTCTCTTTGTTCCTTCCTTTCTTTTAGTATCTTGGTTGGACCATCTCAGTCTCTTCTTTTTATAAAATCATTTTGCCCCTAAAAAACATTACAGTTATAGATGTACCAGATGGAATATTACAAAAAGATTGTATTTTTAAAAAATAAAATGTGTAAATAACACCCAAATCTTCTAAAACCTTGTCAAGATGCATATCCAATGAATCACACATTTTTTTCTTGAAATGGATTAATTGCACTCTTTTTATAATGAATCATGCATGTTTTTTGATTTATTAAAACTAGTGCATAAAAAATGAGAAGAAATAAAGATTTTACTTAGAACCAAAAATGCCATAATTGTATGAATATGATTACTATCCATCAATTCGTGCTTCAAATCTTGTTTTTTCATGGTTGAATGAATCTAGGTCTGTGTTGATTTAGGTCGTACGACCTTTTTTGGGAAAAGAAAGTAGGTGGGTAAATGGAGTAGGAAATGCTTACTCGTGTGGCTGTCTTGGAAGGTGAACCCAAGGTTTTAAATTTCGGTTTTGGTTTCGGTCATCATGGAAACAAAAACTTTTCAAATTTGGCTGTTTATTTCAGTGGAATCTTGTAAAATCATGGAAACATATGGAAACGTATGCAAATAATGTTATTTTAAGATTAAACTTCAGGAAATGCTAGAATAAGCACAAATACACACTTAGAAAACATCATATAAGCAAGAAAGCCATCCATAATAATTGTTTAACACCGTCAACACCTAATGACATGTGTTTTCATCTTCCTTTCTTATTCTTCTGTCCTATGGTGGGCTTCTTTTATTTTTTGTTTGGCCTGTTCCTTTTTTTTGTCTCCCCTGCCCCCCCTCCTTCTTTTATGTCTTCTTGAATGGAGTTCTACTTTTCTCCTTTTTTCAATATTTTTCTTTCTTCTTTTTGCTTTTTCCCTCATTGTTTTTTCTAATCTCATAATACATATTTTTCCTTCTTTCTTTAATGGGTAGTTTTCCCTCTTTCTTCATCATTAATTCGTAAATTACTATAATTCACTAAATCTGTATTTATTATTTTTTCGTTTCACATGATTGCAATATTCTCTCTCTCTCTCTCTATATATATATATATATATATATATATATATATAGAGAGAGAGAGAGAGAGAGAGAGAGAGAGAGAGAGAGAGAAGTGTAGCTACACATACGTGTAGCTAACTTAGCTACACCGACGGCTTAAAATACAGTGGGCCCCACATTGTTTGGGTGATGCAAACCATTCATTTGATATAGATAGGGTGTGCCCAAAAAATCAGCTCTATAGGATCATCCCAACCTTACGATTTGTGGAGGCAAAAATGGACGTGTAAAAACCTTCACAAATCTGTCCATTTTTGCCTCCACAGTTTGAAGGGTTGGGTTCATCCAATGGAGCTGATTTTTTGGGCACACCCTATCAATGTGAGGGCCTATCAAATGAATGGTTTGGATCACCCAAACAATGTGGGCCCACTGTATTTTAAGCCGTCGGTGTAGCTAAGTTAGCTACACGTATGTGTAGCTTCACTTAACTCATATATATATATATATATATATATATATATATATATATATATATATATAGAGGAAACTGTTGGTGAGCTTAAGCTCACCAAACTTATGGTGAGCTAGCTTGCCCAATCACATGGGGGCCCACTTTGTTAGGATGATCCAAACCATTCATTTGAAAGTCCCTTACATAGATGGGGGGTGTACCAAAAATCAGCTCCATAGGATCATCCTAACCCCTCCATTTGTGGAGGACAAAAATGGACAGACACAAATCTGCCCCATTTTTGTCCTCCACAAATGGAGGGGTTAGGATGATCCTATGGAGCTGATTTTTGGTACACCCCCTATCTATGATAGGCCTTGCAAATGAATGGTTTGGATCACTCCCCAAAATGTGGGACCCATGTGATTGGGCAAGCTAGCTCACCATAAGTTTGGTGAGCTTAAGCTCACCAACAGTTTCCTCATATATATATATATATTCTTTAATTGCATGTTCATTTTTTCCCACTCTGTTTCTATAGGACTGCATTGTGTACTTTTTAGTTTTTTCCATTTCTGATGAATGCATATGAATGTTTAAATTTCTTATTTTAATTGAGCACTTGATGGACTAAAAGTGGATGCCCCTGTTTCTAGCCGTGTCAACATTTCTAGATTTGGAGGGGCTGCTGCATCCGACACTCCATGACCGTGTCAACAAGCGACACTCGTGTCCGTGTCCATATATCTTAGGCGAAAAGGATGAGATTTAGACATGGTATAGTGGGAGAAAGTATGCATGTCAATGAGGGGGACACCTTGATCTATGACAACTTGGTCCTTAGGTATAAATCATAGTTGAGGAGTTGTTGTGAAAGTAATAAGAAAGAAGTTTGTGGATAAATGGGAAAATATAGGGAGGGATTGGCATGTGAATGTAGAGACATTGGTAGAGGTCGAGGGTTGGGGGCATGCTGGTCAATTTACTGGATTAGAGATGAGTTTAACTCAGGGATTAGGTTTACGTGTGGGTGGTGGGTGGGTTTTTTTTTTTTTTGGTGTGGGGGGGGGGGGGGGGGGGGTTGCATAAGGTTCTAGTAGGCTAATTTTAGTGAGTTAGTGTCTCTTTGTGCCAAGCTTTTTTTAGTGTGCATAGGAGTCCGGGATAAAGGGGCAAGGATATTTGAGTGCAAAGGAAGAGTGGAGGGAGGGTGATTATCATATAGGAACTTAATAGATGACGAATTTAACTGTTTGCTTAATCCGTATGGTCTTTTGGAAGATACTTTTCTGTCTTAGGTGAATTGAGCAAGAAGGTATGGATGGCCAGTGTTCAAGGTTCTTTCTTGGAATTTTTTCCCTTTTTTATGTTGGTGAAGGAAAACAATGCAAAGATGATGTGGGGTCAAATTTGAAGGGCATTGGTCCCTCTTAGAGTTGGAGATTTTTGTGGATAGTGATGCCGAGCAAAATCAACAGGCTCAATAGACTGAAAAGAAGCAAAGTATGGCTCACAAATGGGTGTGTACTATGTAAAGGGGAAGGGGAATCAAAGGATCACATCCTTGTCCAATGGAAGTCGCCTGGAAGAATTTGGAGTACGGTGTTCAAATGGTTTGGGATTTTGTCCTTTCTCCCTAATTCGTTGAGGGCACTCATTGAGGGTTGGAATTGCTGTTATCTTGGGTACAAAGTTCGAATTCTTTGGTCCTTGACTCCTTTTGCTGTTCTTGAAGCAATTGGTTGGAGAGAAATTAATAGATTTCGAGGACAAAGCGGCATCCCTTGCTAAAGTAACTTTGGGAATACAAATTTATTGGTTAAATGGGTTGGAGAGAAGATTTTTTTGGTGGTTATAGGCTCAATTTTAGAAGGAAAAGATTTTAGTGGGAAGGATAACTAAGCGGAAGAAAGTGGCCAAGTGGGTGTGACTACTTCCTGCACCTTACAGATGAGTTTTGATGGTTGATTGTTGGAAAATCCTGGGAGTCTTTAGAGATGAAGCGGTTATCTGATCTTCGCATATTCAAGTCCAATAGGTATCAACTACTTTAATGTGGATGAGGCCTGGGGATTACTTATGCGGATTCACACCTTCAAGAGGGAGATGTGAAGGACTTTGTGGAATGAAGGCTGAAGGGTATTTCAAGAATGTAATTGTGGGCAACTAGGAGGAGCAAGTGTCCGTGGAGCTTGACAAACATTTTTATTTAAATTCTATATGTGGTTATTAGGGTTGATTTTTCCTTACTTTCACCAACACATGTCACCGAAGTCGATTGAAGTCTAAAGTTTGATTCCTTGCATACACCCACATAACCAAAAAGACCATATATCTAGGAAATATCAATGCCCATTCCATTAATAAGATAAGTTGAAATGTGAAAAAAATGATATGATCACCAACTTTCAAAATATGTGAAATATTTATATTTAGAATGAACCTTACTATGCGTGCATCCGTAGGGATTAGTCCCGCCCTAAATTGGGGTGGGGATACCCTATGTCATCAAAATAAAAGAATGAACGTTACTTTTCCAGACATGTGCGGCAACACTTGTCACTAGGTTTTTGATCTTGTTAAATCATTATTGATGGTTCCCTTGCTTATGTGATAGTTTCTAATTGTTATATGTACGTATTATGCTTCTGTTTCCTTGAGTACTTTCACTTTTGGGGACCGATACCTATACCAAAACCGAAGTTTGATCCCTTGCGTGTTCTAAGGAGGGTCGCTGAAGTGGCAAGCGGTTTAGTTAAAGATAAGGGCAAAGTAGGTTTTTTTTTTTTTTGAGGCAAGCTGTGAGGAAAAGCGGTTTACATCCTGCTGACTAGAAAGCAAAGCAATATGCAAGTTTATAAAGGTAACGGAGCATGGTTGACAGTTTCAACTCTACTTAACGAGGGTTTTGTCCTTTTCACTAGGAGGGACAAACTTGCACCGGTATTCTTCTCCTAATTTTTTACCCCATTGTGATAATATAATGTACCAAGGCATTGAAATCACCATTCAAAAAAAAAAAAAAAAAACCAAGGCATTGAAATCACCAAATAATTGCTGTGAGAATATTTCCTGGTTCTCTTTTAGATGTTTCCTTGGTCTAGGAATTGCCAATACTGAAGTAGGTGTCAAGTTTCTGCAGTGTAACTATGCACTCCTGTTTGCCTTCCAACTGTGGTATTGAAAATGGCAAGCCCATCATCATGCCTCTAAAAAAGAATACGGGCCTTGATGGTTAATAGTGGCTCGATTTAAAACCCCATTGGGTACTCAAAACATCTTCATGAGAGAAATTTTCAGTCATTAGTGATTTCATTACATTGGACGATGGTGCCCGAAATTTGGAAGAGAGAAGCCCTGATGAGGTGGAAAACTCTTTGTAGGTTTTAGGTGCCTTGATGTGCAGTTTTGATGGAGACTCGAGCATGAATGCAGGGCCCTTAGGAGTGGTGTTATCAGAGAAATTAGAGAGATTAGAATGTTGTTGTTTTTGGGTGATAGGTGGAAGCTAATGAAGTGAATTCAAGAGCACGGTGGAAGCTAATGAAGTGGATGGAAGAGCTTGGCAAATTCTTTTATATTGACATTGTCGAGCCATCATATTGTGGAGGTGATTCGCTTAAGTAATGGGGATATTTATACTTCTTTTGCCATATTCTAAGACAGGCAAATGAGCCAAATGATTCTTGCTAATGAAACATTTCAAGTCCTTTTTTATTGTGGAATTGTCGCCCCTCCCCTGATGTTGTATCTTTTTTATAAGGGTTTTGCTGGCAGAGCGTAGTATCTCTTACAATAGCAATAAACTATCAGCTAACATCACATGTAATGAACAAAGTGTGTTCATGGAGAAGTATTGGGGTCACATATGAGGTGTAGAACAAATGGTTAGATGCTTGGAAGATACAATAATTGAAGTGTGACATTTTATTTGGGAGTGAAATTGCCAGTTAGGAAGAGATCTAGTCTCACGAAGCAGCAAAAAGCAAAAAAAAGTTTCAACCGGCTATGGACGGTCAATATTGAGCTATTGCAAATTCAATGACAGAAATTGTTTCAATAAACAAATTTTGAAAGATATTCAATAAGCATCATCACAAGTCAAAATCATATAAACGAAATAACTATGGTGAAACAAATATCAGCTTATGGGTACTGAATGCTGAGCCATAGCAAAATTGATGACATTGTGTTGCTAAGCAAATTTTGAAACATCTTCATTAGGTATCCTTACAATTATATATTAAATGACTATGGTGAAACAAAGATCAGCTCTGAGCATATATATAGCAATTAACTGTCATCTGTATGGCAGGAACTTGCTATAGGTAATGTATTTCTAGGCCTGTCAATGGACCCACATTCTTGTGGATCCTACGCACCTGATTATATTTCCATAGGACAGGTACAAAACTTTGTATGATGAAGTTCAATAGGATCCCAAAATAAGATATAAGATAAGTTCAATTATTAAGAAATGCATGAGGGGTATTTTTAGATATTTTAATCAAAAACTTAAAACACAAGGTCTGAGTAGAGGTGCGTTGCTGTTTTTGTCGCAGCTGAGCTTATAGAGCCTAGAAGTCAAGATGAAGGAGAAATGAAGAGGAAATATCTAAATCCATAACTCATACTTCGCCCTAGATTTTAAAGCTGGCGAAAAACTATCTTATTAGTGAAAAGAATCCCCTTACTATGTTTTCATTATTCTTATTGCCTTGAGCGTTTACTCTTTTTTCAATTGTTGGATCGTGGACTGTCCGATTTCAAATGCATCATGATCCACACACCGAAGTGGGATCTGAGTGATTTGCCGATTAGGATCCAAAGGGATCGTGACATAGACATGGGTGCAGTGATTGAAATGTAGTGCTTTTTTTTGAGGTGCAATGATTGAAATGTGGTGCTTTTTTTAATGGCAGAAGATTTCATTAAAAAGAGCGAAGGGAAAGACCTAGTTGGTCAATACAAGAAATAAAGAAGAAATTACAAGAGAACAAAGACTTCTTCCCCCATCCCGAGGGAAAAAAGAGAAAATATCAAGGGAGGAGGAAGTCGAACAGCTCCAAACCCACTTTCATGACGCCCTTCCTGGCTAGACTGTTAGCTACACCATTAGCCGACCTCCTAACATGCTGGAAAGAGATAGTTTTTTTTTTTTTTTTGGAGTGGGGGCTTACAGACATTGTGATAGTCTTTCACCGCTGGTTAAATACCAAGTCACTGGGTGCGTGGGGGGGACTAATTTACACTTTGCTTGCATTGTTCATTGGGGGGCTCGCTTACAGACATTGTGATAATCTTTCACCGCTGGTTAGATACCGAGTAATTGGGGGAGTGCGTTGGCCACCCCCACGCTATATGTCCCTCCCCCCTGGCCCACCCTATCCTAAGTCTCATCGAAAAATCGGGCAAATCTCCATGGGTTAGCTTGGGATCCTCTAAGCCACCAGATCACATTAAGTGAGTCCCCTTCTGTTATGTTACGGTCCTGAGTTGGGGCCCACCTAGGTATGGGACCCAGACTGGTACGGGACAGGTTTAAAAGGCCTTGCCTAATGTGTTCCATCAGCTATGGAACTTTTGGCGTATTGGTAAGGTACCTAACATTTGGTATCAGAGCAGCCACCACGTCCCGTGTTCGAGTCATGGAAGGGGCGACTTGTGGAGGGGACTACCTGAAAAAAAGGCCAGAATGAAAGCCGTCACATAGTGGGCCGCCGAGGACGGCAGATTCGGAAGCGTGGTGGTATGTTACGGTCCTAAGTGGGGGCCCGCCTAGGTATGGGATTGGGTGGGACCCAGCCTGGCATGGGACAGGTTTAAAGGGCCTTGTCTAACACGTTCCATCATCTCTGAAGCTTTTGGCGTATCGGTAAGGTACCTAACACCTTCCACTATCACTTTGTTGGGATCTTAACTGTCATAAGCTTAATGCCCTTATGTGCTACGTGCACTTCTACCTCACTGGAATCTGCCTCCCCTACGGGGTTGCCCACCCTATACTGAATCTCATGGAAATTTAGTGCTTGATCTCCTTTTTTCCCTGCTCATGTTATATATTCCTCTTACCATTTAGAAAAAAAAAATAATGTCATATATTCCTCTTTGCATATGTTGTGTTTGGCACATCTGATGCATAGTGAAAAACCCCAACCAGTATATATTGCAATTCATGAATGAAAGAATAGGAGATTTGACTTTGTTGGAGAGACACTATTTCCTAACTCTCACTGTAGAATAAAGTCATTTGTTTAATTATCTATCCAAAAATATATTTTAAGAATCTGCATCTTAGATTGAAATTTGGAGTGTTGGGTGATAAGTAGCTTATTTGCTTTTCTTGTTTTTCATCCATAAGCATATCAGTAGAAGGTTTATCTATCTCTTCTGTATCTTGTTTGGGGAATCTAGACCAGTCATCAACTTAGTGAACTGTAATAGAAGCAGGTACTGAAATCTTTGATGCCTGTACAGGGTAGTGAACTGGACTATATCCAGGCACTGAAATGCACTAGGCTTTGATTTGTTAAATTCTAGTTCCAGTTGGAACCAGAACCTGGACAGAGTGGTATAGTTTCACTAGTCATCAACTTACAGAGTATCTTCTACTTGCTCTGCTATTTTCACCAGAAAGATTTATTTCCATATCAGATATTACCTGATGGCATTAACATCTGAGAATTTCTCTGTTTTGCATTAAAAGTAGCAAGTAGCGGGTTGGGCATTATGTTATAGCGTATATCAAGGTGTCAAAAGGGGGTTGAGCTTCTAGCTCAGTTGGTAAAGACTCTATTCTTTCACCTTGAGGTCGGGGTAAAAAAAAAGTGTCAAAAGGTTGAGGTCAATAACACCCAATCTCTTGTGATATTCTACTGATATTGGCACTACCATGCTTTGATAATGGGCCGAGCTCACCTTTTTTTCTTTTTGATTGGCTGCGAGAGCTTTTTGAGAACTGAAATAGCTTTTGACAGCTGGTTAGTTAGTAAAAGGTAAGCTGAGCTTTGCCTATTATGAAAACATTGTAGTGCCAGTATCAGTAGCCTTTGCGATATTGACATTCTAATGAAAATATTAGCTTAGAACGATGCTCTGTTCCTTGCCTTCTTGAGAAAGGAAAGGAGAAGAAAGTAAGCCAAATTTTTCCGTGATTGGACATGATTTGACATTTTCCGCTGTTCACTTATTTTCTCGGGAAAGCATAATTACACAGGTGGAAAATATAAATAATGACGTGGAAAACCAACTTTCTTGCATTTTCCCTCTAAATTTTCTCACCAAGAGGGTGAGAAAATCACTTTCCTGAGAAAACCACTTTGCCTGCATACTTTCTTTTCCTTTCTCGGCCAAGTGAACAACGGAATTTTCTCACAAAAGGAATTTTCCTTTCTTTTCTAGTTTTTCACATCAAATTCTTTTCCTTACTTTTCTTTTCCAGCAGCTAGAAAACAAGTGAACAGAGCCATATTGACACCCTAATGAAAATGTTAGTAAAAAATAATGAAAATCTTACCCATTAAAGGTCCTGTTTTGCTTTTCGAGAACCGATTGTGAGCCTAAAACCGAGCCAATATTACAGAGAATCTATCCAAGTGGCACTATGACCACTGAATTAGTATGGTTAAGTAGCACTTTAGATGATAACTACTTTCTAAAACTTTCTAATTAGGAAGAGGGAGAATGATACCCACATTCTCTCTCTCTCTCTCTCTCTCTCAGTGGCATGCACTCTTCGGTAATCTTTTGTGGGGACTTTCTATCCTAAAAAAGAGGTGTTGCAAGATCCGTTTTGAGAAATCGTGTAGACACCCGTATACTAATGATTAAGAGGAATTATATAGCGCTCTCCCAATAAGCCACCTACACGACAATGTACTTATAAGATATATTTAAATACCCTTATCTTTTGATAAAGGACCAACATAGCCCTATGTTGGGGTACTTAGGCAATGTTAGGAGGGCTGTTTGGGGGCATCCCTGTCTTCACATCGTTTAAAAAGATTTTAAAAGAGGGGAAAATATTTGTTCTCTGTCCTTCATGGGTCCTACATGACATGAGAGGGCCCACCCTTCATACATCCCCCCATGACCCCAACTCATGGAATTACCAAATGACCGTTCCCCTTACCAAAGCAAAGAATATTACCAAATTTTACCCATCTCTCATCTCATGTCTCATGGCTGTAAGGTTGGAGGATCTGGGCTATCCATATGATGGGGCCCACTATGAATGGCTCATAAGCACACATATAAGAAGTAGGACCCACTATCATGGACTGCCCAGATCCTCTGAATATACGGCCAAATGTAGGTGGTGATGGGTAATCCAACGACCAGAAACCAGCTAGCAAATTACAAAAACAGGCAAGAATTTCCCAAGGGAAATGATATCAGCACAACCAATGTTATTGGTATAATTTCCAATGTTATTGGAAATTATATAGCCTAGGCATTCATTCCTCTTTTGTCTATTTTAATTTTGAACTATACCTATCTTAATTTTTATATTAAGCCATGCAGCGGCCAAAAACTCGAATCTGAAATAATGCATGCATGTTTTTAAGTTTTCCCAACTCAGGAACCAACCTATAGGTTTGCCCAGTCTTGAGAATGGGTAGTTTATAATTTCGACAGTGACTTTCAACTTCTTTGGCTGTTAAGTTGGGTGATATCTACTCTTTTGTTTCGACAATCGTACTCTTCTCTTTGTTTTAACCTTTTCTTGATTGATGTTGATAGAGCTTTTGATGAATTCTAAGGGTCTATCAATCAATCAAAAATCGTGAAACACCATGATTAAAACAAGAGATTCTGCATGTCATTTTCAAATTCCTAATCCCAAACCTCAAACCCTAAACTCTCCTTGGACATACGTCCGCGTGACTTGAGTTTTACAATGACATTTTCTTTGTACTTTTTAAGATCTAAGTACTTTTGTGGTCCGTACTTTGGTCCCCCCTTTACTTGGTTGGTTCATACCACATTTATGAATTGAATTTGGCCATGGACTTTATTATCATGACTTGTGGACACCTTCGGAAGGGGGATCTAAACCAACACCTGAACATTTAGAGTTTAGCAGTCTGGATTTATCTATATGTATGGAGTTGGAAAAACATTTCGAGGAGGTGGAGATTGAGAGAGGGGTATTTTCATTAAGTAAAGATAAAGCCCCGGGGCTGGATGGTTTTTGCCTTGCCTTTTTCCAATCATGTTGGGAATATGTGAAAGACGATATTCTGGATTTTTTCAAGGAGTTTTACAATGGTCTGGAGTTAGACATGAGTACTGGGGCTACCTTCATTGCTCTCATACCTAAAGTAGTGGGGGCATAAAAAATTTCCGATTTCCGTCCTATTAGTCTTGTGGGATGTTTATATAAAGTTTTGGCTAAGGTTCTAGCTGAGCGCCTGAAGAAAGTCCTACCGGTAATCATATCTGACTATCAAAGTGCTTTTGTAGCAAAGAGACAGATATTGGATTGTTCCCTCATTGCCAATGAGGCTATTGATTATTACCGTAGGCTTAATAAGAGAGGAATTTTATGCAAATTGGATATGGAAAAAGCCTACGATAGAGTGGAATGAGACTGCTTAGACTTTCTGTTTGGTAATATTGGTTTCAGGAATATATGTCGTCAGTGGATTAAGTCGTGTGTGGCCTCTGCGTGGTTTTTAATTTTGATAAATGGATCCCCTTTTGGCTTCTTTAAGTTGTCCCGTGGCCTTCAACAGGGGGACCCTCTATCCCCTTTCTTGTTTGTTATTGTAGCAGAAATCCTGAGTAGGTTGCTAGCCAAAGGTTGTGAGGTGTGACTATTTAAAGGCTTCAGAATTAGAAGTGATTGCGTGGAGGTCTCACACCTCCAATTTGCGGATGATACCCTTTTGTTTTGTGAACCAGAGAGACTCTAAGTGTTAAGTTTGAAATCTATATTGAGATGTTATGAAATCATATCGGGGCAAAGATCCAACTTCCATAAATCTAGGATGTTTGCTTTGAATATGCCTATCGAGGAGGCCTTGGAGTTGGCTGGGATCCTAAGATGTGAGATGGATCATTTACCTTCTTTGTATTTGGGTTTGCCCTTGGGGTTTGGAAGACCAAACAAGGTATTATGGGAGCATATAATTGAGAGGATAGGGAGGAGGCTGGACACTTGGAAAAGAAATTTAGTGTCTAGAGGAGGAAGGTTGGTTTTAGTCAAGGCAGTTTTGGCAAATATCCCTGTATATTTTATGTCTTTATTCAAGTGCCTAGTTAGCATTGCCTTATGAATAGAAATGATTCAACGCAGATTTTTGTTTGGCGGAACTGAGGAGGAAAAAGCCATTTCTTTGGTGAGTTGGAAGGATGTTTGTGTGCCCATTAAGGAAGGCGGATTGGGTATCAGGAGGTTTAAGGAGTTCAACCACGCTTTGCTAGGGAAGTGGTTATGGAGGTTAGGTGAGGAGCAGTCTCATTTGTGGGCCAGGGTTATTTGAAGTAAGTATGGGTGTCAGTCTGGAGGTTGGGAATCACTTGAAAACTTTAAGAAAAAGGGTCTGACGGTGTGGAGAGATATTTTAAAAATGTCTTTCTCATTTAACCTGAATATTAGATTTAGAGTTTATGGAGGGGACAGAATAAATTTTTGGAAAAAGGTGTGGTGTGCAGAGAGGCCGCTTAGGTTGTTGTTCCCGGAGATTTTGTGAGTGAATGCTTGGATAGTAGTGGCGGTGATTTGGTGTGGTGTCCGGCTTATAGAAGATTTTTTTTTCTTGGGAGTCTGTGTCTGATCTTAAGAGGCTCCTTGATAGCTGCTACATTAAAAGAGTAGGGAAGGATAGGAGATTATGGACTGCGGATTCTTCTGGGATTTTCTCCGTCAAATCATTCTATAAAAGCTTGATGCCTTATTTTGCTCCCTCTTTTTTAGCTAAGGTATGGAAATCTCATTGTCCGCCTCGGGTTAGCATATTTGGTTGGGCTGTGTGTCGCGAAAGGATACAAACCATTAACTTTCTGAGAAATTGTGGAATGTGGCTTGTTGATCATTGCCCCCTCTGTCTTGAGGATGGGGAATCTGTGGATCATCTTTTCATGCACTGTTCATTTACCCGGACTATATGGGGTCGTATTTTCTTGAGATTTGGAATTACTAGGGTATTCCCAAGATCTATTTAGATGTTGATGGATCTTTGGAGCTTTGTGCCTTGGAAAAGAAAGGGTAAAATCTTATGGGAAGTTTGTTTGCTTGCTACTTG
This sequence comes from Tasmannia lanceolata, assembly GCF_043159265.1. NCBI lineage: Eukaryota > Viridiplantae > Streptophyta > Magnoliopsida > Canellales > Winteraceae > Tasmannia > Tasmannia lanceolata. The sequence goes on from NW_027518714.1 coordinate 56,187,562, forward strand.
GTCGGTAGTATGGAAGGCGAGAAATGCTAGGGGTGTTGGAGGGGGTATCCAAATCTCCTCATTATCTATTTATGTGCATTATTGCGGTGGCTATAGCATGGACGGGATGTCATCCATCGTTTCGGTTTGTATCGGCTATGATCTCCCGGAAGGTTGGCGAGAAGTGTGTTTTAGTAGTGAGAGGGCTACTATCATTGTCCATAGCTGGGAACCACCTCCTAATGGGGTGCTAAAATTGAACTTTGATGGTGCTTGTTTTGGGAATCCGGGTCCGGCTGGGGTGGGAGGCTTATGTTGGGATGATAGCGGCAAGGTGCTTTGGGCCTTTTGCGGTCCGATTGGAGAGTGTGATGCTACGGAGGCGGAAGTCAAAGTGGCTTTTCAAGGACTAAAAAAGATTAGGAGGGATAGTTTGAAGAACTTAATTGTTGAAGGGGATTCTCTAAATGTGATCCAATGGTTGAAGTGTGGGGTAGTTCCTCCTTCAAGATTCTTGGCTCTTTTTGATGAAATCGAGGAAATAATCGCGAATCAAATATTGAATTGAACCATGTTTGGAGGTCTGCAAATGGAGCGATTTTTTGAGATGGTTTGATCATCTTCCTCCTTGAGGTGTCCTCTGCGTTGTGCTCTTTTTTCTTTGATTGATGTGAGGCAAAAGCCCCCACTTTGAAGGATAAGGAAAAGGCTCTGAGGAAAAAACACTGTAGCTGCGATTTCAAAAAACCCAGACACTGTAGCTTCGTAACAAAAACCCAACCTTAAACCCATATCTATGATCTCCGGCGAGTAGGCTTCTCCGGCGGCGGTCGATCTTCGGTCTTTCCTTCTCCTCCTGCCTCCCATGGGCGCGCTCCATCTACTCAGAGGAGGAATCTGAGGTCTCTTCAAGGAAAAATACGGGACTCGGCGGGGGTAGCTCTTCCCTTGGGCGAACTTCGGGCGGCTGATAAGCGATCCGGAGTGATTCTGAGTTCGCCGGCATCGGAGATGCAGTAGCCGCCGTAGATCCCTCCCCCCAACTGTAGCTGTCCATCATCGCCTCAAACTCTTCCCTCTCCGATCCCGCCAGAGAGGTTTCCGACGAGGAGGTTTCAGCGCTATAGACGGCGGCATCATCGGATTCCTCCTCTATATCATCTTCCTCTCCGTCTTCAGTTCCCTCTGACTCGGTGTCTTCATCCCTCTCGGTTTCCTCTTGGGGATCCGACTCCGAATCCGGTGGATTCACACTAGTTGGAGGGCGACACATTTTGCTGGGTGGAGGAACCGTTGGTGATCTTTATGAACTCCGGCGGGATCAGCCGTGGAGTGGGGGCGAACTCTAGATGGGCAACGGGGGCGAACCTAACCCCGCTTGGATTCCGGCGACTCCAACCTGAACCTAGTCAATTGGGTGCCCGGACGGATTGTGGGCATCCGTTTCGGTCGGGGCCGACCGATGAGATGAACCTCCGGATTCTCCGATCTGAAGAGGCGGCTTGGATTCCCGTCCGAAACAGGAAGAACAGACGCCTGGAGAATGCCTTCCACTGCAGACAAAGTCGAGCCTTGGGCGACTGGAAATGCCACCGGTGTAATTTCCGGAATTTTAGCAGAAGGGCCAGCTGCTGGAAATGTCACAAAGCTTGGTCCAGTTGGGACTTCAATTTTCCTGGTCAACACTTACAGAGAGCGGCTCCGGCGGCGCGTCGTCCGCTTCCTCCTCAACCTCAGGAGCACCCTGCCGAGACAATTAGATTGGACTCTCTGCTTCCTGCAACTTCAGAAGGGGTAGCTTTCAACATTGAGGTAGTCCCCCTTAAATCTATCAGTAATACAGACTTGGGATTATGGGGTAAGATGAAGGAGGGTTGGGATGGTGATCTGGATGCCCTGGAGATGTGGCTTGTTCAGAATAGCCGTCAAGGGAGTGCAGCAGTGGTGTACAAAATTGCTCCTCTGGAAATACACATTGCCATCCCTGCAGGTGCTAATCGTTCGGATTTGATCAGCGACTGGAGCTCTTCATTCGATTCTCCTTTGGCAGACCTGCAACATTGGGATCTAAAATTTTCTAAGGGGGGGAAGTCGTCCTGGTGGAAAATCGAAGGCGTTCCGCCTGAAGCTTGGTGTGCAGACAATTTTCGGCGCATCGGTAAAAAACTAGGCCAGGTGGTGGAGGTGGGTGTCTCATGCTATGCTGGATTCGGGTATGGGGTGGGTAGGCTGAAGATCGTCACTGCAGGTCGCCCTGGCAATGAACTCTCTATCCCGAGCTCTATCGACGGCACCCTTCGCTGGATTCTCGCTTCCCGGGAACTTGACGAAGGAGAAAAACACTGTGTATCAGCTATTGCTACAGATGGGATGCTGGTTGAGGAGGAGGTGGTCCTTCATAATTTAAATGAGGATAGGGGAGAGGTTGGTGTAGATGGAGAAGTTAATTTTCTCATTACTAACAACATGAGTGCTATCAATGAAGCTCTACCATCCATCAATGAAGTCCAGCATGCATTTAATGCATCCATCATTGAAGTCCAGCATGCATTCACTACATCCATTGTCGCCCCAGAGATCCTCTCAGAGTCGGCCTTCAATGTTGCCAACACCGGTTTGGTGGCATCCGTGCTCCCTCCCATCGCCTCTTCTCGGGAACAGCAGGAGTTGCCGGCTCTCAGTCTTTCATCTGATGCAAATGTTCAAATTCAAACAGAGGGTCCCACACATGCACCCAGGTGGCACAGTGCCGACCGGCCTATTAAGGGACTTTCCTACTCCAATTCTCCGTACTCCCAGGTCAACAGCTACGCAGATATTATATCCGTATTATCTTCTCCGTATCACAGAGACTCCTCTCGAGTGGGTGTCAGTCTCGTGCTCGCTTCGGAGTGCACGGAAATTGATGCTCAAGGGGTTGGCGACAAAGTCAGTTGGGATTCTTCGCTGGTGGATCTTGGGTCCCAGGAAGGGGAGAGGGATTTCGGGCCTCATCACGTATATTTTGGATCAACCGCCCCCTCCTCCTCGGCAGTTTTGAGCTCTCCCCAGATGAGTCTTATTTCCAATTTCCGTATCTCGGGCAACAATCGATCTCCTTATGCGACAGCAGAGGAGTCTGGGGTCCGCATGTTGAGAGGACCTAAGACAATAAATCCCACCAGCAGGTGTTTCTTTTTACCTCGAGAAGAATGTTTTTCCCTTCAGTGCCGGGTGGGGCCAAGGGTGGTGCTATTTGACAATTGTTGCTGGGGTGATATGAGTTCTTTATTCTATGGTACCCCTAGGGGGTGGCACTTTTGTTCACTGGTTCAGGTTTCACTCGGCAAATCCTCCCATCCCTCTTCTCCGAGATGGTGTAGCAAGGCAGTCCTCCAGCCCCTGCTTTGTGCCCCCTCACTCTCTTCTTTCCGGGTTGACTCTGGTCCAGTTACTATCCATCAGGTGATTGAATTGATGGTGGATCATACCGTGTCTCTCAGCTCCCACTTGGGCCTAGTTTATCCGGGGCCGGTTGAAGATTACCAATCCAACATAAATGCGGCAGAATTGAGGGAGCTTGCTGGAGTGTCATCTCCTGCTCCTATATCCGAAGCAAATCTGAAACGTACGGAGAGAGACTTGATACGGCTCCACTCAGATATCAATTATGACTCTGGATCGCATAGTAGTGGTCTCAAGCGTAAGAAAAAGGAAGAAATATTGGAGTTGGGGAGGGGAGGATCTTACCACACTCTGGTTGTTGATGAAGATTCTATCCTGGAATATCAATGGCTTGGGCTCTCGGGAAAAAACGAATTCAAATAAAAGCAATAGTTAAACACCGACGACCCGAGGTGGTTTGTCTACAGGAAACTAAGATGGAGCAAATCAGTTCCATAGATATGAGGAGCATGGGGTTCAACTCTGAATGGAATTTTACGTTCGTAGCATCCAAAGGAGCTTCAGGGGGTATCTTGGTGGCATGGGATACAGTCTTGTGGGCCAGCTCCGATGTTTGGCGAGGGGTCTTTTCACTATCTGTAGCCTTCCGCAAATGTAATGATCAATCAGAATGGTTATTCACAGGCGTGTATGGTCCTTTGTCCCCTTCCGAAAAGCGTTCTTTTTGGGAAGAATTAAATCAGAGGCGTGGCCAATGTTCCGCTCCTTGGTGTATTGGGGGGGATTTCAACGAAGTTCTTGATTCACGAGATCGAATTGGGGGTCAGTGCATTACTGTGGGTATGAGACATTTTGCTGATTTTCTCGCCAACAACGAGCTAGCCGATTTACCGTTGGGTGGTGCATCTTTCACATGGGCAAGAGGTTCGAACCAGAGCCGGCTTGATAGGTTTCTTGTATCGGGCGACTGGTTGGCAGCTATCTCAGACGTTTACCAGTAGGCATTACCCCATTCTGTCTCCGATCATTGCCCTCTTCTTTTGTCCCCCCAAATGGAGTCCTGGGGCCCCCCTCCCTTCCGATTTGAATTAGCTTGGCTGGAAAATCCCCTCTTGGAGCCTCAATTAGTCCGATGGTGGGCGGACTGTGCCTTCTCGGGACCCAGTGATGTCGTCATTGGCAAAAAATTAAGGTTCATCAAAGGGAAATTAAAAGCATGGGCTAAGGAGCAGAAAGAGATTGCCCTCGGTCGGAAGCGGGTCCTTGAGGAGCGATTGTTGGAGATCCATTCATTGGCTGATCGGGGATCGGCAACGGCGGTTGATTTTGAGAATCAAGGAAGGCTCATCCAAGAACATAAAGAGTTGTTAAGGCTTGAAGAAATCTCATGGCGGCAAAAATCCCGAGTCAAGTGGTTGATGGGAGGGGATAAAAATACAGCCTTTTTCCATGCCATAGCCAGTGCTCGCCGACGAAGGAACCGAATTGAATCTTTAGAAGTGGAAGGGGCTGTTGTCTCGGACCGGGAGAGGATTATTGCGGAAACTATTGCATTATACCGATCTTTGTACTCCGCTGACGGGCTTGTTCGCCCAATACCCCAAGACATTTGCTTCTCAAATTTGAGCTTGGAAGCTTCTGCTGGATTGGAAATCCCCTTCTCTGAGGAGGAAATCCGAATTGCTCTATTCTCTCTAGCTCAGGATAAAGCCCCTGGTCCTGATGGATTCTGCTTGGCTTTCTTTCAGACGTGTTGGGACACAGTCAAACCGGATCTTCTTCGTTTCTTTCTAGAATTTTATGAGGGTGCTATTCTCGACAAGGGGACGGGGGCGACTTTTCTAGTCCTTATTCCCAAAATTGATGGAGCATCCAAAGTATCAGATTTTCGTCCGATTAGCTTGGTGGGCAGTCTATACAAGGTGCTTGCGAAGGTGCTGGCAGACCGTATCAAAGTGGTTCTTCCATCCATTATCTCGGTAAATCATAGTGCCTTTATAGGCAAGCGTCAAATTCTAGATTGTTCCTTAACGGCAAATGAGGCAATTGACTATTACCGGCAGACAGGGGAAGGCGGCATCTTATGTATGCTTGATATGGAGAAAGCATATGACCGCGTGGATTGGGCCGCTTTAGATTATCTTATGGGTCGTATGGGTTTTGGGGAAAAATGGAGAGGGTGGATCCGGAATTGCTTATCATCTGCATGGTTTTCTGTTCTACTCAACGGATCAGCAAAAGGATTCTTCAAATCCTCTAGAGGGTTGCGGCAGGGCAACCCTCTCTCTCCATTTCTTTTCTTGATAGTGGCCGAATCATTATGCAGTATACTGAAAAAGGGTAGCGATATGGGGCTATATAGAGGATTCCTAATTGGGACCAGCAAGGTTGAAGTCTCGCTGCTTCAGTTTGCGGATGACACCCTCTTGTTCTGTTCCCCGGCTCTCTCCCAGCTTCTTAATCTTAAAGCCATGCTTCGGTGTTATGAGATGGTCTCAGGTCAACGATCCAATTTTGGCAAATCTCGGTTGTATGCGATTAATGTATCTGAGAGTGAGGCTTCCTCCTTCGCCGGAATTATGGGGTGCGGTCTAGATGTTTTTCCCGCTACCTATTTGGGTCTCCCTCTCGGGGTGGGCCGTCCGAGACACAATCTATGGGCTCCTATTATACAAAGGATTGAGCGTCGGTTGGCCACATGGAAGCGCCGTTTGGTTTCCAAATGAGGTAGATTGGTGCTTATAAAAGCTGTTCTCTCTAATATGCTGATTTATTTTCTATCCCTTTTTCATTTTCCATCTTCTGTTGCTAAGCGCATAGAGCAAATTCAGAGACGATTTCTGTGGGGTGGTTCAGGGACTTCCAAGGGGGTCTCCCTTCTTAAATGGCGTCTCGTCTGCTCACCACTTAAAAATGGAGGTTTGGGCATCAGGAGAGTCGAGCTCTTTAATCAGGCCCTCATGGGCAAGTGGTTATGGAGATATGGCGAAGAACTTTCCTCTTTGTGGGTTCGGGTCATTGATAGTAAGTATGGTTCATCTCATGGGAAGTGGGACTCCGTTGATAATTTCAAAATCAAAGGAATCACGGTATGGAGGGACATATTGCGTTTGAAGTCCGTTTTTGCCCTTGGAGTTCGCTTCCGAGTATATAGGGGGGATCACATTCGGTTTTGGCAGGACCCTTGGTGTTCGTCCCATTCTCTCCGAGCTTTGTTTCCTGACTTATATATAGTATCTTCTCAGAAAGATGCGTGGGTATCAGAATGTTTTGATCGGGTCCACGGGCAAGTGGAGTGGATTCCCAAATTCCGCAGAGCCTTCTTTGTTCGGGAGTTAAGCAATTACAGCGCCCTCATCTCCTTATTGGACTCATGCTTCATCAAGTCTTCGGGCGTAGATCGTCGTATTTGGCTTTGGAATCCGTCGGGGCTTTTCTCCGTTAAATCTTTTTATCTCCATCTGATCCCCACTCTAGTGGAGCATGCGTCATCCGCGGTTTGGCGCCTAGCGTGCCCTCCAAGAGTTGCTTTCTTTGGGTGGTCGGTTAGCTGGGGACGAATTCAGACGATGGATTTCTTGCGGAAGAGAGGAATGTGGCTGGTGGATCACTGCCCCCTATGCCTATCCGCCGAGGAATCCATCGACCACCTATTTATTCATTGCCAGGTTGCTTCATATATTTGGGGTCATCTTTTTTCTAGATTTGGGATCAGTTGGTTGCTTCCAATTCTATGGCCGAATTTGTTCGGAGTTGGGAATGGGCTCCGTGGAAGAGGAAAGGTAGAATTTTGTGGAAGATGTGTCTCTTAGCCTCCTGGTGGTTCTTGTGGAAAGAACGGAATGCGCGGGTCTTTGAAGGGAAGGTAAGGTCCCCATATTGGATTTATATACAGGTGGTAGCAGCGGTCATCTCCTGGGCCCGTTCACTTCCTCTTTTTCGGTTTGTTTCTGCGTATGCCCTCTGGGAAGGGTGGTCAACCATATGCATGGAATCGGGCACCAAAGTGAAATGTCGACCCTCCTGGCCCCCCCCGCCGCCGGGGTCTCTGAAGCTTAATTTTGACGGTTCCTCTATAGGTAACCCCGGATCGGCTGGAGTGGGGGGATTATGTCGGAATCACAAAGGGGAAGTCATTTGGGCCTATTCGGGGCCTATTGGATTTGCCGACTCGTCTGAGGCGGAGGTTAGAGCCGTTCACAGTGGGATCCTCTCCTTACCTCGCTTGGAGTGCGACAGTCTGATAGTCGAAGGCGATTCCGTAAATGTTATTCGCTGGCTTTCGGGAGTCGCTTCTCCCCCTTGGCGATTTGTGCCTTTCTTTGAGGAGATAGAGGATAGAGGAAAGGGTTACTCCATGGTCTTTCAGCATGTCCGGAGATCGGCCAATGTGGCAGCCGACTCTCTGGCTAAGAGTGGAGTTTCTCGGGCCGAATTGGAGTGTTTTGACTATCTCCCCCCTTGACTTATTGTCTTGCTATTTTCTTTGCTCATTGTTCTGCAAGGACCATCTCGGTTCTGCTTACTCATACATATAAATATAAATTCTGTTGCCTTCTTCAAAAAAAAAAAAGCCCCCACTTTGTTCTATGTATTTGTGACTACTTTTTAAGTGCTTAAAGGAGTACAAGTTGTAGCTCCATGTATAGTTATGATACTACATAGAGAAAACGGTTCCTACACATATGTGTAGAGAGTTCTCTACACACTAGCTTAAAATACGGTGGGGGCCCACATTGTTTGGGTGATCCAAGCCATCCATTTTAAAGGCCCTCACATAGATAGGGTGTCTACAAAAAATCAGATCCATAGGATCATTACAACTCTACGATTTGTGGAGGTAAAATGGATGTCTTTAAACCTTCACAAATTAGTTCATTTTTTGCCTCCAAAGTTTGAATGGTTAGTATGATCCTATGGATCTGATTTTTTGTGGACACCCTATCTATGAGAGGGCCTTAAAAATGAATGGTTTGGATCACCCAAATAATGTGGCCCCCACTGTATTTTAAGCTAGTGTGTAGATAACTTATCTACACATGTGTGTAGGAACCGTTTTCTCTACATAATAAGTTATTATGAAAGTGAACCCTGATAAAATTACGGAAACAGCAAAGAAAGATAAAGCAGAAAAACACAGAATATGAAAAGATTTACGTGGTTCAATAGTGTGCCTAGATGAAAAGATTTTCACTCCCTCACTACTCACAAAACCCAAAAATTAAATCCATTTCTCACAACCCTAAGATGAAGAATAGCATAGTAAATTGGGACCCACAATTTGAATAGATGTGAATAATACTATTACGGGGTGACCACTCTTGGCGTAACGCACGGGATCTAAATACGATTATGAAATGTGTCGAAGGAACTGGGGTTTTATCACTGCAGATAATTAAATAATGCTCTCTATCTAAAATATAGTGTAAAATGGAGGGCCCACCCTATGGACGTCAATGGAGAACATTGGTCCCACCACATCAAAACATGAGGTATAACATGGAGGGCCCCACCCTATGTCTGGACTTGTGTGGCAGTCATAGGACCTACTGCATCAAAACATGAAGTAAAATGGTGGACCCGACCTGATGCACGTGCTTTTGCAGAGTTAATGGGAAAGAACGGACCTATGGAAACATGGTGTAAAATGAGGAACCCCAAGCAAATGCATGGATTTGGGTTGTGGATAGTTGGTCCCACCCTATCAAAATGGTTTAAATTGTATGACATCATATCAAAACATGCGGTGTAAAATGGTGGGCCTTACCTTATCAAAATATGTGGTGTAAAATGATGGGCCAACCCGTGCTCCGCATAGGTGTACAAATTCCATCATTGAAGAAATTCGAGAAAATTTTCCATAAAAAAAATTTCTAAAAAAAACAATTTCCGTAAATGTAAGAAGCTGAGAGGGGAGAGATTTTAAGAATTATCAAAACAAAACCCACCCCCAAATTACCACCTTGGAGGCCAAGGAAATAAGGAATGGCACAAAATCATGGACTTGTCACTTGTGTTGTAGTTTCAGGAAATGTTATAGGTGATGAAACTTGGTACCCCAATTTAGTTACTATATATAGTTATCAAAACTAATTGATGATGCCAAAATCCGGATCTGGGCGTCGGACGAGCGCTATCGGCAAAACCAGCAGCTTAGGTTGGTAGAGCTCTTACTCATGGGTGCCTGCGCTCATAGAAAACAACGTTAGAAGGGCCCCAGAGTGGAGACTTGGGGGCACCCTCCGACACTCAAGTCAGGTATTGGTATCACATATATCTAAGCAAGACTAATAGAGATAAACATGCTTATGGGGGAAGAAAAGAGCCCTCTACCATTGAGCAAGGGGGTGCCTTATATAGGCTTAGAGTTCTTACACCATGTTTTGGTGTATAAGCCATGTGTCCTTGTGCATGCCATATTTTTAGCATGTTTGCCACTTGTCAGAACTAAAAGGAAAATTTATCTAATTTTCTCCCAACACTTGTCTTTATACTCTTCTTGATCATAATTAGATTCCTTTGGTATAAGGGTGACACGTGGCGGGATCTAGCGGTCTTACCGTATTTTCTCCCCATCACTAATAACGCCGATAATGATTATTCATATCCCTTTCTCAATGCTTTTGTACTAGACACAATTGCAGAGTTAATGGGAATAGAGAGTTATATGATAATGATTATTCATATCCCCCACATTATTACTTTTTCCTTTGTATAGCAGAGGAAGGGATGAAGGAGTTTAAGGGAATCTTCCATAGAGATGATTTGGAAGATAGGAAATTGCATTTACTTGGTTTCCCAACATATGCACTTTTTTCATTTCTACCATTAACATCACCTCTACGTACCATGACCCTAAGCTAAAGCCCTAATCACTACTGGAACCACCACATCTACCATTTTGAGGGGCAAGGTTAAATTTGGGGAGAAATTCTCGGGAGGTTAAATCTCTACTAGCTTAAATTTGATTTCCTTTTGATCTCCCTTTGACTTCTTCTTCTCCGAATCATCGCCACATCTACTAGCAACCAAACAGAGCATTAAGGTCTGTGATGATAAAAGTTCACATACAGGTGGCAGTAGGTTTGCCCAATTCAAATTACCACCTTGGAGCCCAAGGAAATAAAATACTATATAAATATACAATTTTGACTCCATGTTTCCAAGATATAGAAATTATAGGCAAATTGCCCAATTGAAATTACCACCTTGGAGCCCAAGGAAACAAAATTCTATAAATATACAATTTTGAGAATCGCTCTCTCAAGCCTATCAAAACAAAACCCACGCACAAATTCCCACCAAGGAAACGCACAAATTCCCACCTTGGAGCCCAAGGAAACGAATTCTATAAATACAGTCTTTTGTTTTCATAGTCTCAAACCTATCAAAACCAAACCCACCCACAATGGCTCCCCTCCTTGGCCCGCCGGAAATCCACTTCCCACCGACTCCGGCCGGTGAAAAAAACACTAGTTCCGGCGACCCTTTCATAGACCTTTTGACCACCCACTTCAACACCAAAACAACTATCGATAAACCCCTCATGGGGCTGACAGAAAACTTTTCCCCTACGTTTCTATCCACGGGCAACCCCTGTCTAGATTTCTTCTTTCAAGTGGTCCCTGACACACCCCCTGAAACCCTAACCCTAAGATTACAATCCGCTTGGGATCACAACCCTCTCACCGCCCTAAAACTCATCTGCCAACTACGTGGCGTTAGAGGGACCGGAAAATCAGACAAGGAAGGGTTCTACACTTCAATTTTATGGCTCCATAAAAACCACCCCAAAACCCTAGCGTTGAATCTCAGGCCGATTTCCGACTTCGGTTACCTTAAAGACTTGCCGGAAATCTTATTCCGGCTACTCGAAGGTCCCGACGTTCGGAAAATCGCAAAGGAGGGAAGATTAAAGAGGTCCCGTAAAAGAAGAAGATTTAGAAGGAATCTGAAACCGAAACCGAAACGGAAATCGAAAAGTAAGAGCAATGTACCTCGAGAGGAGAGGGTTTCGGCGGAGAAAGCGAGAGTTGAAATAGAAAAGGAGAAGGCAAGGGATCTAAGAAAGGCGAAGATCGCATCCATGGCGATACGAGCCATCGAGAGATACGATCGCGATCCGAATTACCGTTTCTTACATGATCGGACCTCGGATCTGTTGGCAGATCTTCTTATCTCCGATATCCGATCGTTGAAATCCGACGATCGGAAAAGCATCAGCCTCAGCCTAGCTTCCAAATGGTGCCCCTCCATTGACTCGTCCTACGACCGATGCACGCTCATCTGTGAGACTATTGCTCGTTTGGTCTTTCCTCGCGAATCGGATCCGAACTATAAAGATCTCGAAGAGCGGTATTACGTCTATAGAATCCGCGATCGGCTCAGTAAGGAGATCCTCGTCCCGCTCCGTCAAGCACTAGAGTTACCAGAGGTGTACATGAGCTCGAACCGGTGGGACTCGCTCCCGTACAAACGAGTCGCCTCGGTAGCCATGAGAAACTACAAAAAACTCTTCAAGAAACACGATCTGGATCGATTCTCCGAATTCCTCGACCGAGTCAAGGAAGGAAAGGCGAAGATTGCTGCAGGCGCATTGCTTCCTCATGATATCTTAGCAGACGTGGTCGATTCAGATGAGGATGAGGAATCTGAATTAGTTGCAGAGCTTCAATGGCGGAGAATGGTGGATGATTTATCAAAAAAAGGGAAATTAAGGAACTGTTTGGCGGTGTGTGATGTGTCTGGTAGTATGACCGGGACTCCGATGGATGTATGTGTTGCTCTCGGGCTTTTGATCTCAGATCTGAGCGAAGATCCATGGAAAGGGAGGGTCATTACCTTCAGCAGCAATCCTCAGTTGCATCTGATCGAAGGAGAAACCCTAAAAGAGAAGATTCAGTTCGTGAAATCGATGGATTGGGGGATGAACACGAATTTTCAGAGGGTTTTTGATCGGATCTTGAAGATTGCGGTGAGAGGAAAGTTGGAGGATGAGAAGATGGTGAAGAGGATTTTTGTCTTTAGTGATATGGAGTTTGATGCGGCATCTGAGAATAGATGGGAGACTGATTATAAGGCGATACAGAGAAAGTTTCGGGAGCGAGGGTACGTATCGGTGCCGGAGATTGTGTTTTGGAACTTAAGGGAGTCTGTTTCGATTCCGGTGACTGGGGAGGAAAAAGGGGTGTCGTTAGTAAGTGGGTACTCAAAGAATTTGCTGACGCTGTTTATGGACGGAGGTGGGGTCGTTAATCCGGTGGCGTTGATGAAAGCAGCAATCTCTGGCGATGAATACAAGAAGCTCGTTGTGTTTGATTGAGTTTTTGTTCATAGAATGTAATTAAAATACCCGTTTTTAATTTATTATTATTAAAGCTTAGTGTGTGTCATTATCAAATTTAGGGAATGTCGATATAATTTCCTTAAACATACTCTTTTATTAGATTTTCAATGCTGTAAGCATATTTTCTATGCAATAGCACATCCACATCCGCAGAATCCCTTAAGCCATGGACCCTGGCAAATCCCCTGTAACTTTAAACATGAAAAGATGAGGATTTGCTAGTCTCCATGGCAAAAGGCATGTTGCAGAACGGCTGTTCATGAGATTGCATCCACATCATGAATAATGACAAAATCTGTTGAAATGTGAGCCCATGGTCTGTTGAATATCATGAATGTAATCATAATAAATGGTTTGTGTTTCCATGACAGTTGTATACGCCAAGCCTTGGGTACACCTGTTTTTCTGTTTCGAGTAGATACCTGCCAAATTTCCTAATTGCAACAAAGGGATTTCTCGCTTTTGGAGGGTACTCCAGGCATTTTGTCTAGATTAAGAGGAAATGCAACCTAGTATAAAAGGGATAAGGGTTCGTTTGCAATGGGGGTACCCCAGGCGTTTTTTTTTTTCAAGTCTCTTCGTCTGTTTTTGTTGCTATAAATTCCTTATTCACGAAAAAAAAAAAAACTCTGGCAAAAAATTGCGTAGCAGTGGGTGCGGGTCACCTAAGGGCTGACCCGTAAGGATGTGGGTCATTTTTTACGCAACCCGTTTGACCCACATCCGCATGACCCATCCTATGGACTTCATAGAGTCTTCGAAGTTTACATTTGAAGAACATCAACACAAACATGTACATGAGATGGTACATATAGATGCTTGGGAACAATAACATTAACGCCAGACCAAGTCTTTATTTTTGTTGTATATAGCATATCATTTCTTTTATTCATGTTCTTTTGCTGTCTTGCTGATGTGAGGAAATTTATGCAAGTCAATTCTTTTAATTTTATGATTTTTCTATATTTATGCAAGTCATATGTGTGTGATCTAGTATTACAATAAATGACCCCAACACAGATCTCCAATGGCCCCAAAATAACAGTGAGCATCTTAGCTTCTCAGGGATAAATATAACTCAATCTTTCTATAACTGGCTGAACAATGAAAAGGGCTCATCTTGGTATTGCAAATAGTTACTGTAGCATTACCAGTAATCTCCACAAGAGCAACTTCCACTACTAAAATGGTGGAATTGATTTAAATATCTCATGATAATCTCTCTGCTTGTGATCATGGATACAATTTTTGTGAAAGTATGGCTATATTCATTTTAAGTTGGTGAATGTTAGGCCTAAAATCGGTAACAGGTTATGGTAGGACTGGGTGATCCAGGCTAACGAGCCACGGCTGAATAGCTGGTTGAGTCCTGCGCTGCACAAAGTACAGACAAGAAAGAAAAAGGGTCAGAGGACCAACCCGGAGTGATACTCCGGACGGGTGCTTCGACACTCAAGTCAGTATGAGCAGGAGTGTAGAGCAATGTCAGAGCAAAAAGCTTTTGAGTTTTGGTTCTCAGATTTTCAGGACCCTCACCTTAGAACAAGTGAAGGCTATTTATAGTGATTCTGAGCCACCTGTCTGAGACAGGTGGTAGTGGTGAGACAGGTGGTGGCCTCTGTATGGACCAGGTCTCATGCCTAAGGAGGGCAGGTGGAGGTCCCTGATTGGTCCAGGTGCCACACCTAGGGGAGACAGGTGTTGGCCTTTCAACGGTCCTTGTGAGGGCCACGTGCCAGAAGCTAATTGGATGCTGAGTTCGGATCCCTCAGTGCTGAGTCCGGATTGCTGAGTCCGGATTCCCTCAGTGCTGAGTCCGGACCCTATCAGTTGCCCCCTGGTTCTTCAAGCCACGAAAGTGGCTAGAAGAAGCAAAGAGAAGGTAAAGACAGCGTTGGGCCGGCCTTAAAACCTCCAGGCAGATGAGGCCGGGCTCAGACTCAGCTAAGAGAAACAGTGGCTGGACAGGAGATTCCTGGCGCCCTGGCCTGGCCTTGGCGTTTAGCCTGTAGGGGTACGGCCGGGCAGAAGGCATTTGACTATCCAGCATGGCTGGGCGGCCAGGGGTCCTGAACGTCCTTGGTTCAGGAAGTCATGGGGTCCTGCTCGGCTAAGGCTGTGAACGGCCAGCCGGGCAGGTCTTTGCTGGTGAAACTTTTTGTCGTCTAGCGCTTTTGTCGTCTAGCGAACGCGCCATATTCTGTCCGGACAGCCGGACAGGTCTTTTATCCTCTGGAATCATCCTGTCCGGACAGCCGGACAGGTCTTTTGTCGTCTTGAATCATCCTGTCCGGACAGCCGGACAGGTCTTTTGTTGTCTTGAATCATCCTGTCCGGACAGCCGGACAGGTCTTTTGTCGTCTTGAATCATCCTGTCCGGACAGCCGGACAGGTCTTTTGTCGTCTTGAATCATCCTGTCCGGACAGCCGGACAGGTCTTTTGTCGTCTAGCGAACGCGCCATATCCAGTCCGGACAGCCGGACAGGTCTTTTGTCGTCTTGAATCATCCTGTCCGGACAGCCGGACAGGTCTTTTGTCGTCTAGCGAACGCGCCATATCCAGTCCGGACAGCCGGACAGGTCTTTTGTCGTCTAGCGCTTTTGTCGTCTAGCGAACGCGCCATATCCAGTCCGGACAGCCGGACAGGTCTTTTGTCGTCTAGCGAACGCGCCATCTCCAGTCCGGACAGCCGGACAGGTCTTTTGTCGTCTTGAATCATCCTGTCCGGACAGCCGGACAGGTCTTTTGTCGTCTAGCGAACGCGCCATATCCAGTCCGGACAGCCGGACAGGTCTTTTGTCGTCTAGCGCTTTTGTCGTCTAGCGAACGCGCCATATCCAGTCCGGACAGCCGGACAGGTCTTTTGTCGTCTAGCGCTTTTGTCGTCTAGCGAACGCGCCATCTCCAGTCCGGACAGCCGGACAGGTCTTTTGTCGTCTTGAATCATCCTGTCCGGACAGCCGGACAGGTCTTTTGTCGTCTAGCGAACGCGCCATATCCAGTCCGGACAGCCGGACAGGTCTTTTGTCGTCTAGCGCTTTTGTCGTCTAGCGAACGCGCCATATCCAGTCCGGACAGCCGGACAGGTCTTTTGTCGTCTTGAATCATCCTGTCCGGACAGCCGGACAGGTCTTTTGTCGTCTAGCGAACGCGCCATATCCAGTCCGGACAGCCGGACAGGTCTTTTGTCGTCTAGCGCTTTTGTCGTCTAGCGAACGCGCCATCTCCAGTCCGGACAGCCGGACAGGTCTTTTGTCGTCTTTCGAATGCCCCATATCCTGTCCGGACAGCCGGACAGGTCTTTTGTCTTCTGGCGCTTTGGGACATGTGCCTTGTATTTAATGCAGGCGGCGCATTTAATGCGAGCGGCGCATTTAATGCGAGCGGCGCATTTAATGCGGAAGGCGACGTGGCGCACTCCGGCTGGCGGAAATGGGCGGGATTTTTCCCGCTCTTCCCAGCTTCTCTATAAATACAGGAGTTTACTCTTCATTTCTTACTTTTCATCTTTTACTCTCCTCCTCTTCTGTTCGGCTGCTCAAGTTTTCTGCCCGCTTCGGATCAGTGAGCCCGGAGGTCCTCGTCCAACACTCCAGTTCGGTAATCTTTTTTAGCTTTTAGCCTTTCTTTCTTTTTTTGCTTTTTATGTCTAGCACTAGTTCGGAGACGGACTCCAGTTCAAGGGAGTCCGGTTCGACCAGTACCGCATCGGGGTCCGAGGCATCAGAGAGAGCGGTTCCGGCCTCACCTATAGTGGAGGCCGGTGTTGAGGGCGAAGAGCTAGTGATCATAATAGACGAGGAGAGCGGTGAGGAAATGAGTGTGGACTTAGACACAATCCCGGCCTGTGGGGACGGACCGGACCGGGTAGAAACCAGCGACGATGATGAGGACGTCGAAGCGGCAGTCCCTCAATCGTCGCGCATGCCAGTCGAGGTGATAGCGGAGGCACAGATGGAAGCCAACCCGCAGTATAACATCGGGGCCCTATACGAGGTGAACCATCTGTGGCCGAACAGGCTTCAGATCGTCAGGGACAAATACTGTATTCCTGGCCGGTACATTCTGAGGGCGGCTGTCGAAGGGGATCGGGCCAGCAACGATAGCGCAGACCTCTGCGTGTATGAGGAGGCCTTCCGGGCCGGGCTTAGGCTCCCCTTCCACCCCTTCTTTGCGGATGCACTGAATTACTACGGGCTGGCAGTTACACAGGTCGTCCCGAACTCTTGGAGGACACTGATCGGCTTCTTGTACCTTCTTGAAGTCCGGCTCCGTAGGAACCCCACCGTGCCCGTCTTCAGGATGTGTGCGCACCTGAAGAGGCATAAGGACGGCGGCTGGATCTACATTAGCCAGAGGCCCGAAATGAAAATGATCACTGGGATACCTTCTTCCATCCACACATGGAAGAACAGGTTCTTCTATGTAAAGGACACCGCGCCGGGCTCGCAGTGGCCGTTCTCATTACAATGGAGAACGCCAGACACTCGCCGCCTTAGTAAAAAACCAGCTCTCGAAGACTATGACCATATGACCTTCGCTCTGATCAAAGAAGAGCTCAAGCGAGGTCCAGTTCACTGCTCAGAGTTCGAAGAGGAGGCCGAGCTGGTCGCACTCGGGGTCAGCCGTGCGACGCCGGCACGTACGTAGACACTATAGGATAGCATTTATTTTTCTGAAGTATTTTTTGACTTTCATATTGCTGACTGCGCTCCGTTCTCTTTTGCAGAAATGGTGAAGCAGATGTCCCTTTTGGACAGAATCAAGCAGTCTTCGGGTGCGTCTTCAGCGCAGGAGCAGCCCCAACCAAAGGGCAAGAAGAGGAAGGTGCCGGAGTCGACCCCGCCGATGGTCGCGCTGGCTAAGCCTCTTAAAAGCAGCCGGGCGACGCATAAGCTTGCCCTATCTAGCCGGGCAGACACCACGGGTCAGAGCTCCAAGTCCGGAGCGGCGACGGGGTCAAAGCACGGCGGGGCAGTACTGGGTATGCCGGCTACGGCAACGGTTGGAGGCGACAACGTCTTCCGCCCGAACTGGGCCGTGCAGAAAACGGACACCGGCCTGGGGGATACCCGGGTGGCCGCAGAGTTGATGTACAAGGGTGTCCTCGCCCGCGACCGGCTAGCGGTCGAAAAAGAGGTGCCGGAGACCTGCGAAGCGGCAATCAGCTCCGCCCTCTATCAACTCCAGGTGTACTCAAGGGATATGGCCAAGAAGCGATATCTCTTCTCTGAGACGATCACAAGGATCGAGTCTGAAAAGGCCCAGCTCCAGAAGGAGAACGGCGAGCTGAATGAAGCCGTCCAGATCAAAGAGGCCGAGCTCAACAGCTTACAGGACGAGCTGCAGAGGGTCAAAAACCAGGCCGTGCAGGATCTCCTGAGTGCGGCTGAGAGGGCCGGAAGGAAGGAAAAGGCGGCCGTGGAGGCGGCCGTGAAGGAAACTGAGGAGAGGAAGGATGCCCAGCACTTCGACTTAGGCCTCCAGGCCTACAGGGCGGGTTTCCTTCTCTGCTCCGAGCAGGTGAAGAGGATTCACCCCGGCATCTCCTTGGACGCGCTAACCGTCCCGTATGCACCTCCAGAGGACGAGGAAGATGAGGAGGAAGACGAACCGGACTCCTCCCGGCCTATTGAGGTGGATGCGGGGGTGACTGTGGCCGCCGTCGCCTCGGCGGCGGCGGAGGGTGGCGAGCTCGCAGCCCTCACTCCCGAAGGGGTCGTCACCGAGGTGGTGGCCGACGAGGAGGCCTGAGCAGCAGCCTTCTTTCTTTTTTGTTTGCACAGTTGGTAACGCCTATTCTTTGTAAGCCAGCTCGGCGAAGAGAGCAATTTTGTAATGCAAATATGAATACTGAATACAAATACATTTTTTGTTAAACTGTCTGTACAGCATCCTTATTTTTTTGTACGCGTATTATTTCTGTGCTTCATCGAGAACCGTGCTGGGAATATTTGAAGTTGGTTTCCACCGCGGGCGTCCTGGCTGGAACTGATCTCCAAGCCACTAGGACGAGCCGGAGTGCACCACTGCTGCTCGTCCTAAGTCTGCGAGAGCCGAGCTGGAAGCTTGGTGCTCAAACACTTAGGAAATATTTGAAGGTGGTTTCCACTGCGGGCGTCCTGGCTGGAACTGATCTCCAAGCCATTAGGATGAGCCGGAGTGCACCACTGCTGCTCGTCCTAAGTCTGCGAGAGCCGAGCTGGAAGCTTGGTGCTCAAACACTTAGGAAATATTTGAAGGTGGTTTCCACTGCGGGCGTCCTGGCTGGAACTGATCTCCAAGCCATTAGGATGAGCCGGAGTGCACCATTGCTGCTCGTCCTAAGTCTGCGAGAGCCGAGCTGGAAGCTTGGTGCTCAAACACTTAGGAAATATTTGAAGGTGGTTTCCACTGCGGGCGTCCTGGCTGGAACTGATCTCCAAGCCATTAGGATGAGCCGGAGTGCACCACTGCTGCTCGTCCTAAGTCTGCGAGAGCCGAGCTGGAAGCTTGGTGCTCAAACACTTAGGAAATATTTGAAGGTGGTTTCCACTGCGGGCGTCCTGGCTGGAACTGATCTCCAAGCCATTAGGATGAGCCGGAGTGCACCACTGCTGCTCGTCCTAAGTCTGCGAGAGCCGAGCTGGAAGCTTGGTGCTCAAACACTTAGGAAATATTTGAAGGTGGTTTCCACTGCGGGCGTCCTGGCTGGAACTGATCTCCAAGCCATTAGGATGAGCCGGAGTGCACCACTGCTGCTCGTCCTAAGTCTGCGAGAGCCGAGCTGGAAGCTTGGTGCTCAAACACTTAGGAAATATTTGAAGGTGGTTTCCACTGCGGGCGTCCTGGCTGGAACTGATCTCCAAGCCATTAGGATGAGCCGGAGTGCACCACTGCTGCTCGTCCTAAGTCTGCGAGAGCCGAGCTGGAAGCTTGGTGCTCAAACACTTAGGAAATATTTGAAGGTGGTTTCCACTGCGGGCGTCCTGGCTGGAACTGATCTCCAAGCCATTAGGATGAGCCGGAGTGCACCACTGCTGCTCGTCCTAAGTCTGCGAGAGCCGAGCTGGAAGCTTGGTGCTCAAACACTTAGGAAATATTTGAAGGTGGTTTCCACTGCGGGCGTCCTGGCTGGAACTGATCTCCAAGCCATTAGGATGAGCCGGAGTGCACCACTGCTGCTATATACTGATGGCTAAATGAGTTACTCAAAGAGAGACAATTATTTGGGAAACTTATTTTATTCATTGCAGAATGTGGATGATTACAGCAGTTCTTTACAAGCCTATGAAGGCAAACAAAATTACTGATAGTAGATCCGAAGATTTCTAGAATTCCAAGCATGTGGCAGCATCTGTTCGTCGAGGGACTCTAACCGATAGCTTCCTGGGCGGATGACTTCCTTGACTCGGTAAGGTCCTTCCCAGGTCGGAGAGAGCTTGCCCACGCTTCTTGGCTGGGAAACGGAGGCTTTCCTCAGGACTAGGTGGCCAGCGCGGAATTCTCTTGGTCGGATCTTGACGTCATGATATCTGGATACTTTCTGCTTATAGGCCGCCGACCTGATCTGAGATTCCTCACGGACTTCTTCAAGCAGGTCAAGGTTGGCACGGAGCCCGTCCCCGTTGAGCTGCTCACTGAAATGGACGATCCTTGGGGAGGGGACGCCGATGTCGACCGGGATCACTGCTTCTGTTCCGAAGGAGAGATTAAAAGGCGACTCGCCTGTGGCCGTACGCGGAGTAGTCCGATACGCCCAGAGCACATGATACAGTTCGTCTGCCCAACGCCCGGCCTTGCCATCCAGTCTCTTCTTTATCCCCTGCAAGAGGGTCCTGTTCGTCACCTCTGTTTGCCCATTCGTCTGAGGATGTGCCACAGATGTGAATCTTTGCTCTATGTGCAGGTCAGAACAAAACTTTCGGAAGTTCCTCGAGTCGAACTGCTTGCCATTGTCCGTTATGAGGACCCGGGGGATTCCAAACCTGCACACCACCGATTTTCAGAAGAAGTTCTGTACATTCTGCTCTGTGATCCTGGCCAGAGGCTCTGCTTCTACCCATTTGGTGAAATAATCAATGGCGACAACGACGAACTCACGGCCTCCTGAGGCCGGCGGAAAGGGGCCCAGAATATCCATCCCCCATACTGCGAAGGGAAGAGGACTGATGATCGGGGCCATCGGAACGGGTGGCTGGTGGACGGCCGGAGAGAACTTCTGGCACTTCTCACACTTTTTCACAAGGCTCAGCGCGTCCTTCCTCAGCGTAGGCCAGTACAGACCTCTCAGGAGGATTTTAATGGCCAGGGCCTTGCCCCCGAGGTGCTCTCCACAGATTCCTTCATGGGTTTCCTGCAGGGCTAACAAGGCATCACTGGGGCGAAGACACTTCAGATACGGGAGGGTATACGACCTCTTGTATAGAGTCTCGCCATCCAGTGAAAACCTCGCTGCCCTCTGCATGACCTTACGGGCTTCCTTTCTCTCTCCCGGGAGCTCTCCGCTGCGCAGATACCTGATTATCTCATCCATCCAGCACGGTTCATCGTCGATCTGCATCACCACGACGGACTGGGCGTCGATACTGGACCTCTTCAGGAACTCCATGCGAATTTCCCTGAGGGCGGTGTAACCTGAGGCTGCGAGCTTTGATAGCACATCTGCCTTTACATTCTCTGCTCGGGGGATTCTGACGACCTCAAAGCTCTTGAAATGAACGGCAAGACTACGAACCCTCCCCAGGTACTTGATCATTCGCTCTTCACGGGCTTCATACACTCCCTGGATCTGACAGACGACGAGCTGCGAATCGCAGTACGCCTTTAGCCTCTGAGCACGGGTCTGCACAGCAAGATTCATCCCGGCGATGAGCGCTTCATATTCTGCTTCATTATTGGACGCACGGAACCCGAACCTCAAGGCATAGTTCAGGACGAAGTCCTCTGGTCCAGTGAGAACTAGCCCTGCACCACACCCTGTCTTGTTCGATGACCCGTCCACGTAAACTTCCCAAAGCGGCTCTTCATCAAAAACCGGGTGCGAGATGACGGTCTCAGGCCCGGGGGGCGGTGATGCTCTGGAAACGACCCGGGGATCTGGCACGGCCAGCTCTGCCTCTGGAGATGGAACTGCGACTAGCCCGGGGTCTGGGTCCGGAACTGTGCACTCGGCTATGAAGTCAGCGAGGATCTGAGCTTTGATCGCCGGCCTGGGTAGGAACTTGATATCAAACTCACTGAGCTCCACGGCCCACTTGACAAGCCGGCCCGAAGTGTCTGGCCGGTGGAGGATCTGTCTGAGAGGCTGTCCTGTCAGGACCTTGATTGTGTGCGCCTGAAAGTACGGCCTTAGCTTCCGGGCCGCCATAATGAGGGCGCACACGAGCTTCTCTACTCGCTGATATCTGGTCTCTGCATCGTGGAGGACCTTGCTGACATAATAGATCGGCTTTTGCTGGTTAGACTCCTCTTTGATCAGTACTGCTGCAACTGCCAAGGGTCCCGCTGAGAGGTACAGAATCAGCTCTTCTCCTGGCTCCGGCGTGGACAACAAAGGGGGGGAGGATAAGTACTGCTTCAACTCCTCGAACGCTGCTTGACATTCCGGAGTCCATGGCGCGGTTTTTATGCCTTTGATCGCATTGAAGAACGGGAGGCATCTCTCGGCGGATTTTGAGATAAACCGCCCCAGAGCTGCCACCAGCCCGGTCAGCCGCTGCACTTCTCTGATAGTGCTGGGAGGAGTCAGCTCCATTACCGCCTCGATCTTCTCCGGATTCGCCTCTATTCCTCTCTGGCTCACCATGAAGCCCAGGAATTTGCCTGCTCCGACGCCAAACGTACATTTGGTCGGATTAAGCTTCATGTTGTGTTCCCTCAAGACTTGGAAGGCTTCTTCGAGGTCGGAGATGTGGTTGGAAGCACTTCTGCTCTTCACTAGCATATCGTCAACGTAGACCTCCATGTTCCGGCCAATCTGATTTCTGAACAGCTTGTTGACGAGACGCTGGTAAGTGGCTCCCGCATTCTTCAGTCCGAAAGGCATCACCCGATAGCAATACGTCCCCTGGTCGGTAACGAATGATGTCTTCGGGATGTCAGACTCGTACATTCTGATTTGATTGTATCCCGAGAAAGCATCCATGAAACTGAGCAGCTCGTGACCTGCTGTAGCGTCAATGAGCTGGTCTATTTTTGGAAGCGGGTAGCTGTCTTTTGGGCAGGCCTTGTTCAGGTCTGTGAAGTCTATACAGGTCCTCCACTTCCCGTTGGACTTTTTTACCATTACCACATTCGCGAGCCAGTCCGGATACTGGATCTCACGAATGAAATCGGCCTTCAAAAGCCTCTCCACCTCTTCTCTGATGGCTCTCCGTCTCTCCGGTGCAAAGTGTCTACGCTTCTGCTTCACGGGCTTGCAGGTCTGATCGACACCGAGCTCGTGGGTGCTAATCGACGGGTCAATGCCGGGCATGTCTGAAGGAGTCCAGGCAAAGACATCTGCATTGGCCCTGAGGAATTGAGCGAGATCCTGCTGCGCGGCCTCTGGCAGGGCAGAGCCGATCTGGACAACCCTCTGTTCATCATCGATGTTCAATTGAATGGAGATGAGGTCCTCTGCGGGCTGGTTGACTGTGATCTGCGCTTCGTCTCTCAGATCGTACAGCTCGATTGGAAGAGACTCAGACGCATTCTTCCCTCTCAGTGCTGCCGCATAGCATTGTCTTGATTGGGGCTGATCCCCTCTGACTTCACCTACGCCTCCCGGCGTAATGAACTTCATCTTCTGGTGATAAGCGGAGGGAATCGCTCGGAGGAGGTTCTGGCCGGGGCGTCCTAGAATGGCGTTATAGGCCGACTTGGCCTTAACCACCAGGAAGGTCACCATTGCAAAGGACTGGCAGGGCGGCTCCCCGATCAGAACTGGAAGCTCAATCTGCCCTTCGACCTTGACAACTTCTCCCGAGAATCCGAACAGATCTGAGTTGGCCGGCTTCAGACGGTCAGCTCCGATCATCATCTGTTCGAAGGCGTGGTAGTAGAGGATGTCGGCGGAGCTCCCGTTGTCGACCAAGATCTTCTTCATTTCCCAGTTCGCCACTAGCATTGTGACGACCAGGGCATCATCGTGCGGGAGGATCAGACCGTCCAGATCTGCCTCCGAAAAGGATATCTCGTTTTCTGGCTCGGCCCTCTTACTGCAGGCATGGACGGCGTTGACCTGCCGGGCATAGGTTCTGCGGGCCGATGAAGAGGTCCCTCCCGCGGTCGGCCCTCCTGAAATGGTACCAATAACACCATGAGGTTGGAGTTGAGGTTGAGGTACCTGAGGAGGGAGAACGGCCGGGGCTGGAGCCTGGATGCGGTCGCCCAGGGGTTGGGCGTCTCGGGGACTTCTGTCTCTGGATCTCGGGTTGTCCTGGCGCTCCCTTCTGTTGTCGTTATTTTTTAAGTACCTCCCGAGGTACCCTCTGCTTATCAGCTGCTCGATTTCCTCCTTCAGATGGATGCAGGCGTTGGTGTCGTGGCCGTGGCTCTTGTGGAACCGGCAATACCTGGACATGTCTTGGGTGCCTGCCTCCGACGTCTGCTTCTTCGGCCACCGGATGAAGTCTTCTTTCCGGATGGCTGCCAAAATTTGAGCCCTAGACGCGGTGAGGGGCGTGTAGCGCTCCCTCACCGGGGGGCTACTCTCCTTTCGAGGCCGGGGGGAGCTCCTTTCCTTCCGGGACGGACTGCTCTCCTTCCTCTGGGGCCTGTCATCCCTACGCTGCTTGGTGGGATTCTTCTCCTCTGGTCTTCTCTTGCTGACGGAATCCAGGGCGGCGAGAGTCTCCTCGACGGAGATGTACTCTTCCGCCCCGGTCATCAGATCTGCCAAGGACTGCGGATTTCGCCGGGCGACTGCTCTCCGGAAGTCGGAGGACCGGGCTCCGGCCAGAAGAGCATTCGTTGCCGCGGAGGGATCCAGGTTGGGTACCTGAAGGGCCTCCCTGTTGAACCGGCCAACGAACGCTTTTAAGGCCTCACCGTCTTCCTGCCTCAGGGCCATTAGTGAAGCCGTCGTCTTTCGAGGCCTTCTGCTGCTCATGAAATGCCGGGCCAAGTCGTCCCCGAAGTCGTCGAAATTGTCAACGGACTTGGGCTTCAGCCGTGAGTACCAATCTCTCGCGGCTCCGGTTAATGTGGTGGGGAGTGCCCTGCAAAGGAACCCGTCCGACGCCCCGTGGAGAAGCATCGTGGTCCTGAAGGTCTGCAGATGATCCACGGGGTCGGTGGTCCCATCATACTGCGGGATCTGCGGCATCTTGAAGCCCAAGGGGACTGCCGCACCGAGTACCCGATCTGTGAAAGGGGGATTGCTACTAAAGATCCTTGAAGCAGGGCGGCCATGATCTCTAGCCAGCTCCTCGATTCTGTTATCGATCTTCTGGATTCTTAGCAACATCGGATCATCCCTCTGTTCGGCCAGACGGGCAGGTCTACTTCTTACGGCTGATGGGCTCCTTGCGGATCCGGACTGGCTGAGGGGACTCCTTCGCCGGTGCCGCGATCCCTCTCCGTGCATAGGGTCTCTCTTGCTGCCCCGCTTCTGCACGGAGGGAGATCGTGACCGGTGATGCTGTCGACGAGGCTCAGGACGCACGCTCCTGTCCCGCGAGTGGTTGTTTCTTCGAGTGGAGTGACGAGTTTGGTCGCGGGGTGGAGACGCGCGTTCTCTGCGGGAGCTTTCTCCCCTCTGAACAGGTCGAGAAACCTCGACGGGGTGTTGCTGGAGTGCGGGAGCCGCATTCCTGAACTGCGCAACTACAGCGGTCATTTCCTGAAAAAGGGCCCTCATCTCCCTCGGGGTCGGGGTGGGGTCTGAACGGTCCGAGTGGGGCGAAGTCCGCTCCACGGCCGCCCCGACCTCCACTTGTGAGGCCAGACGCTCACTTCGTCCTTCACGGGGGGCCGTAGCCCGGGTAGCCCGAGAAGTCGGAGGTGCACGCTTGCCGGTCTGTCCTACCATTTTTATCTGGGTGAGATTTTCGAACAGCTTTTTGTTGCGGGGTCCCACGGATGGCGCCAAATCTGTTAGGCCTAAAATCGGTAACAGGTTATGGTAGGACTGGGTGATCCAGGCTAACGAGCCACGGCTGAATAGCTGGTTGAGTCCTGCGCTGCACAAAGTACAGACAAGAAAGAAAAAGGGTCAGAGGACCAACCCGGAGTGATACTCCGGACGGGTGCTTCGACACTCAAGTCAGTATGAGCAGGAGTGTAGAGCAATGTCAGAGCAAAAAGCTTTTGAGTTTTGGTTCTCAGATTTTCAGGACCCTCACCTTAGAACAAGTGAAGGCTATTTATAGTGATTCTGAGCCACCTGTCTGAGACAGGTGGTAGTGGTGAGACAGGTGGTGGCCTCTGTATGGACCAGGTCTCATGCCTAAGGAGGGCAGGTGGAGGTCCCTGATTGGTCCAGGTGCCACACCTAGGGGAGACAGGTGTTGGCCTTTCAACGGTCCTTGTGAGGGCCACGTGCCAGAAGCTAATTGGATGCTGAGTTCGGATCCCTCAGTGCTGAGTCCGGATTGCTGAGTCCGGATTCCCTCAGTGCTGAGTCCGGACCCTATCAGTGAATGATATTGTTAATTTGAGTGCTGCCTAGTGGTTTATTGCTCAAAATTTTCTGTATTTGCTGCATTGGTTACACCTAAATTCAACTTTTACTACAGACCAATCTTAATGGATGATTTTAAACTAGCTATGGCTACAAATTCAGCTAATAGTTTGGTTGGACATTGCTATTTCTTTGTGGACATGCACTGTAACTTTAAAGGTGATATGTTACTGTTAAGCCTTAGTTCAAGACCATAGTTGCATTCTTTACCAAGTGCATTATTTGAGTTTGATTCAATTCACTTCAACTCGGGAGCCTATTGATTGAGACTTCTTCCCTAGTTAAGCACATCCGCTCTTTAAAGAGCTGAGATGGGAGTTTTTTTTTTTTACAATGACACACTGGAAAGAGGACTCCAAACCTTAAGCTTCAGTTACTTCTCAACCCACAGCCTCATAACTGTTCAGAATTTTCACATATGTTTCAGCCACTTTTACGTCTCTATACTAGGCAGCTTTTGCATGTTATGCTTCCGCTGATACCCTTTTTTTTTTTTTGAAAAGGTTACGAAAAAAAAGAACTACATCGTCTATGAAAACCCATCGAATAACCACTTTCTTCTTACAAGGAAAAGAACAACAGAACTTGATCTCAGCTTGTAGTCAAAGGGTTTTCATCCCACATTGGTAAAAATTCGTTCTCCTCATACATCTCCCATAGGTTCAATTCCTTTTTTGTGCCTCCTTTCGTGGACATATTCCAATTGAGGGGCTATCTGTTTCAACTTCATTCAATGCAATCTACAATTTGAGCAGTGAAAAGCAACTCTACATATCAGTAACATTTCTTTACGATTACAGTGCTTCTCGTTGTCTTCGATCTTGCTGTTGATGCTTGCCAAGTGACATTTGCTTCCTCTTATGGGATAATCCACTTACTGTTGTATTTTAGGACTGGTGTATTACCTCCATCCATATGAGGTTGAGACTAGTTTACATCGTACTCTAGATTAAATGAGATGGTAGGTCATAGAGTTCCAGATTCAAAGTTCTTTGTTGTCTGTGAATAGGATTCCGGAACCCAGGGTACCCTTGTCACAACTTACTCTAGGAACCTATTGTTTTCTCTATTTTTAAGAAACTCCGTTTTGGTATTTGTGGGTCTGTTAGAAATTCCTTAGATGGAGACATGAAATTCCCAAATTTCCTTAGATGGGTTCTCATATCTGATTTTTGAAGCTTAATGGCCCTTATATCATCACTTCTGTAAGCATTTATTATTCCTCAATACCTGCTTTTTGTTTCTTATGAGTTATGGCTATGAATCAAGAGGAAGAATTTTGCTTACCCCAGAACTATTTCATCCAGGAATAATCATAACTTTGAGCTTCAGGTATTAAATCTTGTAATTCGAAGTGTTTGTGCTCATTACTAGTGAAGAGTTTGTATCGGCAATCTTGGCTTCTCAAGTGCTTTTTTTATTCAATTGCTCCCTTCCTGCCATCAAACTGCTCGCATGGCAGAACTTTTTGTGTGGTTCATTTTACTTTAGCCTAGCACATACTATAGGATTCTTTTACCTTCTTCATGAAAATTTTCTGATGTATTCATTAGCCGACCCCAACTAGTTTGGGACAAAGGCTAAGTTGAGTTGAGTATAGCACATACTATCTGATCTTAAGACATTTTACATTAGGAATTGATGAGTGAAATGACAATCGTTCCACCTTGCCACTGTCTAGACTGCAATAAAGACCTCAAATGGTTTTGAGCAAATATTATAGACCCTTGGAACATGGTGCCCTGAAAAATTGACTTTTTACTTTGCTGACTATAATTGGGATAGTCACTCTCATTTGAAGCCTTTTTCTTGGGATTAGATCAGCAAGTACAACCTAGGAAGCACGGGTACTCTCCCGGGGCTCCCGCACCCGCACTCGACACGTATGGGGTGCGGGTACGTCCGGGGTTCGTACCCCATTTAAAATAAAAAAAAAGTTTTGGTGGTTGGGTGCGTGTCAGGTGCGCACCACGCGTACCCGACACATCCTGCTTCTTCCTGGTGCTTTTCTTTCCTCTTCCATTTACTTAAGATTTACATGTAAATAACGGAATACCCCCCTTTTGGATTTATTAAAAATAGTTTCAACACCCAAATCTAAAAGGGAAAAAAAGTCAACTCTCCAGTTCTAGTACAAAATTCAAAGAAAAAGGGTCGGGTCAAATAATGGAACCCTATGGATTCATGAATTTGGGAAAATGTAGGGGGGGTGATGATATTTTCACCCCCTACATTACGTGCATACCCCCTTGTAACCTGATTTGACGTGAAAAGTGGGCAACTTTATGTCAAATCACATTATAAGGGGGTGCGCAAGTACTGCAGCAGGGTGAAAATATCATCACCCTTTCGTTATTATCTCTCTTTTGATTTCTTCGGGCGAAAGAGAAACGTTAATGTGGCTTCAAAGTGGGCGAATTCATACTCTCAAAGGCGAATTTATCAGGGCCCTAAAACTAATGTTCAATTTAATTTGTGTCCCACATGGTGACATGGGGATGTAGTTAACAACTTGACATCAAAGGCACAACATTCTGAGGTGACCTAGGGACTTATGGCCACGGGCAGAACAAAATCCCATGTACATGATAGAGAGTTATAAAAGGGAATGATATCAGCACAACCACTAACCCAACTTGTTCTAGCCTGGCACAGGATATTGAGATCCTTACTCTTTCGCACCTTCTTTTTCAGCTTCGAGGATTCTGCTCTGTGCCTGACTTCAATCTCCGAGTGCAATTGTCGAGTTACTTCTAAATTTTCCTTATATCCATACCAAGTTTATCCCCCACCTCCTCCATGGCAGCAAATTCTTACACCGCCAAAGTTGTAGAGTGAGTCGTGGTCATGCTATTATAAGCAATTAGCTTATGTCTGGACTCTACAAATCATATTTGACTACTAGTAATTTGCATTTTGCATTTCTCAATACCAAATCCTTTGATACTCACAATTTGTATTATGACCAGAATATGATGATTTCATCTATATTTTATAATTGAGAATTTTTTTATAATGATTGAAGAAAACACTTTGTTACACTGAAAAGATTAGGTACTGATACTGCAATGCTTATGTCCTGTTAGGACTCCGGCTTTTCAAGTTCTACAGTTAAACTACTGGGGTATATCCTTTCCCTTCTGTAAAATTCAGACTAGTAAAACCATGATGTAGTGAATTTAATGAGTCTCTGCACATATTTGGTCGCAGTGCTTAAGGGGAGATGACTTTTCCTGTTGCAGAATTCTTGCTTGGTAGATAGGGAGTTTTTGTGTATCCTTTTCTGAGACATCTGGTTGCACATAGCAGTATCTAGAACTTTTATTCTCTAATGAAATGGTTTTGATTTTGTTTATTTTGAAACTTAAATGGTATATGCAGGCAAAGAAAGCTGTTTGAGCTCTGATAGGACTAGTGAAGTAATGGGAGAAAGGAAGAATACAATCTAACCCAAAGCTAGAGGCCCTGATGGAATTAGAAGAAGCATGAACAGCAAAAGCCAAGAGTGAGAAGGAAAGAACCCGCCCACTAACATAGATGTGATAGTCACCGTTGATCCCAACTGTGCAGTAAGACTGATGTTTGTCAAAAAACAAAAACATTGGAAGGACAAAAACTCAATCAAATACAACGAGCTTCTTGTATTCATCCCCAGAGATGGCCGCTTCCATAACCTCCACAGGATTCGGGATCTCACCTCCGTCCAGAAATAGCTTCAGCAAATTCTTAGAGTACCCACTTACTAACGACACCCCTTTCGCCATCCCTCCCACCGGAGTCGACCTTGAGTCTCTTAAGTTCCAAAACACCATCTCCGGCACCGACACGTACCCACTCTCCCTAAACTTCCTCTGTATCGCCTCGTAATCTGTCTCCCATTCGTGTGTCGGATCTCTCTCCCGCTTATTCCAGAGACCAAACTCATTCCAATCCCTCTCCCTACGCGCGTCATCAAACTCCATATCGCTGAACACAAAAATCCTCTTCACCATCTTCTCATCCTCCAACTTTCCTGCTACTGCAATCTCCAAAATCCGGTCGAAAACCTTTTGAAAATCCGTTTTCATCCCCCATTCCATCGATTTCACGAACCGGATCTTCTCTTTTAGGGTTTCACCTTTGATCTGATGCAACTGAGGGTCACTGCTGAAGGTGATGACCTTCCCTTTCCATGGATCTTCGCTCAGTTCTGAGATCAAGAGCCCGAGAGCAACACAGACATCCATCGGCCTCCCTTCCATACTGCCAGACACGTCGCAGACAGCCAAACAGTTGGTTAATTTCCCTTGTTTTGATAGATCATCAACCATTCTTCGCCATTGAAGCTCTGCAACGGAATCGGTTTCAGACTCATCCTCGCTGTCTGAATCGGATTCAACCTCTGCTACGATCTGGTGAGGGAGCAGCGCGCCCGCGGCAATCTTTGCCTTTCCTTTCTTGACTCGGTCGAGGAATGCGGAGAATCGTTCCGGATCGTGTTTCTCGAAGAGTTCTTTGTAGTTTTTCATGGCGACCGAGGCGACTCGTTCGTACGGGAGCGAGTCCCACCGGTTCGAGCTCATGAACACCTCCGGTAGCTCTAGTGCTTGACGGAGTGGGACGAGAATCTGCTTACGGAGCCGGTCGCGGATTCGATAGACATAATACCGCTCTTCGAGATCCTTGTAGTTGGGATCGGATTCGCGAGGAAAGACCAAACGAGCAATAGTCTCGCAGATGAGCGTGCATTGGTCGAAGATTGAGTCAATGGACGGGCACCATTTCGCGGCGAGGCTGATTCTTATCCGATCGCCGGAATTCAACGTTTGAATATCGGAGATAAGAAGATCAGCGAACAGATCCGAGATCCGATAGTGCAAGAAATGGTAATCGGGATCGCGATCATATCTCCCGATGACTCGTATAGCCATGGATGCAATCTTGGCATTCCTTAGATCCCTCGCTTTCTCCTCGCTCTCCCTGTCGCTGATCTTACTTATCCATCTTTCACGTTCTGCGATTCTCCGGACGTCAGGGCCTTCGAGTAGCCGGAATAAGATTTCCGGCAAGTCTTTTAGGTAACCGAAGTCGGAAATCGGCCTGAGATTCAATGCTAGGGTTTTGGGGTGGTTTTTGTGGAGCCACAAAACTGCAGTGTAGAACCCTTCCTTGTCTGATTTTCCGGTCCCTCTAACGCCACGTAGTTGGCAGATGAGTTTTAGGGTGGTGAGAGGGTTGTGATCCCAAGCGGATTGCAATCTTAGGGTTAGGGTTTCAGGGGGTGTGTCAGGGACCACGTGAAAGAAGAAATCTAGGCAGGGGTTGCCCGAGGATAAAAATGTAGGGGAATAGTTCTCGGTCAGACCCATTGGGAGGTTTTCGTTAGTTGTTGCGGTGTTGAAGTGGGTAGTCATAAGGTCCATGAAAGGGTCGCCGGAATTGGGGCTTTGTTTTCCGGCCGGTGTAGGTGGGTGGTGAATTTCCGGCGGGCCGAGGAGGGGAGCCATATAGGAATTTTGTTTTGATATGTCTCCAAGTACAACTTTCAATGGTGTATTGAAACAGAGTCGTTTCATTAGTCTCCATGGTGAGTCATGTGGGAATTTTGTTTTGATAGGTCTGAGTTTCAAGGTGTCAAATGGGAGGGCATGAGAAATGTCGGTGGCCCATGAGGCCGGCGAGCCGACACGGCACGAATAGAGCATCGGAAAAACTTGTCAAAACCCTAGATTAAAACGTATTTACAGGTAAAATTTTCTTATTTACTGATGATGGTTTTGTGGGTCGCTTCTCCAAACATCTAACCAATGGTTATTTCTTATTTAAACTTCCCAAAAAGATAAACGACAGCCAAGGCTTTTACTAAGAAATCTCTCTGTAAATATCCAAAAATAAGAAGCAAACTGTTTTGGTAAACCTAGTGTATTACCAAACACGACCAATCTCTATCTAGCTAACAACCCTAAAATCTCTCCTAATATAGTTAGTGATTTGCTAGCCAATTTTCACATAAAGCCATTTCGCAGCTGGCTTTTGCATATTGGAACAGCCACACAGGTTGACTTTTTTGGCAGGGTTTGTCTTATGCACCCATCTCATACCAGACGAATTTGTAGTTTAATGAGAATCCCTAAAGTTTAGGAAACTTACTACTTATTTTCTCTAGGGAAATGTTATCAGCACTACTATATTTTGATGAGGACACTCTCACTTTATTAAAAGTACGGTATGGACCGCACCATAGGATGATCCAAACTGTCCATTAGATGGACCACAGCCTAAATAGGTTGTGCCCCAAAAATCACTTCCATAGGTTGATCCTAACCCTCCGATCTGAATGTTAGAGGGTTGATCCGAACCCACTATAGATCGGACGGTTTGGATCATCCTATGGTGCGGGCCATACTGTTCTTTTAATAAAGTGAAGAGTGCCCTCATCAAAATATAGTAGTGCGTAGTGCGGATAACATTTCCCATTCTCTAATTCCAACGATTTTGGCTAACTCAATCTGGATAACACAATTCTAACTCCTAAAATTTGTGTCATTTCTCGATGGCAGATTAAAAACTCCTTTTGGTAATAGTACCAATAATAATAAGAGGAATGATAAAATGAAGGGCGCCCTTCCAAAAACCAGCTACAAGGGCGCCCCCACCGGTTGATTTCCACCGTTGATCTTGTTGTAGCCTTCTCCGATTCCAATCAATTATTAACCAAATGGATCGTCGATCGGAACTACTGGATATGATCCGATCGTCTATCTAAAGTTCTAAACTAGTAGTCGATCGGAACTACTTTCTTTCACTCTCTCTTCATCAATAAAGCCATAAAGGCAATAGTTTGAAAATCTCCCCCCTTTCTCTCACTCAAATAAGAGTAGCATCCCTCTTACATGAGATTTTATAGATTTCACATGGTGTATACAGTAAAGGCCATCCCATAGGATGATCCAAACAGTCCATTTGATAGGCCACAACGTAAATAGGTTGTGGCCCAAAAATCATTTCCATAGAATGATCCCAAATTTCCTATCTATATTGGTTTCCACAATATGCACTTCCTTACCGATCAAAGGGGTAGGATTATCCTATGGACGGTTTGGATCATCCTATGGTATGGCGCACAAAGTACAACTTGAAAAATAATGAACTGTGCGTGCTTAAATCATATAAACTCTCATTTAAGAGAGAGATGTTGCCTAGGGGGAGAGAGAGAGAGAGATTTAAATAATTTAATGTTGCCTTTATCGATGAAGTGAGAGATTTCCATGTCTATCTCAGACTTGTTAAAGTATTCTTCTACAATTGAGGGGCAGTCACCCCACACAACTTTCCTTTGAATATTAATCTGTTTCTGCTAGATTTTTCAACTGTTATTTTCTTTTTCTTTTTCCTCTTTTTTTTTGATAGGCAGGCTGGGTTTTGGCTGATCCCCACCATTTGCATAAGATGAGAATTACAATCTAGAGTATTCATGTGTTAGCTCTTTTACTTAAACCCAGAACATTATGGAATGGGACGTTGATAGCCATTGCTAAGTTCCAAACTATTTGATTGAGCACGCTAACCTCCCAAGGGCCAAAACTCTTGTTTGATGTTGAATTAACTGCGTTAGAAGAATCTCCTTCCACCAGGAATGACTTCCACAGTGCCGTCCATATTTTTGGGAATACCAAGTACAGATCACAAATTAGTACAGAAGCCTTTACTCAACATAATAATACTGCCCCATTTAGTGCAGTAGATGTAGAACTTAAAAATGAGCCATTAGCTTTTAACTTCATATAAATAGGAAGCAATTGTTACGAGGAATTTAGGACTTTAGCCTTATAAATTCATCATTGGAATCGGTGAAACCCGTTATTATAATTTAGACTCTTGCTGAGGTTGTTATTATGAAGGGCTGCAAATATTCGGTATCGAACTAATTTACGTGTGCCAGTTTGAGTATTAACATTGATCTACCAATGATTTAACTACGGACTTTAGATTTTATGTTTAAGAGTTTCAACTAAAATTTGACTAAGTAGAAAGGCGAGGTCCATAGCATCAATCAGTCTTTTCCAATGTGATAAAGTTACGTAGTGTCTATTTTTTCTTTGATAAAATAAGGGGTATTTCCATGGGTTTGCCACGATCGGTCGAAGGGAAGGGATAAAGAATAACAAGAATAAAAAGATAGAATTAGAATTGTACAACCGTACAGGCATCTTTTATGCATTGCATACGGCTCCGCAATGGAATTTCCTTTTCCCTTCCATCGAAGAAAGAGACAAATAGAATCCATCAGGCCCAGTTAACTGTGTTTTATTGATCCATGTAGATCTAGGATCGGAAGCGAACTTAATGAAAATTTTCTTGGATTTGTTTAAAGATGACCGAAGGTTGAATTACATGCCATTATTGTTTTTGGGCTGCAGTAATTTATTCACTGTCCAAACAGTGAGCTCAGTTGGAAAGCATAAATTATGAAAAGACAGAGCAGAAGTTCCTATTCTATTAATACAGGAAATATGAATGCAGTCTTCTGTTTCAGCTTTGAGAAGATATTATCTGTGAAGAACTGGATGTTTGTAGTTTCAGCTGTTGAGTGTAACTTTATACAGTTGCTTTTCACACGAATCATAACTCAAAAAGGATCAAATTCTTTTTCCAGCTGTTTATTTCGCTGAAATTTAGTTTAGGTGTAAGTGGGGACTTTAAGATTATTTGCAATGATAGATTTAACAGCATTGAGTTTGTTAAAATTGGTCTTCTTGTGTGGGTACATGAGCGATATCTTCAGGTAACAAAAAACATTGATACAATAGAGATACTTGTTTAGGATTTCAAGTAGCTATAAAAGAGCCTCTTTCCCAACGAATTGCAGGCTAATGAAGAAAGCGCACAGGATCATACAGTGCATTTACAAACATCTGATCTTGACAAAATTCATCTGCGCAAGAAGCAGAGTTCTGCTCATAGAGCAAAGAGTTTTACTCATATGGGAAGTAATGTACGGAGAAAACACGAGAACAAATGCAGTATGATAATTGAGTGGATACGATGGTTTGCAAATGAAGAGGAAGAAGATGGGGATGAAATGGAGCCATTGCATAACAAGAGAAAAGAAATGAGAAGAAAACAAAAGCTAATGAAGAATCCAACAGGTGATGTCCTCAAAGTTGAAGCTACAAACAATTCCTCACATACAAGTTGTAGCCTCAAAAATATTTCAATATCTGTGAACCACAAACTGAGAAGAGGAGTATATATCTGTTGTGGTTCATATAAACAAAATTTAACATTCATATTGGGCATTGATTCAAGATTCAAATCTAAGTTAACTAGGAGAAAGGGAGAAAAACTCTTCTAGTTTTTAAGCTTGTCCTTGGATTCAAGATTCATGTCAATGTTGACCACGAAAAAAGGAAAAGAAACGCAACCATCGAATGATTGAACTTTTTAGGCTTGATAGGATCCTAGTGAGGATTGGGAATATCGGTATCCATACACATGGTTTTAAATTTCCGCCAAAACCAACATAAATAGCCAAAATATTTTCATTTTTATTTTCACCAAAACATATACCACCTAAGCGCATATTAAAATCAAAACTGTAAGTGTATTAGTAGTGTAGTACAGACATTATATGTTATAGGGTGATGATTTTTTCACTCCCCCACATAGGATTATGCGCCCCCTCCCCCCCTTTTAACATGAATTGTGTTAGACTTTAACTGGGGGGGGGGGGTGTTGAAAAAATCATCTCCCTATGTTATATAAATATATTTACATGAATTCATTTCGTATAAATATTTATATGAATTACATGTGAAATGTGGTTTCACTAGGTGTTTGATGTGTTTAAACCACTCTTAAATCACTAGGATGAAGAGTTTTCGAGGTAAATGTTAAAAAAAATAGAGCAATGCTAGATAGAAGGGAGCCCTTGCAAACATGAGATGAAAGGGCTCCCCCATTGGCTACATGTCACTCTAAAATGCAGAAGTCAACGAATATTAAATGCACTTTGGTGATGTCCAGCCAACGGGGGAGCCCTTTCATGTCATTTTTTGCAAGGGTTGGCTTCACTCTAGCCTTCCTAAAAAAAAATATTATCTATTTATCGGGGAAGAATATTGTGTTTCTATGGCTTGGCTATTTCTATGAAGTGAATTTTGTCTGAATACTACAATCAGGATTATACTTAGAACTGCATTAAATACCATTGTTTTCTATGTTATTGATCTACGTAGTGCATCCATTTGAATTTCTTTTGTTATATAGATGCATTGATGTGCATTCTGATGAAAAAAATGATATGTTTTCCAGCTATGGTTTCATGATAAATCATTGTTTGATGCATAATAATGACTGTAAAGTAGCCATGCATGTTACCTCTTTCTTTCATGCTTATGGATCTGAATGAGATGCAACATATTTGGTTTGTTCGATTGTGAATGTTCTCATTGGCATAATTTCTAATTTAGCAAGTGCTTCAATTACATCTCTTTATTTTACATTATTGTTTTTTCTCCACTTTGGCATGTACTCCAATTGATAGTCTAAGCCTTGTTCCATTGTGTATGATAGAAAATCAAGAAATTATGCATGTTATGAAAAGATATGCCTTTTTATATCTTCTTCTCATGGCTGTCTTTCTACATCTGATGGTTCAAATCCAGTTCCATGTCCTGTTATATCCAGCCCTCAATTCTCGGAGCTCAATAAGATTCTAGCTACATCCATCATCATCACCCCAAGGGGCCAAAGATACCCGCTCTGATGGGTAATTCTCCATCAAAAGCGCTTGGAATAAAATTCAAGTTAAAGAGCCGACCTTTCCTTGGGCCTCATCAGTATGGTTTGTAGGTCACGTCCCGAGGCAATGTTTCACAACATGACAGGCTTTCCTCAACAAACTTAGCACAAGACACCGTCTAACATTCTTGGGAAGCTCTAGGAAATTGGAATGTCCTCTCCGTGTATAGACCACCTTTTCTTTGCTTGTCCATTCTCAGCTTGGATATGGCGCTCTGTCCTTTGGAGATTCTCCTTCCGAATACGGCCTAAGAGAACCCTTCTTCAAGAGGAAGCTTGGATGCGCGAAACCTTTAACAGTAAAGGACAGGCTTCTACTGCCATTAGAGTGGCTTTCTGTTCCACTATCTATCACCTTTGGCAAGAAAGAAACAACAGAACGCATGGCTCTCCATCCAATCACAAACAGAGCATTCTGTTCAAGATCATAACCACCACTAGAATCCGAATGATCCACCTCAAACTTCCAAACTCTCACAACACCATTACATCTTCATTCACACTCCATATCACCCTCCCTCTTCTTCCTACTCCACACAAGCAAAAAACCTGACCCTAGGAACCCCCATCTAGTGATGAAATCAAGGTTAATACCGATGCCTCTCTGACCTGTTCGTCAGCTGCAATTGGAGGAATCTTACTCGACAGTAGCAGCAATATTCTTGCCTTCTTCTCCAAATACCAACCAACTGAAACCATTCATGGCTTTGAATTGGAGGCAAGTTATGATGGCATCATGCTGTGGCAAAATTTGGATAGAAGCCGACTCAAAGAGTGTCGTCGAGGTGATTAATGGAAACTTCAAATGCCCATGGCGCAAGGGAGACACAGTTTGCAAGATTAAAAATGATCTCAAATCCTTCTCTTCGTGGAGAGTAACACACATGTGGAGAGACGGCAATCAGGCCGCAGACTTCATGTCCATGTCAAACTGCCCCTTCAAAGGGGTGGTCATTGATCCACACTCTACTCCTCCTCCTCTTCTTGACATTGTAACTGCTGACTCTATGAGAGGAGCTCTCTCTTGACTGTATTTTCTGTTCATTTCCTTAATCAAAATTACGGTAGGGGTCTTGCCTAAACCCAGCTTCCCTACCAAAAAAAAAAAAAAACACTCGGAAACCTTTAATTTGCTTTCTTAATTTGTGAGAAGAGAATTTATATGATGCCCGACGTCAAAACATAAAGGGCGCATATATACAAAACCTGCGCATATGGTTCTCTCTCTCTCCGCCCTTTAGGTTTTCACGGTCGGGCACCATATAAGTCTCTTGTGAGAAAAATAGCCCCTTCGTAAACGAATTTTTGTTTTGGTGAGTTGGGGATATTTCAGAGTAGTGGAATATGTAGTCGGAGAAGACATGCATTGGATTTGCCTCGAATTACCTCGAATAATAGTGTTTGGTTGCGCGGCCTAGACTGGGAGAGTAATGGAATAAGCAGGGGTATCGTTAACAAATTATCGAGAAAGTGAAGAGAGTAAAAGAAAGAATAAACACCATTCCCAAGAAATTTAAAGAAAAATTTCACCCTTTTGTGGATTTTTGGTTAGGATGTTATAGAGAGGACAAGAATGGCACATCTGCTTGTAGTCTCCAAGGAGTTCAATGCTATATGGGCAACCATACAAGAAATTTTGCTGATATAGCACCAAAATGCCACACAAAATTCCTAAGCCTCCCAAGCTTTTGTGCAACCAATTGCATTGATTTTCTGGAAAACTTTGGAAAGGATAAATATTTCTAAAATTTCTTATTTTCTTATACCGGCAAAAGAAAACTCGATGAACCCTGTTCAATTTTTATTCAGAGCGACCTATAATATATCCCTTCTAAATTAACCATAATTATATAACATTTCTCTAAATCTTTAACAGAAGAAAATTTCAAGAAAAAATATTCTGTCGGAAATGTTTTTCTTGCAATCCAAACAGGCCCCATAGTCCGATTGACTCAAAATCCTACCTAAACTCAGCCGAGTCTCTAGTAAAACTCGACTCGATTCTGAAGTCTATTGAATGACCCAGCGGGGCCCTTGTTAGCCAAGTCGGCAGGTATCCAGAACGAGTCAAACTCAAAACCCAAACCCCTTGTCCCCAGAAGCTTCTATAAATCAACACACGTTATTGCCACTGTCATGCCACTGAGCCACTTCATTCACTCTACCTGTCGACACGCTCACAATCTCTTTATTTTTACGTTTCTTTCTCCTTCAAGTCCAACCCTTCTTAGTTAAGCAAACCCACACATAATCTTTAGTAAGAAGAACATGCCCACGTGACATAAATACCCTTTATCTAATGATACTTAAACCAAGGTCTACCATATCTTCTTCCAAAGGTATTTATGTAATTTTCCTAGTCGGTTTCAAGACTTGAATTAAGTTTATTCAACCTTCTATAAATAATATCCTCCTCCATGACAATAACATCAACACACACAGAAACACTAGCAAGAAAATATCCCTCCATCAGAAAACAGTAGCAAAAATCATTTTAGATTCTAACCATGAATAACAAAGCGGAGGAACAACAGTCTCATCAACCTCCTTCATATCCTACCTCTGCTGAGATATGGGGAACCACTGTCATGGGCTCACCAGCTGTGCCCTCAGCGCACCCACAAAACCAACAAGCGGCCTTATGGAACGCATCTGAGCTTCCCCACCCTTACATTCTCCATCAATCTCCTGTTGATAAACCGAGTGGTAGCCCTATGGAGTCGATTCTAGATTATTTCAACTCATGGACCAAGAAGGCTGAGGAAATGGCCACCAATATCTGGGTTAACTGTAAGTTTAACATTAGATCACTACAGATTAATTGCTATTAACTCAGTTGGTCTAGACTTGTTGGGCTTCCTAAAACCCTGCTTGTTTTGGAATTTGAGAATTGGGTTTGTGCAAAACAAATTATTGGGCTTAAAATTAAACGCAATTTTGAGTCCAATAATCAGTTTGGAACTCAAAATCAATTCTCAAAGTCCGAAAAACAGGGCCTTACAAAGTAAAATCACAGTTATAAGATGATCCTAACCGTTGTTACTGCTTGATTGTCCAACGGCTAAGATCTTTAAAAGGATGCAACTTTTATACTGCTGCCCAGCACCAGTTGGGCCTTTTGTTAGTTTAAGTATTGATTCACCCTTTCTTTGTAGTAATACTCAGTTCTTGAAAACGAAAAGATTTTATAAATCAGGTACTGTGATCATGATATTCATCCCGCCTGTAAAAAAGAGAAACGAGCCTGATTTCTTGGTTGTTTAGGACCTTTGAATTCTTGTTTATTAAGGACTTTGGTTCATAGAATTCTAAATTTGTGATATGATCGGCAGTTGAAAACAGAGTATTAAAACAAGGAGGAAGCTCACATTCAAATTATACAGCTTGCGTTGTTTTAGTAATAAATTATAAGCTATGCTCATATGCTAATTGGGAAGGGAAGTGTTGGGACAATTCACTTTTCTGATGTGTGATCTTTACCACGTTCCTCGCTTTGATACCACTTGTTGGGACCCGTTCATAAGCTAGCCCAAGCTAGCCCTCAAAGGGAGTGAGGGTGCCCAAGTCCTTATAAGCTCATCCATATCATATAACTTTTCCAATATGGGATCTTTTGCTTTCGCGCGAAACCTCCAACAGCAAGTATATATCACATCACAAAAATCTGCTCGAGTTTTAATCAACACGCCTGTAACTCAGTCGAATTCACTCTACCCAACTCATTTGAGTCTAGCTTTCGAGCTTCTGAACTTTATATGGTTGAAAATGGGTTCGTTGGATATCTTTCTGGATACTTAACACAGCTTAGTTTGACTGCATTTTGATTTGCTATCTGTAGTAAAAATGGCGCCTTCCCCATCAGAGGCTGCAATGGGTAAGCTTCGCTTAACGGCAAAGGCATTAAAAGAAGGCGGATTCGAGTCTCTATACAAGCAGACATTCCCGATGGCGCCAGATGAGAAGTTGAAGAAGACATTCGCTTGTTATCTCTCCACCACAACAGGTCCAGTCGCCGGAACCCTTTATTTATCGAATGTCAATGTTGCCTTCTGCAGCGATCGTCCACTCTCTTTTATCGCCCCTTCTGGCCAGAAGACATGGAATTACTACAAGGTAAATTTCATTTAACATGATATTAATTTATGAATACACCTTTTAATCTCAAAAAATGGCAATTAAATCATTGGTCTCAAAGCGAACTGTTGAAGTATAAATGATTAAGGCCCTGTTCGTTTATGATTATTAAGATTATGACAAACTGACTATGAGTGCTAAACCAATTATTGACTCAAAATGATGTTTAAATTTGAGTCCAATAATCGGTTTAGCACTCACAATCGACTGTAATAAATCTTAAGGCCCTGTTCGATTGAGATTGTGACCACCGATTGTGAGCCCCTTAACCAATCGACTCCAATAATTGGTTAAGGGGCTCACAATAGGTGGTCAGAATCTCAAACGAACAAGGCCTAAATAACACCAACTCTAACAGCTTAAGCTTTTGAAGTAATGGTTGTTTGACATGTTATAGAGCAATTGTCTCACGGGCAGGTCCTAGGTTCAAAACCCAACCCAACTTCTTGATATTGATAATACATGTGTATTTTCAACCCAAAAGAGGAGCCACATGTGTCACCTGAATGGCCAACCCAAAAAAGAGGAGCCACACGTGCAGAAATGTTGACGTATAAATTCTCGGAAGTGTTGACGTATAAATGATTACATAACACCTTAAGCTATAATTGGTTGTTTCACACGGATAAACATTTAACAAGGTTTGAATTCGTAACAAATGAATTACTGTGACCAGATACTTGTACCTTTGTCAAAGATCCCTGCCGTCAATCCTATTACCATGAGAGAGAATCCTAAAGAGAAGTACATAGAGATCGTCACGAAGGATGGCCATGAATTCTGGTTCATGGGTTTTGTCAATTATGAGAAAGCCGACACTCATCTATCTCAGGCTCTGGCGGAGTCCGCGGCATCTCAGAAGGAAGCCGAGTCCATTCCAGGTTAATGGAAATATCATTTGAACTTCCCATTACATGTAGAACTTTGTTGCTCTTCATGTTCTTTGGTATGAGTTATGTATACCTAAATGTGTTTCAGTAGTAATAGTAGTTCTTTTTGTTCTACGCATGTACATGTCAACGTTTTCTAAACGTTTTGGTTAATAATTATAAGTTCTCTGGTATTGATGTTCTTCTTCTTCTTGTGGGTATGTACATACAAAAGAGGAATGCCTCAGCATGGTAGAGCGGGTGTAGCTCCTACATTGAATTGGTCTGAAGTGTCAATTTGAGAGGCCTTACTTTGGACCTTTCTTGACCCAAAAATCACACCGATGTTGCACTCCTAGCATAAAAATATGTGAACTTTTGCCATTGAATGTGAACTACTGCTTGTGTGAAGGTTTCATCTGTCTAATTTATGAATAAAAATACACATTATTAGATGTTAAAATTGGATGATTAGTATGATTTTTGGGCCATAGAAGATGAGTAGCAATGCCCAATAAGTGGACGGTTCGGATCAATTAAGGATGGGACCCAATCAAATGAGTCATTGTGAAAAATATGTAACTTTATAGTGCATAAAGCTATATGGAGGAGGTCGATCAGGAGATGCATTGTCAAGGGCCCGTGTAGAGTTCTACTAAAACCAACTGACTATTGAAGTATTAATGATTAAATAACACCAACTCTAAGAGGTTAAGCATTTGAAGTAGTTGGTTGTTTCACATGCTAGGTCCTGGCTTCAAAACCAAAACTCTTTTAGATTAAAAATCCACATGTAAGTAGGGTTGCAACTGGCGTCGGGTTTTCCTAAACCCTACCCTACGAGAGAAACTATCTTGGGTCAGGTTGGTTCTTCTTCAAAAAAATGCCCAAGTAAATCCGACCCTACCCAAGATAGTTCCTTGGGTCGGATTGAGTCAGGTTTTTCTACATTCCTGATACATGAACCATAATTTATGTTCCAATGGTTGAATTTATGGTGCATGATCTATTCTAATCCAATGGTTGAACTTATGTAGTTGGAACACATTTTGGTAAATAGTTTTTCTCCAAAGACCTCCCAAATTATTGTTGGAGTTGCAAACTCGGGTCGGGTTTTCTAGAACCCTACGCTACCCTACCCTAGGAGAAATCTCGGATCGGATCGGGTCAGTTTATTTTTAATAAACCCGAGATTCCTAAACCCAGCCCATGGTTTTTTCGGGTCGGGTAAAACCTGTCCCAAGTTGCAACTGTAAATGTGCGGCCAACCCAAAAAGATGGACCACACGAGAGGGGGGTGTTGAAGTATTAATAATTAAATAACTTTAATTGAGAGTGTGTGCACCCCATGCACACACTTGTGTTCTTTTCTTCTTATCAATTGATCTCGATGTTTTTTGGTCGGTAAGCTTGGTTCGACCTAAGGGTCAAAGAATACAATCTTTACCAAGTGGACTACCTACTACCTCGACGTTATTCCTTATCTATTTGTTTTTTTCTCTACACAAGTGGACTACGTCTATTAAGACAAATAACTCTTAAGATTGCTAACCATATTAGTTACTTTGGCCGTAGTTCTTATGAAACTATTAGATAATACAATCAACTCCATTGAAATCCTCATAAAACTCTTGAATAAACTAGCCAAATGTAATGAACTCATAAAGACTTTTCCTTGTAACTCATTTT
This sequence comes from Tasmannia lanceolata, assembly GCF_043159265.1. Taxonomy (NCBI): domain Eukaryota; kingdom Viridiplantae; phylum Streptophyta; class Magnoliopsida; order Canellales; family Winteraceae; genus Tasmannia; species Tasmannia lanceolata. The sequence continues at coordinate 56,231,391 of NW_027518714.1, forward strand.
ACAGAAGAATCTCAGTGGTAAAAATAACAACAACTACTTTTACTCAGGATCCTCCTAAGTCGCTGAAACAGCTAAACAACACAGATCCAGTTGCTAAAGTTGCTACTGTATTACGTGTCTCTTTCAATAAAATCAGCAGCAAAAATTTTAATACATAAGACGACCCATCACTGATTGAAGGGTGGACCCATATCTGTGTCAGGGATCTCCCTGAGAGCCCTCCCTATTCTGCCATTTTTTCAGGAATATATGATCTTTTGACAAAAGCATAGCTTATTGGCATAGAGCATGGTGATAGGACACATGTACAATGACCAAGATGGTGGATCAGATGAACCACCTCGTGAATGGACCATAATCTAAAATCACAACTACAGCCCAAAAGATGGTTAGCCACACAATCAAAACCTGCAAATAAACAGCTAAAACGCCAAACAAAAAACAAACTACAGTTCGATCTACACTCTGCCCTCCAACGACAAATCAATGAATCATCTAAACTTAGACCAAGCTATCTATCTATCTTTGCCTCTGATTAGATTCCTTTTTGGCAAGGAAAGAGAGGTCTGTGCAGAAAAATGGAATAATAGGAGCAGGGTTTCACTTGATCCGGACATTTGATTTCAGGAAATAATTGGAGCTTTCTGTTGAGGTGTCTCTCTATTGCTTGTAGTACGCACTAGGCTTCCCAAAAAATGCTAGGCTGGCCAAATATTCATATTTCAGTGTCAACGGGGCTCTGCACTTACATGTGGCAAGCACCGATTTGTCCAAGAGCATTGGTCCCACATGATAATCACGTGCCAATTTTGGGGATACAGAACGGGTCCACATTGGCCTTGGGGCTGTAGTATTTTATGGCTCCAAGTTTTTGGAACTCCAATTACTATGGATCAGTTTACCTCCATTTTTACCTCAAAAAAATGGAGCCTCTAGTCCGTTTGGTAGCCGGAATTTTTTCGATTCTTGGGACTTTTGTGGAATTTCCGCAGGAAACCCATGTTTGGTTGGTGGGCCCAAAATAATCCCAGGAACCAAAATGACCCCGCACGAAACCCAGGAAGGAAAAAAAAAAACACTCAAGGAGCCAAAATAATCCCAGGAACCAAAAATAAGCTAACAGAAGAATTTTTTTCTTCCCAACAGTTCAAACAACCAAACAAGTCTGGTCAACCAAACATGCAATTTTTATTTTAGCGGGATACTTCCAGGGGTTTTTTTTCCCACCAATCTCCCAGGAAGTTTTTTGTTCCACAAAAATCCCAAGAACCAAAAAATTTCGGCAACCAAATGGAGCTGTACATTTCGAGTATGGAACTCCGTTTGGAAAATAAAGATGACGAGTTGGCAATTTTTATTGGTTTTTTTCTTTTTCTTTTTTCTTTTGCATTATGTGAGGATTCGAGCTCACTTCCTTATCTTCAGTGCCCCAACAGAGAGTTTCATCTTTTTTTACAAAATGAATTTCCGTTTTGCTAGCAATCCTGTAACTAATTAAAAACCATTTTTCTATCTCGTTCAAATTGCATATTGAATCTTTGGTGGATGTGCCGCAGTCCAATCCAAGGAAAAACGGATAATAATAAAAGATTAAACAAAGATCCACCCCTTATGTACTGGGGAGGGATTCATCTATTTATGGCTTGAAAGAGAAAAGAGGAGTCGTGTCGGCAATTACCGTCTCGATCAAGACGGTGTTGTGATTGAAACTTCAAATGACTTTCCTCTTTCAAGGAAGTAAATTCCTTGTCCGGCATCCCTATTAATCTCGATAGTTACCCTATGGTTCAGCGTACTTCAATATGATTCCCAATTGATAACCATTGTAAGATAAATTAAAATCGTAAAGCAGGTCAATGAATATAAAAGCTGTTGTGCCTAGAATAAAATTATAAGCTAATCCTGTCCACAAATTCATCTAAATTAGTTTGATCCGGTTTAATGCGTAAGCCTTTCACCGCACTCGTAGGGTCTCTACTCTCTACAGTCTACCTAGTGACCAAGATATGTCATGCAAGAAGAGATGTCTGATATGAACTCCCAACTCTATTTTACAATGCTAATCTAGTCGTTAGGATCGACTCACCATAGTGCCTTTTGGTCTATTCACTTACACATTGGGCCCACCGAAGTAGGCCTCGGATCATGCCTGTGTGATGCTGGTGGGCCCAAATCAGGTCTCAAGTATCTGAAAAATATTTTGGACCTTGGGATCTGGATCCAATGGACACAGTTCGGATCTGATTGGTCTGCCCAAATCTTGTCAATTAACATTAAGGATCAGTTGGATCCATTGGACCGTCCGGGTCCGTTGACACCCTAGCCTAGCCAGTAGAGTCAAATAATAAAATAAAAAACCTACAAATGCGGATAATAAAAAGGAAAATACAGGAAATAAAGATGAAGAATACAGAAGAACCAAAGCCACACGGTCGCACTCATTAACGATTTTATTCTATATTTCCCTTCCCATAGACCTTACTGGCTTGTTAGTGAGCTTCATCTGAAGCTCTAATGGAGCCATAATATAAAAACAAAGACGAAAAATAGAAAACAAGGAAAAAATAATCGAACTATAGATCCATTTTGTCTTTAGTTTTCACCAACCCACACCAGAAAACTCTTATTCTTAGATCTAGAGGAGGAAATCATATGAAAAAAAAGCTCAGAGAGAAAACCAAATGAGAAGTTATCAATGACGACGGTTCTCCGGTGAATCGAAATGCAGAATCTCGCCATTGCATTTAGGGCATTCGAGGACCGATTTGGGCTGCATGGAATAGACATGGCATTTCTTACATCCAGCAACGACGAGGTCGCCTTCCTCGTATTGAAAATCGTCACTTGAAGGAGAAGACTCATACGAAGACTCATACTCATAACTATCTTCTTCTTCCGAGTAAAAACTTCCCGAAACTGTGTTCGGATGTTCATTTGTTTTCATACCGGTCTTCCAATTTATATAGTAAACTTCCCCTGTCTACAAAACAGAGAATAAATGAGATTCCAAGCATTCATTACAAAACAACATTGGATACTACACCACCCAGGCTACCCAAGCGTGACATGACTGCCGAGTCGGCACTGCATCAACTATCAAAGAAAAGCTAGAAGTCAATTTGAACGAAGAAACTTCAAAATTATAAGAAAAGAATATTTAAAAAACTAAAAATTGTTGGAAAATTAGAAACCCATTAAAAAATTCAAACATTCAACAATCCAAGAAGCACAATAATGAAGAAAATCCACTCAGATAAACCCAACAAAAATTATCTTTTTGGGTAAAAAACGCCAACAAAATCTTCTTTTTCTGTCAAAAATCATAATAAAAATGGATCCAAGAAAGTATATAACTCTAAGATTCAGCACTCAAAAAAAACACAAAAGGTTGATTTGCTTTTTCCAATGTTCCCCATTTTCCTGATTTGTAGTAGAGACATAAATGAGAGAAAGTAATGAATACAAGACAAAAGAGAAATAGCAATGATTTTGACATGGGTTTTAATGGAACACCCCTATGACACAAAAATGAAACAGAAAAAACATAGGATTGCATTTATTTTGGGCAACCTTTAAATCAAGGCATTGTTCCCATGGGCAAGGAAGAAGGACATCGGAATTGAGCTCCAAGTTTGCTTCTATGTTGAGCTGATTTTCCGGCACCGGACGAGAGGTGCCGGAAGAAGAATCTCCTGCAACTGAGTGGCCGGAAGAAGAATCTCCGGCGAATGGGTGGCTGAGAGAACAGCCCTTCAAAGCCTCCCCCAAAGAGGCCTTAACCGCCTCTATGTTTGGGGCAGTCATTGAGACCCAAAAAAAGAGAGAGGGTGAAGAGAGGGAAAAAGGGTGGGGGTTTTTAAAGAGCCAAAGAGGAGAAACGAATTAAAAATCAGTCTATTTTGGGATTCCCGTGGGAATCTTATTAAAGTCTGGGTAACAAAATGGAGAAAGGTAAAAAAAAAAAAGAAATTATAAAAATGTTGCCGGAGTAATTTTAAATCCGGTGTTGGGTAATTCGGCAAGTGTATTTTTCTATGGAGGGATAAGCACTGTTACTAATATACCCATTCTTACAAAATGAAATTACTTACACACATGTATTAAGAGGGATTTGCTAGGGACCATCTCAGAACGCATTTCGCGGCTGGGCTGTTGCATGTGAGACCAGCCCTCTGCTGAAAAGGGAACAAATGGGCTGGTCTCACATGCAACAGCCCAGCCGCGAAAGCCTTCTGTCGATGGTCCATAGCAAATCCTGTATTGAGAAGTATAGATATGTCTTGGAGGATTATCTTGAGGGGTATTTTCGTCATAGATGGAAAGTTGTGCACTATATTGTGCAATTGGCTTCTGAGAATATGACAAACTCTCTCTTGCGTATGTGCTTGCAAAAGTATAAGCTAAGCAGTAAGATTTTTGCCGAATGACTAAACTACCCAGATTTGTTTACCCAAATTACGAAGAAGTCCAAATGGCATTGAAAAGACTTTATATTGCATTTTGGTGAGAAAAATAAGAAGTTTGTGAGCCTGTATTAGGAAAGCCTCCTTTCATAATATATAAATGAAATTCATATAATAAAGAAGCTAATCATTGAGCTGTCGAAAATGGAAAGGGTAGTCATTAGTCATTACACAGTTAAAACTCGGCTTAGAAAACTCAGCGAGTTTGGTGCACCACATATCCGAGTTAACTCAACTTAATTTATCGGTCACCGGAATTGCTTAGCTAGCCTAGTAACTTCCCGGATTAAGATTAAAAAATAAAAATAAAAAAAATCTAGCCCTCCGATCTATGACTAAATGGGGACTAATGTGCTTGACGTTAGAAGAATCCAATGGCCTTGATTGCCACATACATTGGCGCTGGGTGTCCCTAGTGATGAAAAGGGGCGTAAATATCAATCACTTCCCAGTTTGTTTTATCTTTTGTTTGTCCACTTTATTTTCTATTCTAGAATAACAAACGGTGTTTATTTTATCATTGGATGGGCTTGCTATCATCATCCATTTAGATCTAGAACCACCCTCGTTAGGGTAAACTATACAAGCATTGGAGTTTATTCAAGATAAAATTATTCAATTAGGATAACCAATCCCTAAAAAGGCCCCGTTGGTGCATAAACCCATTTATCATAACCATGAAAAGTTCCTAACCGTTGGTCGATCTATTTATTTTTATTTTTTTTGCTCAAATTTTGCATTCCCATTGAAAAATAAGGGCACGGATTGAACGGATATGAGCTTCCAAACATTGCAATTTCAAGATGATTACCCATTGCACCAATTGTTCAAAACTTCAAATCCTAGGGCATGTAACATAGATTCAATTCTAGAGATGGGTCACACATCAAGTTTTGGTGCATAATCCATACAAAGTGCTAATCCTCATACAACTTGTAGAGAGTGATTTACAAAACGAGTTTAAAAAGTTCCATGTTGCTTCATTGCTTGTAGTATGAATAGCCTGCTCTGTTTGGTTGCTTGTAGATGGCTGGGAGAATAGGAGAAAAGTAAGTCAAAGAGAATTAGACAAGAATGGAAGAGAATGGAAGATGGGGAGAATATTAGGAGGGAGATTTGCGAATAGTGTTTGGTTGCGCGAGGAAATTAACAGAAGATGTAGGGTGTCATTATCAAAATATAGGTGGAAGAGAGATAAAGAGAGAGAAAGAATAAGACAAGAATTTCTCCTAATTCCCTCCACAAATTTCTCCATTTTGGTGAAAAAATGGGAGAAGATTATGGGGCGAACATCTTCGCCACGTAGGATAAAAACCAATAATGATGTATAGAAGTTGTCTAGTGGTCAAAGGTGTAAATGACAACCAAACATGCTTTGGGGAGATTTCTGGGAGATCTCATGCATTTGAAACTCCTACAATCCCCCCAAAACAAGCAACCAAACATAGGAGATTTTAGTAATTTGACAGTACATGGAGTAAACCTCTAATGACGAAAATACCCCATGACATAGAACTTTTGCATCAAGAAACACACGTGGAATATGGGGGGCATTAATTTCTCTCTTTTACAAAAGGCAGGTCGGAGTTTCCGCCACTAAGGAAACATTCCGATAAGGTAGTCATATTCCAACAACAGTGAGGAATTTTTCAACCCATTAATCAAATCCCAAAAGAGGACAAGATAGGAAAAAAAAAGGTAGATTTGACATTTGTGTCGGTAAATGTGCAATTTCCACCCCAGAAAAGGGTAATTTCGTCATGCGCTAAAAGCATGTCTACCCCGGTGGAAGTAAGAAGTAATCGGGAAATCAACGGCTGCAATTGGGAAGGTTAGATAACTGAGATTTTATATGGTGTAAGCCCTATAGTAACTTTATTTTCAAAAAGTACTGTACGGAATCATCCAAACCGTCCATGTGATGGAACACAACGTAAATAGGTTGTACCCCAAAAATCATTTCCATCGGATGATCCTAGCCCTCCGATCTATGAGGAATTGCATATTATGGAAACCTCTATAGATCGGAGGACTAGGATCATCCTATGGAAATAATTTTTGGGAAACAACCTATTTACATTGTGTTCCATCAAATGGACGGTTTGGATCATCCTATGATGTGGTCTGTACAGTACTTTTTGAAACAATAAGGGAGTATGAGAGCTTACACCATAAAAAGTCTCAGATAACTGTAGTTCCATGTTTTTTTGTTGCTGGTGTCGTAGTACTGTTTTCTATATCTATTATCTTAGTTGGGATTTGCTAGCAATGGAGCGATTCAACTTGGCATGAGAACAGCCACAGCGCACAGGCTCACTTTTTAGCAGATTTTGTCTTATTCGGTGGCTGTTCTTTCATTACCAAAAGTCAGCCACTGGCTTTGCAAATTCTTTTTTTTCTAGTTTTATCTTCTTTGGTTTTGTGTTTCTTTTGGCTTCACCTAAACAACTCTTATAAGTGCGTGTTTGGCGTACCGTTTAAAACACCGTTTGGCGTTTGAAACACCGTTTTGGGGCCAAACGGCCGTTTGGGAGTGTTTGGGTGCGCAGCTACCGTTTAAAACGCCGTTTGAAACACCGTTTTGAGGCCAAACGGCCATTTGGGAGTGTTTGGGTGCGCAGCCACCGTTTAAAAATCCGTTTGAAACACCGTTTTGGGGCCAAACGGCCGTTTGGGAGTGTTTGGGTGCGCAGCCACCGTTTAAAACGCCGTTTGAAACACCGTTTTGAACGGAGTTTTTGGGCTACGGATTTTTACATGTTTGCCCTCACCAAAACCTATTTTTACGTATATGCGTGCGATTTTATGCGTTACGTCAAATATAAAAAAAGTGGGGGTGTTAATATCATTCTTGAGGACACAAATTTGCTAAATTGTTAATATTTAATTCAAAACAAGGGGCTGCTGATATCATTATATGATCTCTTAATTTTGATTTTTTAAAGACAAAAGAATTAAAAGAAACTCTAGTTTCTTACTTTCTTCATCTACTTTGCAAAGTTGCAAACCTTCTCACGCCTCACTGCCTCAGCGCCTCCACTCGTCCGTCAAATCCGGCAAATCCGGCCGTTGAGAAGAAGAAGGAGAAGAACCCCAAAGGTATAGCCATTTTTATTTTTTTGGCAATGATGTTAAATTTTAATAGTGTTTGAATGAAATCATAATGACCTTTTAATATTGGGCCTAATGAGAGAGTAGTTGAGTTACCAACCAAACAATGTCCTTTTTGGTCATTTTACCACTAAAACTCTGTTTTGGGGCATTTGCAACCAAACACACAATACCTCCGTTTGCAGTTTAAAACGCCGTTTTGATCTGGCCAACCAAACATGAAAATGCCGTTTAGCAAAACACCGTTTTGAACCAAAACACTGTTTTGCAAAACGGAATTTTAAACGATATTTCAAACGGTACGCCAAACACACCCATATGTTTGCTAAGAAGTTAGCATTTCAAAACATAGTTTCCAAAGAATACCTACAAGGCTACAACTACAATCAATTTATCTTTCTAAAGCCTGTTCGTTTCAGATTGTGACAACCGATTGTGAGGGCCCCAACCGATTATTGGCTCAAAATCACGTCACAATCTGAAACAAACAGAGCCTCCACATGTGATGGTTCAAAGGATTTCTAGGAACCTTTTTTTCAAGAACCCAAGAACCTAGTTCTTACTAGTTTTCACACGATAGATTGGTTTGCCGTGGCTGGTTCTTACTAATTACACAAACTATTAGTTCTTACCAAAAAAGGGGAAATACCGTTTGCAGCAAGCGATTTACAAACTCATGTATCTGACCGCTTCGTAACAGTTTAGACACACCCCTGGGGTTTTGGACTCAGCAGCCATGGTTGTGAGATTTTCTGTTTTAGCAGCCATAGTTGAAGAAGAGCCAACCAAATCGCGAAAAGCAATCCGTCAGCGACTAGTTTTTATGCAGGTAATAATGGCCGGTGAAGATCGTCCATCCTTTTGCAATTGGTTTTCAGACATTCAAAAATGGTCGTCGGATTTGAGGCAAAAATCCCCCAAAAAAAACCAAAAAAATTGGAAGATCATCGTAAAAGAGAACAAAAAAATATAGGGAAATGATATCCGCGCCAAGGTGTTTCGATAAACAAGCGCTCCACTTGTTTGTCGTGTAGTATTTAAAGGGATTTCAGAGGATATTACGGTTCTCAAAAAAGCTCTTTAAACCCTTTAAATACTACACGAAAAGCAAGTGGAGCGCATGTTTATCGAAACACTTGGCACAGATATCATTTCCCAAAATATAATCAATTGTAGTCACGATCATTAGAAACCGTAATTTTGCATGAACTAAATGGTAAACAATGAGAAGATATCACTTAATAAGTTGAGGCATGAATCGGTATTCGCTATCCTTAAGAAAATCTCGTCCACACTATGAGGAATCAACAGTGCAAATGTGATGATCGGTGTATGCCTCCAAGATACATCAACTCTTGCTCCCGAGTGTGTACTCACACAGCCCAAATGCCTTTCAAACTCGCTTATCATGATGCTTGCCTTGATCGTAAAACAAAAGGAAACAAAGAGAAGATCAAGAAACCAAAAACAGAGAGAACCAGTGAGTGTATTCTTCTTCTTCCTTTCGGATACCTTTCTATTATCTCAAAAATGATTTAAGAAAAAGAAGACAAGGCTTAAAGCATGAAACATTATATATTAATCACCGCTCATTAATCATTTACAAACCGTTCACGAAATCACATGGAAAACCGTAGCTCAAACAGTAGAGAAGAGATAAACCCAAACCGTTAAAGAAGCTCTTTTTCCATGTTAACAAAATTCTCTTCTCCAAAAAGAAAAGATAAAATAAAATAATATATATAAGTAGATTAAAAATAAATTACACGCACGCCACGTCCACGGCTCGGCTCAAAACGTGCGATAAAGAGTTTTCCCACAAAGCCATAGTTTTCTATCTAAGAATCCCTAACGTGGTTGTTCTATCATACGAAAGCCGGCCTCGAAATTGCTTTCTGCAAAATTGCCTAGCAAATCCCATCTAATTAAGTTAAAAAGGATTTTTAAAAGTAATGGAGTGGTAAATGAGTTTAAAAGGATAAAATAATATTTTAAAAGTCATAGCAAATGGTATGTTAAGGTCATTAGTTTTAGGAACATTTTAGAAATTAGTTTTTAAAATCTTAATTTTTTTTTTTGAATGTTTTTTAAAATCTTAATATTTTGAATAAAATGTAATACTTAATGAATATATTTTACAGGAGAATTTATATGATGAGTGCACGTGAAGTCCAGTATTTTGTTCAAAAAGTACAATGGGCCCACTTCAAAAGATTATCTAAACTGTTCATCTGTTGGGCTGTAACTTAAATTGGCTGTACCTCGTAGATCATCTCCATCAGATGATCTACGAGGGTACAATCTATCACATTGTCGCCCAACAAATGAACGGCTTAGATCATCCTTTCAAGTCGGCCCCGCTGTACTTTGTAAACAATACTGGACTTCACGGGTCGTTTTATTGAATGTGGACTCATCCACAAAAATTCCTATTAAAATAAAGGAGCGTGGAAAAATATTCCCATTATCCTCTTATAATATAAGCAAGGGGCCACTTAAAATTATTTGACTAAGTTTGGGGTGGAGTGGTAGACCAACCGACCCTCTTACGAAAATAAAATTCTAAAATCTCTATTTACCATGTTTTGATAATGAGCCGAACTCACCTTGTCTTTTATTATTTAACAATCTGTCAAAAGCTATCACGGATTCATAATGCCCAAAAAAACTCTCAGCAGCCACTTTAAAAAGAATGGACAAGCCGAATTCTGTTCATTATCATAACGTGGTAGTGCAAATATTGGTTCAAAAGCAAGGATGCTTATACAAGGGAAATGATATCAGCACAACCATATTTTAATAATTGCACATACCCAGCTTGTCATTTCTTTTTTAATGGGCTTGTTAGAGCTTTTCGGGAACTGCAATAATAACTTTTGACAAGTATGTTAAAAATAAAAGACAATATGAGTTAGTGCAAATATCAAAAATGGTTGTGCCCATATCACTCCCCTTGGGTAATCTCCGTGAAAAATGAAACCAAGATTGAAAATCGAATCTAGAAGGTTTGAACATTGAAGAAACCACAAGGAAAGGCTTCTTCCTCTAGAAGCTGTTGGAAAACCTAGAAAAATCCATCCGTGTTTTTCCTTATCTCCGTTTGGAGGCGTGTCAATATCAAAAACACAAAGGATTATATAAAATACCATCTCTCCTCCTACAAAAACCTTCAAACCGAGCTCCTCAGGAAATAGAAATGACGAAAGAAGAGCCTGCCATAGGAATTCCTTATCCGTACGCTTCGGATCCTCAGGGTCCGATTCAGGTCCAGCAAAATCAACAGAATCTATATTACGTGGGCCAAAACCCTTACCAGGCCGGAACAACCCCTCCGAATGCGGTTTTTGAGGATCCGAAGGGGATTCCTTTGCAGCAAACTATTTATAGAGACACTCCTGCTCCTTTCCAATGCGTTTATTGTGGCAGTTCTGGTGTCACCAGCGTCAGGTAACCTAGGGTTAGGGTTTTTAGTGTTTAGGGTTTTTTTTTTTTTTTTTTAATCTTGTGAAAGTTGTGTTAATTCCTTGAATTATGGTTGACATGATAAAATTAAGAATTTTGCTGATCTTGGTTGAATTGAAAAGAGTTGGTCAGTGATTATATAGAGCACTTACATGATAAACATGGAATGAAATCAAGATAATCATTTCTTATTCTAACATAACTGCTAATTTAATCTAATTGCCTAATGAGTGTTTATATAGATAGGAACATCCTAATCTAACCTAATTACCATGTCTGGCTTAGTTGCCTAGTCCAACAAATTACCTAATCTACGGCCCTTACAATCAACAGTCAAGATTCCCTTACGATCAAGGGTCAAGATATCATCTAGACTTTGTTATCTTTTTCTGTATTTCATAGTAATTCATCTGTGTGGTGCTTTTTCTTTTGAGTAGTATTACTCATTGTTTTGAATGAACATATTGTTAAGATCTTTCTTTGAAGTATGTATAGATCTGAATTCTTGGGATTTCATATTATATGTGTTTGGTTGATCAAGCAGATAGAGTGGGAAATATAAATTAAAAGATTAAGGATCTGTTTGTTTTAGATTGTGAGAACAGATTGTGAGTTCAAAACTGATTATTGGACTCAAAATTAAAAGACTCATGGCACTAAAATTATTTGGGAAATGGTATCTGGTGCTTAATGTTGCCTTTTGATAATGATCAGATGGAGCTGAACCCACTTACCATAAGCACCTGATGTTTTAACTCACTATTGCTGAACTTTCACTATGGTTGTTCCACTCTGGATCTATAATAAATAAATGATTAATTGCCCAACCTATATATTGGTAACATGATACAACAGCCACCCCCCCCCCCCCCCCCCCCCCCCCGGAACAAGTTAATGGTTTATTTATCAATCTGGACTATCCACTTAGTGGATCCTTCCTTGGATTGGGCTTGGGTGAAAACTCAACTTCGATTGGATGATACTATCTGATTTTTGGATGTTTTGGCTGATGAAGGCAGGTTTCCTATGCCTCCTTTTACTGTTAATTTGGAGGCTTTTGATCGGAGTGTTAGGATCGTCCAACCAAATGTATTCCCATTTCTTGGGCTATCCTAGGTGGGCTACTGTCCTAGAGCAATAAAAGGTTAGACCCACATCTATGTCAAGTTGTATCTCCGCTCAAATCCATGTCCGTAGCTGCTTACAATGGTTGGGTTCTTTTAGGTGCATGTGACTTGATATGGAGTGCTATAAAAGCTAACTTGTAGTTGAATAAATTAGAAATGATTTTCGCTGCGGAACCAATAATAGTTGTAGACAAATCATTTAGAGTGCTGAACTGGTGATCTTTTATAATATTTAGAAAAGGAATCTTCTATTTGAATGTTTTATTATCTAGTCCATAGACCGTAGAACTTAAGTGAAGGTTTCTGAATCTTCAAGGGTTTACTGATGTCTTGTTGGCTTGAGTATATTCCCTTTTTTTTTTGGTGTTTTGGGCCATAGGTTCAACCGTTCAAGTGGTTATCACGTAGATAACAACTCAGCAATTTGTCGAGAGGTGAAGGTTTTTAATTTTTTCAGTTGAATGCTTTTTCATCTTCATAAAACACCTTAATTTCAGATTAAATGAGACTTAGAGTTTTATAACAAGGAGCTACTTACTATTGACCTTTTACTCCATTTTTCTTGGATTGCTATGTTTTGGGACACTGGACCTTCCTGCACCAGTTATCCACAGCAGTGAGCAATGAATGTTTTTGGGACTGACCTCATTTAGTCACCAGTTCTCATGTCAATATTATTCATAGCACTTGACTGATTTCCATCAATAGCATTCACTGGATGAGAAGGGAACCCATGGAAAATCAGGTAGATTTGATGAGAACTCGGATCCGTTTCAATTTTCAGAATTTTCAAATTACCCATGTTCATATGGAGAAAATATCACTGCCAGTGATTTGAATGTTCACTGGAGTAGGCTGTAGTATGCTTTTTCTTTCTTCGGTTTGTTTTTGCAAGCTTTTGGTTGTTAGAATACATGCCTCCAAGCTATTCAAGGTAAGAACTATTGATTTTAATGAATTTAGATGATAGTTTAGTCAAGCATATATGAAATCCCGGGCTAGCAACCCAAGAGGGGGGGTGAATTGGGTTTCTTAAAAAAAACACCTTTAAAATGGTTTTCTAAAGATTCAATTCCTTATGTTAAACAAACTAATATTCAATGTAATAAACAAATAATAAGAAGTGAAGAAAGATGTTACAAATCTCACCAAAAAGAGATAAGGAAGCTTGAACAAGGAGATTTTTATAGTGGTTCAAGAAACCCCCTACGTCCACTCTTCTCAAGATTACCATCCTTGAGGAATCACTACAACACCAATCTCCCTTCGTGTCCTAGATCAATACCTTATGCACCGAGCTTCCAAGCTCCAAGGGTTTTGACAACGGTGACCCTTTCCACCATTTACAATGTAGAATGATAAGAAGGTAGATCGGTCACTTTTGCCTCTTCAAAGACTGATAGAGAGTTGAAGATCAAGCTCTCACCAATCACTCAGCAATAAAATAATAATAGCCTAATCCGACCATCCTTAAGTTGTAACAAAATCAAGGCTCTAAGGCTCTGTTCACTTGTTTTCCTGGGAAAGGAAAAGAAAAGGTTTCCCGGGAATCTGAAGTGGCATTAGGAAAAGAAATCTAGGGAAACTGTGTAGAAAAAGGTTTCCCGCACCTGTTCACGTGCGCAGGAAAAGGTTTCCCGAGAAACTGCTTGCTCACCTTTTTTCACTAGTTTTCCCGGGAAAGCAAATCCGACCAACATAGTGGGATTTGGTTTCCTACACTTGTGAGAAAAGAGACATTTCCACATCATTTTTGGCAATTTCCATGTCATTATTTGACATTTTCCATCTAAGCTCTTTACTTTCTCAGGAAAGCAAGTGAACACCAGAATTCTGTCTTGTCAAGGTCTTGTCAAGGAAAAAAGAGGCTGTTTTCTAGGGATTTGCTTTCCTGGGAACGCAAGTGAACAGAACCTAAAGGATTTGCATGAGTATTGGCTTTGGAAAAAGGATTCTCAGTTGAAAGCACAAGTTTGAGAGACTAAAAAGTTATTAAGAGTTGATTAGAACGTCATTAAGCATTCTATTTATAGAGATATTAAAAAAACGAGCTATTAGAGTGATAAACATCTCTCTCGGTTGACCTTCGGTCGATCGAGCTTGTAGTCGTTGGGCTTTCTAAAAAAGCCTCAAAACATGGTTTGATCGACCGAAGCTCACATACTGGATGTTTTCTTTTCTTTTTTTTGGGCCCAATTGGCCTTCGGTCGACCGAGCCAGAACAAAAAAGAGTTTCATTTTAAAATCCAATCTTTTTATTTTGTCTTCAGTGCTTTTTGGTTCCTTAGGTTTATTTTGAAAATTTGAGTCCTCTAAGGTGCCTTGAGTTTTACTTTGAACCTAAGGAGGATGGATATATATTCTAAAACAAAGATTCTTGTCTTAAACTTCATTGCCTTGTAACTGTTTGGATATTGCCTTTGCTTGTGAGAGTCTTCAATTGAGTACAGCTTTGGCTTCCTTTTATTGTTCAAGCAATGAACCATCAGTCGAGCTCTTGGATTTGATTTGCAATCTTGATTCTTGAGCCATGGATCTTGTGGTTCAAACAGCGTCCAATTTTCCTGGACTTATAGAATATACTTGCGCATATGAAACATTAGTCCAATATGATTATTGACCATCAATTCTGGTTTGTAATTCATCAAAACATAGGTGAATGTTGAACACTTGGGCTAGCAATATAAGACCAAAATTTATTTATTTAAATCATTTTTTTAAATGTATTTAAATCAGTTAATGTTTGCTGAATCTATGATTTTTCCTCTTAGTGGACATTGTACAGTTTTAATGCAAAACTAGGAAGGATGGAAAACAAGTAAAAGATACAGTGATCTGTATCACCTGAGCATAAATTCTATAAAAAAAAACCCTAAATCAAAATTTTGCTCCAAAGGTCTAGCTCCTTTTGCCACATTTTGCATCGACAAGTGAAAACTACTCCGATTCAAGATCTTTCTGAATTTTTTGATGTTTGAACACAACGCAGATCAAAACCAAGCTTGGCTGCCGCCATTGGTTGCATGATGCCATTTATGCTGGGAGTTTGCTTCCTTTGCCCGTCTATGGATTGTCTCTGGCATAAGTATCACTACTGCCCAAGCTGTGGAGAAAAGGTACAAATGTCAATGCCTTTGGTTCTTTTTCATTTCCTCTTCATACCATTGTTGTTATTGTTTGGTGTTCTTCGTTCTTATTTGGTGATTTGATGAACTGAAAATTACTTGTCGGAATGTGGTAGGTCGCTGATTTTGAGAAGTCAGATATATGCCTTGTCATGGATCCGCCGCACTGGACTGAGCGGAGTTTCGCAGTGCCTGCCTAATTCTCTTGTGTGGTTTTATGATGTGGTGTGTGAATAAAAACTCAATAGATGTGTCATTAATATTGTATAATCATTTGAATGGTAATGTGCAAATGTATTTGAAATTGAACATGACTGGATACTATTGAAATGGTTTACATAGCATAGCAAGCAATATCTTGCCTTGGATAGTCAAGCAAAAATCTTTAGAATAGGAGGAGGAATATGTGAAATAGGAAGCAATTTGTCAAGCATGCTCAAAGGATTAACCTTGGGTTTTGGCTCCTTTATGCATAAAGGAGTGTATTATTACAGTAGATTCACTAGTGATCTAAACTAAATTCACTAATATAGAAGTTCTGCCTTGAGTTTTTGCTGGATTGCTGCAGTTGTAAACAATGCTCACTTTGGATCAATAAGAAAATGGAGAAATATCTTTGTGAGTCGATTCACACTCCATTTGTGGATGAGGCTATTGGTCATGCCCTAGATCACTCATTTCCTCCTTGGCTTGGAGAGATCCATCACTCATTTTCCTCTTAGGCCGTTTGTTTTCAATTTTAAGAACTTATTGAGAGTTCAAAACAGATTATTGAACTCAAAATTAAGGCCCTGTTTGTTTTGCATTTTGAGAACTTAATTGAAAATGTGAGAGATTTTACACCCTCCGTTCGGAATAGGGGGATAGTACATCCTCCAATTGGATTCGCAACCTTCCATTCAAATCTGGGATAAATTACACCCTCCAACTGGATTATGAGGGATATTACACCTTCTAAGTGGATTTGAAACCTCCATCCAGAATTTGAGGTATATTTTCCCCTCCAAATAGAATTTTGAGAGATGTTTCACCCTCCATCTAAGCATTCCTCACTAATGGCTCTGAATCATCCATTGGCACGATTATGAAATTCATTGACAGATAAAAAAGCGTCTAGACAGAGACTAAAAAGAGCCAAAAGGTGCCATGTCTGCCCAAGTAGAATGCTGCCCAAGGAGAATGAATAGCTACTTCCACAGGATTCACTCCTAAACTTTGGTCCATTTCCTACCTAGGAGCTCCCACAACCTTATGGGTCGATTTATGGTAGGATATAGCATCTACACCCATTTTTATACCAACTACTTTGTCAAATGAGAATTACTAAGGGTCTGTTTGAGGCACCACTGTGTCCTAGTAGAATGTAAGTAGTGGGGTGCAACTCGGGTCGGGTTGGGTCGGGTTGAGGCCAACCCGAACCCGACCCAACCCGGGATCTCTGGCTTAAAAAATTATTAAAAAAGTCAGGTTCACTCGGGTCGGGTTGCCCAAGCCCTCAACCCGAACCCGACCCGAACTCAACCCAACCCGACTTTTTCCCGGGTTGAACCTATCGGGTTCGGGTTGAGCCCGCCCAAGTTGCACCCCTAGTAAGTAGTGAACGGGTGGAGTAGTAGTCTCGTGGTGGAATAGTGGTGAACCCCCGGAGTTTTTCCTTGCCGATAAACTTAACTCGGATGCAGATCAAAGGCTATGCAGAGACCGCGTATAATAGGCGCCGCCCTTGATATTTTATCTGGTGTCATTAGATCAAATATCAACGGTGGCGCCATGATTACACGGAGCAATGCCTGGACACCAAATATCTTTAACCAAAAAAAGGGCGATGATAATTTCAAACCCCCCAAGCCCCCCCCCCCCCCCCCCCTCTTCTCCTCCTGCAGTACGCATTCGCCCCACTTTTAACATGATTTGACGCCAAGAAGACTTAAAGTTGCCCACTGTTCACGTTATGAGGGGGGTGAATGCGTACTGCAGAGGGGGTGAAAATATCATCGCCCAAAATAAATGGGAGTGTGGCTATCACCTCAGTTAAGTACTCAATAAACAGAGACTTCGATAATCTACACAGAGGTTTCCATATCATTTTCCTTGGTAAATCAAAGTAAAATGACATTTTCTTTCTTTTTTTCCTAGCATTGTTTGGTTGCAATTTACCAAAAAATGAAAGCAAAGATATGGGAATATGTTTTCCTTTCCTTCTACTTATATATTATGCACATCCAAACAGTCCCACATGGAATGATAGTCACTTGTTTTGATAATGTTACTCCCATACTTTATATAGGGAAATGATTTCAACACAAACATGTTTTGATACAAGACGCTCATGTTTCTTGTCTTTTATATTTGAAGAGCTGTAAAAGGGAAAAATATTCCAAAAAGCACTTACGTCACGTCACAATTAAATGCTAAAAGACAAGATACATGAGCGCATGTATCAAAACGTAGTTGTGCTGAAATCAATTCCCTTTATTTATTGTCTGTTGATAGCTATTTGAGAAATGTAAATCATTAGTAGCTGATTAGAAATCCAATGTGGGGGATGGTGTATCGGCAGCTGATATACTACTTCACTGGCAATATATGGTGCTAAGAACAGATTGAATATAGATCCCAATTTATATCACTGCTATAACTTAAAACTCAATTTTCATGGAATCCACATCTTGTCAAGGTAAAGTGGCTGACCTCACAGTCCTGATCGATCAATGGTAACAGCATTACCAATCAACTGAGGCAAACCAAATCGAAATTTGGATCGAGTCTCTGAATGTGCTAATAAACAAAATAGTGTGCATATGTAGACAGACTTGCCTCGCAGTTTCTCATTAACACTATAAATTAGAAATGAAAATCCATTCTAAATTTGGAAAACTTCTGATTTCATTCATAAAGATGTGTCCTTGCCTCAAAACTGGTATGAAATAAGGCAGGCATTCATCGGCCGAATAATGATCACCGTCTTTTCTTGCTTCCTTTTGCAGCGCTGGATTTTGATGGGGTTAGAATCAAGTACACAAACAGGCATACAAACGAGAGCACCGAAACCAGAGATCCGTATTTTGCTAACAGCCTCTGCAGTTACAGAAGTGGTTCTCGATAAGTTGTATAATACGAAAAATTCGAAAAACATCAAACTTCAGAACTAAGAGACTGAAATATTTAAAAAAAAAAAACATGATTCTTACCTTTGCCTGAGGATATTTGGTTGGTGTATATGCAAGTTCATGAAAAAACAGGCCATGAGATTAGAGATGGTCAAAGAATGTTTACGAAGTGAAAAAGACGATAATGGAAGGAGCTTACCCATTCGAACTTCTTCTCTGGAGGCCTATCAGCAAGGATATCTAAAGGCTGTATGGGGGTTGAATAAGCCTCCTACAAAAGGCAACTTACAGAAGTAAAGATCACAAGCGAATTATTCTTTAAGGGACTGGAAAATATTACATTAGTTTCTAAGTAAATTAGGAGGAATTCAAGCAAACCTGCAGTGCGGCTCTTGATGGGATACGGAATTTGATAATGGCAGGCGCACTATAGAACACGCCTTTCACTTGGGACTCCAGTACGAATGAATGAGAAGCCATAGAACCGCTGCCAATTAAGCAGAGATTATATTCAACTGATTTAAGAAAAAAAATAACAATGAGTTTTCTGATAACAAGGTGGTGACGGTATGATGAAACTCACGCATCGAGCCTTTCCCATGATTTAGAAGTGTTTCCACTGACTAGATCAAATACATCTTGAGCCCAGCTATAGTCACTGAGGCTTACATCGTATGCAGTCCTGGAAGAATTTTGAGAATAATATGTTTAACAGCAAAACTCATATAAGATGCTAATCAAATACTTGAGAAGCAGTAATAATAAACATGGGTTCATACAAAATCAGGGAAGCGGTATAAGACAAAAAAAACACCAAAGGAACCCTAGCACTAAACATTTGGCTTCATCAGCTGAAATTTTCTGGTTTTATCAGCTACAAGGAATCAACTTGGTCGGATGCACAAATAATAGTTCAATGTTTCCAATTATATTATAATTTTCAACAAGATACAACCACCAAAACTCAGCCTCTAATTGAATAAAAAAACTCAGCCTCTAATGGAATAAAAACAGACTGCGAGAAGAAGCATAAGGGCAAGTTTCTATTGATTTTTGTCTTAGAATTTTAACAAGACATTTCAGAGGTACTGACAAATAGCTGTTGTTGGTAAAATTGCAGGATGGTACAAAGGTCTCAAAAGATCATCAAAAGCATAGCTGAATCTGATTGATGCTCTAATATACAAATGTGGTGCAGGATAAAATTACTCCTACCACAAGTGGGGTTTAAATTATTGGTAAGGGATAACTAATTTCAAGATGATCGTTACCATTCAAAAGAAGAAGAAAAAAAGATGCTAGTTACCAAAGTCCAACCCTTAATCATAGGTATCTACACCAATAGATTGGCTACAAAGATCATGCAAAACTAAGGCTAATTTGGAGTTTAAATTATTGTCATGGGATATTTAATTTCAAGATGCTTGTTACCAAGGTCTGTCCCCTTAATCAAAGAATCTACGCCAATAGATTGGCTACAAAAACAGTGTAAAACTAGGGACAACAAAAAACCAAAGCAATCATTGTTAAGCAAAGAAAGTAAGAAGCTATCATACTTGGATAATTAAAAATATTGGATACTTTAATAAAGATACTTATATTGGAACCTTGAAAATAATATATTGAACGATTAAAAAAAAACCCATACTAGCCTTCCATGCCAGTATCTAGGTAACATAGATTGTAAGAACCCTTCCAGAAACATTTACTATACTCTAAGCTGCAACCAATGTTTCAAGCCCAGTAATTCACAGTAAGCAAGCTGTGAATGTTGGTAACCTATAGAAGTGCAATCGAATCAAACATATGCTACCAGATAGGCTGAAATATTAAGGTCTAACATTGGATGGGTAATTTTTTCTTGAACGAATGACAAGCAAACACTCACATCCTACTCCTTTTACCCTAATCTTCCATCTTGAACAGAGGCAGGAGGCCTTGAAGCAGACGGGTTCCGCATCTTCGAGCGGCAGTCATCAACACAACCACCAAGGGGGGAAGAGAATGGTGAGCTCCATTCGATTTATTCATGTCACGAAGGCAACATCAAGTGGTTTACTGCCAACATTGGGTTTCATCCAAGAGATAGATTTCAAGTCATGGTTTTTGCACTGACAGTAGTTTGACTAGTTTCCTGATGGAAACCAATATAGTTCAAACATGCACCCTAATTTCAGGTAGTACCCATCAGCAATGATGAACTAGAATGACTGATCACAAGCTGCTATGTCTTCTACATGTTTCCATTTTCCTTTCATGAAGCAACTAATTAAGTATTTTTTATTAATAATAATATCCGAATGATCGACATAGCATATATTTTCTCTCTTCTTTTCTTCTTTTTTTTTGTTTATAGGCAACAATGC
The DNA here is from genome assembly GCF_043159265.1 of Tasmannia lanceolata. Lineage (NCBI taxonomy): Eukaryota > Viridiplantae > Streptophyta > Magnoliopsida > Canellales > Winteraceae > Tasmannia > Tasmannia lanceolata. The sequence continues at coordinate 56,252,155 of NW_027518714.1, forward strand.
AGGGACAGATCCTGGGAGATCTAGTGCCCTTTAGGAAACACTACAGTTATTTTACGTCCCAGTACTCCTGCACAACATATCCGGGGCTTGACTTCTATTTATGGAGAGGTCTCTGTGAACTCAAAAGTGTTTTGATGGGGGAGCCAAATGGACCCAACTAAGCCCGGGCTGTGGAGCTAATGTTCCCGAGCATTCATCCAATATGGCTAATCCTGAGGAAGGCAAGTCACTTGTCTAGTTATCTCTCATCTCCTTTTGATTAAAAGCAGTCCTTACAGGCGATGGGGGAACCAACTAATGGATGAAAGTCCCCCTCTTTCTCAAGTAAAAGTGATCAGTAGACCTTCTCTTCTTTGCTTACCTTGAACTGAATTCTTTGTCTTAAACAATGCTCCTCATAGTCCAAGGCGTATGCCTCTCGAGCCCTGTGCATTTCTTCACACACCTCAGAAACATTGAACTGAGGCACACGCCTCAAAGGAACACACACAAAAACGGTAACTCATGGTACCATACATCATCTTTTTTATTTTTTATTTTTAACTGTAAGCCCTATTTCATAGCCTATGGCGTGTGCCTCTAGAGCCCTGTGCCTTTCTTCACACACCTCAGAAACATTGAACTGAGGCATACGCCTCAAAGGTAACACACACAAAAACAGTAACTCATGGTACCATGCATCATCTTTTTTATTTTTAATCGTAAACTCTATTTAAAGTTGTCTTTACTGAGGCATACGCCTCAAAGGTAACACACACAAAAAGGGTAACTCATGGTACCATGCATCATCTTTTTGTGATGTGTTTAGACAAGGGGGTGGGAGGTATAATATTTATTTCATATTTGGTGATTTTGAAGAGATAAAAGCAAATAGGTTTTGCGTGTAGAGAGGAAAAGAGAGTGGAGATTATAATATGCATTTCATATTTGGTGAATTTAAAGAAATAGAAGCAATTTGGTTTTGTGTGTGGAGAAAGAGGGGGGCTATAGTATATATTTCATATTTGGTGATTTTAAAGAGATAGAAGCATTTTGGTTTTCACAAAGATTCCTAGCATTTGAAATATTTCATCAATAGAAACAGATTCAGCCAAGTAATTTACAAACAATATAATCAAACCACAGAAATCATATCCATAACCAATAAGATATAAGGGTCTAACAATCTGTCCACAAAATTATATAACATAAAATGTCTAACTATGGCCCAAATAAACTAGGTGTGAAGGTATGTAGGTATGATGATATAGTGAGGCAGAAGGGGCTGGCCAAGGAAAACAAGGTTGTAATCCAATTGTGAGGCACCAAAAAAGCAGCGAAAAGAAATGTGATGAAACAGGGTATATGAGGGTGGTACATGAGGGAAGCACTTAGCTTGGTCATGTAGGCTTCGGCCTCGAAATTCGAAGTGTCCTAGGAGCCTCCGAGAGTTGCTGGCAATAGCTGTAGCCACGATCAGTCAAGGCACTTTTTCAGCAACCAGGGGATGGATAAATTTGAGGGGAAAGATGGGAGAATAGCAGAGGGCAACAGCATGGTCGGGATCGGGAAGAAAAGCTTCCGTAATTGCAGGCATAACAGCAAGGATCAAACAGGGGAGCAAGGCTGTCAAAAAAAAGAAAAGCAAAATTAATGTAAAGAAAGGGGATGTAGGGGTATAGTTGCTGTAACAGCAGTGGCACAGCAGGGGAAAAGAGAGTACAGTTGCAGCAATAACAGTACGAAACTGTCAAAAGAAGAAGCAAAGGTTGGGGGTGAGGAACAAAGGAAAGAAGGGACGGAAACGAGACACTGCCGACCAGCAGTGTGTTGGCCAGTGTAGAGAGAGAGAGAGAGAGAGAGAGAGAGAGAGGAGGGGGGGGGGGGGGGGGGGGAGGGGGGGGGGGGCAAGGGGAAGTGGTGTTGCAAGGCTGTCGGCTGCAGCCCTGTGTGTTGGCCAACAACAGGTGAGGGAGAGTGGGTGAGGAAGGAAGAAAAGAAAGAGGAAGAACGAGGAAGAAGAATGGAAATCAAGGGAGGGAAGAGGTAGGGGATATACCTTGCGGATAAATTTGCTAAAAATATAAATAATTCTTAATAAACAATGCTGCTAAAGTATAAAGAAATCCTAGAATCTGTGTTGCATGGATTCGAATTCGTATGTCGGGATCCGACACAGATTCGAGGTGTCGGATTCGACAAATCCCAAAAAGTTGGATTTGTGGATCCGGTAATTTTTATTAAGTAAAATTAAAAATTAAAAATTATAATTTTTGAGGGTGGAGTGTTGAAACATTATTTTTATTAAGAGAGTAGAAGGATGAGGGGAGTCGATGTTTGAGGGTGGATGGTCAAGGCACTATGGTTTTTATTAAGAGAGGACGGATTGTGCTTTTATAAATTAAAAGTTACGAAGAAAATCCGTCTAAAGGGAAAATATATGGGATTCACATTTTAAAAGAGATGCGGCTACGAAAAAAATAGGATTCGTTCGAGACGCGGCTACGACAAGAATCCGGGTGTGTCCCACGTGAATCCATGTCTGATTCGCTTGTCGACACGGATTCGGCAAAGGGGGCAAAGAATCCATGAAACGTAGCCTAGAATATAGTCTCTCCAACAACGATAAAAAAAGGTAAAAAAACTGATCAAGTGGGCAAATCACATTAGTAATGAAGGGGGAGGTGATAAGTTTAGGAGATTTCACTAAACTTGAATGCTTTACAAAGAGAATTAATGGTGCTTATATAGAGCACTTACATGATGAACATAGAAAGTAAATCAAGATAATTGTGGAAGGAAATAATCCTAATCAAATCTACTTTCTAATCTCTCTTGCTTTCCCCTTCTAATCTACTTGCCTAATTTATTTAGTTGCTTCATTTAGCCAACTTACCCAATCCACCTCCAAGATGATCCAACGGTGAGATCCCAACCCAATCTAACCGTTGGATCCCACAAATTCTAACATGCCCCCTCAAACGTATATGGATTGAAAATCGATATACGTTTGACAACAACAACAAAAATTCCCCAATACAATAGAATTCCCCAAATTACAAATGTAATCAAAATCAACCGATTTGATGCACACTTCCAAAAGTCGATGACGAAGATCCTTTGATGAAGACTGATGTTGCTGCCAATGATCATTGATGATGGTTACTGAATAAGATGCCGCTTGTTGATGTGTTGCGAAAAGCCTCGGAGGGCTGAATCAAACTCAAGCCTCGATGGGCGAGTTATTATGGGCCGGTTTTGGAATACCGAACCTCATAAAAGTGGGTCACTATGGACCAAAGCCTTGATTGGCAAAAAGAAGCCTCGATGGGCAGGACATCATGGACCAATTCTCATGGAATGAGACATCATGAGTCGATCCTCATGGAATTTGAAACACTCTCAGGCACGAACCTCAAAGAATCGAGGCCCCTCAACTGAGTAGAGCGATCAATTTCAAGCACGCACCTTAAGAAAGGCACCTCAACTGAAATAAAAATTTGTGAGAAAAGGAGAATGAGATGAGTGACACAACAATTATCAATGGCAGTACGAACATCACAAGAATTTGGACAATGCAACGATTTTTTTTTTAAGGAGTGTTGATATCAAATTCGGGGGGTCTTTCACAAAGGATGATGCAAAAGGAATATTTGAAAGAAAATTGGCACTAGAAATGGAAAAGGGTGCCATTATCAATGACTAGATGTGAAATCCTTCTTAAGAGAACTGGATGGGTGTTGTTTTGCTAGAGGTAAAGGAAAAGGTGTTATTCCGATACATAGGAAGGGAGATATTTTGCCTAAGCCAACAGAGGTGGATGTCTTGAGCAATAATGGAGTGCTATTTGTCTTAAAGATGGAAGGGAGGGCACACCGAGTAAAATGGCAGTAAACTTTCTGTTTTGGAATTCAAACCTCATTTACATCCATATTGAACGGGAGATTAAACATTTATGAACCATCAACTTCCATCTTGTATTGTAGCCATCGTGAGTGCATCCACCCAGCAACTTGACTTCCATATGTTCATACGAGAAGAGGAAACATTTATGAACCATCAACTTCCATCTTGTATTGTAGCCATCGTGAGTGCATCCACCCAGCAGCTTGACTTCCATATGTTCATACGAGAAGAGGAATTTTTCAAAATTCAATCGGGGCATTGAAAAGTAGAGGCAGCGTGGAAATGCCATTGGAGTGGACTGTGGGCGCCAATGCCTTGGCTCACTGATTGGTATCAGGGGTCTGTATGGAGGTAGGATAGATAGTGGTAGCGGTTGCTAGATGAAACAAAGTGGGAAAGAAGAAAGAAACAAGATACCTATTGATTGAAACTGGGCGGGGCAGATGGCGCGCCGTCGTCCGCCGGAGGAAAATAATCCTAGTGTTGTGCTTAGGGCTTAGGATCGTTCTGCTCTGATACCATGATAAGTTTAGGAGATTTCACTAAACTTGAATGCTTTACAAAGAGAATTAATGGTGCTTATATAGAGCACTTACATGATGAACATAGAAAGTAAATCAAGATAATTGTGGAAGGAAATAATCCTAATCAAATCTACTTTCTAATCTCTCTTGCTTTCCCCTTCTAATCTACTTGCCAAATTTATTTAGTTGCTTCATTTAGCCAACTTACCCAATCCACCTCCAAGATGATCCAACGGTGAGATCCTAACCCAATCTAACCGTTGGATCCCACAAATTCTAACAGGGGGTTGTATTAGTGTTTTCTGACCATGTTGGTATGATGGACCCAAATGAAGGGGAAGAGTTTGCCCTCCTCATCGGCCTTCAATCATTTGTCATTGATACTGATGGCAGTTTAAGGGTTAGAGGCAACTCTTCCAATGTCATCTCTTGGGTTAAAATGTGTACCTCGAGCCCATAGGAGGTTCGCACACATTATCAACAATATCTTGTGCATTTGTAGGGGAAGGGAGTTTATTTTACTGCGCATCCCTAGAAGTGGTAAGAAGATTGCAAAAGTTCAAGCCAAGCGTGGTGTCCATAGGTATGATCTTCTTGTGGGGGAATTCCTACCATGTTGTCATCTTTTCTTTATCTTCGAATAAAAAAATGTCATCATCGCAAAAAAAAAAAAAAAAAAAATATATATATATATATATATATATAAAGAAATAGATTGAGAATATGTTTGCAAACAGGGATTTAGGGGACTTTGTCTAGCAGCATTTTCCTGGGAAGTAAAACTCTTCTAAAAGCGGTTAGGGAGAGAAGGAGAAGAAAACGAGGCTTAGTGGAGGAAGATTATCTTGGGCAAATGTGTGTGTGTGTGTGTGTGTGTGTGTGTGTGTGTGTGTGAGAGAGAGAGAGAGAGAGAGAGAGAGAGAGAGAGAGAGCCTTCTCCAATTCAGTTAGTGTGATATGCTCAAATAAAGTAAAAGCTCGTGCCCTCTTCACTAACCTGAAGCATTTGTCAAAGATATTGGTGGCAGTTTATGGGTTGAGAGGGATTCTTCCAATGTTAGCTCTTACGATAAAATTTGTAGATTGGGTCCATGTAGGCTGGTGCACATCATTGTGGAGATCGAGGCCAGCGGGGTCTCATCCCGCCGTCTGCCTCGAGGGTCCCACACATCAAGATCTTTTTTTTAATGGTGAAATTTTATTAAAAAAGGAACAAACGATACACCTCGACTGAGATGGTTGAGGGCCACCTTTAAAATAAAATAAAATACATGATCCCCTAAAGGTGATAAAAAACTGTCAACTCATCCCTCTCCTCCCCACACCAAGTTGAAGAAGTGTTTGACTCGTTGTCGGCAGAAAGAAAAACATGATGAAATGTGGTAGAGTACGCATCAACTAACCCTAAAATCTACTCAAATGGACACTCCTCAAACCCACACACTATTGGATCACATCCCAGGAGAATGGAATAGACAATGTAAAGATCCCACTAAAATCGAAGAGAACCACGGCAAAGAAGATCGTGCGTTGAATACCACTGACCTACCGGCAGACTCCTTGAATATCTTGTGATTTGTCTCCTTCCAAATAACACATTACCATAGACATGGAAATGCTCAAAAGAATCCTCCCTCTCCTAGGCCAGAGAGCAACTACCCAAGCCTCAAAGAGTTCAACAATATAATTCGGCTGAACCCAAACTACCCCATGAGCCCCAAACTGTCCTAAAAACCAGCAATAAGAACTTGCATAGAGGGAGGTATTTTATTTGCTTACTCCCTAAAATTGCTAATTAGATTGCAAATGCTCTTGTCAAGAGTGGTGTCCATAGGGATGATGCAACTTATCTCTTTTTCTTCGAATGCATTTTGTACTATCATCCCGAAAGAAAAAATAAGGAGCGGTGAGAGAGAAGGGGTGTTAAAAAATTAGAAGCAAAATAATAATAATAATAACTATAACCACTAAAATGAAACATTGTGGAAAGTCATTATATCTCCTAGACTACAGAAGTTTAGCTCCCAAAAAACAGGAAAAAAAAAAATCAGCCCAAATAATCCATGACAGAACTTCAGAGCTTCATTCTTTCTTTGAAGCCAAGATAGTTGTGCTCAATTCCAACCTGACTAAGCCAATATAGAAACTAAACCTAGGTGACAGTGATGGTTGATAAGTCAAGACCCAAGACTAAGCTAGATGGTTGATAAGTTAAGACCCAAGACTAAGCTAAATGAGAAAAGTTCTTGTTCAACCAAACATGGGGACAGAGGTGAACATCTGTTTCTTTTTTATTTTGATAATGCACACAAACAGGAACCTTCTTTCCATTGTCCTGGGTTCATTTCAGATTACTTAGGCAACAAAATTTTAGTCCGCACAACCCAAGTCTGTGATTAAGATTTACAATCCCTCCCACTCAGCTTTACCAAGACATCCATCCAATGTAATTCTTTTCCATCAGTTAAATGAATTCCCTTGTCACAGGTGTCTAAAGCACCAGCTAACTCCATTGTCGGAACAAAAAAGAGAGCGTGTGAGGGAACTATCACACCGCTGATAAAAAAACACAGGGAAAAAAAACAAGCACAAACAAAAAAAGTACATAGTTCATATATATTGTTCTTCTATAGCAAATAACTATATATTTCAGAATGGTATTCAACAGAGACCTTAAACTCAAATCCACAGAGAGAGCAGGGATGATTAACATGAAGCGGCGAAAACACAAATACATGGCAAAGCAGACCAACAAACAAGCAACTAGACTGACAGGTTGGATTACAATATAATTTGCCTGTGTAAACAGCAAACAACAGTATGATTTAAAGAGAAACAATAGAAAATGGAAAAAAAATGGAAAATCCTCTAATTCAAACTGTAACGAAATAATGGCGTAAAAAATCACAGAAATAGAAAAAAAAAAGACAAAAAGAAAATGAAAATCCAACATGCTTTACAATCAAGAACGAAAACCTAATAATGGTAACTATACCAGAGAAAGCATGCAAAAGAACCGATCCAAATTAGAGCGAGGACAGAACAAAGCTATAACAATAGAAGATGAAATTGGAGATTAATTGAAAACTTACGCAGATCCGCGATTGTAAATATCAATCGAGACTGAAACTTTCTCAGCGCCTGATTTGAGCCTCGAGAGGCTCACTTTCTTGTGCGCAACCATGAAAGGAGCGTCCGAGATCGCGAAAGATGCAGAGACAAAGAAGAATAGAACCAGGAAAAAGGGCAAAAGACTCTTAATTTTCGGATTCGCCATGGATCTGGATTTTTTTTCCTCGATGTGGAGACTATCTCGAGATGGTGTTGCAGGTAGGGTTTGTGTAAGGGAAGAAAACCCCAAAACGGGGTTATTATTAAACAATCAGGTATTTACTGCCACCTCGCTGTTCAAATGGAATTTTTATTCCTCGTAATTTTTGTTTTGGGGTAGGAAAAATATTTTCTTTCAGGCTATGTTCACTTCCTTTCCTTTCGGTGACATGGCAGAATGAAAAGGAATCCAGGGAAATTGTCAAGGAAAATGTTTCGTTTTCCTTGGAAAGCTTCTTCCCGATATATTTAATTGGAAACCAAAACTCGAATAACAGGAAAAAAGTCAACTTCCACGTCATTTTCAGCTTTTAAATAAGAAATTTCACATCTGATAATATTTTTCCCTAGAAAAGAAGTGAACACAGAAATTATGTCTTGTTGGTTTTGTCAGGAGGGAAAAAAAAAAAAAGGTTGTTTTCCAGGAAAAACACTGCCATGGAAAAGAAGTGAACAGAGCCTCATGGAAATCAAGGGCTTGGATTGGGTCCCTTTTTTCTACAATTGAAAAAGGAAGGGCTAATAACTCTATTTACTTTTCGTACCCAAAACGCCCTCGCCATTAGATTACAAAGTTGCACTAGCTTTTGTGGGCTTTCTATGTTCTCTTTTTCGTGAAAAATCATGGTAAAGTTGAGGAATGGCGTGTGCTTTGTGGTGATTGAGACATTGATCCTTTGAGCTACCACCCCCTTGTAGTGTATTTGACTACACTTTTTACACTAAGGAGTAAAGGGGGCCCAGAGGATAAAATGAGTTGAATATATCAATCCCCTAATAATAATAATAGTAAATAATAATAATAAGGGATTTGCTAGGGACCATCACAGAAGGCATTTCGCAGCTGGGCTGTTGCAAAAGAGAGCCACCAAATGGCTTCCAGTGAAATTACCCAGCAAATCCCTAGTGATAATAAACTTGACATTTGCTAAGCAAAATCACACATATTAGCTCATTTAAGTCATCAAGTTGGTAGTTGCTAGCATGGTTTTAAATTTCGACGGAAATCCGAAATTTCGGTGGGGACCGAAACTGAAATTTTCCGAAATTCAAATTTTGGCCATCCAAATTTTGGACCGAAATTTTGATTTAATGACATTATTTATTAAAAAAAAAAAGTTGTACAAAATTTCAGTCCGAAATTTCGAAATTTGGGTCCGGAATTTGGAACCAAATTACCAAATTTCGGTTTTTGGTGGGGTCCGAAACGGTTACCGAAACCGAAATTTTAAACCATGGTTGCTAGTACGGTTTTCCGGCCCGTGTTTCTTTTTACAGGTGATGCAGATTAGAGATTTTAGTAAAGGGTTTTGTTAACAAGTGCCCTAAAGGGAGCATTGGGAAAGGAATTATACACATGTTTTGATAAAAATGAGGTTTCAAAGTTTTCTTTTAAAAATATAAGCATTGGGACAGATAATTAAGCTTCCTAAGTGCACTATTTGAGATCCCAACAGTGAAAATATGAAATTATTTTGAACGCAGACATGTTGGTGCGTACATGTTAGTGTGTATTAAAAACTTGAAACTTGACCTACTCGATAGGGGGTCAAGTGATAGATTACTCTATGAAGATTCGAGCATATTTTCGTGTAGAGGAATGCTAAACTGAATGGAGTCCTCGCAAAAAACCAGCGGCGAGAGAGTTTCCAATTGGATCCACTGTCACCCAACTGCATTTATAACAGCACTCCCAAGTGCATTTTATAATAGCACTGAAAATTACAAAATTAACGAAATGATGAATGTAGTTGGATGACATGGATCCAATGGGAACCCTTGGGTTGGGTTTTTGAAAGGGTGACCTTCGATTTAGCATTCCTCTTAGTATTATTAATATGCGTGTTTTTAAGGTATTCCTCTATTTATATGGTATTCCTCTATTTATATGAGGTATACTAAACTCAAGGGTACCCTTGCATAAATTAGCTAAAGGGGCGCCCTCGTTGGTGCGAAGTCACCCTTTCAGCTGATTTTTGCAAGGGCGCCCCTGAGTTTAGCATTCATCTATTTATATTGATTTGGGTTGTTTTATAACAAATTTGTAGGTCGAGTTGTTGGCTAGACAACTCGTTCTACCATCAAGTCGAGTCAACTAGGACAAGTTTTGAGTCGACTCGAAGAGTTTTGAAATTACAAACAGACACATCACAAACACATATGTCAATATGTAGGAATACAAGTGCGAGCATACATTACTTCATGCATGCATATAAACCTCATCGGATGCGAAGTTGCTGAGCTTGACGAAGGAAGGAGAATAGGCCTAGCACGAAAGACAAGAGCCAATCAGAATAGCCAAGGAAACTGCCTATGGACCCCGGAATGATTTCTACATTTTTTTTTATTTTTTTTGAGAAATCTTGAGAGGATATAGGCAAGTCATCCTTGGCTACCTAAGAAAACTCTTATCTTCATGTAAGACCTCTCTTCCTCTCACCACATCCTGTAATGTCACTGCCAATATCCATTCCACCAAGCCTCTATTTATAGGCAAGAGCCAAATGGAGGGTAGAATTCAGCTTGCCACATAAATTAGCTCCATATCAAATCGCCTCATTCAAAACAACTTTTTTTTTTCTGAGACCACTCATCACACAACTTTCAATCCTCTTGGAGCCCATAAGGGAATATATTCCCATGATCCATAGGGACCAGTGTCTCCTCTGATGTTCATCTCGGCGCCGAGATCTTTCCTATAAATGGGTGCAACTTGGGTCGACTTTTTAGGAATTCGGGTTGAACTTTTATCATAAAATCGGGTCGGATTCAGGTCGATTCCAATTCATTTTTTTAGCAAAAGCTCAACCCAACCTCACCCAAGTTGCACCCTCGGTCACCCATCATTCCCTCATAAAACGGGGGTTATGGCCATGATTAAAGAGGAAGATGCATAAAAATTTCTTAAGAGATCTGATTTCTTAGTAAATGTTGATGACAGTAACCCTAGCGAGAGCAATTCATAGAACCTTTCCACTTTATGCACTCATTTTATTCTATGACAACCTCACCATTTTCACATTCCCACCCAAATAAAGTCAATGCCACCACTAACAAAGTTTTTGTTCTCCTCCAATGATGTTTGACATGTTTCAAATCACATGACCGTTGAAATATAGAATTCAAACAACAGCAATGCAATATTTCGTTGACATTATACCAATCTTCCACTTCACAGAAGGCATCAAAACCTGCATTGATCCTGTGTACAACGTATTGGCATAATCCAAAAGGTGAGTATGGCTTTCATGTCATTTTTGGGGCATCTCCTTGATTGGATTTCCATGGATTTGAGTGTTGGAAATATGTGTTTCATTAAGGTGGCCTACATTGACTTAGCCTAGTAATTAGGGAAGTCCCAGATGTTTTCTAAATTTTGGTTTTTTGGCTAACTAAAGATAACTCTCCTCTAGAGTCCAAGATTAGTAAGTCTAGCGCAAGAGGGAAACTAAACCTATTGCCTAACCTTATAAAGAGTGATTGCTAAAGGAAAGCAACACACGAGAAATAATCAGGGCTTTTGGGGTTTTATCCCTTGGTGGTCCTCGATCTACTAAGAACGGTGATCAAAGCGTAAAAGGCTTGGATATATCTAAAGACTACTTCGGATTCTTATCCTCGTGTTCATCAGGAGTGCTTCAACGATCGGATTGCATGCATAATCTGTGGCATCCATCTCATCATCATGGCTGGAGATAGCGATTGATTTCTGCTTAAGTTCAATTAAAATTTCTAACAAGTAGATTATTAAAGAACCGATTAAATGTAATAAGATATGTAGTTTAAGTGTCCCATTTCCTTTTAAGACGTAGACAACTATATAACCTAATTACCCTTTAATTCCATCGTTGTACTGGCTGAAGGAAAATATGTTTTCTTTTTGTCATCTCTGCTAGTAAAGAAATGAGTCCCTTGGAAGGGAGCTGATATTTAAACTCTAGTTGGGTCTATAACTTTAGACTAACACCTCTAAAAAAGTGTGTGGCCTCTTAAATTATCACCTTAAATGCATTTCTTCACCATCCCTAATTTGTGAATTTTATTCCAATTGGTCACGGAGTATAATGATTTAGCCAAAAAGATGTTAGTTTTTTAAAAAAATTATTTCCAATAAGGCCATGCATTGGAAATCATTATTTTTTTTTTCATGGAACATTATCCTATAAGGTTGAGAGAGGGGTAGGGAGCATTGGAGAGGGACAGAATTGATAGGAAATGGATGAGGAGATGGTGCAAAGCAGCTGTAAATAAGGAGAACATAAACTATATTTTGAGTAGAGTTTTTAGTCTTCTTGTTTTTCAACCACATCTCACCCTCCCACCACCTCACCCAGCATGCTTCAAGAGAGAAACCAAACTCAGGTAATGGGTGTTTATATTTTAATACAAAATTGAAATGTGTTGGTATTTTAATACAAAAGTGTCATTTACTTGTGTTTCTAAAAGTTTGTTTTATCTTTGAAACGTGAGTTTTCACTCTTCCCTCCGAAAGTGAATAATCCCACATTGTAAAGTGGAGGAAAGGTTCATGAGTATACAAATCTTTTTACTTCTCTTGCCTTGTGAACGAGAATAGGCTACACGCATGAGCCACCAAGTGGATCTAATGGGCTTTTGGCTATACCACGCACGCGCAGCCGGATGCTTTTTTCCCTTTCCTTCTAATTGTTGGAAAAATTGGTGGTACTGTTTGTGATAGAAAACAGAAACTTGTTGCTTCAAGGCGTGATATCACTTTCCTTTAAGACAAGATTCGCCCCCACCAGTAGTGGGCAAAGGGGATCCGCGAATTGCCTCCAAGATACAATGAAGCCTAGTAAGGAAGCCCTACTAATGTTTGATGACGCTTCGCACTAGCGGAATCAAACCCGAAATGTGCTTCAGAAATTTCAAACCTTAGAGAAGTTTTCAGATACTGTTTCTACAGAAGAACAGTATCAAGAACAATAAACAAAAGAAAAATAGTATATAGAAATACATGAGGATTTTGAAAGAATGCAGAAGAGAGTTTAAAGTCTATCAGAATTGCCAATTCGTTTCTATATTGAAATTACCGAATTCTGCACATGTTATAGACCACCTGGTGTCTTTTCTGTGTGAAAAAACACCTCTACAGGGCACCTTTCCAGAAGTTTGAAATCTGACCGTTAGATCGCACCCATTTGATATTGAACGGTCATAATCGATCTTAGAGGTGACTGTTGGTTTGAGTAAAACCTCTCTCCAACTTCGTCATCGTTAGATCAATTATCTATGGTGCAGATCGCACTCCCTTGGCTCTTGACCGTTGGGGGAATGGACACAACCCATTTGATCACACTCCTTGACCTTTAGAGTACTGGGCCGACCGTTAGGTCTGAATCGAAGCCCAACCCAACCAAACCATTCGGCACTGGGCTTGGTGGGCCTACGAACTATTTGGCCCACCCTAAAAAAGCGTCAATTAAGCGCCACTATGCGCACTATAGCCCATTGCCCACGCCGCGCGCGCGAACGGTGCCTTGCACCGTCCCGCGGGTCCAACCATGGGTTAAATCCAATGTGCAACCAAACAAGTAAAAGAGAAGGGTAAGGCTTTATAAGTCCTTCTCTTTCCTTTCTCTCATTCGGTACGGAGACTATCTTTTCAACTACACTTCTACATCCTTTTGTAAAAAGCAAATCTTTCCAAGAAAACATTTTCTTTTTTCCAAACGCTATTGAGAAAATATTTTCCAAAGACACTAAAACATGGCAAAATATAAGATTTTGAAAATCCAAAATCTCTAACAATTTTATTATTTGTTTATTGAAACTGTTAATTTAACTCCGTCCTTAACACCACCATTAAAGAGGGAAAAAGCATTGTTAGCAATGATTAACATCGACTTATAGGGAGAAAAACATTGCCGTTATAGCGGTAATTTTAGGCATGTTTTTAACCACATCAAAATAACTTTGTTGTTATTATGCGTCGCGACCATTCGAGAATGACCGTTCGTACACTTTTGGCTTATAAAAATTAGAGACTTCTCCATGTTTTAAACAATAAAGAAATAGGAACAGTATCCTCCTTATTCTTGCTGCCCTTATGATTGACCATTATGTTAGAATTCTTTTTCATCATCATCTTCTTCTTTTCTCTGTTTTATATATTTTGTTGGGTAATCGGACTGTTCTCATTGTTCGAATCTCTTCGAACGTGCAGTTTCTTAGAGATCGACGGTGCGTCGAGTTGTTTTCCTCTCTTCACATGTTATGCTTTTCATAAATAAATAGGTGCTGATAAATAACCCTCCGACTTGATTTTAAATGGATGGCTCAATATAGAATCCTCCATGGATCAAAGGATTATGATCACACACCCTATCTACGTCAGAGCCCAACAAAGGAATGGTTTAGATCACCCAAATAATGTGGGCCGCATGTGCATGCACATCCGTCCACCAGGTAAATTCTCTTTTATATGATGGGGAGATTTTATATGGTGTAAGCCCTTATAGTCCCTTATTTTTAAAAAAGTATTGTACAGATCACATCATAGGATGATCCAAACCGTCCATAAAGATGGAACACAACTTAAAAAGGTTGTTCCCCAGAAATCATTTTCATAGGATGATCCCAACCCTCCGATCTATAGAAGAACTGCATATTATTGAAACCTCTATAGATCAGAGGGCTAGGATTATCCTATGGTCATGAATTTGCGGGAACAACCTATTTATGTTGTGTTCCATCTTATGGACGGTTTGGATCATCCTATGATGTGGTCCATACAGTACTTTTTGAAAAAAAAAAAAAACATCATTTTCATGATCAATGAGGCAAGTCTAAGGCAACCCAATTGTAACTTTGACCTTAACACAGGGCCCAGCAAAACCCAAGAAGCATTTGCCTAGCCCAAGCCCAGCTTAAGAGAAAAATGTTACTCGCGTTTTAGCCTGGCCCGAATATCATCCTTCATTTATTGCCCGCAAAGTAGGGGTGTAAACGAGCCGAGCCGAGCCGAGCTTGGCCAGGCTCGGCTCGGCTCGTTAAGCTCAAAAGCTCGGCTCGGGCTCGGTCAGGCTCGGCCAGGCTCGCGAGCCTTACCGAGCTCGGGTTATATTAAGTTCACAACCCTATTCTTCCCTGGACAGTCCTATTTAGTGTATTTTGACTACTTTTTTTACACTATGGGGGAGTGGTCCAAGTAACAAATGGGGTTCCAAAAATGAAGTGACATATTTTGCCTCCCCCTTTCACTCCCTGGACAACCTTTTTATTGTATATATTAATATATATAATATATATATTTAAATATATTAAATTCTTAACGAGCGGAGCCGAGCCTGGCCTAAATCGGGCTCGGCTCGTTAAGCTTAACGAGCCTGGCGAGCCGGCTCGGCTCGGCTCGTTAAGGATAGCTCGAGCGAGCTTCCGAGCCCGAGCCAAAATTGACACCCTTACACGCGAAGCATGAAAGGACAAAAAGGGTTTAAGAGAAGAGTCTTCCCTCGTGTCTGTGCTTCTTCTCGGCGACTCGGAGCGTCTTTCTACGGTATGATTTTTTTCCAATGTTCTCTGTATCTTTTTACAACTTCCTCTCTCATTCTTCATTTCTAGGGTTTCGTCCCTTTGAAAAGAACTGCTGCTACTGATACTTTTAGGGTTTTTTTTTTCCCTTTGCTAGTAAGGTATGCTTAAAACTCCCCAAATGGACTGATTTGATGCTTAAATTGAAGCTTAAATTGGTGTTCCTGAGCTTATTATACACACGTCTCACTGATGAAAAAGATATATATGGGAATTGCTAATAACAGGGTAATGTTTTAAGACTGCCTAAAAATGCATTTACCAGTATAACATGACTAATTTCTGATTTGCAGTAGCTTGTAATTTGATGGCGAAGAGTAGACAAAGGGTTGTAGTGAAATTGCTCTATGGAGGATGGCGAAGAGTAGACAAAGAGTAGACAAAGGGTTGTAGTGAAATTGCTCTAAAAAATGCATACAACCTTTCATTAAAGTAATGCTACACAATGCTGAATTGGGATACAGTGTAGTAGGAGCTCCCCTTGTGCACATTGAGCTAGAGAGTAATGACTGGATGTAGAGTGAAAATCAGCAAGATCTCTTTAGAAAGGTCATCTCAGACTTGTGTAGCCATGTTATAGTGGTCACTTGTAGACTTCTGATGTTATTTTTGGACAACCACCTTTTATTTTCTTGCATTTCGAACTCGAAAACCAGAACAGCCATGCCCTGGCCGATAAAATCCAACTTTCCAGATTTACTGTTATTCACTATCGGTCAATCATCCCATGAAGGTGGATTTTGATGCATGACCCATCCTTAGCAATTCCTAACGGAAGTATGGTTTGGATTATTGAACAAGTCGAGCTTACTTGTACTTCTACCTGCTCACATGTTTCCTAGGAAAAATATGCGCATCCACCATATAACCTCCCTACGTACACACATAAAAGCTTCATTCCACATATTGACACCCGTATTACTATGTTAGGTGCACGGTGGGTCACTTTGTCCTTGTTAGCAATTACTCGAGCCAATAGAAAAAAGTTTGACCCTATGTCTCCTGCTTTTTATGTTGGAGTGAAGAGACCGGCATGTGGGCTAGCTTCTTCTTTTTTTTTTTTTTTTCTCGTAGGCCTTAACATTCAAGAGTTCTGAAGTTCTCCATATTTTCCTCCCATGGAACACAAAATAAAGGGAGCTGTTCACATCAAAACCAGGAGTTATGAATGCCATTTTCCTTTTTATTACTAGAACGATATATAAACTGCTAATCAACTTGAAGTGGAAAGAAAACTAAAAGAGAAGAGGCAACCCAACCCTATCTGGTCATTATATTCACTTGGTGGAGTCGATACAGTAAAGAATTCAAAAATCAACAAATTGGAGTTGAGTTTGGCTTTAACTATGTTGATTTTGACCCAAATGCCATTTTTTGTGTTTTGCAGATTTTTTTGGTCCAAAGCTCAAAAAAGTAGCTCAGTTTACTTGTATTTGTCACCATTACTTAATTTCTGAAGATGAGGTATGCATTAGCGGCAAGCATATCTACAAACATTGTTATCTATGCATTCATAATAGATCTAGGCAGTATACTGTTATATAGTCGCAATCATATTCTTTGATACTAATGACTAGTTCGACTCTAAGTCCATGTTATCAGGAGCTACTTTGATTATACAAATCTGCAACGTATGGTTTTGGCTTTTGAACATTGCTGCTCCTAAATGTTTTGTCATAATATAGCACAATTCCGATTTTTTTTATTGCTGCTCTTGCTTCCAACTGATGTTGTAGTTCGCAAGTTTATCATCATTGATGTGGATTTCTTAAGGTGCTTTTGAATGTCCACCCAAATTCACATAATCAATCTAGTTGTATATCCATAGGCTCCCTTAGTGAACACATGAGATTCTTTTGATCATGAAGAAAATAAGATTAGATGAAGTTGTTGGATTACTAATAGTAGTATGTGACATTGCTTATCCTTAATTGTATCATAGCTTAGAAACATGCTGGAGAAGCCACTTAAAGATTGTTAACTCCTCCCAATGTGTACGGGATTATGAAAACTCCTCCTTTGGGATTCAACCACGACAAACTCAATCTGCGTCTCCATTGTGTTTTTCACTATCTTTCTAAGAAATGGTTCTACTTTATGCACCCGTTTAGAAATTATAGTTTTTTTTTTTCTGTTAGTCAGAACCTACTTTATTTTTTAGGCCAATCAAGGGGACTATGAAAATGTGACTGATGAAATTAACACCAAAAAATTTCACTCGAGGAACTGATATGGATTAAATCCTAAACAGGGAAACCTGTAAATACTTAATGACTTGATAACTAATTAATTAAGTTGTGAACTTACTAGTATCAGTAAACTAATCAAAAGAAATCAACTACAATCAGTACCCTAAATAATGATCCAAAAGGATCAGTCCATGATTTGATCCTAAGCCTTCGGATGATCCTCTGAGGCCGTACTGGTTTGTCCCATATTCTTCTCGTCTTTGGTTGTACTCAATGATGGTAATTGAAAACGTACGTCAAGCATCCTTCACCTCACACCTTTGTACACATGACTTGTCCTAGCCTTAGAGCTAGAAACTTGGTCTCCCATTAGTAGGCACATGCAAGAGTCAAGGATGGAAGCTCTCCAAGTGAGTTTCCAATATGGGACTAAATGTAAAGGGGCTGTTTGGTTTGCAAATAGCAGAGGCAAGAATAGAATCTAGCAAAGATTCTGAGTTCCTTCTCATCCACCGCTTGGTTATGCTAGGAAAAGCGATAATTATTCCACCTACACTTGTTTTCCCACTTATTCGACTTACCACTCTTGTTTATGGGCGTGTGTGGGGTCCCCACTCCCACTTTTGTACATGCAAACTAGACAAGAAATTGGTCATTGAGTTTCATCTGTGATTCAGATTAATATTTAGAGAGGACTTCCTTTTATTTTAGGGTCGCTTTTATGCCACATTGTGAGTGAAGGGGTCATTTAGATGAGAGGATGTTAAGGTAGCGTGGAATTTTAGATTTCATTGTCTCTTATTTGACTCAGAAATGGACTTTGTTCTTGAGTTCTAGGGTTGTTTGGAGGCTGTTTGAATTATGCGAAATTCTGAAGATCGTAGAATTTGGATAGTTTAGCAAGGAGGGCTCTTCTCACTTGGCAAGTGGCTCTCTTCTTCATTGGTTGGCTAGCAGCAGTAGGGCTCCCTCTCTATCTTGGAGGGTTTGGAAGATCTGTCCTTCTGTCGTTGCCCTATGTTCGGCGATATGTGCCTCGAAAAGATCCGCATGGTGGTTCATCTGTGCAATTGTTACTGTTTCACCATCAACCAGGCATGTGGTGCAAATGCAGTGATCATTGGTCGCCTATTCATTCACTGCATTTTTGTGAGATTTAGGAGGTCATCTTTGCCTTGTTCAAGGTACAATGGGTGTTTTTTTAAACATGTTGACATGTTGATCGAGAGTTGGCATTCACTCCCTGGTCTCTAGATGATAGAGGGGGGGGGGGATTTCCTTGAATTTGGATAAGATCGTTTCCTTCATTTTCGTAATTCTTGCATTTCCTTTTATTAGGAAACATCCTCATTTTGATGGGCTATATATAAATAGAAGATACCTACTTCTATGGGACTCTTGTTGTTGCTTTTAGAAGTTATCCTTCAATGAAAAAGGAGGCGGTGATGTGTTTTACGATTTGGGTAAACAAGAAAAAAACCGTGAAATGTCTTCTAGGGTTTTTTCTACACCCTTTGGTGAAGGGACAGTGAAGAAGAGGATTTGGATTTTCTCTGGCGAAGATAGCTTGAAGAAGGTTGAAGAAAACTCATCCATCTAGGGCGTGTTGACGCTTGGATCCTAGACGACGTAGAGCATACCGAGTTTGTGTTTCATGTAATCTGTAGGAAGTTTTGTGCTTGTGTAATTCAGTGATTGCTTCTTGTAATCCTTTTATTCTTCACATAGTGAAATCTTTTGAAGTCTTCTCCTGTGGATGTAGCCACACACTGTTCACGCATATCTTGTGTGCTTTCTTTGTGTCTGTCTTGCACTTTGTTTTATCTTGTTCTTGCAAATCTATTTTGAAAATCATTGCGTAGTGTTCACACACAAAACCGGAAACCCACTTTTGTGTATGGATTGTTAACAGGTCACCAATATGGGATGTTGGAACCTAAATTCATAATTTTTTTTGTGGGTTGGGGGGGGGAAATGTTTGGAACCTTGCTTTGTGGCTACTTCGTTGCTTGTGTGGAAGGAAAGGAATAAAAATGTATTCAAAGGCACCTCAACACCAGCAGTTGTTGCCACGAGGTGAAAAACTCGGACTTAATGAGAACTCAGCCAAGTTAACGTTTGGCTTGGGGATTTTTAAGAGAATGCTTCTTGACCATTTAACGCTCAGCTAATGATGAGGTGGACGTTCTTGCCTAGGTGTGCTATCATCAGACACTCCCTTTTAGTTTGTAGCCAATTTCCATTTGTGGATAATGGTTGAGTGTATTTTTTCTGTTGTTCTGCCTGACCAACTCCACTGAGCTTGTCCCTTATTGCTTCTAAAGTTCTTATTACCATTAAAAAACCCTTATTTATTAATGATGTATAAAATTACATATATACCCTTAATGATAATGATGAATTACTTATGCCTTGAGACTATTATATTCTTTTACATCATGTTTGAGGGGGAATGTTGACAAAACTACTCAACTTTGATTCACATGTTTATGGTTAGCTTATTTTTGTTGCATTCCTTTTTTTATTCTTTAAGTCTGGTCCTGCAATGATGTTGGGATTATATTATCTGCCATTATTGTCCATAAAACTGAGTAGACAGGAATTTGGTACCTCAAAATGTGGCACTCTCTCTCTCTCTCTCTCTCTCTCTCTCTCTCTCTCTCTCTCTCAGAACACGTCAACCTTTGGTTTGCTCAATCATTCTTTTTCTTTATTATTATCTTTACTGGTGTTGGTGTTCTTAAATTCGATGTTTGTTTTAATTGATTGATTTTCTGTTTCCACTTTTATTTCTGTCAGATTTTATGTTTCTTGCGCAATAGCAGCAAGGCACATTATTTTCACTTCGGTTTATTGCCTTGACAACTTGTTGCAAATCATTTAGTTATGATAAAAAGTAGTTCTGATGTGAATGTTCATTCTTCTTTTGCAGTAGGCCAACGGAGGAGGATGCCAATGTAAGTACTTACTATTGTTGTCATAGTTTTATTTTATTTTAGGTTTTTATTTTTCATATTGTTCTCCTGATATATTTGGATACTTGTTACTATCTTGTTATGTTATGGTATTTCTGTCATAGTTCCGTTATTCTTTATTAGTACTCAAAGATTTGGCAGTTTAATAATTTTGAAATTGTATTGTTTTCAGTAACTTTTACCATTCAAAAAAATAAAAAATAAAATAAAATTCTTTCAGTACCGTTAATCTTTTATGCTCTTATTATTACTAACGTTGCATGTGTAGGGGGTCATAAACTCATAATTAAAATAAAAGGCGGCCCAGTGCACGAGACTCCCGCCATTGCGGGTCTGGAGAGGGCTAGATGTACACAGCCTTACCCCTGCTTTGCAGAGAGGCTGTTTCCGTGACTCGAACCCGTGACCACCAGGTCACAATGGAGCAACCTTACCGTTGCGCCAAGGCTCGCCCTCATAAACTCGTAATTAAGAAATCAGAAATTATTTCGATTACTTGATGTTTATGATTTCCATGTAGGTCATTAGACAAGAAAAGAGGTTGTAAATGGCAAGTCAAAATCACTCGGTCGTTGTTAATTGGGGTTTCCCTGGTTTGGTCAACTTGGGGCCTTAACTTGAATTTAGTATGATTCATATCAAAACCTCGTATGTTTTGAATTATTTGTGTACAAGTATAGCAAAACCAAAGCAAAACCCAATCAATTGTACATGCATGCCTTCAGGTTTTTTTTTAATGGTAACGGGATTATAATAAAACAAATAGAGACCGAGGAGATCCCTAGCAGTACAAGCACCATAATAAAGCCAATGAAAACAAAACATAAGAGTAAAGAAATAGCTACGGGGGAAGGAAATCGAAGAGTTCCAGAGACTCCGTCACAACACCCTCTCTAGCCAAGCTGTCAGCCTCACTATTTGCTGACCGCGTGATATGATTGAATGACGTCGATGCCGCCCCAATTCTGTCTTGAATTACATGCATGCCTTTAGTTTTCTTTGAGATTTTCATTTATTTCATTGGACAAGAAAAAAGGTTGTGGATGGTAAGTCAAAATCACTCGGTTGTTGGTAACCGGGGTTTTCCTGGTTTGGTCAACTTGGGGCCTTAACATGAATTCAGTATGATTCATATCAAAACCTCGTATGTTTTGAATTATTTTGTGTACGAGTATAACAAAACCAAAGCAAAACTCAATCAATTGTACATGCATGCCTTTATTTTTGCAGTTTTCTTTGAACTCTTAAACTTAGAGACTATATATAGAAGTAAACCTTTTTTTCCTAAAGTTCTTATTTGGGACTGAATTCCCTAAGTACAAATTCCTCGAAATAAGAACAATGATATGAAGATGATGCATATCATCCTGGAGCTTAATTCACTTGAGGGAGTGTCATGTCTGCAATGGGATTTGAAAGAGACAATTTGTCCTGCAAAGCCCCCCCCCCCCCCCCCCCCCCCAAAAAAAAAAAAAAAAAAAAAAGGAGGAGAAAGAAAGAAAGATCCAACCCTATTCTGTTAAGGTTTAGGGTGCAATTTTTTTCTTCTTTGGGTATTTTGATGGCCTTGATAGCCGACTATTTTTCTTTGGATCAGAGCCCTTTGCTATTTGGGTTTAAGGTTTACGGTTCAATTTTTTGTAGCTGACTTACTCATTTCTGGCAGCCATGGAAATCTGGTATTTTTCTATATGTATGGTGAATTATTTCCAGAGCCTACCTTTTATTGGCCTCACTATCTTTCGATGCTGCATTTTTTTTTGGAAGATGACAAATTTTCATTGGTTTTTATCGATCCTAAGGTTACATTGAGGACCAGGGGTCCCATCCTGTATGACAAAGTATCAGACAGACTGGTTAGGGCATACCCTGGACCAGGAAGCTAAATAACAGAATTTAAATACAATACCCAAAACCTATTGATCTCCATGCTACAAGAAGAATACCAAGTGCGACCCATAAACTTTCCATGATACCATCCTCTTACACCATGCCTACCTTTTCTCAGTGATTTCCCCACCACGACCTATCGAAGTTTCATCAACCCTATTGAAATATTCGTCCCAAGGCTTAATATAGGAGGGTGTGTAGATCCAGACCAAGGGCCACTAAAGGCAAAAGACCCAATATCATTGTCTCTTCAGCCTTAAATGGTTATCCACCGTACTTCAACATTTCGTGGTGGGAAAAAATTGATCCTGAACATGCAAGTGGGGGAAGAAACCATTGAAAATGGGCATCAATAGGCTGATGATTTATTGCCTTAATCAGATTAAGAGAACAGTGAGATTCTGTGGGTCACTCTGACTGAGATGGATCTCCCTACAACGTTTTCTTCCGACACCATTCAAGGAGTCTTCTCCTTAGAATCCAACCAAATTTCGAATTCATTTACCCATCACCTCAGTATAAGAGTGTTTCAAGTCTTCACCGCCTGCCCCACTGTTCAATGACCAGCTTCTTCAGACCTGTGACATCTCTTTCTTTCTTCCATCTTTCCACCCCAGTTCAATCAGAACTGCTTCAAAGTTATAAGAACTTTCTTGTGCCATCTGAAAACCAACCATCCGACAAGCTCCACATGTATTCCAGAATCTAATATTTTATATCATTATTTACCGCGTTTCCAGTCTCTACCTCTTTTTTATTTTAACCAGGATCTTTTATCAAGTACTCTTTCGATGGGGGTGAAATTTGGCATCTCAAACTAGACCAAAATTTATTGTTTCAATTGTAATATTCATTCCATGTTAAAAGAAACTTGTTACAGTGCTTGAGCTCTAAAAGTGTTATCTACCTTCCTTAGTCGGTGTTTCCCCTCATTGAATTAAGGGTCACTATGTGATTTTGATCTGCAATCTGGATTGTGTTATTTTCGTCAGATACTGCTTTCTGTTGGTGGGGTTTTTTGTTTTTTTTGTTTTTTTTTGGGTGTGTGTGTGTAGTGAAATCTGTTGTCTTGAACACCTCAACATTTATCATTACTCAAAATGATCTCCTATCATTTACTTAGTTGTGAGCCCCATTTCTATTGCACGATTTTTTAGTATATATGTCCAAAACATCCAAAGCTTCCTCCAAGTCATCAGTGAAAGAGGCTCAACCATCTTTGGATGTAGTTGTAGACGTGACCATAGTTAGCAAAACGTGATACGCCAAAAAATGGGATGGCAAAAATTCGAGTTTAATACGGTACCGGTTCAAAAAAACATAGTCCAAAAAACAGAAACACAAGAAAATGAGTTTAAAATTTTGTCATTTACAAAACATGGTGGGGGTAAAATTGGAAAGTTGGCCCAAAAAAACGTGGTTAAAACGGTTGCCTAAAAAAACGGAGTTTTATTCGTTGTGAAAGTTTTAAACGGAGTATTAAACGGCACACCAATAAAACGCGTTTTTTCCCAAAAAACGGAGTTTTGCTAACTATGGACGTGACCAGTTTTGTGGTTGAGGATATCCTTCCACGTCAACAACATATTATTACCTTGACACTCGTTATGGAACGATGTAGCACTGGCAGCAAGGTGGTATCATGCCCCCCCCGCCCCGCCCCGCACACACACATATTTTATAGATATGCATCCGCTTTGTTCTACCCACGTTCTCCTGTATCCTCTGCACCCTTTCGTGCTGAGGCGTGTTAGATTTGTGTTCGTACCAACCACACAACTTTCGATTGCCACTCTAGATATGATTCTCACTAGTGTGCTGCTACAAGCCCATCACATGACTGGCATGTCTCTTGCCTCACCATCTGAGTCTTCTTCGGCTATTGAGATGGGTACTGCTCATCACATCTTTAGATGATTTGAGTAATCTTAGTTCTCTTATTCCATACAATGGTTAGTTTAGGATTTTTATGGGTAGGGGGATGTTGAACTCAAAATTTTACAAAAAAAAAAACAAAGAGATAAAGCTAAAATCTCTTATTTTAAAATAAGAAGAGAAAAAAAAGAGGTGGTTACACGTCATGTTTTTTCCCAAAAGTAAAATGATAAACATGAAGATGAAGCACTTTAATGAAAAAAGAAAAATTCCTAAATTGTAGGAAGTTAAAACTTCCGCGAGAGTTATCCACGTTAAAAAAAGAGGTTACGTAACTTCCCATAAAGGAGGGAAGTTGAATTTGTGGAACCAAAGATATGGGTGAGGTGGCACTCACAACGGCTCCAAAATGAAAGAAAGTGGAGATCAAGAAAGATAAGATATGGGATGAGTTGGTTGTGCCAACCACTTCAAGAAACCTCTATAAATAGAGGAAAGATCCTTTGGAATGAGGATCGGATCTTTTAAAGAAAACCCAACGTAAAGGAAGAGAAGACAAGAGAAACAAAAAAGGTAAAAAGAATCTCATACACTATCAATTCTTTCTTCTCTATTTGCAGACTTCATCCAGGGGAAGTACTTTTGAGTCTCTTTCCTAAGAGACTCAAAAGGAAGAAGACCTTTCTCCTCCGAGATTCGGGAGAAAGATGACGGAAGACCTTTCTCCTTCGAGATCCGAGAGAAAGATGACACAACACCTTTCTCTTCCGGGATCCGGGAGAAAGATGATAGAAGACCCTTCTCTTTCGGGATCCAGAAGAAAGATGACAGAAGACCTTTATTTTTCGGGATCTGGGGGGAAAGATGATGAAGACCTCTTTAGAGTCTCTTTCGGGAGACTCAAAAAGTACAGAAGACGTTCCTCTTCCAAGATCCGGGTGAAAGATGACAGAAGACCTTTCTTTTACGGGATCTGGGAGAAAGATGACAGACCTTTCTTTTCCGGGATCTGGGGGAAAGATGATGAGGACCTCTTTAGAGTCTCTTCCGGGATACTCAAAGAGTAAAGAAGACCTTTCTCTTTCGGGATCCGGGAGAAAGATGAGATGACTCACGGGAGTTTCTCTTTCGAAGGACTCTCTTACAAAAGAGCCTAAATAAAATCATTAGAGATGATTCAAATGTGTCTCTTCCTCAAGAAGACCCTTTACAAAAGAGTCGGAAATAAGTCATCGGATATGACTAAGAAAACAAAATCATCAGAGTCGAAATTACCATTTTTCCAGGACTAAAAGAAATGCCGCATCCGAAAAGTTCTGATTACGAAAATCAGATTTTTGATCAAGTCCCTCTTTCTGGAACATGAATAATCAAAAGTTGTATTTAGAAAGGGAACCTCTTGATGTATAATCAGAGGTGTTTTCTTGAAGATTTTTGATCAAGTCCCTCTTTCTGGAACATGAATAATCAAAAGTTGTATCTAGAAAGGGAACCTCTTGATGTATAATCAGAGGTGTTTTCTTTCTTCAAGAAATGTAATTAACAGCCAATAGAGCCGGAAGTTTACGTCCCCACAAAATTAATAAAACCTCTTCTCGCAAGAGAAATTTGATCTCAATGCATTTTATGTGTGATTCTCTTTTTCATGCATGTGGAATTTGTTCCGAACAGGGGATTTCCCTTCCCATCACACATGTTGGCTCTATCCCACCTTTTGTTTTTTGTCTTTAGACACTTTGATGTTCCTAATGTCTTTATTGTTCCTCGTATTCAATGTAAACTTCTTTTTATTTCTTAATTTACTTCTCGATTCTCAATTTACTTTGTTTTCATCCCTCAAACATACGTCTGATGTCTTTGCTGTCTTTTTTCATTTTCACACATTTATCATTTAGCACCACGGTACCTGCAAAATACTTGAAAAGTGATGGCGGTGGTGAGTTTATATCCACGACCTTTAGAGGCTATTGCAAATTTTATGGCATTAGACAACAATTTTCTTGCCCTCATGGTAGCCTATCGCTGCTCTTCCATTTAAGGGTCCTATAATATCTCTGGACTGAGGCATTGTACACCGCTACTTTTGTGATTAATCTGTTATTTTCAACTGTTTTTAGGCATATATATCTTCCATGAAGCTCTCACTAATTACCAGTATGTTTCTTGACTACTATCGTCCACGTTCGTTGGGGTGCTTATGTTTATGCTCATGTTCCATCCGTCTGTTGTAAGAAATTTGCTCGAAAGGTTGTCACCGTTATTTTCGTTGGCTATAGTGATGAACATGAGGGATACGGATGTTATTCATCAGCATCCCGCAGGGTTGTAATCTCACTACATGATATCTTTGATGAGATTCATCTCAATAATCCTTTATCTATTTGTGGTGAGCTTAAGGGGGAGATCAACTCTTCTGTATTACAACTACCATATGCAGTTATGACTCCACCAGTATGCAAATATATCACAAATATCTCCGATATTTTCAAAATATCGTGTTTTTATCGTCGACAAAATCCCAAAATAATCCCGAGATTTTAAAAATATGGCGACATTTCCATTTCATCGTAAAATATCGTGATAATATCACAATATTATCTCGATATTTTTAAGTTTTCTTTTATATTTTTTTCTTAAATTTTACATATTTATATATTTGTTAAATAATTTTATTTTTATCTTTTTCCCGATATACACCCGAAAAAAAATTTGATATATCCCGATATTTTCCCTTGCCGAGAAATTCCCGAGAATGATATTTGTGACATAAGATTCAATAACAGACAGGTAATTTGTCTGGACAGTAGAGGAGCCATTCAATGACTCATGAATGCTGCCGGGCCAGACGAGCCAATAACTCGAACGCGTTCGGTCAGTTTTTTGAGCAAGAATCACAGCATTACCTTACCTTCACCATGATACGAGCTCCTACAGTCTTTCTCACTTTCTACTAAAAAAATCCAGAGTGTGAATTGCATCTTTCACATATGGGGTAGGAATCTCATACTCATAGACACAAACATAAGCAAGTGTGATCTACACAAGTAGTTTCTGCTACTGCAACTAAACCATCCACCTTTGAGGAACAGAGGAAGCAATAACTGGTGACAAGTGGGGTTGAAGCGAACTCAATACATTGTACATGAATGCCACATGGGATGTGTTAGTGCGACTTGGTAGTAAGAATGTGGTAGAATGCCATTCAAAAAAAAAAAAAAGAATGTGGTAGAATGCCAATGCATGTACAAGATCGAACAGAAATCAGATGGACGATTGACATGTAGATTATGAAGAAATCTTCCCCCATTTGTACTATTGTGAGAGTTTTTTTGGATTTGGGTAACTTGTATGGCTGGAGCCTTGGCCAAATGGATGTAAAAAAAATGTCTTCAAACATGTGTATATGGAGCAGCCTAAGGGATTCGAGACAGTAGAAAGGAGCACACTTGTGTGCAAGCTTAAGAAAGCCATCTATGGTGTTAACTAGGCCCTAAAGGCTTGGTTTGAGAGACTCAATCAAACTCTAAGAACAAGAGGATGCAAGAGAAGTTTCTATGATAACTCTCTTTTTTAGAGGTATCAGTTGGTATGGTTGAGAAGTTTATATGATTACTCTTTTTAGATGTAACAGTAGGTATGGCCTTTCCCCTTTTCTATTTAGATGGCATCCTTATTGGTGATGATGAAACTGAGACTCAGGGGCTAGGGAATGGGCTGAAAGAAAACATTTACATGAAAGATCTTGGTGATCTTCACGATTTTCGTAGCGTTGAAGTGAGAACTATGGGTAGCATCACCTTGACACGGAAGAAGTATGCCATGGCTCTTAGCAGATTTCAGATGAGGAATAATAAGCCTATCAGCACACTTGTAGTGTATAACAAGGCCAGTGGCCAGGAAGGAAATGAGTGAAAGATCCACTTGCATACAAAAGCTTGGTAGGGGCATTGCACTGCTTAGCATTCATTAGACCCAACATCACTTGCTCAGTAAATCATGCCCAGCAATTTATGCATGATCCAAGAGAAGAACACTTCCATGCAGCAAAAAGAATCATGAGGTACATTTGTGGGACAATAGACTATGGACTACATTTTGCCAGACGTGAAAAATATAGGAGTCAAAATGAAGGGATTTCCATATAAAGACTGTGGTAGAGATCCTGACACTAGAAGATTTATAACTGGCTTCTACATAATGATAAATTATTGCTTATCCCCCCCCCCCCCCAAAAAAAAAAAAATCCAACTATTGGACTCAAAATTAATGCAATTTTGAGCCCAATGATTGGATTGGGGGGTCTCAATCGGTTGTCATAATCCCAAACGAACAGGGTCTTAGTATCATGGAGCAGCAAGAATCGATGTGTAGTTGCAACTTGCAAGTTCCAGTGCAGAGGTCAAGGACAAAGCGACAACATCCACCATTGTCACAGAATCTATTGCTTCATGCAAGGATGAAACACAGAGACATAGACTCTCACTTTATGAGAGAAATATGTCCCATTATTTATCAAAAGCAAAGATCAAGCTGTAATTATCTTCACAAAAGGACTCACTAGTGGTCATCATCTTTTTCTTGTGGACAAGCTACATGTGTATTCGAGCACACATAAGCTTGAGGGGGAGTGTTAAGAGAAATAAAATATGCTACTTTTATAATAATACCCTTCATTAAGGTCCCATAAAATTCTCCTCTCCAACTATCTTCCCCATTCTTGATCAAGGTATATTTTTCACGATATACAACACGTTTTTTAGAGTATATAAATATAAAAGTAGTCTTACCCTAGTGTACCAAGGTTTTCAGACCAGTGGCATAACTCTTACTGTATACCTATCTGTCTCTTACGTAGTAACTATGAGTCTGATGATCTAGCCGAGAAAATCAAGCCCACCTGCCAAATTTATGCTTAAATGGGAGCCATACTCTCAGTCTGGCTCACTTGACCCATCATCAGCTTTATTACTTACCTAATGCCATGACTGGGAATTTGGCTGCTTTGTTCATTGATGTCAGCTGTAACTGTTCGTTCAGTGAAAGCAGCAGGGTTTATTTTGGGCTATCACGTTGGAAATGGGTATTTGTTATTACTAAGCATTGTTCTGTAGTCAAAATGAATGACTAGGAGTCTGACTAGGCGGACAGTGAGTGTCAGGATCAATCCTACCGATTAATTTTTGCGTCCCACCAGAGACGTGTATGGCTTATCGAGACTGTTGATTTTGTAGACCATCATAAGGTTACCCACATGGTCCATGGTCCCATACCGAATGGACAACCCATCCATAATGAAGGAGAACAATTTTAGCTCTTCTTGGCAGAAACCCAAAACAAGGCTTCATGAATCCCTGCTTTTCCAATATTTGAACTTGTTTGAGAATGTTGGTTCTCTTGGTGGATATAATTACATTTTTCCCTTTTATTGACATGCATAGTATTATAATTGATAATGGAATTTTGGGTGAATCTATTCATTTAAAGGTGGAACTCAATACATTATTAATATTCGAACTTTTGGTATTTAAATAGCTTAAAGATGGGTGATGTCTTTGTGGCAGGGTGGCAAGAACGAAGAAGAGGAATTCAACACCGGTCCACTCTCTGTCTTGATGATGAGCGTTAAGAATAACACCCAGGTAAGAGGTCTTTGCTGCATTTTAATTTGCTAAAAGGGATTCAAAAGAATAATAGAAAGTGCAAATGACAAACAGCAAGACCATCATGCCATTGCATTGGGATCTTAGCAGTTTTTGGAAGAATGGCATGAGTTTTTCAACCCTTTGTTTCTTTAAGCTACCAAGTAAACTGAACTGAAGAAAGACTCAAACTCAAAGGCTGGGCGATGATGGCACAACTTTTATTGTTATAGTTGCCTGTTTCTCTGTGAAATCAAAATAACAAGTCTTGATTGGAAGTCATTTGGTTGTCTATTCTAAATTTCTAATTGATATAGTCTGTGGGGGTGGTTCTAACTTCACAACCAAACCATTGCCACTACCAAAAACTGTATAAATAGCAAAATAGGATGTCTTTATAATTTTTGCCCTCTCAGGTGCTCATCAATTGCCGGAACAACAAGAAGCTTCTTGGTCGTGTGAGGGCCTTCGATCGACACTGCAATATGGTCCTTGAGAATGTTAGAGAGATGTGGACTGAGGTATGTTTCCTTAAAAGGCGAATTCTACCCTCTTATTTCCTCACTCCCTTCTATTCCATTTTAAGGAACATTCAATCTTATGCAGATACCAAAGACGGGCAAAGGCAAGAAAAAAGCACAACCGGTTAACAAGGATAGGTTCATAAGTAAAATGTTCCTTCGCGGCGACTCTGTTATCATTGTTCTCAGGAATCCCAAGTGAGGTAATTGCTTTCTTATGCTTCCCAATTAAAGGGATTTTCCTGTTAGGATAGCAGAGGAACTGCATTCCAAATCTACCTGTTTACGTCGCAATTAGATACTCTTACCACTTCCTGTTATCGCTTAAGCTCACTTTTAATTGAATCTATTCATGAATTTAGTTTAAAATTGGGTTCAATCTCTGTGTATTTTATTGAAAACTTGATATAGAACAGATGATAATAGAGATAAATGCATTGGTCAAGAGAATGAAAAATGCGAATTCGGGCCTTTTTGGATGCTACCAAAATGGGTCCTTATTTGCAAGTAAAATTATTTATAGACGGGAATGTCTAGGCAATTTCGCAATAGCTATTTCGTGGCTTCTTTCTTTTAAGAGAGAAGAGCCACCTCATCCGAATATTGATATCCGCACCACCAGGTTTTGATAACAAATGGATTCACCAAAAGCTTTTACAATCCCCCAAAAGCTCTCAGCAGCCTAACAGAGAAATGAAAATCAAAGTGATTATTCCCAATATCAAAACATGGTTGGGCCAATATCAGTAGGCTTCATTTTAATTCCTGAGGTGGCTGTGGATTTTCTCTCTTACTACAGTGAGCCCTAAAATGACTTTCCACAAAATTGCCTAGCAAATCCCATAGCAGTAATATTTTTTTTAGGTATGTAAAGATGCCTTAAAAATCCTCCTTCATTCTCAATTGAATGATATTCACACTCCCCTGTTTTAATTCCGGCATCATCAGTTCATCACTTCATGTTAGTTGTTAAAGGCAGTAGGAATTCTCAAAAAGGCTGTCAAGGGCCAATTGAAGAAAGCGTTTAAAAGAGTTAATAGTGCAATTATCAAAATAAGGGCGTGTGAATATCATTTCTTACCATCCACGGCACACATCTCCACCCATCTCTTTCTTTAAATGGATTTATTGGTTGTTAGTTGTACGAGCCAATAAAATTGTTTTTAACATAAGCTAGATAGCTGGAAAAGTACCAAATAGTAGGTGGCTATATCACTTGTTGTTGTTCTGAAGTTAGATAGCTGGCAAAGAACCAAATAGTGGGTGGCTATATCAACTTTCCTTATTGTTGCTCTGCCGAAATTACCGAAATTTTGTACTGAGATAAAATATTATTTTAACTGATTTTATCGGATTTAGGCCGAAATTTCACACCGAAATTTGAAACCATGCTCTTAAATCTTAAAGTCTTTACAGGGTATCATGAGACGAGTCTGATAATAACAGTCTCATGGTTTTTTCGTCCTCGAAGAGAAGTATTCTAGAAGCTCGGGTCTGAAATTAAGTTTGTTAAATAGAGTCGGCAAATGACTTAGATGCATGGATTTCTGTACTCACCTTTTTCCGAAAAAGGTGTCCTAATAATGGCCATGTGGGGGTGCCTCTGATTGCAGGGACTCTCTATAAATCGAAAGGGCTTCAATGCACCTTAATCAGTGCCCTTAACAAAAGGGCAAAACCCTATGTCTTATCATTTTTGCCTTTTGCTTTTGGACTCTACACTCGCCGGGAAAATATTTGGTCACCCACCTATCCCCAATTTTAACCAGATAAACCCCTCTTCTTCCCCGAGCCACCCCCCTTGTGTATTTAAGAATTATGAGTTATGACAACTATTTTTACACTAAGGGGGTGGTCCGAGGAAGCAAGGAGGGCAAATGTATCATTTCCCATGTTAAAAAGGGCATTTGCTGTTAGGTTAGTTCCTATGGGTCCACTTTTATTATGGCAGCTTTACTTGGGAATAAAAGCTCTGTTTGGTTGCCGGGTTTTTTTTGTGCCTGGGAGTTTTGTGGGAGAGTAAGTTAAATTTTGGTTCCATCCCATGTTTGGTTGCCTTTTAGCACTAGGTTTATTTTAATCCCACTCTTGTAATGATTACTTGTGGGGTGAATTTTTTAATCCCACTTTTGTAATGATTGCCTTTTCATCCCATCCCAAGATAACCCCAGGAACAAAAATATACTCAGGAACCAAAAATAAGCTTGAGAAGAATTTTTTTCTACCCAACAGTTCAAGCAACCAAACAAAGGTTTTTTTTTCTCCCACCATATCTCCCAGGGTATTTTTTTCTCCCACATAACCAAACATGGGATTTTTATTTTACCAGGATACTTCCAGGACTTTTTTTTTCCCACCTATCTCCCAGGGTATTTTTTTCTCCCACTTAACTCCCGGGAACAAAAAAAACCCGGCAACCAAACAGAGCAAGGTGTCATTTAGTCATTAAATTTTACACACGTACATCTTGTGGATGAGATCTCCAGTTGGCATCGGACCCACTGGGTCACCTTATCATGGTCCATCATATTGTTAATCTCGATCGCCTGGCACATACAAGGTTTAAAATTTCGGTTTCGGTAACCGTTTCGGACCCCACAAAAAACCTAAATTTCGGATTTCACCGAAATTTCTGTCCGAAATTTGGTAATTTGGTTCCAAATTCCGGACTTAAATTCCAAAATTTCAGACCGAAATTTTGTAACACTTTTAAAAAAAAAAAATGTCATTAAACGGTAATTTCGGACCGAAATCCGAAATTTCGGAATGGCAAAAAAAGGAATTTCAAAAATTTTCGGTTTCGGTCCCCACCGGCCACCGGTATCCGAAATTTTAAACCATGGGCACATATACAATGTATGCATGGTGTTTGTACCCATCCTTTGTTGTAATTAGTAAAAATCTCTTTAGTCCATTGGGATGATCCCAACTCTCCGATTTACTAAAGGATTGCACATTATAAAAACCTCTACAGATCGGAGGGTTGGGATCATCCCATGAAGATGATTTACAGAGTATGGCCTGTTTACGTTATGGTCCATCAAATGAACGGCTTGGATCATCCGAGGAAGTGGGCCCACTGTACCTTCTAAAAAATATTCGACTTCATGAGCACACATCATATAAAATATCATATTATAAAATAGATAAATATCGATAGAAGGAACTATTTCTTTGAATAAAAAAGCATGCAAATGCATTTATTATTAGGTGAATCACAATGGACAAACGACCTTTCCGTGGCTTTATTAAAAGCTACCAAAACCTTATATTGTATTTTTCTTGTCATATGGTGTTGGCAAAGCCATGCAAAACTAGGAGGAAATATTCTTTTACAGGTATGTTTCACGCGTATTCGAGGAAAAGCTAATGCAATAAATTATATTATATTAATATAAAATGATTAATTAACTTATGTTTAGCCACCTAAATGCCAGATGGGAACTCATATTTACGCCCCTTTTGATCACTAGGGACAACCAGTGCCAGTGCATCAATGACTAAAGGGGGCCTAATGTGCTTCACGTCAGAAAAATCCAATGGGTTTGATTGCCCCGTACACTGGCGCTGGGTGTCCCTGGTGATCAAAAGGGGCGTAAATATCATTTCCCATGCCAGATTTAGTGCCTTTTTAATACCCTCTAAAAAACTATTTACTTATAATTCTATATGTAGATAATGGTTATAATATTTTTAGGCAGTGATAAATCGACCCCTACATGTCTTTCTCTCGACCCCCTATTTTTATATCTGTCATACTTAAGATTTAGTGTCTTTGTCTTCCTAAAGAGGCTTTGGTGTCTCATCACCAATTAAGATTAACCCACATCTGGAGGGAGGGAAACTCTGCTGCTGATTACCTCTCAAAGAGGAATTGTCCTAGGTTGGAATGTGCCCGGTTCGAGATCTACTTATGAGCTTTCCAACATTACTGATGAAGATGGAAAAGGATCCCAATATCTGCGCCTATAACAGTTCCCCAGGCCTATTCTGCGTTCTCTTTTGTTGGCTCTCCTTTTGTGTTTATGCTGCACTTGCGGGCCCCCTTGTAACTCTCATTTTTGTTTTTAATATGTCTGGTGGGGGTCCTGCCTAACCCCCAGCTTGCCAATCAAAACAAAAAAAAAAGAAGATTAACTTGAAATGACTTTATTTGATAATGACACCCAAAGAGACACTTAATTATTTATGAGACGTGAAAAGACCGTCCACGTTGATACATGGGAATTGTCGTATAGCCAGATTTGATAGGCCGCATTAATACATGCGTTATGGTGTGAAAATCATATCTATCTAACAGCTTGGGCATTTTTGGACGTATGTAAACATTATTTGCATATAATGTCATGAGCAATGATATTTCCACACCTTTTTATTTGTCTTTTCTTATGAAAATAAAGAGGCCATTATGTCTCATTTATAGGATTCAATCAAAATAATCTCATTGTCGATCGGTCCCTGGCATGGCAAGGGTGGTGGTATGATCAATTTACGTAAAACTCAATGAACATGGGACCTTTAAAATAGGGCTCTTGGTTGGGTCGCACCAGATCAACAGCGGGATGATGTATGTGTGGGACCCATTATTTATCACTTGGAAAGTAAAGTTCGCATGGAAGTGAAATTCACCTGACCCGACAATACCCATTTTGGAAACGTCACTTACAAAGTCGCGAACCCTAGAACCGAGTATGTAATGTAATTTATCTGTTGGGTGACAAGCGAACATTTTACCAGAGGTTTCTATTGTATCAATCTATTCTTATGTAATTCCTACTGACAAATAGACTCAGGGCCAGGTGCAGGACAAACGATTTTAAAACGTCTAGAGATGAATCAATCACAACATCCTCCGTGGCCATAGAAGATAAATATAGCCCTATAACCCATCTCAACATCTTCACCTAGGTCCTGATATGTGCCACAACCATTCTTCCTCTCGAAAGGGGAAATGAATTCTAGAGGTCAATGCAAAGATCGACCGATAAGGCCATGACCAAGAATTTATGTTAGCGAGGAAACTTCGCCAACCAACCATAGTATGTCAGGGGAAAAGCTACACCACCTTTCACCGTTATTTGAAAGGAGTGGGGCAACCAAACGGAGCCCAAAGAAATACGGTAGCTAGAGCCTATCAAGACTCAGTTTTTGCGTCCACTTGGAGCGTCTTTAAACCGTTTTTAAGTTACAAAGACATGACGTAAGACACCAACGTCAGGACGGCCAATCATACCACGTTCTAGATGTGGGGCCAGGCAACCGGCGTAGCATGACCAACACGCACATGAGGACACGTGGCCTCGTGGAGTGTCCTCAAATCCACGAAATTATTTTTTGCGGGGTCTACTTTTCTGTCCTCGTTCTCTTTGGTTTTTTGTTTTGATTTGACGGGCAATCGAGCGACAAAATGGGCAAAAAAAAGAGGAATTTCACTTTTACAGGTTATGAAATTTAAATCTTTACCCTTCTTATGAATTTTAGCATTGTTGAATAGAGGCAAATAGCATGGTTACGTAATTCCAAGCACATCATTGAAAGAGTTACCATGGGTGATCAATTATTACAATTTGAGATTAATATTTTTACCAAAAATGCTAAACTGAGAGGCACCCTTGTAAAATCCCAACCACAAGAGTGCTCCAATATTTTTCTCATTCCTTTAATTTTTCATTTTTCAATGTCATTTATGAATGCGGGTGGGTGATGTGGATGGAGGCACGCTTGCAGTCTGGTTCTTGAAAGCATGGTTTTAAATTTCGTCCGGAATCCTAAATTTTGGATTTCGGTCAACAAGACAGAAACCGAAATTGGTGAAACGTATCAAATTTCGGAAGTTTCAACAAAATTTTAAAAAAGATATATTATTTTTTATTTCGTTCCCAAATTTCAGCCGAAATTACTGAAATTTTGGCCCAAAAAATCAACATTTTGAGTGTCTTTACCGAATTTCAGCCGAAATTTCAATTTCAGCTAGGTCCAAAATTTATGCCGAAACCGAAATTTCAAACCATGCTTGCAAGGGAGCCTTTAGTTAACATTCCTCTATAATAAGAAAAGATGAAATAAAAAAATGAGAAATGGTACAATAACAAGCGCATTATAAGCCTGAATTAAGATAAAGACTCTTGATCCGAAATGACATCACATAGCATAATTAATCACTCTGATAGAACAATGCAATTCAATGTAAACTTTTAGTTATTTTAGGCCTTGTTCGTTTAAGATTATAACAACTGATTGTCATCTGTCCAGAACCAAAACCAATTATTGGACTCAAAATTAAAGAAATTATACGGTGGACGGCCATGCATGCACATGTGGCCCAAAAATGCAGTGGGATCCACATTGTTTTGGGTGATCCAATCCATTCATTTGTTCGGATCTGATGTAGATAGGTCCAGTTCATTTTAGATTGTGACGACAGATTGTGAACCCCAAACCTTGAACTCAAAATCAATCGGTTTGGGGCTCATGATCAGTTGTCACAATCTAAAGCAAAGGGCCCAAACAAACAGGGCCTTAATTGTGCAATTACAAGCCATTAATCAATTAATTAAGAATGTTCATAGAGCATCTCATCTCCACAATGGGGCCATCAAATAAAGAATCAAGCATTTTGATGCCTTGTGGGTTGGTGGCTCCAATCGTCAATTGACACGTGGCACCAAGGCAAAAGCGGGTTTACATACCAAAAAATGTGGGTAAACAAGTAATTACATCCCCAGGAGAAAACCCTAGAGCCTACACTACCCAATCACAGGCTGACACTTGTCGAAGCGTAGAAAGGTAATCCAATACCTAAGCCCCCACTATAAATAGCCTTCATAAAGGCAAAGGTAAGGGTCCGAATCCCAAAATTTACTATTCATAGCTTTGATTTCCATATTAGTGCTCATTACTAACTTAAGCAACGGATGGCCTATCCGGAGATACCACTCGGGGTTGGTCGTGTGACCGTGTGCTCCACTGTGCAGGACTTAACTTCTCTATTGGTTCACCTACCTGAGTATTCTAGATCTGTCACTGCCTCATCCCTGTTACAGATTTTGACCGTAACAGTTGGCATATGTACGCCATGATTTTCATGGGATTTCATTCCTTGAAAGAACAGGAAAAAAAAAACTTAAAAATCTTTTTCTCATTTACTGTGATTTATGTTAAAAGAAAGCTAATTCAAGCAACTTCCCAAATAGTCAACCCTAGCCAAATTACAACGCCAGATTTGTAATTTTACTTGGAGGAGTACATGTACTAACAAAACCCAAGGCTGAAGAAGGGAAGTTATAATGCCTTTTTACTTTCCCAACATGAGTAACTTACCTTTTCCCCTTTGCAAACATAACTTCCTTCCACACTTTCTAAGTCCCAAGACTCGAGATTCTCAACCCAGCTATTATTCATTGTTGCATTGTCTCGTTGCTGCCCAACAACCACCTCTCACTCCCTCCAAGGATCAACTTCCTCTTCCCTTCCTAAAATTCCAATCTCTTAACCTTCAATCATCTCTATGTCATGTTTTCGTCTCCTCCCATATCTTGCCTTTTTCTGCTAATTCCCATAATCAACATGTTATCTTCTTTTTTCTCCTGAACCCTAAAACATCTCTCTTCTCTTTCTGTCTCTCTCTTCAACACCCATAAACACCTCTCTCTCTCTCTCTCTCTCTGGGCAAAGTCCTTGCTTTTCTTTTCACTGCAAATCCTCCTCTCTATTTCTTCATTTTTCCCTCTACATAACCAAAATCTCTCTCTATGTGGAAAACCCAATAACGATCCTCTTTTTCTTTGCAAAAACCTTTGTTTTCTCTCTATTTCTTCTCTATTTCTTAGCTTTTTCTCTCCCTTCAAAACATAAAATCCCCCCCCCCTCTCTCTAAACCCAGAAACGATTTTCTTTCTTCTCTTTTCTCTGCAAAACCTCTGTTCTTTTTCCATTTGTTAGCTTTTTTTCTCTCCCTAGAAAACCCAGAACCTCTCTCTCTCTCTCTCTCTCTCTGCAAAACCCTAAAAGCTCTACTTTCTCTGCCCGAACAAAACCCTAAAAGGCCCTTCTTTTCAACCTCCTTTTTCTTTCTCTCTTTGCTAAAGCCTAAAACCATTACAGCATCATGAAATTACCAGAAAACCATGACCTAAATCTATGTCACCAAAATCTCTCACTTCTAATGGAACAGCTCTCTGAAATCCAGTCCTTCAAAGGCAAATGGTCATTAATCAAAACCAAGCTCCAAAACCTCCCAACCCAACTCTCAGACCTCTCAGATTTCCCCCATTTCTCATCCAACACTCTCTCTTCAGACCTCCTCAAATCACTCTCCCAAACCCTAACAGACACCATTACCCTCGCAGAAACATGCCAAAACCCTAACCCCTCAATCGGAAAACTCCGAATGCAGAGCGACCTCGATTCGATCTCCGCAAAACTCGATCAGCATCTTCGAGACAGTGAGCTTCTGATCAAGAGCGGCATTCTCCAGGAGATTTCACAAGAAATTGCACAAACATCGAGTTCGAAAAGGGAATCCATTCGAATTCAAGTTCGAAATTTGATAACTCGATTGCAGATCGGGAATTCGGAATCAAAGAATTCTGCAATGGATTTGCTGCTCAGATTGTTACAAGATGGTGATAAAAACGTGCTTATCGCTGTTGCACAAGGTATAGTCCCTGTACTAGTTAGATTACTTGATTCTAGTTGCATAGAGATAAAGGAAAAGGCTGTTTTCGCGATTTCTAGGATTTCAATGGTAGATAGTAGCAAGCATGTATTGATCGCGGAGGGGATTTTACTTTTAAACAATCTGGTTAGGATTATCGAATCGGGGAGTGGTTTCGCGAAGGAGAAGGCATGTGTGGCACTCCAAGCTTTAAGTTTTTCGAAGGAGAATGCGAGGGCGATTGGGTCTCGAGGTGGAATTTCGTCTCTTCTTGAGATTTGCGAAGGAGGGACACCTGGTTCACAAGCTTTCGCAGCGGGGGTGTTGAGAAACCTCGCGGGAGTCGCGGAAAATAGGCTGAATTTTGTCGAGGAAAATGCGGTCTCTGTTCTTATTGGGCTTGCAGATTCGGGAACTGCTTTGGCCCAAGAAAATGCAATGGGTTGTTTGTGTAATTTGGTTTCAGAGGATGAGAGTTTGAAGATTTTGGTTGTTAAGGAAGGTGGGGTCCAATGTTTGAAGAATTTCTGGGATGGAGCTTCGTCGAGTCAGAGTCATGAGGTCGCAGTTGGGTTGTTGAGGAATTTGGCTACTTGTAGACCCATTGCTGAAGTTCTCGTTTCGGAGGGTTTTATACCTAGGCTAGTTGGGATGTTGAGTGGTAGTGTATCTGGTGTGAGGATTGTTGCGGCTAGAGCTATTTATGAATTGGCATTCAATATGAAGACTAGGAAAGAGATGGGGGAAGTTGGGTGTATTCCACCTTTGGTTATGATGTTTGATGGTAAGGCAGTTGAGGAGAGAGATGCGGCCGTGAAGGCATTGTCGTTGGTTCTGTTATACGCGGGTAATAGGAGGGTTTTTCGAAAGGAAGAGAGGGGGATAGAGGGTGCAGTTCAGCTTCTTGATCCTTCAATTCAAAACTTGGAGAAAAAATACCCAATTTCTGTTTTGCTTTCGGTTTCGCAGTCTAAAAGGTGTAGGAAACAGATGGTTGATGTTGGGGCTTGTGTGTTGTTGCAGAAACTCGTGGGAATGGAGATTGAGGGAGCTAAGAAGCTTTTGGAAAGCCTTGGTAGGGGTAAACTCTGGGACATGTTTGGTAGAACATGACGGAAAATGGGCATGTCGATGTTTTATGATCTTGACCAATCTGAATTGTCCTAAGTGCATCGGCTTGTGTTTCAAGGAGGGAGGTTTTGAGATCCTCTCTTGATCTGTATGTACAACAATAATCATTTCTTCATCTTTAATTTTCCTTTATTATGGGTAGTTGCCCTTAGAAGTAAATGTTGTTAGTCCAATTCCTGATGTATATGCTGTCTATGAGAAAAGCTCTGTTTTAGCAGCCCTGTTTTACTTCTATGTAGAGATGGAGTCATGGTGACGAAACATTCTTAGATTGTGTTTTCCCCCCTTAAAACCCAATAAATATAGAATTAATTTTCTTGGTTATAGTTTCTTGTATTGTGGATGATTTTTTTTCTCTCCCTTGGGATCATGAGCTGTTCTTGATTATATCTGATTCTCTATTTGGTTTTTTGATGTAAATGTATGATTTTGATTGATTGTGTATATTTTCACTCTGTGATTTCTGTCTGTAGTTCTTTAACATCTGATTTTCTCGTACAGTTGTGAAAATTTTGGTCACCTCACTTCAACATGATCCATATAAACCTGACTTGCTCATGTTTGAATATATTTCTTTATATTGCTTCTTATGTATTAAGATTATTTAAAGAAATTAGACCGATTGTAAATTAAATCCTTCACCAGTCTTGCTTCCTTTCTCCGCTCTCTCGATTGCATGTTTCTTTCTCAGTTTTGGTCTTTGGATGTGCTTTTTCTGTGTAGTTTCAATGTGTACTGTGTGTATTTAGTGTTTGTAAGAGACAGTTAAGATTTCACAGCAGGGGCAGGACTAGTAGATGGCAATTAAAACATTCTTTTGATTGCTTTTAGTACTAGGTCCCTACCACTACAAGGTTCTTAATACCGAAGCCCTCACATCGATCACATTCAGTTGTGCTCAATCCTTTAACATGGTGCTCAACCCTTGTCATTTAAGAAATTGCTTATTCAAGGTGCTTGACTCTTACTAGCAGGCCCCATTGGGGCTTTGGTGCCACTTCTTTGCTTGTGGGCTCATAAAATTGCACTAATTGTACTTTCAATCTTCCTTCTACTGTTAGATTCATCCTGATTGGTTACATTATACCAGACCCTTTTCTATTGGGACTTATTTTGGATTGGTTGGAAGTAAATGAGAAGCCCCACTTGGGAGAAAATGATTATACAGTTGCAAATGATGTGATGCTAACATGATCATGTACTGATGATGCTAATCAGTGTCTTCTTCTTTTTGTTGGCTAGCCACAAATATCTCCAGCATTTTAAAAAATATTGCATTTTTTTATGATTTTTTTTATAAAATGACAAAATCCCGATATTTTTCTAGATTTTGAAAATTCATCAACGATGGAGCTATGTCAATTACCCCGTGTAAAATCTAAGTTTTAGCTTATAAAATCCAGGTTTTAGCTTGTAACATTCAGGATTTTACGTTCATGTATTATAAAATCCATGTATCCAAACGGCCCTGTAAGTCAGAAAATTAAATTGAGGACTTGGCTGATTTGACTCCGAGATTTCTATTAAAAAATAAATTTGCAAAAAAAAAAAAAAAAGATTCTTGGACTTATTTCTAGATATTGGAGAATAAAGACCTTCTAGGTACTGTCAATTTAGATGCAGGAGTTGAGCCTACACTACCAAACGCTTTGGATTCGGGTATGGGCCCACATTATTTAGATGATCCAAAGCGTTCATTTGATGGGTCCTGACATAGATAGGGTGTGCCCAAAAAATCAGCTCCATCGGATCATCCTAACCCTTCAATCTATGGACGAACCTTCAGCTGAGGGGGTAAAGCTTAAACAAAACGAAACTAGAGGAGATGTCTTTGTCACTTTTTAAACTATAGGGGTTGAAGTGGATGTGTCAGAAACTAGAGGGGGTGTAAATGTAATTATCCCATTCTCTTATATGAGATCTTCTCATTAGCTCTAGCTTTGTCATATTTTCCTTCTCTTCTATTTATTCTTGTTTTCCTCATCTTATATGGTAGAAGCATTGACTTTGAGATTGCACATTGGGGGGGAAAACCAACAAAATGAAATCCCAAACGCATGATCCCGGTTGATAAAAGTAATGCAAAGAGTGAGTTGGAAAAGATTAGGTGCTTGTAATAGGCATGTTTGGAGGAGAAAATAGTTTTCTTTTCAAGCTTCGAGACACTCTTGCTTTCCTTAGACTTTTACTAGGGATGAAGTTAGAGGATTTTCCCAATCTGCCGCTATTAGTCATGCATTTTATACCATCAAAAGGTCAGGATGAATTTTTTAAAAAAGGAGATGATATTTTCACCCCCTCTGTAGTACTCATTCGCCCCCTTATGACGTGAACAGTGGGCAACTTTATGATATTTTGACGTCAAATCACGAATGCGTACTACAGGGGTTGAAAGTATCATCGCCCAAAAAAATCCTTATCTTTTTTCTACGAGTAGCAGGTATTATGTCATTTTCTATGAGATAAGGGTACTTTTGGTCATTTTTCATGATAAATGGGCTTTTTTTTTATCATTATTCACAAGGTGTGTATTGTTTTGCCATCTTCCATGAGAAAAGTTACATTGGTTCTAGGAAGAGGTTTTAGTCAGGAGGCTGACCATGAGTTTACGTTGGAAAAATCTTATGCTCAAATAGGAGTTAAAAATTAAGGGGCCTATGTTTATAAATCCTTTTTTCCAAATAAAAACTTTAGATGTAAAAGACCTTACATTTGGCCATTTTTGGCAGACATAATTTTTTTTTTCTATGAAATATTGGTTTGTCTTGTTGGAGTATGAGTGATTAAATAGCACAAACTCACAGGTTAAGCTTTTAGAGTAATTGGTTGTTTCACATGCTATCAGATCTATTGCCTCAAGACAAGTCCTGGATTCAAAGCCTAAGAACTCATTGATATTAAAAATTCACGTGTATAGCTAACCCAAAAAAAAGAGGAGGTACCCCCGGGGGCATATGATTAAATAACACCAACTCCAACAGCTTAAGTGTTTTGAGTAATTAGTTGTTTCACATTTAGGGGCCGTTTGGACATGCGGATTTTAGAATCCGGGATTTCTTCAAAATTGTAGCCAAGAGAAGAAGCGGACTAGCCGTCGTTTTTTACTTCTCTCCCTTCTTTCCGACAGCAAGAGAGTAGCAAATCCTCCCATATTTCTAGATTTTAGAAATCTTAGGATGCGGGAGAGATTTTTAAAACCTGAATTTCTCACTTAAAATCCAAGAAATGTTGTCATGACAACATACAGCTGTTTGATCATTGTAAGCCGAATGGCTATCGATCACTCATGTTTTGGTTGAACCCAAACCCATATTGATTAATCATGGCAAGTTGCTTGTATATGAGTTGAACAGCTTCTATTAACAAGAAAGCAAGACATCGAAGCAAGATATCGTGGTTATTT
Source organism: Tasmannia lanceolata (assembly GCF_043159265.1). Classification (NCBI taxonomy): domain Eukaryota; kingdom Viridiplantae; phylum Streptophyta; class Magnoliopsida; order Canellales; family Winteraceae; genus Tasmannia; species Tasmannia lanceolata. The sequence goes on from NW_027518714.1 coordinate 56,295,727, forward strand.
CAAGTAATCTATGGAACTACAGTGAACACAAATTGAAGATTCAAGATTGATTGATTGAAGCCAACAAGAAGATTGAAGAATCAAGCAACCCAAAGAATAGCCGTTCTCATGAAAGATTACGTTGTATGCTCTCTCTTGGTTGATTGTGTTTTTTGGCACTTAGGGAGTCCTAAAATTAACATTAGACATCTATAGGAATCACACTCCCTTTAGTCATTTTAAGTCCGTAGTAAATTTCCTCAGAAATCACAAGTTAAAGTATCCAGAGGAATTACGGATATCCGGGATATTGGCGGACGTTCGTCTGCACCTCAGAAAAATAACCGAGGAAAATGTGGTCATCCGGAAAACTGGCGGACGTTCGTCTGAACTTCGATTTTTCAAATCTGGATAACTGAGGGATTTACAAACGTCCGGCCCTTCGTCCGCGACACGTTTGAAAGCAAAAAATTAGGGTTTCCTTTGTGACTCTCTATTTAAACTATTTTTGAAAAACCCTAAAACAACAACTCTTGTAATAAAAATCCTAACTATCAACTTCCAAAGAAAACAACTCTCACCTAATGTGAGATTCCTTTTTATTGATTTTTCTAGTGTGCCATTACATTTAATCCTCCAAGAGAGATCTTTTTAGGGTTGTTGTTGTTGAGTGACAAGCAAAAGTGCTTATTGAGCTTCTACATTTGTATATGCCTATTGAAGAGGCTTGAGAGCTTTAACTTCTTTCATCTACCATTGTAAAGAGAAATGGTTGTTACCCTTGGTGAGTTTAAAGACTCGGATTTGTAAGGAGCCTCGAAGCCGGGCATTGTGTGGTCTTCGAGTAGTGGACAACCTTGAGTGCGACCTCAAGAAGAGTGGAGTAGGTCTCTTTTGTGGACCAAACCACTATAAATCTCCGTGTACTTGCAGTGTGCCTTCTATTCTCTTTCTCATTACCTTATTGCAATCACATTGGTAATATTCTAACCCCTTTACATTACAAATACTTGCATAGATAATAGTTTTATAAATCATAAAGAAAAGAGTTTTAAAACTAGGATTTTCTAAACTACAATTTTTATAAACCTAATTCACCCTCCCCCCCCTCAGGTTGCCTAGCTCATTTTCAATCATGACCCTCTTTTACACTGTTTTCACACTAAAAACCTGGATTCTAAATCCGCATATCCAAACGGCCCCTTAAAGTCGTGGGAGAAGAGCACGGAGGGTGGGAAACAAATAGAACTGAGAATGCACTGTAAGGGTGAGAACTCAGAAGACTGAAAAATAGGGAAAGGAAAAAACACTATTCAAAATAGAGTTTTATTTTTCCTCATGTTTTGCCACTTTGTATCATCTCCTCACTAACGCCCACTCAATTCTTCTCCCCCCCCCCCCCCCCCCCCCCTCTCAATGCTTGGTAAGTCAATATTTAATGAAATAAAATTTCATGGTTGCCTTCATTCAATAGTGTGACTTCTTAGCCGACAATTTATTAGTATATGAGAACACTGTTCAGCTTGTGAGTCGACAATTTGATAGTACCCCATCTAAATAAGAGAAGGATTAGGTAGAAAGTCACCTTTCCAATTGATCTCATGGAACACCATGAGGCGAGCCACATGGTCATGGTCCCATTCCAAAGGGACATCCTACATGTAAAATAAGGTGCCGTTCTTCAACACTTCACTTCTTCAGCTTGGGTGATGATAAATTCGCACCCCGTGTAGGATAATTCTCACCCCTGTAACGTCAGAAAGGGTTTTTTTTGCCACATACCCTCCTTTAAAGGGGTGTGAATTATCCTAGATGGGGTGCGAATTTATCATCGCCCTTCAGCTTTCAAAAACGGACAACCAGCTGGAGGAGAAATGTAGGGAGCAATTCCACTTTCTTCAAAAAATTCAGCACAAATCTACTCCAAAAGCCTCTCTAGAGTCAGAAATAGGAGGGGTTAAAGAATACAACCTAGAAGGCTACAAAATCAACGGCATAGCTTTTCTGATCAGAAGCCCACAGGCCCCACACAATGCTTGCTTGATTGGCCGGACTTATGGTCTCGGTTCGAATCAACAGAACAGATAATGCAAATGAGGTTAAAAATGGGGCCCATCAAATATTTTTTGCAAGGAGCATAAAAGTGGCATTTTTTTGGAATAATGTTATTTTAATAGATAAGCAAGGCTAAGAACCAAGATGGTCATGGGCACGAGAAGGGCACAAAAGATAAGAACACAACTAGGATAACAAAGCTCTAAGAAATCAAAAACCTCAAAATCCACTCTAGACACTTCTGCACGAGCTAGCCAGTCTGCCTCTCCATTCATTGAACTCCTTACATGATTAAAGAGGGTTATGTGGCTCTCCACACAATCAAGTATCTTGTCTATGAACTTTGAGAATCTCTAGGGGTGGGAAGATCTCCTGTCCAACCATCTAGTAATATTGAGTGAACCACCCTCCACATGAAGATTATCCAAGTCAGTAGCTACCACCAGCCTAATACCCCGTGAAGAATTGCTCTCACTTCTGCCTCATCTGAATCCTTAGCACCGCTAGGCTTAAAAATCACTTGATAGCACCGTTTCATCTCTAAGGCCTCTTCAATTACCCATTGAGCCTGACTTACTCAGGCTAGAACCATCAAAATTAGAATATAAATTGAAAGAGGGAAGGACTTTAGCCCATGAGATGATTAAAGATTTGATCAGCGGAAAAGAAAAGAGAACACTTTTAGCGACATTCTTTTAAGTACGAGCATTTCCCTCTTTCCATAGTATATCCAGATGGAGGCCAACAGTGTAAGTTTCCACAAGGTCCCACCCTTGCTTGGCGACGGGACATAGAACCAACTATCTAGGAGTTTGGAAATATGAGGGAGAACTCACAAGATTCCGCACAAATCAAGGATTTTGGCCTAAACCTCTCCAATGTACTTGCGATGGATAAGCATATGAGTCACTGTCTTGCCCGCACTCACACATAGGACACAATGATCAACAATAAGCAGATGGTACCGACGGACATCATCGATGGTCGGGATTCTATATTGGTAAGCCATCCATTCGAATGCGCATACTCTAAAAAAGGTTGTAATGCTCCAAGCTTTGGAGAGCTGCAAGGGAGGTATATAAGAACTGAGGTGATGGTAGAATGACTTCATTAAGAAGGACCAGAGGTGTTCAAGATCCAAATCCATCTATCCCTTCCTGCTATGGACAAAGTAAGACTAGCAAAGTGACTTTCTTTTTAGAATTTTCATTAGGGAAATGATAAATGCGCCCCTCTTAGGAACCAAGTAGTAGAAGTAGCGCGCTAAGCTACAAGACAACCAACTAGACCTTAGCAGACTAATTAAAGCGGGATTCACGTACTTGTGCAGCTGTTTTATCTACTTCTTGTTTTTAAAGAAATGAAGCTTTGTAGCCATTTCCTCTCATAAAGAAGGTAGAGAAAGACGAGGTTTAGCCAACTTTTTCATATACGCTCCTTTTTAAGCCCGAGAAGCAGGCAAGCGTAGTGGACAAGTAAAGGTTTTACTTGTGATGACAGTAGGCATATCACAGGGGCCTCCATAAAACCTTCTTTTCCCACCTCATTTTTAGGATCAAGGAATTGATTCCAATCCTACCAGATCAAGGGCCTTACCCGACCCTAACCGAATCGCCTGCCTAGTCCTCACTTGCTTTATAGGCAAACCTTTTCACTTCGCTATAAGAAGCAGGATACCAACATTCCACTTCATAACTCTTCAATGGAAAAAAAGGCACTAAGATCCTTTTCTCCGAAAGTGGAATAAAAAGGGGCTCCGTGGGCGGACTTGGGACACCCAACTGCAGTGTACGTGGTAATCCAATCCCTTGAATCCTTCTGACGTGAAGTACATCAGCCTCTCTGCAGTGTACGTGGTAATCCAATCCCTTGAATCCTTCTGACGTGAAGTACATCAGCCTCTCTGCAGTCATTGATACGCTGCAGTTGGGTGTCCCAAGTGATGAAAAGGAGCGCATTCTACATCCAAGACTATAAGATATTCCAATGAATTTGCTAGCGTCCATCGCAAAAGGCATTTGGTGGATAGTCTGTTGCATCTGACAGCAGCCACCTCGTGAATGAAGACAAAATCTGCTGAGAAGTGAGCCTCTGTGCTGCTGTCAGATGCAACAGGCCATCCATGAAATGCCTTTTGCGAATGGACGCTAGCAAATCCCTTTTTCCAATTTAGTATGATTTTTAAGCCTCAGGAAATAATTAGGTCTGTTAGATGAACGTTCCAGATAGCCTTATCGCCGACCCCACCCGTCCTCCACAGCGTTCCGTTTGTCTCCTCTTCTTAAAATTTCGAGGTGTTGACTCCTCTCGCTCTCTGTGTTTCCGTACGATCCTACCGTTTTAAATACCCGTACGATCCCCACTCTTCTAGTTTTAAATAACCAACCCCGCTAAAAGATCCCACTCTTTTTTAAAAAATTAGCCTCTGCCTCTGGCTTTCTCATTTTTCTACGAAAACCCTCTCTTTCATGTGAGAGATTTCTCGGGAAAATCCCTCTTCTAATAAACAAACCTTCTTCTCTTCCCATCTCCACACCAATCTAATGACAAAATCCCTTATCACTTCTCTTTCTTTCTCTCTTTCAAATCCCGTAAGCATATGTTTCTAGGGTTTTCTTTCATTCTCTTATCTCTCTATTCTTGAATCTTTGATTTCTAGGGTTCTTTTTTTAGCTGCATTTCTTTTCATTTCTGTATTGATTTTGCTTTATATGATTTTTTTTTTCACTCGATCTCTCTAGATTCTCTGTTTCTTTGGTTTGTCCGAGCTGAATTCTAGGGTTTTTTTTTTCTTTTCTTGTATTTCTAGGGTTCTTCAATCTTCTTCTTCTTTTCTTTTAATCCAATTCCTTTTCTTTTCTGTATTGATTCTGCTTTCTATGATTTTTTATTCCATCTCTCTAGATTCTCTCTTCATTTGGTTTGTATGAATTTTTCTTCTTTTCTTGTATTTCTAGGGTTCTTCAATCTTTTTTTTTCTTTTACTATAATTCCTTTTCTTTTCTGTATTGATTCCGCTTTCTATGAATTTTGCACTCGATCTCTCTAGATTCTCTCTTTATTTGGTTTGGCAGAGCTGATTTCTAGGGTTTTTTTCTTCTTTCTTGTATTTCTAGGGTTCTTCAATCCTTTTTTTTTTTTTAACTTCAATTCTTTTCTTTTCTGTATTGATTTTGCTTTATATGATTTTTTCACTCGATCTCTCTAGATTCTCTGTTTATTTTGATTTGATTAAGCTGATTTCTAGGTCTTTTTTTTTTCTTTTCTCGTAGGATGTTCTTTTCGGAACATCTTTTCGCCGGGAAGGATGGGGTGCACGTCTTCCATCGTGAAAAGATGTGCTGTCGGAGGGAGGAAGAAATTGTCTGTTCCAGAAGTCGTGATTTTTGTTCCGATGATGCGAATTCCCATGGAAGTTGATCTGATGAGGCCTCTTAGAGGCATCGTGTCTCGAGGTTTTGCAGAGAGATTGGTGGCGCTTCGGAATCGAATTGTGTTGTTGGCAGAGGGAACTGGTCCGTTCTTTCTTCTCCTTTAGAATTCTGATTTTTTATGTTAATTTTCAATTTGCTTTTGCCTTTTAAAATTGTGAAACAACCAATTACTCCAAAAGTTTAAGCTGTTAGAAATGGTGTTATCTAATCATTTATACTTCAACACTCCCCCTCACGTGTGCCCCTCCTTGATTTTTAATATCAAGGATTTGTTGGGTTTTGAACCTAGGACCAGCTGTGTAGCAATAGCTCTGATACCATGTGAAACAACCAATTACTCCAAAAGCTTAAGCAGTTAGAGTTGGTGTTATTTGATCATTTATACTTGAACAGTAAATTTTTTATTATTGTAGGTGGATCTGCAATTTTGGAACTTCAGCAAGCTCTCGAAGACTACTTGCCTGTTCTGCTTGGTCTGATGAAGAATGGTAGGAAAATCCTATCCTTTTTTAATTTGAAATGTACCTCATTTTCTCTTCGTGAAATTAAACAATTTTGCATCTCGCAGTGCAACATCTTGAAGAAATGGTGGAATTCATTTGGAAAAATCCACAAGATCATCGGCAAGTAAGATCTAATATCATGGATTCCTTTGTTTTTTCCGCCTTTTTTCATATGTATTGAAATTCTCAAGGTTAACAGCAGAAAGCTTGTATAGCAAGTTCTTGGTTCGAATTACTATCGGTGGTACATATGATGGCTATGCTATTGCTGTCTGAGGCAAACTTGATGCTCATTCCTAAGGATTCCATGAATGCATGTGAAAGGAAGGTATCCGAAGGTCTGTCTTTTCCAATTAAGAACACATAATTCAAAAGGTCGAAATACCCTTATCATGTTTTCCGGCATAATGGATTCTTTGTATCATATATTTGTGTTGTTGTATCCATTTCTTGCTAGAGATAATGCTGGAGTGAGGTTTTCTTAATCTCGTAATGGTTACTGATCATTGAGGAGCATTATCACCAGATTCCAAGAAGGATGCTATCGATTTATTGCTGAAGGCATCAGGGTACTTAGAATATTGCGTGCGATCTATAGTGGTTCACATGCCACCGGGTATTAAGTACGTCATCAGAATTTTGGGCATATTCTATTTTCTTTTGACTCATTTTTATAGAATTATCCATCTTAGTTGCTTTGTTTTTAGTTCCTGCTAAACGGGTGTTCTTTTGCTTCGCCTTTCTGGTTTGTCTATGAAAAACAATTTTCTAGGATGAGGCTGCCAAGAGACTTGCAAGAAGGTGTGCTAGAGGCTATTTCAAATCAAGCATTGGCCCAGGTACTCTTCACACCGATTCTGTATAATTGGACTATTGTCAACCTGTAGTGTAGCAATTGCTTGGCATTTTAAGAAAAGAAATTCTAATTATGTACCTAATGGATGCCAAATGACTCTTTAGACTATGATGTGGTGTATGGACGCTTTTCATTATATTTTATTTATTATTATAGTCTGTACATATAATTATAATAAGCATATTTAATGCCACATTGTATTAGTGAATATACAGTTGTAAATTTCTTTGCGTATTACGGTAATTATGTAAACCTTATGTCATTAATATAAATGCTACTTCAAAAACTAATTAAGGTTGATGTACTTCAAAGTTCAAACCACATCATCCCATCATGATCTCAAAAGAGTGTTCTCGATCTTCACTGGGTAAGGGTAGTTCACACTATCATCGTTTCTTGATCCTTTCCCATCATTTTCTTTAGAAGAATAAGTGGCCCCCATCATTTTGCAATTATATATGTCTATTTTACATTTTGTGGGGTTACTCCTGTATGAAGGGCATTTGGGTTTTTTTTTTTTCCTTTGTATCATGTCCTTTCACTTAAGTTCACTTATGTGACTTAAAGTGTTGGCCGTATTTGGGGTTTCCCCCTTGTGCAGATAAATAAAACTGTTCGTGGGTTGGGTTTTCCAACACCATGAACACTCTTCCTTCCCTTTCTGCTCTCCTCGCTTGTTCCTGTTCTTTTCCTCTCTTCTCCCCTCATTTTGATTCCTTTTCACTTGCTTTCTTTCACTTGCATCTTTTAGCTGGCCTATCCCAGTCCATGAGGTAGATTATAACATGGTGTCAAAGTAGGTTCTGATCCAAATCTAGATCAAAAGCCTCAAATTCCAAATCTAGAAATTTTCTCCAATCTTGGGCAATCATGATGACAATGGACAACAAATGGGATTAGTCCTCAACAGTCAAAGGTCTGTTCTAGCCAATGTTTAAAAACTCCTTGACACGACAAGGAACTCCCCCGAGTCGACAAGGATTTTTCTTGGCCGTGTTCCGCGTTGCACACACCGCATTCTGCGTTTTGCCTTGTAGAGTCAATAAAAACTCCTTTGACTCTCCCGAGTTATGACCGCGTTGACCGTGTCAACTGCGTTCTTGGCCGCATCCGTGCCGAGTTGACAAAGATTTTTCTTGTCCGCATTCCGTGTCACATCCGCATTTTTAAACACTGGTTCTAGCTCTTTTTATTATTGGTTGTTTACTTGATACCCTTTAATATTAACTATGGAAGGATGATTGCATAGGGTGGTTGAGGTTAAACAACTAGGAATCACATCCATAGGAAGTAGTCATAATGATCATCCAGGATTGGTGATTGTCCTAATGTAAAAAACTACTTGGAATGGGCTCAATTGGCTAGTATGTTTATTGGTAGCTGAAGAAAGTTGGGTTACATAATTGAGAAAGTTAAAGAACCCAAAGATGATTCATCCCATGATGATTCGGAAAGTGATAATTTTATTGTGATGGCTTGCCTCGTGCATCAGTAGAAGCCTTCTTTTTTCTTAAAAAAATATAGGATATATGGCACATAGTAGCCCAAATGTATTCTTAATGGGAAGATATAGCCCGGATCTATCAACCGCATAGAGAGATTGTGAATATGCAGCAAGCAAACCTATCTATTAAAAATTATTTTGGAATTCTTTGACAAAAATGGGAAGATGATGTAGAGCGGGTCCCGGCCAAAGATTGTGGGTACTATTTCGTGTAGGGAAACTATTTTCTTTTCACCATTTCCATGTAATAATCCATATAAGGGGTAGTTTTGTCCTTTTATGCTAGTAGAGATTAGTATAAATAGGGAGGATTTTGTCATGTTAGGGGACTTTAAGCATACATTGAATTGGAAATTAGGTTTTTTTTTTTAAATTCTTGGAGAGAATTCCAGATTGTTCTATCTTTGGGAGTGTTCTAGGAGTGAATTTCCGAGTGATAATTCGACGTCTTGGACTCCTCTACCATTTCCCTTGTTGAAAGCAAGGATTCACATGCTCTTGAAAAATTCGGTAAGATCTGGTTGGCCTGTCGATTGGATAGAAATTGCTGAGTTTTTTTTATCGTCTTATTTTGATGAATGTAACTTCCCATCTTATCATTCCAATTCTCTGCTAGTTGAAGCTTTGTGCTAAATTTTCCATGGTAATCTGTGGTTGCTGTGAATACGAATGCCGGAATCACTTGGGGTCTGAATTCTACCAATCCAGAGATCAAATTCTGCAAAAGCTCTGTCAGCTGCATTGGTGTTTTACAAGCTCAGTTTCTTAGTTGATTTTTTTTGTGTCTGTGTGGCTGAAATTGAATTTGGGAAGTAAAACCACGAGTGTTTCAAAGGATGGGCAAAAATTAAATAAGAGTAAATTCCAAAGGAACCTATCTCGGTTGAAGTGGGATTCAGGCCTGAAATGAAATTGGGGTTAATTGCATTAGTGTTGTGTTTATGAAGCTTGGAAAGCCTCCTTTTTTCTTTAAAAAAATAAAGGGTATATGGCACATAGTAGCCCAAAAATAAAGAGTATATGGCACATAGTAGCGCAAATGTATTCTTAATGGGAATATATAACCATTAAGATCTATCAACTGCATAGCGAGATTGTGAATATGCAGCAAGCAAACCTATCCATTAAAAAATATTTTGGAATTCTTTGACAAAAATGGGAAGAACATGATCATTATCAACCTTTAACCCTTAATTCTGAAGATATAAAGAAGCAAATAGAACAACGGAGGTGCTCTGAGTTTCTGGCCCTTCTAAATCTAGATTTTGGACTGCAACGAGTTCAAGTTCTTACAAAAGATGACTAGAGTCAATGGAAATGGCTATGAGAAAATCCAATCTAGACCACAAACATCATTCGTTGAGAGAGACAAGATGAAGTGTACCCATTGTGGAAAAAGGGCATATCTGAGACATATGTTGGAATATATACCTCATCTTCATCCAAAGATGAGGCCAACGCATGCCAATACATCCAGTTGAGATAGACCATACTAAGGTCCACAACATTAGTGAAGGGTGCTCGATGATAGACCCAAGAGATCTGACTATCAAGGAATTCAGTCAATAACTTGCTGTCCTTAAAAGTTTTTTAGCACCTTATGTACCAAGGGTAAGCCAGGTCATCTGTACATGACTCTACTAGCCATACTTCCATCCATTAAAAAATCTTCTCTGTCTGGATCATTAATCTAGGAGTCGTAGATCATATGACATGTAAGCAAAATGGCTCTCTCATTTTCTTCCTTGTCCGCTAATATCAAACTTGCAGATGTATCCTTTTCTACGTCTTATCAGAAAGGAGTCTATGAGCTGCCCAATTCGTTATCAACTTATCATTACCTCTTGTTATTCATATCCCTAATTTTTCCTCTATTCTACGAGTAGTCTCGTGAACCAATTAAATTGTAGTGTGACCGTTTACCCTTCTTATTGCATTTTTCAGGATCTGAAAATGTAGAAGATGATTGGTGGTGATCGCAGGGATACTAGACTATGCTTGTGGGATACAAAGACTTCTTATCTAATTACTCACCATTCATTATTCAACATTTGTGGATCCTTCTTGACTCGTATTGTGAAACAATTAAATTGTAGTGTGATCATTTACCCATCTTATTGCATCTTTTGGGATATGAAAACGAAGAAGATGATTGGTGGTGATCGTGAGGATACCGGACTATGCTTGCTAGATACAAAGACTACTTGTCTTATTACTCATCGAGACTGAGAGAGAGAGAGAGAGGGTAACCATGAAGGAGGGGACGCCGGGGGTCTCCGGTGGGCCGCAGTAGTGGAGGGGAGATTTTAGGGGTAGGGTTAGGGTTTAGGGGAGATCTCGTTTATCTTCAAAAAAGAATTAAAATTAAAAATGTCTTGATCTTTTGATATACCTCTAGTATTCGGTGAATCACTCTGATAACATATTAAATACGAAGAAGAATGTAGAACAGAAAAGAAGAGAGGGTCGGAAAATCCTGACATTAGATCTATGTGCGGGGACATATTTCTTTTATTATGAATTACCACAAAAAGATAAGAATTACAAGTATGCTCTTAAAGAGGTATTTGATGTGAAAATAAAATAAGATATATACAGAAATTCTGTAATGCTATGATGTATATACTCTAACAAAGTGCAGTCCCTATAACATCAACTCTGATCATCACTTTTCCATTAACACATTTGGTGAGCAGGAATACCAAATTAGTCATATCAATCTTCCACTAAAATGAAGGAAATCTAAAGAGTAGGAAAATGGAATACATAGATAAAACATTGGTGGACAAAAAAAACAAGGGTCCAAAGTGAATATGATGAATTTGCACGACAATTGTACCAGTTCTAATTTCTAAACTAGGGTTATTCGTTTACTTTTGAACATGTTCTACATAACTTTTGCTACCCACTATGGTAAATTGTTATAATGTTGCACATACCTAAGATTGTTTAGAACATGGGGATTCTGAGTTGCTGTCCGTAATCTAGCATTTTGTACCTTCTGTATTCTTTCTAATTCACATGTAATACTGGGTGGAGCTTTATCAAGTAATACCCACAGTTAGGATGTATGGATGCAAGAGGTGGCTTTTTCCTGGTTCTTCAATGCTGACATTTGTGTTTAGCATCTTTGTTGGATTGTTACTGTTCATCAGTTCTGGTCTTGATGTTGGATGCAGGTGACAGAAATGCAACTTGGGTTGGCTGTTGAAAATCAAAAGGCCACTTTGTCTGTAAAGAGGAGGTTGGCATGTGAGCAAGTGAGTTATTTTGCTCAGGTTAGTATTTAAAACGATAACCTCACCTGTTACAATTGAGAATCGGTAGAGCTACTCATGTTCACGAGATAATTCTTTACACACACACAGCTTCAGAAATGTTAGATTCAACAGAGGGATTTTAAGTAACTATATAATAATAATGTAAAAGAAACTGTTGAATTGTATAAACTACATTAGATTAATTCAACTTGAAAAGAAAATGCTGGAAGTTTGCTTCATGATAAAACCTACCTAATAACGTAAACCAATTTCATTTGCATATGAACCATTTCCTTGGTGGTCAATATTATGATTTGCTACTGCGTCTATGGCCTTGATTCATTCATTCTTATTTATTAGTATGTGATATTTTATCTTCATTTGTTTCTCCATGTCATACTAGAGTTGATGGACACTAAAACATCTATCAGACTATCACAGTATTTTTTAAGAAAATCTTAAAAAAATAATTCCATTCCCTATACTTTTCATGGTTTTTATTGTTTCTTCCTAAATTGAAAAATACTCAATGTTTCAGCCTGTTAATGTAAAATAAGAAGAATATGTCTTGGAACTTGGAAGTGATCGACCAAGATGTGGAATAGTGATGACGACAAAAGAAAAAGAGAAAAGAAGAACAGTGAATAAGAAATTAAGAAGAAACGAAGATGATGAAGGGCGAATTTGTGGTGGTGAAAGTCAAATTCAATGACTGCCAAGGCTTCATATATATAGTCCTCATGAATAATTACGACGTATGGCATTAAGTTGGAGCATAGATATCATCCATGCCCAGCTTAGAATAAATTACACTAAACTGATTTCAACTAAAGGCCTTTATAAAAATATTTACTACTGATATTTAGACCTCACACGTGGAGTATTATTAGCTTGCTAATAACCTTTTCACTAATAAATTGACAATCTACTTCAATGTGTTTGGTTCTCTCACTAAACACTAGATTACTATGTAATTAGTTATCTGATTATTTTAATTTGTCATCTTTCAAAAAAAAAAAAAGAAGAAGAAGAAGAATTTTTCTGATTATTTCAAAATATCATCATTGGCTTATCTTCCATACGAGTCTTCAAGTTCAAACACATCAACTCACATGTAGTGTGAGCTATCAACTACCTCGATACACAACTCCTTCGCGGAATATAAACTTGTCAAACTCCCAGTTACTCCAAAAGCTTAAGTTGTTCGGGAAGTCGTACTTTAATCTTTTATTCTTTAACACTCCCCCTCATGTGTGGCCCCTCTTTTTATGGTTGGCCTACACGTGGCACATGTGGCTCCTCTTTTGGGTTTGGTCATTGCATGTGGATTTTTGCTATCAAGGAGGTTTGAACTGTTCACCTTTGGCTCTGATACCATGTCAAACTACCAGTTACTCCAAAAGCTTAAGCCTTTGTGGAAGGCGTCGTTTATTCTTTTATTCTTTAACAAAACTCATCTGAGGGCGTTCATATGCTCCCTCCGTTTGGTTGCTGGAATTTTTTTGGTTCTTGGGATTTCTGTGGAACAAAAAACTCCCTGGGAGATTGGTGGAAAAAAAAACTCCCTGGAAGTATCCCAGTAAAATAAAAATCCCATGTTTGGTTGACCGGACTATGATGGGAAAAAAAAATGCTTTGTTTGGTTGCTTGAACTGTTGGGAAGAAAAAAAAATTCTTCTGCAAGCTTATTTTTGGTTCCTGGGATTATTTTGGTTCCTGGGTAGGGTTTCGTGCGGGGTTATTTTGGTTCCTGGGATTATTTTGGGCCCAACAACCAAACGTGGGTTTCCTGCGGAAATTCCACAAAAGTCCCAAGAACCAAAAAAATTCCGGCAACCAAACGGAGCAGAAATATACACTTCAAACCATGTATATTCATCTATGAAATGATCAATCTCTTGTGATTTACTATTTTCTTTTTGTTGATCAGGCTCATTACTGCTTGTCAGGATGTATAACTGTAGGATATGGAAAGAAACATCTCCTGTTCATTAAATGGAAATACCTAGAGGCCAAGGTACCACAACAATCTATATATGCGTGGTTAAGGTCGATACTAAGTTCTATATTCTGTCAACATTTCAGATTCTCATTCTTTCATGTTTTCACCAGGCAGCAGCATACTACTATCATGGTCTGATTCTTGACAAGGGCAACGAGTCAAGTGATTGCATCAGCTCTGTGTGTTGTCTTCTTGCGGCTGATGAACTTCTCATTGATAGCAAGAAGACGTGCTTAAGCTTCTGCCTCGCAGTCCCAGTCACCAGGTAGCTTTCAATTTGTTTATCTAGGAGTATATGTTGCACAATTATGGCTGTAAGTGTTGGAATCCGACATGGGTATGGAGGAAAAAAAACCCGTTTAGAAGAAACTGTGCAACACAGTCCTGAAGATGGAGGCATTTTATGTTAATGATATTTCTTTTTAATCATTTGGTTTTTAGGGCTCCTCCAGCATGGGGTGCAATGAAACATCTACATCAGAAAATTCCTGAAGTTGCATCCAGGAAGTCTCAGACGTATGCTCACCTCTTTGATCAAGACAAGTAAGGTTTATTGAACTTTGAAATGATGTACTTTTTTGTTGTTGTATTGCTTCTTTTATGTGCTTGTGTATGCCTATGAGATGATTTCTCTGTCTGAGGAAGTAATGGCTGACAGATATTCCCATAAGTTCAGTTTTCTTTTAGAACTTTTGATTTTTTGAATAGGGTCTGGATATGGTGATTAATTTCTGATCAATTATAATTGGTGTGTAATGCAGTTTATATCGCAACCAGTCTTGAAATTTATGTACATGTATAGTAGTCTTCTTTGTGAGATGATAAAAAAAAGTTTATTAGATGAAGGGGCAAAAGAACTTGGATAGCATAACCTCTAAAGTCTAAACACCTCTCTAGCGAAAGTTCAAGATAAAATGACACTTTGATCTCAACAACGACCCTAGCAATCAATTCCTCTTTCCCTTCAAAAGTTTTATTTCTTTTGATTCATAGAAAACCCAAGCAACTGCACAAGGGACCTTAAGCCACAATATTCAGCCTTTCTTTCCTATTTGCTATTCAGTAATATTCTTAGATGAGTAATGCTAGGGAAACCGGCAACCGAGTAGGAAACTGATCCTTTGGTTTAGAAAGCTAACAAAAAGGTGATTTTTTTGTACACATGACGAATTTTGATTGTTGGTTTCTCACACCGGTATTATTCTCAGTTACCATCTGATTTTCTTTCTTTTAAACCTGCATTTTCTACCTTCCAGTCTTGTACACAATCAGTTTCTCCTTCCCAGTTACTCTGCTTGTTTGGGCTTTGCAAAAATCCACTGTTGGTGTCATGCAAATGCTTCACTGTTTTCTTGACAAATTATGTTTCTTTGATAATGCAGGGCTCTGCAAGTATTGCCTGAACTTCCGGATTTTCCACTATCCCTGAAACCTGATGAGTATGAATTGCCAGAGATCGACCCTTCGTGGGATTCTGAAAAATGCGAACCTCAGGTCCAAACCCTCAAGGAGCATCTCAAAGATGATGAGGACATGGCAGAAGTCGAATGAAACTGTATGGAACTGCCTCTTTTCCTTCTGGATATATTTACTTTTGTTTCAGTGTTTCTGGATTTTATTAGCGCACGATTATCTATTGTTGATACTTGTATTAATGATAAATAAAGAATTTATAGTTCAGACAATGACAAGCAATGATCTGCGGAGTTGTAAGTGATTTAGAGGGCTTTTAGATTCTTCATCCAGAGACCCAGATAACATACAAAGCTTTGTGGAAGGGGTGTTTAGAGGGCCTTTAGAATCTTCTCCCAACTCTCGTCGTCTCCTTTCTATCTCTTACAAGTAGGGGTGTAAACGAGCCTGGCCATGCTCGGGCTCGGTCAGGCTCGGCCAGGCTCACGAGCCTTACCGAGCTCGGGTTATATTAAGTTCACACCCCTCATCTTCCCTGGACAGCCCTACTAGTGTAATTTGACTACTTTTTTTACACTATGGGGAGTGGTCCAAGTAACAAATGGGGTTCCAAAAATGAAGTGACATATTTTGCCTCTGCCTTTCACTCCCTGGACAACCCTTTTAGTGTATATATTAATATATAATATATATATTTAAATATACTAAATTCTTAACGAGCCGAGCCGAGCCGAGCCTGGCCTAAATCGGGCTCGGCTCGTTAAGGATTCGAGCCGAGCTCGAGTGAGCTTCCGAGCCCGAGCCAAAATTGACACCCTTACTTACAAGTATCCCTACAAATAATCCATGCAATAATTTTTCATGGTTACCAAACATCGCCTTAAGGAGTGTTTGGATCTGAAGAAAGGAAAATTGTGGAAAATAAATTTTTCTACGGAAAAAACAATAAATGAAATTACAGGGTCTACTAGGTTTCTGATTTTCATTGAAAGACAGGGAAATTTTTTTATTTTGGAAAAAAAATCTATGGAAAATCAGTTTTGCATATGCTGGAAAACTCAATTACCATGGAAAAAAATTTCCAAGATTTTTTTTTCCCAAATCCAAATAGCAAATAGTGGGATGCCCATTTTGCTTGGGGTCAGTACCATCTAACTCATGATAGTCTACAAAATCAACATCTAGATTAAACATTCATGTCACCGGATGGCACTCAAAAATTGTTCTGAGATTTGATGTCCTGCTCAAAATCTTTATATAAAAAAACAGAACATTGACCTCTTTCTTTTAAATTACAGAGCAAGAAACCCACAAATCGACAAACCCACATTAGCAATAAACCACAAAAGGAAGCGCAGAAATCCTCAAACAAACGCAAAAGAAATCTAAGATCATGTCATTTCTGTAAACAGTATTAACAGCTTTCCAAAGTACAGAGAACTAAAGAAGGAAAGCCATCGAAGTTCTAAAATATACTGTTCTTTCTTTC
The DNA here is from genome assembly GCF_043159265.1 of Tasmannia lanceolata. Lineage (NCBI taxonomy): Eukaryota > Viridiplantae > Streptophyta > Magnoliopsida > Canellales > Winteraceae > Tasmannia > Tasmannia lanceolata. The sequence continues at coordinate 56,312,222 of NW_027518714.1, forward strand.
TACTACAAAACAGCAACATCTATATGACACCCATTGTCCTTTTGATTCTTCTTTCTACTTTTTCCACCATCCTTCATGCAAGATGCTTGGTTTAATACGCAGAAACTTGCATTTGCCTCTGCTTACTGGCAGATAAGACTGTGAGGAGAAAGAAGAGAGTGAAAGCAACATAACAACAGAGCAGAGCTCCACCAGATTTGTCACAAAACTTGCCGAAATGATCACAAATGGCAGTCCAACCTATATGGGAATTTCCATTCCTTCCCACATAGGCAATGGCTGTTGTAGATGCAGCTGATGCCATCACCAACCCCATGATAACCTGCAACAGATCAGAAGAAGTGCTTTATAATTTTAGACAACCACAAAATAAGAATCATGTGCTAGGAACCTAAGCAATAGGCCAAAAGCTATAGAGCTGATGGAACACTTCAGGCTAAGTAGGGTGGGTCCCATACTAGGCAGGCCCCCGGCCGTAACATTCCACCAAACTTTTGCATCTACCATCTCGGTAGTCCACTATGTGACAACTTACACTGTTGCCTTTTTTCAATGTAGTCCTTTCCACAAGTCCCCTCCCACAGGGGTCCACTCTATGACAACTTTACTCAGATGGCCCTTACTTGGCTTTTATATTAGGTAGCTATTTCCAAGTAGTCCTCTGCATGTCACTCCTTCTGTGACTCAAACGCCCCGACCTTTCGTAACTAGAACTAGAGACGTGGTGGCTGCCCTAATACCAAATGTTAGGAACTAGCAATTCTGATACCAAATTCTAGGCTAGGACTTTTAAACTTGTCCCATACCTGGCTGGGTCCCACCTAGTCCCATTCCTAGATAGGACCCACTGATTTTTTCCCTCACTCCCTGCGTGGGTTCTTCTTCTTCTTCTTCTTCAAGGATTTGATTAAGGGACCAAACCCATTTAAGAAAAAGGAGAAGCTTTTCAAGCCCTTGTCTAGAAATATGAAGCAGCAGTTACAAATGGGAAAAAAAACTTTTATTAAGGAGGTGCTGCATGGTGATGGAGAGGGAATTTATCTTGCAACAAATAAGATAACTCACCAGATCAAGCAAAAACATGTAGAAATAGCTCCCTGGACCTGAGCCTTGAGAGCTGAGGATGAAAACAAAAGGTAAAGAAAACAGAGAGTAGGCACATGCAACAGCGTTTCCACCCACAAAAAACCTGCAAAACAAGGCAAGAAAATTGGGTAAATTTGGAGAAATTCCCTCCAAACTTAACTGGGTTTGTTTCTCTCAATCTTTACCTGAAGGTAGGAGAGTAGCTGAATTTAGCAACAACTTCAAAACCAAAGAGACTAATGGTTTGCTTGTTTGTGGCCATAAGCAAGGTTGCAGCCAATGTGACCCCAAAGGCTAATATTCTTAGCCCTACTTGGCTTAAAACAAAGGTTCTATTTGTTTTCTGAGGTGGGTTTTGGTCCAACTTGGCCTGGTGGGTCTCCATTAAAGTAATCAAGAAAAGTCTGAGAAATGTGAAGAGAGCTAAGAAATGGCTACAGTTGTGGGGAACAGAGGAGGGCTTGTGGGTATTTATAAGGGAGCTTTGGGGTGTGGAGTGAGTGGTCTTCCAAGTGAATTAAATGTGCGGGAGTTTTGAAAATGGCAAAATAGAATAGCCCTCTGGCTTTCAGTTCAGATAAATTCAAAACAAGTGAGACAGAGTCCTCTGTTCAAATTTAGGCCATGCATATATGTGAATGGATACGTGTAGATGAGATGTAAGCAGTTGGATGGGCAAATCTGAAAAGTGGGATCTTGGAAATGAGCAGAATCTTCGTATGGCGTGGACTGAGTTAATTAACCTTTTGTTTTTATTTCCTTTGCTAAAATAAAGATTTTTTCTCTTATGTTCAGATTGGTTTTTCAGTTATCACAGCTTGAAGTTTGACAAAGCCTGTCAAAGTAGTCTAGTGTATTGTTTGTCATGAAAATTTGGAGTTGATAACTGACAGATTATCATTTTTTTTGCATTTAGTTCTTATGCAGAGAGAGAGAGAGAGAGAGAGAGAGAGAGAGAGAGAGGTCTATGCAATTTGTTTTTTTTTTTCACTATCTTTCTAACAGTTATCGACCATATATTATAGTTTTCATTTATATGTTCTTAAATCTTTTATAAGAGGAAATGATATTTCCACCCCTTGGTTGTCATCCTAATCTGTAGTTTGTTCATCTACTGTAGCCCAATGCAGCTTTGTTCTCTCTTGAATGAGATGATCTTAGTTATTTGATTGATGACCTGTAAATGGATGGGTTAAGAAAAAGAGGTCTAGTAAGATCCTACATTACTTGGGCTAAAATCGAATGATTAGTACCATGGACCATCTATTGAGGGACACTTTTGACTTCTATAAATTAGCCCAATACTTTTGGGGATTTGTTAGGTGACTTCGTGGAAAGCCATTTCGCGTCTTTCTTTTGCAGGAGAGAAGAGCCACACATGCTCACTTTTTAGCATATTTTGTCTTATTCATTTAATTCATCTGAGTTTACTATCCTCTCCTCCAGAAGTGAGCCGGGAAATAGCAGCTAAATTGGCTAGCAAATCCTCTACTTTTGACATATTAATTGCCACAATGCTCTATAGTTAGGGCTGCAAGTCGGGTCGGGCAGATCGGGTTTTGAAGAATCCAACCCTACCCGAGAAATATCTCGGGTCGGATCAGGTTTTTTTTTCCGAAAAACCCACGATTCCCAAACCCGGCCTTACCCATGATAAATCTCGGGTCGGGTTTTTTTACGTTGACGCAATTTTTTAAGGAAAACTCTTGTTCGGCAAAGCAACTCAACTGATAGAAGTAGAAAAACTCAAACATGGCAAACTCTTTAGTGCATTAATTAATAACTAGTCCAAAGAGTATAAATTGATGCATTACCAAATGAAAATGATTATACTCATACGAGATAAACAACAAATTATTTAGTGCATTAACTATTTAGTTGAAACTTGAAACCCTAGAGCTAAAGGGGGGGGAACGAATAGAAGATGGAAAGAGTCCCTGTGATTGCGTGCGTGCGTGAGTTTTACTTTTAAGTTTTTACTTTTAAAGTAACAAAGTTTTAGAAAAAAAAAAATACATACTATAACTTAAGTAACTTGGGTCGGGTCGGGCCCCTTCAACACCGGCTCGACCCGAGATTCGTGCAGGTTTTTGGATCGTAGACCTGGCTCGACCTGAAACCCGAGAAACATGAACCCAACCCAAGTTATTTTCGGGCCGGGTCGATGTGGGTTGAGTAAAACCCGACCCAAGTTGCAGCCCTACTCTATACCTTGACAAGCTCACTTTTCAACATATTGTCTTATTCATTTAATTCATCTGAGGTGGCTCTTCTGTCAATCAAAAGTCAGCAGCAAAATGCCATGGCAAATTCATTATTAGTAGGGAATTTTTGGGCCCTTTACCCATAATTTCACCCTTCTCATTTATCTTTTCCTCAAAACCGCTGCATTCCCACCTCATTTTGTTTGTCTTTTCTCGAAAATAAAGTCACATGAAGGCGATGAAGTTGATTCGTGCTTGTTGTCTCCTGTTATATAGTAATACAAACTTCAAGCTTACTACGCTTCCTTTAGTTCTCTTTGGTGCCTCATTTTTAACTATAGAGAATGAAGCAGAAGGTTCTCTGATCGCCCATTCCATACTCTTATTGTGGAATATGGTCAACTTTATGTAAAATATGAAATGAAAACACTACAGATAACCATGTTTCTTGCTTTTTTTTGCTTAATAACATACTAATATGATCGAAATAGCTTAAAACAAGATTCAATTCAAATGTTAAGTAAATAGAGTACACACAATTACTCGTGTAAATCTAATGGGCCTCCTCATTCTCATTCGAGGCACGTTAAATGGTCAGTGTAAACAAACACAAAGTAAATTTAAAAGCATTAACTCAATCTAAATCTAAAAGCCGCGTGTGTATTTTCTTCCTGTACAATCCAAGGAGGCCCTAAAATCAAACGAAGTCTTGAGAAGAATGAGCCTTCGAAGGCCTCTGAATTGGGCCGGCCTGTGTATGAAACCCCACTACAATGCGATCGTCCATGCAATGATGAAACGGTACCGGGTGTTCCTTCGCACTCAAGCACTCCTTGCGTACGTATTTACCGTTAAAGATACAGTCATCAATCATAGAAAGTACATGTTGGTCTTCTTCCGTCGCGGGATACATATACGTATTTGTTATCTGCCTTTGTCTCTGTGAATTCTCAGGCAACCTTAACGCGTTGAAGTAGATGTAATTATCTGTTGATAGGAGCTGGCTGTGTAATTATCTGGTAGCGTCCATCACAGATGGTCTGTTGCATGTCAGACCAGCCACCTCATGAATGAAGACAAAAGCTACTGTAAAGTGAGCCCGTGTGGTTGGTCTGACATGCGATGGACGCTAGCAAATCCCTTTATATATTCTTCCCCTTTTCTTTCCAGGGCCACCCACTCTAGCATATTTGTGACTACTTTTATGCCAGTAGTGCAGTGGGGTCGCCCAGGGAAGAAAAGGGGCCAAATACATCATTTCCCTTATTTATAAATTTAAAACTTGTCTGCATCGATATTTGATTTTTGGTACATCCACTAACAAATCTACGGTTTAGAAGTGCGAAATCCGCCATAGGATGATCCTAATCCTCATATCTCTAGAGGTTTCTAGTATATATAATGCCATCAAAAGTAAACTGCGAAGGAGCAAAGGATTAGGATCATCCTATGGGGATGATTTTTGGCGAAAGCCAATTCAAGTCGGGGCCCAACAAATGAACAGTTTGGATAATCCGATAATGTGGGCTCACTGCATTTTTTGGATCATCATTTTTATGTAAGTTTGATATTGAGAATGCATCATACTTTTTGGGACCTTAGTGACCGTGTCTTGCAAGAACTCTGCAATTTTGGGTCTTATAAGTATTGTAGTTTGGGAATTGGGACAGAGCTATTGTTAGTGATAGACTGATAGTACCAAGTTATTAACTATTGAGGGCGATAGCTTGGAAAGTTGAAATGTTTGACAACCAATAAGAAGTAAAAAACTAGGGAGACAATGACTGTGCATTGAAGCCTTTATATCTCATGTATTGTCTATTATCGCTTTTATATTACGAGGGGCCACCCTATCGTTTTCATTACCATGCTGTAGACATTTCTTCTGTCAGAATTTTAATTTTCAAGAATGAAGAGGGTGTGGTCCGGACTCCGGGCAGAGTAAGCAAAGGGTTTTGAGTACAATTCAGGGTCGTGGTCACCAAGCAAAGACAAGAAGAACAAAATCTCAGGCCCACCATGGCTAATCTTGATCGATCACAATCGGAGTGATCCGCGAAAGGACGAACATATAAAGCGCAATGCGGGCTATTTGTCATCGATGATTAGGTATTCAAGGAAGGATATTAGAGGATGTATTGCGTCAAATGATACTGAATCAAGATGCCTGTCACAGCATGTACTAAACACAATCAAGTGCAATTATCCTAAGATACCGAATGAGCATCTTTTATCATCACACCTAAGTAAGTAAAGATATGGGAGCAGTTAGCAAAGTTACATCATGTCATAGGATACTAAATCATGTTATTCTCTAAGGGTTGGGATCTATAGAAGACTCGAGATACTTGGGAAAAAGGTTATTCATGCATGCCTGGGTGAAGCAAAGGCAACCCATTTTCCCAAGTGCATGGGGTGTAAATGTGCCACACTTCATTTATATTTTATTCAGCATGATTTTGATCGTAAAGGACACATCGACCGATAACCATGTTTCAAACTCTTTTTTTTTGCAAGGTAAGAAGATGATTGATTAATAACATACTAATATGAGAAAAAATAGAGCAACAAGAAGGAAAATCAAGAAGTCAAACATAATAGTTTAATAAGCACAGTGGACATGACAAGTCACTCCCATGTTTTAAGCTGCTGTTAATTTGTTTTTGAAGATTTTATGTTGTACTTTGGAAGGTGTAAGAGAAAGAAAAAACTAGCATTCTTAGTTGTGAAAGTCGCTTGCAAATCCCCATCAATCATGGCGTTTTACAAATCCTGCTCTCTATTTTGGGATTGTCTAGGCAATTTGTAAAGGGCAATGATAAATCCGCACCCCCTGTAGGATAATTAGCAACCCTTTAACATGAGTTGATGTTAGAAAGCGTTAAAGTGGACACATACCCTCCTTTAAAGAGGATGTATTGTGTCAAATGATATTGATGTTAGAAAGCTTTCTATTAAAGAATATTTCTTCTTTATTTACGCAGTTTTACATATGAAACTTTATTCTCTATATTTTTTTCTCTTCTAAAGTTTTGCATGTTCGCTAGGCCTTTAGTTTTGTGAGTGCACAGTGCTGTTAGCATGTGTTGTTGCATCCTGAGTCACCTCGATGAGCATTCTAATTAACTTCTATGATTTCATATACAATATTGGATTGTTCATTTGCTAGTTCAGCAAGCATGCAATTCAGATTATAGAAGTTAGAAAAAATGGGTTTTAACGGCGTTCAGGAACAGGGTCCTCTAAATTTTGGGGAGCCATATTTGCTCTCCAGAACCACATTCCTGCCCTTTTGGCTTCTAATGCTTCCACAAATTGTCCAAGCAAATCTGATTCTTTTTAAGTGAAATGGAAATAGGAAAAGCAGAGTTCGGTTCCAAGTGCGGTCCCTTCTGCATAGAAGCAGGTTTGAGGTTAATCAAGTTTTACAAATGATGAACTCAACAAGGCCAATAGCCTTTTCTGCAGCAGTGTCTATACAATAGAAAAAGTCAAAACAACATACATTTTGAGACAACTTAACTGCAGCTTAACTTAAAAGGTATTCTTTACTCATTCAATAAAAGCCATGTTCAAAGTAAAAGAGACAATGCAGAATGGATAGTTAAATTGATCGTGGTTTGTGTTAAACTTTTACTGTTTGTAGGATCTTAGTTATAGTCCAGATGCTCAATGTTGAACTGAAATACTACCCCCTCCAATATCCGCATAATAACCGAATGCAGAAACAGAACAAAACTCTACACCTATGCCTCTAGAATGCAAACACTATAAGCCCATATACCATGGTCTTCTCTTACAAATGGTTGTCTCATGCAGTAACGGTAGTAGAATACTTGATCTCTTCTTAGTGTGCTCCACAGATGTAAGATAGCATAAATTTAGATAGAGCTTATCAAAACCCACATGCAACAATGGATCTTGCTCATTCATCTTCCTTGGAGAATCCACCCATCTCCTCTTCATTCAACCCACTTGGGTTTGGTTCTCTAGATGAGAATTGCTTATGGGCTAGTAGTGTTGAACCCTTTGAAGCCCAAAAACTACAAAACCCCAACTCAAACACCGAGCCCAAAAACCAATATGCCCACCACCCAAACCCCAAGCATTAACCTAAATCAAAAACCAAAAAGCCTAAACCTAAACCCAAACACAAATCCTAAACTGAATCCAAAATACAAAACCTAAACCCTAAACCTAAACCTAAACCTGTTTCAATACCTACCCACAGGGGCGGAGGCACATATAGCATGAGGGGGGCCATGGCCCCCCATGACTTGCAAAACTCCTTTTATGTTGCATGGATGTGCATGCATGCTTTAGGTAGTTTAGTGGTCATGCGCCCCCCCCCCCCCAATGACCAATGCAGCCAAGTGTAAATTAGTCCGGCCCCCCCAAGTGTAAATTCCTGGCTCCGCCACTGCCTACCCAAACCCAAACCCAAACCCTAAACCTAAACCTGTTTCAATGTTTTAACTATGTTTTATGAAAAATAAACATCTTCTTTACCATAGGAGAAATCCCCAATCATCTCTCTAACACCAGAAATTGTCAAAATCAATCTAACGATGATCATCATTCAAAAAAAAAAAAAAAACAATATAACAATGACGATCGATTCATTACATGTCATATACTATTAAGACTTAAAACGCAAGTCAAGTGAACAAAGGAAATTACAGAAACCAGTAAATGGACAAAGATGCTATCAAGTGCGAACGATCACAAACAAAAAAACCCTTACAAATCCAATGTAAGACACAGAGAAATAGCTCACATACCTTATTTCTGAATGAAATAACTCATTTGTGCCTCTAGAACCCTCAAAATGCATCAACTTTGTCATTCAATTTGAAAACCGTAATGAATGGGAAATGAGGATAAATAAGAGAAACAGATCAAAAAAGAAAGAAAAAGAAGAAACTAAGAGAAGATTGTGCAAGAAGAAGAAATGGGTTTGTTGCTCAAGTATTGAGCATTTTGATCTCTTAGGCTTAGTGTTTGTCGCTCATATGTGCTGAGCCTTGGTTCTGCCTCTCTCGTTGTTCCAAGTTAGGGTTGGTTTTGTGCTTTATTGTATTATCTTTCGCTTTATCTAATAAATCAGTAGGGACCCGCCTTGAGCCCGAACAGGGTCAGGGCTGGATTTTCCAACCCTGAGGGCGGGTCAGGGTTCATTTTTTTAGACCCTGACTCAGGTCGGGTCGGGTTCTGAGTTAATGCCTCTGGTATCCTGACCCGGCCTGACTCTAAGTTTTCTATTATAGAATTGAACCATCTATGCATGTTTCTTTTGCTAATGTTTTCTATTATCTTGGATTGATGTTTCTTTAGATTATTATTATTAATTGTCTTTGTTGCTCGTCATGTTGTTGAATTCATATTGTCTTATTTTGCTCCCTTTCTCTATTTATTGATCATTTTGTTCTATATGATAAGTGGTTGCTTTATTTTTGGCACTCTTAACAAGTTAACAGGTAGTTGCACTAGGGTCAATTAGGGCCGGTCCCGCCCAATCAGGGCCAGCACTGAGCCCTATAGGGCGGGCCATGGGTTGAGGTTCTTCGGCCCTAACTCAGGGTCAGGGCCGAGATAATGGGATCCAGGGTTGGGCTAGGGTTTTGAAAAACCTGACCCTGTTGTAGCCCTAGGTTGGATTACCTCTTAGAATTTTAGTTTGGTTAGTAATTAGAAGAGTTTTGATTTTTCATAGGGAGAACTACCATAAACCCCCTCAATCAAAACATATCTACAAGAAACCCCCTAAAATTTTCATAATTACCAATAATAACATTTTGTGCCTTAAATTGCTTTTAATTTTATCCTTTACCTATTTACCCTTCATTTTATTACCCTTAGAAACTTTTAAAATCTCTCCATCACTAAAGGCAATGTTAAATCTTTGGAAATCTTTCACTCTCTGGGCAAGTCTCTCTAATAAGATTTTATATGGTGAAAGCTCGTTTAGTCCATTATTTTTCAAAAGTACCAATATGGGCACACCTTAAGATGATCCAAACTGTTCATTTGATGGGGTACAACATAAAAGTAATAAATACAGGCCACACCATAGGATGATCTCAACCGTCCATTTGATGGGACACAATGTAAATAGATTGTGGCCCAAAAACCATTTCCATAGGATGATCCCAGCACTATGATCTATAGAAGTTTCCATAATATGCAATTCCTCTATAGATCAGAGGGTTGGGATTATCCTGTGGAAGCGATTTTTGGTCTACAACCTATTTACGTTGTGGCCCATCAAATGAACAGTTTGGATCATCCTAATTTTTGAAAAAATAATGGACTACATGGGGCTTACACGGTATAAAATCTCATAATAGATGTTGCCTTTATAAGAGAGATTTTGAGACGATTTAGTGTTGCAGTTAGATAAAGTGAGAGAATTTAGGGATTTCCAAGTTATCTACATTAACTAAGGGTAGAATGGACAAAAGAAAATATTAAAAGGAATTAATGTACTATTGGTAATTTAGAAAATTTTGGCGGGGTTATGGAAGATAGGTTTTTATCTAGCGGGTGTTTGGTAGTTTTCACTTATCAGTTTTTTGGAGTGCTTTTCGAATCCTAGTTTCTTTTTTAATCTAAGTAAAGATAACAGAGTGTCCTAGGTCTTGTACATAGTTGGGGTTTAGGGTTAAGGCAAAAAAGATGGTAGAAACTCAAGAGAGAGGAGGATCGAAAAGAGGAAAAGTAAAATCTATTTGTCATTTTGAGTAGGATTTTTAAATATTAAAAAACTACCTTTTATGAATAGACATAGATGAACAAAAATATGAAGGGTAGTTTTATAGCTTTATTGGATTTTGTGGCTACGTGTAGGTCACAATCCAAAATAATTTCAGACCTTAGGATGTGGATCCAATGTATATGGTTGGGATGCTAAACACAAATCATGTCCATATTGGACGAGGCTAGAGCAGAGATGAACTTTGTTACTGTGTTGCTTTAGATATAATGATTTCAGTGCTCCAATGTTTTGATAAACATGCGCTCACTTGTTTGTTGTGTAGTATTTAAAGGGCTTTAAGAGCTTTTTAAATACTACATGACAAACAAGTGGAGTAGATGTGTTATCAAAACACTGGAGCGCAGAAATCATTTCGCTAAAATATTTGGATTGAATCTGATTTTCATGTCTTTGTCAACATCAGCAAAGTTAAAGACATGTTTTCTTAGCTTATTCACTGTATTGTAAGAGAGATGAGGGATTATATTATTTGCTACGGATTTTGTTATTACTCACATTTTTAAGGAAGTAATTTTGTTGCAAACAGCTTAGCCAATTATGCTTGTGACACTAACACTAATACAGTTTTTTGGGAATGGGCTATTCTCTCCAACAACTCTGGAGGAGCGGCTAGATGAGACCAATTATGTATTCCTTATATTTGCACTAAATAAATATCATTTTTTTCTGTATAAGAGGTAATGGGTTTTTTTAGGGAAAATTACAGATTGACCCCCTTTGGTTTGACCATTTTCTGCTTTAAACTCTGTGATTTGGAAGTTACCAAAGGCACCCCCTCAACTTCCTGACATTTTAAAGTAGACCCCCTCGATTGACAGTCCGTTAGTTTAACCCAACGGAATGACTAAAACTAACCATGGTTAATATTTTGGGGACAGAAATACCCTTTATCACTGGTTTTAAGCCATTTGCAAAGGGATTAGGGTTACACCGTTTCCCGCCGCCGCTGCCGCCACATCCGGCCGTCGTCACTGTCGCCATCTCAGGCCACCGCCGTCACCTCCACCACAAACAATGAAACCACACCCCATGGCTACATCAAACCCACATTTCAAGAAAAAACAAAACAATGATAAAAACAAAACAAAAATCCCTAAAATATTAGGGTTTATGTACAAATCATGATAATGATGTGAATGAAGACAAATAAAACTCCTAAATCGATGGTATATGTTGATAAATAAACAAGGGTTTGAATCAAATCCTAGTTTTCAGTTTTTAAGTATGAAAACCCTAATTTCAGTTGGGGAAGACGAGTGCGTAACAGTTATTTCCCCCTCTCCGTCCACTCTATCACGTTAAAAAAAACCCATGGAAAGTTGAGGGAGTGTCGTTGGTAACTTCCAAACCATAAGGTTTAAAACATAAAATGGCCAAACCACAGTGGGTGTATATGTGATTTTTCTCTTTTTTTTCCTCTGTCGTTTACCTTAGTTCTTGGTGGGTTAGAAAGGGAAGATTCTGTTGGAATTTTATATTTATTTAAAACTTTAAAGCTTTTGTCTTTGGGAGGTGATTTTTTTGACGCCCCTGTTAACGTGAAAAGTGGTCAACTTTAACGCTTTTTGACGTCAAATCACGTTGGGGGATCATCGGACATCGTCCTTTGTCTTTAGTGTATTTGTATATATCTATGTGAATCAAATTTCAAAGTATTAACCGCTTTGCCTTTTCATTGATTTTATAAGAAGTTACACAATTTCATTACTTTATAACGTTTGGAAGTTAGTGAATTTAGTGCTTCTAACTTTTCCTCATACAAAATGAATTTGCATCTAATGAGGACATTTTGAGGAGATGCATGTGTTCTCTATGAGAAATACTATCTCACAACAATACACATAGCTCTCCTCTCCTTTGCTCTTTGGTTGTCTTGATACAACTCTCTAGTGCATGCTTTTTTGGGGATAATTCCGAGCCAGTGCGTGCACACTGTCAACGACAAAGTATAGTGATGTTGTAATTCTGGATGTATGTCACAAGGAACCCGATTGCATACCGACTATGGTGGGGGTGATAATCTGTCTTGAGGGTAGCATTGCATGCTCCTACCACTCCAATTTGTATCTTGCTTACAGATTTATAGTTTTCATATGCTACTATTGTCGGTAAGTTCACATTCTTTATCTTAGCTATTTGATTTAAATCTTATATGCGGATTTGCTGCTTACATTTACTCTTATTGGGGTGATTTTGTAATCTTCAAAATAATAGCTTGATTTCTCACTATTGTTGAACTAATCTAGAAGCCCCAAATATCCTCAACGGATTTGGGTTTATGCCTTCTTTTTTTTGAGATTTGGGTTTATGCCTTGTTTCCCACATAAGTGGTTGGGTCCAGCTTTGTATCCTAATTAGACGGGGGGGGGGGGGGGGGGGGGGGGGGGATGAAGTTGTTGAGAGAGACGGTTAGGATTTGTGTGTGTGTCTAGGCATAGGGTGAAACCTAACTATATAAGATATCTTATTTATAAGAAATAAGGAGAGAAATTGGACTTGGGTTTTACCCTTGAAGAGAGAGTTTGAGACAAAACTCTTGTACCCAAGAAGAGGGGACTGAGTTTTGGATGAAGTTGTTGCTTGAGAGACGGTTAGGATTTGGGTTCGGGGATTGAGTTTAATCTCTCTGTACACCTTATACTGTTTCATTCTCTATAGCTCTCATATGCATCTTTCGTGTCCCACTTGTTCTTGGCCAGATATGAAACCTGTTTTATATGTTAGTATTTTAATACTAAAAATAAAAGGAGCTCTTTGCCTTTTTTAAAAAGATTCCTTTTCTATTGAAATTTTTCATCCAAAATTTGAAGTTTTCAAGTTGATTCTCTCTTTTGTACTTTTCCCACTAAAAATTCTGAAGCCTTTGGAGTGTGTCGTCTTTTCACTTGTAAAATTTAGTCACAGGTTCTACTCATCAGTTTTCTTTTCTATTTTTGGCAGAAATACAGGTATGCCATATTTATATTTGGAGGAAAATTTTACAACATTAGAATCACTTGCACACCCTAAAAATTTGAATAATTATTTAAGCGGGAACTTCATTAGGGCCCACTTTACAGCTTGGCTATGGCTAAGGGTGTAAACGAGCCGAGCCGAACTTAGCCCAACTCGGCTTGGCTCGAGCTCGAACCAGGCTCGAGCTCGGCTAGGCTCGCAAGCCTTAGCGAGCTCGTCAATCTCCAAATTCACAAACCCTTTTTAAGAAACTCTAATGGTGCCTCTCACCTAGATCTGAAACGAAGAAGAAGTTGGTAGTGGTGGTGGATGAAAACCAGTGGAGACGTATGGTCGTAATGGGGTTGGTCGGATTCCAGCAAGATTGCCGGAATCAATGGAGATGGGTTTGGTGGCTGGATTTTGGGATTGACATAAATGGGTTTGGATCTAGTGATGGTGGTGTGGGGAGTAAGCGAGGGCTTGAAAAGGGTAGTTGATGATGTCTATGGAGATTTGAAGATGACTGAGAATGGTGATTTCTCCGGATTCCGAAAAGGCTTGCCAGAAAAATGGAGTGGCTGCAAGTAGAGAAAAGTAGAAAAAAGAGGTTTGATGGGAGAATGTGGAGAAGTGGTAGGGCTTTGGGTGGAGATGATGATGGGGTAAAGGAAAGATGGTCGGATCTCCGGCGGGATTACCAGAGAAGAAGGCCGGAGTCTCCAATCTCTTTCTCTCTCTCTCCCCCTCTCTCTCTTAGCAGCTCTGCACATAACCCTTAAAAAATGAGAGACCCCTTTTAATGCCCTAATTCGAAGGGTTTTATTGAAAGGGAATGATATTTCAACCCCTAATTCTCCCATGGACAGCTCTGCACATAACCCTTAAAAAATGAGAGACCCCTATATATATAAAATCCTTAACGAGCCGAGCCTGGCCTAGCTCGGCTCAGCTCGTTAAGGATTCGAGCCGAGCCCTTACCGAGCTGAGCTCGAGCCCAAACTGACACCCCTAGCTATGGGCCACCGAATCAATGGCCGGTCTCGATCACCAAACAATGACTCCACATTACAAACGGCAATCAAGGCACATATCTAGATATATAAGTACTAAAGAGTAAAAATAATTCACACTGTCTTGCCCCACTACAACACCCCAACAGCCATGTGACACATTATGATGCTGCATGAGTAAGTTCTCATCCTTTAGAGCATGGCTAAGCCCACTCTAACATTCTCACTCGCAAGAAACCATACATGTTGAACATCATATGAGTAGTTTTCCATGACTGCAATCGAGCGAGTGGCACTAGAAATCCTCAAAGCAAAACTTAAAAGATCTGGCGCCAAAGAGACCACATTATGAATTTTCAAATAAGGAGCAAAAAAGAGAGTCAACAAGACCATTAACAATCCATATCTTTTCTTGCTCACGAGTGAGAAAGGCTTCGTGGGAGTGATTATACACTCATTATCCGTATAAGAAAGCTTTTATCTCCATTAAAGAAAGTCTCAAAAAGAAGGAGCACTTGTCACTCCTTTTGAGAAGGATAAAGGCAAGAACACTGAGATTACAAACCAGGAAAGTTAAGCATTTTCCAACCTAAAAGCTCCCATGGAACATGAGTAGACCTTCCAAGTCAAAACTCAAAAGAGGGAGGAGAGATTGAAGCCAGCCACTAACCCACAACACACATTAAAAGCAGTGCCTTGTGTGGAAACATTGACCAAGACACTTTGCATGAGTAATATTTTTACTCTTATTTAGGTTTTCCTTCTTTGAGTTTATGAATCTTGCATTTACAATACCAGAAAACATTTTATAACGACGGAAAACTAACCAACGCTATTATTCCGTCCCTATAAGTATAGAGAAATGGATTTCGGACTTTTGGCGCCAATGGATGTATTTCTTGTAGTGTTAGGTCAATGCAATTTGATATAAATGCTAGGAGAATGACAATATGAAATAGAAGAATTGTTTATATAAGCTGTCCAACACTTTGCAATGGGTCCATGCATTGTTGATCTTGAGGGACAAAGGTAGAAAAAGTATTCCATGTCGAGAATTTATATGGTGTAAGCCCATTTAGTCAATATTTTTCAAAAAGTACTGTACGGCTTAGCCGAACTGTCCATTTGATGGGTCACAACGTGAATAGGTTGAGCCCGAAGAATCATTTCCTTAGGATGAACCTGGCCCTAAGATCTATAGAGGACCTGCATATTATGGAAACCTCTATAGATCAGATAGATGGCTGGGACTATCATATGAAAATGGCTTTTAAGCACAACGTATTTACGTTGTGGCCATCAAATGGACGGTTTGGATCACAGTATGGTGTAAGACTTACACCATATAGTACATTTTGAAAAGTACTGGACTATACTGTCTTATTCCATAGAAAAACAGAAAACTCTTCTTTGTGAAACAAGGATAGAGATTAATAGTGTCGAACCCTTAGTGATTACCAAGTAACAGTCCTACTAACTTAAATGTGATATGAAGAGATTTTATATGATTGTGGCTGTATAAATCTATTTTCTTTTAAAAGTACGGTGAGGCTCACTCCATCGGATGATCCAAACCGTCCGTCTGCTGGTCACAACATAAATAGGATGTGCCCCAAAAAAATCATTTCCATAGGATGATCCTAGCCTTCCGATCTATAGGGGACTGCACATTAATTATGGATATATAGATCGGAGGGCTAGGATCATCCTATGGATTTCATTTTCAGGGCACAACCCATTTCCGTTGTGGCCCAACAAATGAACGGTTTGGATAATCCTATGGAGTGTGTTGTACTGTACTTTTGAAAATACGGGTTTGTACACATACTTCATATAGTTTCTCGTGACAATGGTACCCTTGACCGCAGCTTAAATTCAATAGGTATAACCGTATAAGCATTAACGTAATACAATGCAACTGGCATACATCACATCAGCGTCAATATGATCCAACAATCACACAATTCGTACAAGAATCTAAGGCATAAGCCAAACGTAAATATCCCATTTCTCTCAAACAGTGAGGACTACTTGCTTGGTTATTCCACTTTGTGTCGTATTCCTTTTATCAATTAACACTACGATACGAGAAAAGGGAAGAAATTCTTCATCGACCATAGTTTTGTATCGTGATACTGATGGAGACAAACGGTGTAGAGTTTCTCCTATTTTTTTCTAGTCTCTAGGCTAGCCTAAGTGGGAATTTTTTTCATGATAAATGGGTATCTCCAAGTGGTGGGAGAGGGGTAGTGCAGTAGGTGAACAAGAGAGATGTGAGATGGCACGATTGAGATGAGCTTGAGAAGCGGCTAAGTATCAAGAAAAAAGTATATCTCAGTAGAGTTTTTTGTTTCCTCTTCCACCTGGAGACACCGATTTATCATGAAAAAAATTCATGGTAGCCAAATGTGCCCTTATTTGTTGATGTTCGATCACCACTAGAGGGTGCCAACATGATATGAGTCCACCACTAATGGATATGCCGGAAAAATAGTATTAATTGACTTCTCTCTCTTAACGGTGTGATTGGTTAGGCTGAAAATTATTTATGAAAAACTTTTTCTTGTTGAAAAAATTTCAAGTAAAAAAAATTTATGAGAAAAAATTCACAGCTATAGCAATAGCATTGGGTTGTTTTTCCCACGGTTTTTCGTGTAAACTGTTTACAAAAGAAAATTACTTCAAACAGTGGCTTAGAATCCTAAGAAAATTCGTTTCCAAGGATAAAAAATCAATGTTCTAAAACATGAGCTAAGGCCGAGGTTTAAAATTTCGGTTTCGGACCTTGAAATTTTGAAACAAAACCCGAAAACAATATTTTATTCAATATTAAAAAAAACAGATTTTTTGGGTCAAATTTCGGAAAAACCGAAATTTCGGCGGCTAAAATAAATGACCGTTTCGGTTTTGATTGATTTCGGTGTCGGTCTCCACCGAAATCCGAATCAAAATTTAAAACCATGGCTAAGGCTTGTCACGAGATCATGTCCGGAATAATTAATAATCCTAAAAAAATAAAAATAATACTAAAGAACAACTTTGTAATTCCAAGAAGCCATTAAGAAAATCAAAACAAAACAAAAGAAAATTTAAACCTACCCGTAGGAATAATGACCTGCCCGACTACCACACATTCCCAAGCAATTATTCTTCTAGGAAAAGGAGAAACCCATGCTAAACATACATTATCATTCAGGACGTTTCGAGCTGCCCGCTGCCCGGATTTCAATTATTCTCTCCCTACTCTCCCACACCTACTGTAGTAGTAGCAGCACCTACACTGATCAAAATATCATTAAATCCAACCGTTCTATGTACTCAACGGGAGAATTACACGCAATATCAGATAAAAGCTTATATCCCTCTTTGTGGCTCATCTTTTTTTATAATCACAAGCATATCCCATCTTAGTAGAAAGATTTTGATGTATGATGCACGGAAAAAAATTTCCCCAAAAACTATGTATGATGAATTTTCCATGCATTTGGAAGCTCATTTTCCATGGAATTTTTTCCCTGTTTTTTGAAGAATATGGCAAACCTACTAGACCAATGGTTGGTTGCTGGGTTTTTTTGGTTGCTGGATTTTTTTTTTTTTCCTAGGCTTTATGTGGGAGAATATTTAGTGGTCACATCAGCTTTTTCTTGGTGACATCAGTAAAATCTTGTCTTGAAAATGGTGCTATCTCTTTCTCTCTCTACCTTCTCTCTCCACTCATCATAATATCTTTCTCTAATTAATGCTTGTCCCCTCCTTTGTCTCCTACCGAAAAAAACCTGGCAACCAAACGGAGCAAGCACTCCGTTTTTTTCATAGAGAGAGAAAGACTTTTTTTTTCATAGTTTTTTCTCGGTAGGTTAGCTGGGATTGAACCTGCGACCTCAGGGATTAAGAACAAAGTCTTTACCATTTAGCTAGAGGCTTAGCCCCAACACGAGCTACATTTTCTTGTTTGTGCCATGGATTTAGGGGTTTCACAAATCCAAGAGGCCCTAAACTCGTTTGACTCAACTTGCACTCTTTGGGCTGAGTTGGACTCCACCCCCTTCAAACTGGGGAAAAGAGGAAGGACATAAAAAAACAATTGTGGCCCTTGTGGGTAAGAAAAGAGTATTATGAGGATTGACAAAAAAAATGAGGATACATCAGCAAATAAGTAAAAAGAGAACCTACATTTAGAAATTAAAAGATTCAAATCCCACCACTCATTAAATCCGTATTTACTATTGACTACGTCACACCATAGTTCTATAAATTCTCCAACAGGTCTGCTCCTTTTCTTCCATGTATTGAAAAAAGAAAGCTGTAAGATCTCTCTTTCCATTTCTCTTCTCTCTCTCTCTCTCTAAAACTCAAGACCCTTTAATGGCGTTTCCTTCTCTGTTTCTCCTACTTCTATCTGCAGTTTCAGCAACCGTGAGTGCAAATATTGAAGGTAGACATGGATTTATAACTAGATATTAATGTTTCTCATGTGGGTCATTTTCTACCTTCAAGATTCATGATTTTTTTCTCATTTTGTATGGGAAAGTTGTTATTTTTATTTTTTTTTGCTTCATATGGGTTTTTTTCCTTGCTTGTAGATTCATGAGTTTTTATCATCATTTTCTTGAGTAATTTTCGAAATTTTTGCTGTGGGTTTTTTTCTAACTTGATTATTTTTCAAACTCTTCCTCATTTTATTGAGTAGGTGATGCTCTTTATGCTTTGAGAAGAGCTGTAAAAGACCCAGGAAATGTTCTACAAAGTTGGGATCCAACTCTAGTGAATCCATGTACTTGGTTTCATGTTACTTGTGACAAAGACAACAGGGTCACCAGGCTGTAAGAATCTCTTCCTCTTTCAAATCTCTCTTTTCTTCTTATCTTGAAGAAGCTTCCCTGTAATCAATATCTCCCCATTGTTTCTTATTTTAATTTCGTTTGTCCTCTTTTCTTCGGTGGTATTTTACAGAGACCTTGGAAATGCAAGGCTGTCAGGTAATCTTGTACCGGAGTTAGGGAGGCTGGAAAGACTGCAATATTTGTAAGAATTATATACTGATTGACTATTATACCCTTAACTTTTTTTAAACTGACAAACATATCCATATATATGTGTATGTATCCACATCCATCTGGACCGTTCAAATTGTTGTGGAATCTATACATTGAATGTTGGGACTCTGTGGGGCCAACTTGGTAGACAACTTAGTTAGAAAAAGTGGATGGCATTTTTGTAATTTTACGGATAATCAATGTTATTGTTTACAGGGAGTTGTATAAGAACAATCTAGTAGGCAGTATTCCTAAAGAGTTTGGAAGGTTGAAGAACCTGTTGAGCTTGGATCTCTACAATAACAATCTCACCGGAACCATCCCTCCATCTCTCAGCAGACTCCCTTCCCTCAGATTTCTGTAAGACTCACTCGCCTACACATAAAATATTAAATACACTTGGGGGGCTAATCTATCAGTTCCACTTTCTTTGGCAGACTGGGACCCACACAAAATTTGGATGTTGGGGTATTTTGGTCATTTAAATATGACATTGTCACATACCTGCCTACATTAATGAACTACCTAAATACCCAGATAACTAAAAAGTAAAAACCCTGAAAGAGTAAATACAGTGGAGAGGGTGGCCCAGTGAAGAAAAGGGGGGCGAATATATCAGTTCAAAAACCAAATGACGAAAGTGCCCTCTACTTGTTTGTTAGCTCTCACGGATTTCTATTTGCAGGAGGCTGAACAGAAACAGATTGACAGGAAGAATACCGAGAGAGCTTACCAAGCTCGGAAACCTAAAGATTCTGTAAATTCCATTTTATTTTGTTTTTGTTTTTGTTTTTTTTAACTCTTCAATACCAGAGGAGGAATCAAATGTTTTTCTTTTGTATTTTACTAAAAACCCAAATGAAATCTATGCAGAGATGTCTCAAACAACAACTTATGTGGAACCATTCCAACTTCAGGCTCCTTCTCTAAGTTCTCAGAGAAGAGGTGACAATTACTAGATGACAAAAGCATTTATTTACACTGAGATTTGGTGTATATGACCCTTTTCCTGACCAGCCATATCTGATCTTTTCTCCTTGGTGGGTTTTGCAGTTTTGAGAATAATCCAGGTCTTGCAGGGCCTGAACTGATGGGATCTGTGAGTTATGATGTAACCTGCAATAACTGATAGGAAAATGAAGGGTGTTGGTTTGTCTTCTTTATATGAGGGGGAAAGTGTATATTGGTTTTATGGGATTGTGAAAGGGAGATGTTTAGATTGACTTAGGAGTTTCTGATTTCAGTTGTAGGGGGTTGTTGTACTTGTATTTGAAGAGAGGGGTATATGTGGGATATGTTTTTTATATGTATTTATGTCGTACAGCTTTCTCATAAATTCAAAGAGGGGTTATGGAGCAATGAAAAATGAATTTGTTTCTATCTTTGATTTGTGGGAAATAATATTGACACCCCTCTTGTTCTGATTGGTATACTTGTTCTCAAAATGTTCTGTCAACAGCAGCCAATGAGGAGTTTTGGACTCTTTTAGTTTTAAGAGTCAGTCGTCTTCAAAAGAAGTTTAACTTTAGATAAATGATCTTAGAGGGAAGTTTAACTTTGGTGTGCTGATATTCAAGCTCCCACCCTCTCATGTCTCTCTACATACCCAACCAATCTCTCACAATCGACCTCACAAATATTCCATGGAATAATTTTCATGGTGGCCAAAAGGACAGACGTTTGGACTCTTTTAGTTTTAAGAGTCAGTCGTCTTCAAAAGAAGTTTTAACTTTAGATAAATGATCATAGAGGGAAGTTTAACTTTGGTGTGCTGATATTCAAGCTCCCACCCTCTCATGTCTCTACATAACCAACCAATCTCTCACAATCGACCTCACAAATATTCCATGGAATAATTTTCATGGTGGCCAAAAGGACAGACGTTTGGACTCTTTTAGTTTTAAGAGTCAGTCGTCTTCAAAAGAAGTTTTAACTTTAGATAAATGATCATAGAGGGAAGTTTAACTTTGGTGTGCTGATATTCAAGCTCCCACCCTCTCATGTCTCTACATAACCAACCAATCTCTCACAATCGACCTCACAAATATTCCATGGAATAATTTTCATGGTGGCCAAAAGGACAGACGTTTGGACTCTTTTAGTTTTAAGAGTCAGTCGTCTTCAAAAGAAGTTTTAACTTTAGATAAATGATCATAGAGGGGAGTTTAACTTTGGTGTGCTGATATTCAAGCTCCCACCCTCTCATGTCTCTACATAACCAACCAATCTCTCACAATCGACCTCACAAATATTCCATGGAATAATTTTCATGGTGGCCAAAAGTAGCCTTAATTCATGCATAAGAATGCAGAGGTTGAATTTAGTTTTTATTTACTAAGATTGCCATTGTTAATAATTTTGGCATAGGTTATTATATGTAATTAGTTTAATTCACCCACCAAAAAAATTAGTTTAATTCAATAGTTTTATCTTGGTTATTGTATTCCAGCTTAGTAGCATGTAGACCTAAATAGTTTTTTAGCTCAACTTGTGGTAACTTCATCCTTCCCTCAAATTTTACTTTCAGTTCATCAATCATGTAGGTTTTAAAACCCCTTTTGTAGTGTGATTTAAATTAAGTTTTCAAAAGAAGTTCAGATCTCTGAGTTTCTCCCCATATGTTCATCCAATGCTGTGAATTCAACTTTAAGGGGCCGTCTGGATATGCAGATTTTAGAATCCAAGTTTTAGCTTGAAAACAGTGTAAAAGAGGGTTCATGATCAAGCTACTGTGTGTGCTAGAGTTTCTTGGATTTTAAGTAAGAAATCCTGGTTTTAGAAATCTCTCCCGCTTCCTGCGATTTCTAAAACCTGGAAAAATGAGATGATCTGATGCTCTCCCGCTTCCTGCGATTTCTAAAACCTGGAAAAATGGGATGATCTGATGCTCTCTCGCTGACAGAAAGAAGAGCAAGAAATCATAAAACGACGGCTGGTCCGCTTCTTCTCTTGTCCCTCATCTACAATTTTGAAGAAATTCCAGATTCTAAAATCCGCGTATCCAAACGGCCACTAAGTTTGGATACGAGGATTTTAGAATCCAGGTTTAAGTTTGAAAATAGTGTAAAAGAAGGTCATGATCAATCTGTTGGTATGCTGGTAGCGTTTCTAGGATTTTAAGTAAGAAATCCAGGTTTTAGAAATCTCTCCTGCATCCTGAGATTTCTAAAACCTGGAAATATGGGATGATCGCCAGCTCTCTCTTACGAGTTCAAATCCTTGATGAAATTCGTACAAGAGCTTATACATCAAAACATTTTTGATCAATTATCTTGAATAAGATCACCTTAGTCTATGAATTTCCTAAGATGGCTCTGTCACGCCAAAGAATTGTATTCTCTCATTTGAATTCTGCAGCATTAGTAATAGGTCAGTCTAGTTTTTTTTGTTTTTTTCTACACTTAGTCTGCATCCAATAATACTTCTTACAGTTGGTTTCCAATAATGCCTTCTCTGAGAGCTTTTTGCTTCCTGCATCTCTCTCTTTTAGGCCTCTCGCGCTTCGCTTCTCACATTCACTTTCCACTATGCCAACTATGTATTAGTACGGTTTTAAAACAGCAGTTAAAAAGTCCCAACGAGTTGCAGCATCCTGTGGAACACCTCAAAATCCAACGAAGCTAAAAACACCCAACATTTCAACAATCCCAAACACAACTGAAACCGATGATAGAGTTGATTAAAGACGACAATTTCATAGCCATCAAAACGATAGACACAGTTCCAGGCATACAAAAAAGAGATAGAATGAAGAAAATCAGCGACGTGATTTCCTGCGATGAAGGAATAATCATCAATTTATTAAAAAATGAAAAATCTTTACAGGTGAAGCGGGTTGTACCCATCAAGACAAGTAGGGAGATATGTGTATGTACATGATATATTCACCTTCGGCCTCCACGTTGGAGGCCGGAGGCTATAAGCTTTGTCAGTTGCTGATATCGAAGTATTTCGGATCTGCTGGAGAATGGTATTCCACATGTAACTGCCATGACAAAAAGAAGTCTCAAGACAAATGATCAAGACGAGGTAGAGTTGAACCCATATGATTAAAAGCACAATTCAGAAGGGCCCGTAAGAACTCAAGATCAAAATTACTGAAAATTGGCACAGAAACAACATTTGCTTCATAGGAAGCAAAATGATTTCAGCAAGAGACTTAGCCTGGCTTTAGTCTACAGATAGCATCTGAAACTCGCTAGAAACTACAGGAAAACAAACAACCAAAACACCAGTCTTCTTCTCATGTTCTATCCAGTAAAAGACTAGAAGACCGGCGAGGAACTTTGATGCCCCGTAAGAAAAATGCAATTTTTTATGATATTAACTAAAGACGTATCTTTCAACCATTTCAAATATAATTTATGAACTTCGTTTAGTGTTGACATATTGATAGTTAGAGAACATAAGGTAATAGTAATTCGAACATTTTTAGGAAAAGAAAAGGTTGGAGCTTCCACGAGAAAGCAAAGATACCACATTGGGAAAGTGAATGGATGTAGAAGGGCCTATAAGGACTTCGGCACCCTCCCCGTAATGGCTAGCTTTTAAGGGTGAGTTCTACCCCGGGTCCCAACAAGTGGTATTGGAGCTGGGAGCCGGGGTGTGGTAAACCCGGTGTACCCTCAAGGACAGAGAAATTCCCTCAGAGAAGATCTCGGTAACCCTAGTGTCCCCTCAAGGATGGAGAAAATCCCTCGGGGAAGATCTCACTGTTTTCTTCTCGGTAACCTTAGTGTACCCTCAAGGATGGAGAAAATCCCTCGGGGAAGATCTCGCAGTTTCCATGTTGCTACTGCGTGGAGGGGAAGATTGTTGAGGGTTCCACGCGAAAGCAAAGATCCCACATTGCAAAGTGAATGGATGTGGAAGGGTGTACAAGGACTTCAGCACCCTCGCCTTAATGGCTACAATTTAAGGGTGAGTTCTACCCGGGTCCCAACAGAAAAAATTAGAGCTTGAGGGCAATTAAGACAGTCAATTAAGACAAATTGCAAGAGAGATGTAAGCTAAGGCCTAAAAGATATCTAATGTAAGATTAAGAAATAGGGTTGAATGTCTTGGAAGTATGGTGCTTCTGTTAGAGCAATCCATGCAAAATCCATAACACACGTGATGTGGTGTTACCATAAGTGCTCCACTGAAAGGTTTCCAATCGTATTACCGACTTCAGCAACAGCCGTACTTGTCAACTCCCCCTGACTAATACTATTTGTATCCTCCAAGATTCTTAGTAATCTCCTAAGGAGACCTAATCATTAATTGCAATATCTTCGTGATCTCATCTTGAGGTTAACCCTGTT
This sequence comes from Tasmannia lanceolata, assembly GCF_043159265.1. Classification (NCBI taxonomy): domain Eukaryota; kingdom Viridiplantae; phylum Streptophyta; class Magnoliopsida; order Canellales; family Winteraceae; genus Tasmannia; species Tasmannia lanceolata. The sequence continues at coordinate 56,336,573 of NW_027518714.1, forward strand.
AATATATAACAGCTTGCACCCAACATTTGGGATCGAGCACATACCGAAATAACCACGTTTACATGGTTTTTTCATCTTCTAGTTTCACCCTCCCTCGTCCTCCACCCACCCAAACTTTCTCTTGCCTTCCTCACGACTCACTTCTCTCCTTCCCCATGACCGTGCCACTGTCTATTACCTCTGCACTGTCGATCTTCCCGCAATACGGAATGCTTACTAATATTTCACATCTCATCTCAACCCAGCAAGATAGACCGAACTTAACTGCTATGGCACAACCAACTGCTGCTAGTATTGGGTTCGTTTTGTAGTTTTCTTCTTTTCTTCCCTGTAGTTTTCTCTCTGTTTCCCTCCCTTAATCCTAGAGTATTGGGTCTTGCACCTATTCTACTGATAGCTTTTGATATAATATTGTTTTCATAGATGATCTGACTCACTGTATTTGGTATTGATTAAAAAGGCAGAGTGATGTGACACAATGCTTTGCCTATTTTAAACATAAAACTGAAGTGGCTCTAACCGCAAAAAAATGTGTACTTTTCAATTCGAAGGTGACAGTGAATTCACGAGACAGACCATTCAGTCATTACTTGCCATCTCTCATCGCATGTCTTGTTCTGAAACCCCACAACAAAATGGTGTGGCAAAATGCAAACACCATTACCTTGTTGAATTAGGTTTGATGCTACTTGCTCAGGCTAATTTGTCAAAATCGTGGGTCAAAGCTCTCAAAGCCGATGTTTACTTAATTAATCAACTACCTAGTGTTTGGAGGGTCTTCACCGTATGAAAGATTATTTGGCCAAACCCCGACCTAAATCATTTGAGGGCCTCCGGATGTGTTTACTATGCACATATTGTTCCGTACAAAAAAATGAAAGGAAAAAAAAAGTTCTAAACTCGCAAATGCATTTTTTTGGGTTATGACGTTCAACACAAAGGATACAAGTGCTCACAGACCATGTATAGATCTCCCCTCATGTTGGTGTTTATGAAAATATTTTCCTTCTACAGAATCACATTGCTCAACATCATCATTGCTCAACGTCATCGTCACCTACCTCCTCTACCACTCTCCGATGGCTACTTCCATCACCATGCTCGCTATGCACCATCCCCCAATGACGATCTACCTATGTTGTCTCTTCTCATGGTGTCTTGTCATCCCTCCACAACACCATGCCCTACACCATAGGTTCCTCTTTCTCCCAGCCCCATGACGATTTCTTTATCCAACGACTCCTTTGCATTTATAGTTCACGAAACCTCCAGCAAAGCCAACTCTGACATCACTCCCCTCCCCGTTTCACACTCCTCGCATGTGACGATTCAGAGTCCATCCACCCCCTTCGGCTCCACCCGTACAATCTACCCATCATATGGAAACCAAGCTCAAGTATGGTATTCGCAATCCCAAGCTACTTAGCACCACCAAACATCCCATCTCAGCTTGCTTCACTTCTCTCCTCTCCGCTTCCACTGATCCCACATTCTTTTCCATGGCCATCTAAGACACACTGGCACCTTGCTATGCAAGATGAGTTCAATGCTTTGATTCAAAATAAAAAATGGGTTCTTGTTCCTCCACCCGCTCATGGTAATTAGGTTGGTTGTAAGTGGGTTTATAAGACCAAATGGCATTCAGACATCGATTGAGTGATACAAAGCTCGTATGGTCACCAAGGGTTTTTACCAACAGCATGGATTAGATTTTTGAGGAAACATTCAACTCAGTTGTGAAGGCCCCAACTATTCAGCTCATACTTGCCATTGCATGTCCAAGACAGTGGCCCCTCCGTAAGCTTGACATGCGAAACACATTTCTCCATGGCATTTTACAAGAGGAGGTATACATAGTTCAACCTCTAGGTTTTGTTGACCCCCTGCCCGAACTATTTCTTTGGCTTCGAAAAGCCTTGTATGGGTTAAAGCAGGTCTCAGGGGCCCGGTTTTACCACTTTAGTTCAGTGTTGTGTGAGTATAGATTCCTCACTATTTATATAGCACACCCCTCGTGACTGCATCTTCTTCCTTTATGTTGACAATATGGTGATCATTGGTAGTGACTCCACTAGCATTCATAATCTCATTCCTTAAGTTGCACTTCGATATGGAAGACCTAGGCCCCCTCTATTTTTTTCTTGACGCACTCCTTCCAAACTCGTGTGCTCACCCAAACGAAGTATGCCATGTACCTACTGGATTGTACATCAAAGCTTGGCACCAAACTTGTTACCACCCCAATGGCCTCAGGCACAAAGCTTTCTGCTTATAAAGGTGAATCGTTACCTTCCACCACTCCTTTTCACGGCATTGTTGGTGCCATACAGTACCTCATTATGATCCTGCCAATTCATGCACAAACCCACTGTGGTTCACATGGATGCCATCAAACGTACTCTTCGCTATGTGAAAGGCATTATTCATGGACTTCTCTTCCAGGCCTCATCCACAACCGATCTTGCAAACTCTGATGCCAACTGGGCCAGCTCTCCAGATGATCATCGCTCTACAAATGAAAGCGGTTTGTAATCTCCTAAGGAGACCTACCTGTTGATTGTAATCTTGTTGGGATCCCATCTTGAGATTCACCCTGTTAATATATATCAGCTTGCACCCAATATTTGGGATCAAGCACACACCACAAATAACCATGTTTACAGTGTCGTAATGAAAATAAGACTAGATTCTTCAAAATATTACAAGAGCATGTCCTGAGGAATTCAAACAGTTGACAAGAGTTGACGTTGAAAACATGACTATCCCATTCACACTGAAGTTTTGTTTTCTGCTTTTGAAGAAATATTCACCATAAGAATTGAGGCTACTTGGACAAAAAAAGAACAACCACCTGAAAATAATCTATACATAAAAAATGAATGACCCCTGAAAATAATCTATAAAAAAGAACAAGCACATAAAAATAATCTCCCATACTGCTGACATGGACTCACTCATCTCGGCTATGGAACTAGTAAAACTGAAGGAACATTTGCATAGCTTATTAACTAGGAAAGAGATTAGAAAACAACGGTCTTCAAATGGTACTTCATAATCAAAATGGCTGACAAGAGCAGAGGGTCTTTAGATGCATTGAATAGAGTTTTAAAGACTTCAAAGTAAACCAGCAGATCTGTAACCTAATGGCACCCAAGAATTTTAAAAGTTCACAACTATGTACTCATGCAACAGTGATGATGCTTGGGCAGAGATATTCCTCAAAACAATGACTTTTCATTAATTAAATTCATCGTCAGTGAACAGATATAGAATGCCAGGAACGAGAATGAGTCAAAATGTCAAAAAAAATTATTCAAATTTGTAAATGCAACAAAATGGGAAAAAATCAGAATGAAGCTTCAGCTTGACAGAACAAATCGTGAGCAGACTTATTAATCCAAAAAAAATCAAGATAATTAGCACCTCACATGTGAGAGTTAAACTGCATACCTTGCCCTCATCGGCATCAGAATGGCGTTGAGGGAACACGACTCTTAAATCATTGTATAAGTAGAAGCGCCGCTCCCCCTCAGTGGTCAAATTGTTCCCATGTGGTTCAGATAAAGGATCAGATTTGCACCTCTGCATTGACCTTGAACATTTCTTAGGAGAAGGGCATAGAAAACGAAGGTGCAGAGCATAACGGAGAACACCAGCCCCAGTAGTATTCTCATTGACCTTTGAAGAACTATGAACAGATTTTCTGTCAGTTAATTGGCATGTATCCATAGGGCTTAAATCCTCCCCATCAGTGTTCCGGCACTTGCGACAGTTGAAATCACTTAACTTTTTTGTATCTGCGGCAAGATCAAACCCGTTTGGTAGTTTAAGATATTCCCTAGGTGAAAAGAGCTCTGGGTTCATCACTCCTTTATTTTGCGATTGAATGGGCAGATCAAATTGCTGAACTTCACAATTATATACACAACCCATAATATCAGAGCCTTTATTTTCTACAATTTTGGAGGTTTGGTCTATGGATTTCATTGTATGTACAATATGAACTTCATTGGAATTGATACATTCCTCATTATGTCCTGTGGGATGACTAATCTTTGAGGCTGGATTTGTCACGGGTTCATTTGTCACGGCAAGATCTCTGTTTCCATCTTTCACTGGGACATAAGTTGATCCAGAAGAGGCGAGTGTGACCTTTTGCCGCAGAAATGTCTTTCCATTTGAACAGTACAACAAAAAATTGGTCATGAGTGGAATTTCACCACAAAAGGAAAGATACAAGACCAAATTACAACTATAACAGACGATTGATAATGTTCGACATCACAAACCAGAAAACAAAAGTAAGCAACTAAGCATGTATTAAAGGGAGAAGTAAGAGGCAAGATGCAAAGGCAACCGAGGCTGTAAGGCATAACTATCCAGTCATAAGGAGTAACCTCACATTTAGACCAATTATAAACAAAGAATAATGAGTATATTTAAGCGCGTATATATATATATATATATATATATATATAGAGAGAGAGAGAGAGAGAGAGAGAGAGAGAGAGAGAGTTAAGTGAAGCTACACATACGTGTAGCTAACTTAGCTAAACCGACGCCTTAAAATACAATGGGCCCACATTGTTTGGGTGATCCAAACCATTCATTTGATAGGCCCTCACATTGATAGGGTGTGCCCAAAAAATCAGCTCCATCGGATGATCCCAACCCTTCAAACTGTGGAGGCAAAAATGGGCAGATTTGTGAAGGCTTTTACACGTCCATTTTTGCCTCCACAAAGCGTAGGGTTGGGATGATCCTATGGAGCTGATTTTTTGGGCACATCCTATCTATGTGAGGGTCCATCAAATGAATGGTTTGCATCACCGAAACAATGTGGGGCCCATTGTATTTTAAGGTGTCCGTGTAGCTAAGTGTAGCTACACGTATGTGTAGCTACACTTTTCTCATATATATATATATATACACACACACGAATTGCTAGCGTCCATCGCAAAAGGCACTTCGCGCCTGGTCTGTCGCATGTCTGACCAGCCACCTCGTGAATGGAGACAAAAGCTGTTGTCTTCATTCACGAGGTGGCTGGCCTCACATGCGACAGACCAGCCGTGAAATGCCTTTTGCGATGGACCCTAGCAAATCCCTATATATACATATAGAAAACTCATAAACCATTTAAAAATGTTATAATCAACATACTAAAAAGTTTACCAAAGTGAAATACTGAGCTGACAAGGCGAGTTAAAGATAACAACTTTGAAATCCCCGTTTCTCCCAGCCTTTGAAGTTCTCTCATTGGACCATCTAAAGAAGCTGAACAGATAACCCTCAGCATGACAAAGGAATTGAACTAATGCATGAACATCGCCATTGTTATCAACTTATCACCGTATCTCCTGGCCGATGCAAAGTTTCACTAATGCTTTCCACATACACACATTGCCTTACAAATCAATTAACCAACTCACAAATCCCAAGAAAACCCAAGGTCGTTACTTTTAAACCCAATTCTCATGAGACAGCCACAAACAAATCAAAATGAGGTATCATTTCAACTCTAACATCAAAAGATAAAGTTATAATAGAGTCTGATCAAATAATTTTAATAATTTTAATAAAATAATCACAAGGAAATACAAATGATCATGCACAAGAAAAATATTAATTTTTTAACTTTTAGTGAAGGGTACATTATTTAGAGTTTTTATATGGTGCCCGAGTGTGAAGTCTCTTGTGGGCGGTACCGCCCTTGATATTTGATCCAACAGCAACTCACTTTTTAAGAGGCTGCTGTTGGATCAAATATAAAGGGCAGTACTTTTGCCGTACCACCCACACGGGACTTCACAGGCAGGCACCATATAATTTCTCCATTATTTAATAAAATGATAAAACCAAAAAGGATTGAGAGAACAGTAGTAATTTCCGATCAAAACCAAGGCATTAGTTTAATGCTTCTTACATTTGAGAAACAAAATGCGGCCATAGTACGTAATTTAATCAATTATATTCTGATAAGGTTAGACCCATCATTTTACACCAATGCATAGCATGGGTGAGGTACACCATTTTACACCTCATTTTTTGTTACTATGGGACCCTCCCATCTCTACCCAAACGCATGCATGTGGTGGGGCCCACCATTTTAAACCCATAAGTGAGCCCACCATTTGACACCCATAAGTGGGGCCACCATCTCCGCCCAAATCCATGAATATGGTGGGGGCACCATTTTACACCATGCTTTGATGAGGTGGATGGATCTCACCAACTCCACTCAAACCCATGCATGGAGTGGGCCCCTTCATTTTACATCTCATGTTTTGATGGGGTGAAAAATTTAAGATGAAACTTTAGGAAATGCTAGAATAAGCACAAATTTACATCTAAAAACCATCACATAAGCAACACAACCATCGATAATTGTTTAACAAGATCAAACACCTCATGACATGTTGTCGCCATGTCTGGAACAGTAAAGGTCACTCTAAATATAGATATTTCACATGTTTTGAAAGCTGTTTTTTTTTTTTTGAGCGCTATGCTTCGAAAGCTGATGATCTTACCATTTCTTTTACTTTCCAACTTACTCATCTTATTAATGGAATTGATATGGAGGGATTTTTTGTTATGCGGATGCATAGCAAGGAATCAAACTTCGGACTTCGGTCCCAACCAAAACTGACACACGTTGATAGAAGTTTATAATCATACCTAGAAGTGGATGCTAGAAGAAAGTGGAAACTAACACAAAACAAAGGCTGAAATATAAATCATTCGTAATACCAAAGGTAGTTAAATATTAGTGAATGTTTATCAGGACTGAAAAGTAGTTGATGATCATATACCATTATCATCGAGTATCATATAGCCCTTGTACAAACGGGACAGAAAAACATGTGAAGCTTGGTGTGAGACATGCCACCAAATAAAAGACAATGGAAATGATAATTGCAAAAAACAAGATAAGGGAGCCAGAAAAGACAACAGAAAATCAAATTAAAAATTAAATATTTTGTATGAACATAAAATTCATGCCTTAAAGAAGCCAACTCAAAACTTACTACCTTGAAATATGACTAACGTCAATTGTTAATCATAGTTCAACTCAACCAATTGATGATTGAGATCTATACCACAGTGACCTGTCCAAAACCTATTGAACTGTATAGGTCCAATCAATGTAATTTAACCACAGGTTCAATAAACAAAAAATCTCAAGGATTATATTAGTAAATTTCTCAAAAATTGCCCACAGATGTCATTTAGATAAGATCAGTAAACATAGAGTTTAAAGTTTAAACATACATCAACATTTGCATCTAACATTATTATTTGCATTATGCTCTACCTAATTGAATCATATAGACTTCTCAAACAGTCATCTATTTTCACTGTCCCAATAAATTTTCTCGAGTTTTGATACTGAAATTCGTTACTTGACAATACTTAATGGTTGTTGGGAGATACTATTAGGTGAATTATTATTTTTTAAGTCTAGAAATTTTTCCACTTTTTAAGTCTAAAATTACAACAATTAATAAAAGCAAGGATAATAGACGACCAAAGATGACAGGAGAATATTTGGAGCCAGCAATCCCTTCAATCAACTGAGAAATTAAAAAAAGAGGGCCATTTTCTCTTAGGCATCCAAGGATGTACAAGCAAAGTACTTTCGTAAAGGGTAATAGACGACCAAAGATGACAGTAGAATATTATGGATCTCTATGTAGTTGCTTATCATATCTTAGACTGATAACACCTATTATGCAAGAAGACCACCTACAATTTCTTGCAATAAGAGAACTTTTAATTAGTCAAGATTCTGGGAAGAAAACATGGAGATGATAACATATATAAGATTCCTTTTTAAGCTACTCAGGACAACTACTAGTGAAATGAGAAGTTGTAAATTAGCTGATAATCAATTCATGGAATTCATTTTAGTTGCTAAAGGCAACTAGTACTAATGAAATATGAAGTTATATATTCTGGCAAGTATCCAAATTAAGAAACCCATTTCAAAAATATATATATAAAAATTAAGAAAGAAAACCTCCTAGCACCACTACGAGTTCACCAGCTATAGTATTAGCCATGTGTCAAATTTCCAATTAGGTCATCATGTACAAGGTGCAACATCCAATAATGATTAACAAAACAATGACCAAAACATTTCTCAAACACAAATTGCAAAAGCTTAGGAAATGAAGAGTCCACAAAAGACTTTATCTTTTACCCGTGTATATAGTGGTCAGAGAACAAAACTAAGCGTTCATAAAATCTGAATGGAAGCTAGAAGCTTTAGCATCACTCTCTAGGGGGGGCATTATAGAATAAATGTAGAAAAATCATATAAATTCAATAATCCTGACATACCTTGGTTCCAGCCGGCATGTCACTCAGATCATAATTGCAAAAGAAGGTGTGAAGAGGCGTCATTTCTGGATTGCTGAGAACCTGTAAAAAATGAGTTCATCTTGTGAGGAGATAAAATCCAATCTTTTGTTCATGTTTACCAGAAAAAATCCTTCATAAAATCCAAATCAGAAATACTTATTTTGAATGATTAAAAGCGACTGGAAAAGTCGAGTGGGAACCAAAGCACAAGTTTTCCGGAAAAACAAAGAAAAGCACCTGTGCATCGCCAAAAATGCATGAATAAATCTTAAGGCTTCACAAATTAGCAAAAGTTCTGATAACGAAGTTAAAACCCAAATCAGAAACACTTATTTTTAATAACAGCGAGAGGAAAAATAGTTAAGTGGAAACCCAAGCACTAGTTTTCTGGAAAAACAAAGAAAACCACCTGAACATTGCCAAAAAATGAATAAATAAATCCTAAGGCCCCACAAATAAGCGAAAGTTCAGTTAAATTTCTCAGTCTATGCATAAAATAAAATTCCACATTCAATTTGATTAGTCACCGGAATCCAATACCAGGTATCATAAGCACATACAAGAAAATACGAAATTCCACTAACAGCAAGACTAAATTACGATGAGCACGCATATCATAGCATTAGGCTAGAAGCATGGTTTTAAATTTCCACCAAAACCAACATGAGACAACCGAAAAGTTTCCGTTTCCAACCCATCAGGACACATTCCAAAACCGAAACCGAAACCAAAACCAAAACCGTAAGTTTATTAATGGTATACTATATTAGTATGCATTACATAATTTTATTTATATGAATTGCATGTGAAATATTATGAATGTATTATATATAAATATTTACGTGAATTACATGTGAAATGTGGTATGCATTGAATTATCAGGTTCATGCATGTCACTAGGTGTTTGATGTTGTTAAACCATTATGGATGGTTGTCTTGCTTATGTGATGGTTTCCAACTGTGTATTTGTGCTTATTCTAGCATTTCCCAAAGTTTCATTTTAAAATTCTATCACTTGCATATCTTTCCATACGTTTCTAATTTTAATTGATCTCCACTAAAATTTCTGTTAGAAATGTTAGGCCCAGGTGATATGATGGCAACCCAAGAGAGGTGGTGAATTGGGTTTTAGAAGATCTTTGCGCTTTTTAAAAACTTAGTAACTAAATTATAGCCAAAAGAACAATTACAACAATAAATGCAAGAAAGATAAAATAAAGTGCAAGTAAAGATAAAGAAGAGGATAAGAGAATGTGCACCGGGATTTATAGTGGTTCGGCCTTAAACCCAAGACCTACATCCACTCCACCAACAACCATCGATGGCTTCTACTAAAAGCGATCTTCTTAACTTCGGTGAAGATCCCACCGTTACAATTCTTAACCTTGGTGAAGATCCTACCATGGAGAAGGCTCTGCATCTCCGAGCCCTTGCCAAATACAATGTAAAGAAAATGAAATATACAAAACCTCTCTCAAGGTAGATAGAACACTAAGCTCACCAAAAGATTTCTCTCTCTAAAAAGTACAAGATGAAATCCCAAGTCCAGCCCATTACAAAAGACACCAAGAGAGGCACAAAGGGTGTTTAATCACTCAAATAATATTTCAAGGTTGTATTAGAGTCAGTTCCTAGTAATTAAGAGGGTTAAAAGGCCTTTTATAGCCAAGGGAGCCCAAAACTAGCCGTTATAGAGACGAATGCCTGGGCGTCCGTCAAACTAGCCGTTTGGCTATGGCCTATGGGCAAAATGCCAAAATAGGCAGCCGAACGTCCGCCAGTGCCTCCAGCAGTTTTTGCCTGAATATCAGTCGGATGTCGATATCCACCCACAGTTTTGGTCAAATTCCAATTTTGCACAACGAACTTGTAAAATCCATATCTTCCTCATTTCTTATCAGATTTCGACGCTCTTGTGCTCTATGGAAAGATGAGAGAGAGTAATACATGTTAAGAAATTTCTCAAAATTATTTGAAAATTCTCTAGACCCATCATCCATAAGATAATGGCCTGGGTTCAACTAAGCATGTGCCATTTTGGTTCTTTTTCAATGTTTAAGCTCTCTTTGATACTTGGGCTTTGGTCCTATCAAAAAACTTAATATAAATCATTTGTTTAGAGTCCCTTTAAACCTACTTTGGTACCTCTTATGGATACTTTGAGTTGGGATTAGATTTTACATTCTAAGACTTGACTTTTGAACTTGATCTTCAATCTAGCTCTTTTTCTTCACTTTCAAGTCTTCTTCCCTTCTTGGATCTTCACTACTTTGGCTTCCTTTGATTCTCCAAGATAGCTCCATAGCCTTGATCCAAGCTTCCTTAACTTTGAACCTTAGATAAATCTACAACCTAAATCACAAACACCGGTCAGTACGAAGAATCACTCGTGTTTGGAATCATCAAAACAAGATAGAAGATTGCCGAGGGTTGAACCATTGGGCTTACAATTTCTAGGGAAAACAGAAACGCTTCCATTTTCATGGCGATCGAAACTGAAATCAAAAATTAAATTTAAAACCTTGGCTAGAAAGCCAATCCTCCGTAGAAACGTTTCCATTTTCACTAAGACTCTTGTTTCCTCATTGAAACAAGGTGTTCATAAAAATTAATATATCATGGAGATGTTGGCATCCGAAGAATGTCTATTGAACAGTGGCAAATATTCTTTGTCAAGGAATATGACGTTGCCATTGACTTGTGGTTCCATTGAACCTTTATCCATAAGTTTTATACTGGACTTTTGTAGCACAATTTTTTAATAACACATCTTCATGTTTCAAAGTCCAAAAACACAGACTCTAAAAGATCAACGTACAGCATGGCATATTAGTAGTTCTGAAAGTTTATCCACAAGAAGGTCCAGATGTTGTGAAAATACAATAAAAAAAAAAGCAAACAAATAAATGTGATGGCTTAGCATAGTCAATCCACTAAGCGCTATAACAACAGGACGTAGTTGGTATTATTGCAAGGTTATGAACTCATGACAATTAGCGGCAGAACCCATTCACTCTCCTTGTGCATTGGAAGTAAGAGTCTACGACCACACTCAAATCATTCTATCAACATCCATAACCAAAAGTTAACAGACCTAACTTACTTGATCACCAATCAAATTTGAGGGCTAAGAAACCTAGTACCAGTTGTATGCGCCCTTTCATAGGGATGCGCAGGCGGCTTCTTGCAGCTCGGGAATCATCGATGCTAAGACTTCTCTTCATTTTTGGGCCTTTGGATCTGTTTGATGGTAAATTTCCCGTAAGATCAATCGATGCATAGTACAGTAAGTAGTTATCTCCATCTACACTTGTTACTGCAAAAGGGAGCTTCTGAGATGGGGGTGAGAAACTCCCTCCAGTAATGTTTAGAACAGCCAGAAAACCATCAATTCTCTGCAGGGTTAATGCCAGATATAGCATCAGATGTCTATGAAAACAGAATAATAAAGTAAAATCATTAACTAGTGTTAAAGTATAAAAGATTTAGTAATGCCATCTCCAACGGCTTAAGCTTTTGGAGTAATTGGTTGTTTCACATGTTATCAGAGCAAAGGTCCTGGTTTAAAACTCCTTGATATTAAAAGTCCACATGTAATGGCGAACCCAAAAGAGGGGCTCACACGTACCACGTGTAGGCTACCCCTAAAAAGAGGAGCCACACGTGAGGGGGTGTTAAAAAGTATAAAAAATTAAATAATGCCATCTCCAACAGCTTAAGATTTTGGATTAATTGGTTGTTTCACAACTAGAAATGAAGAAATAAGTAAGAAATAAGTAAATACTGACCTGACTAGTTTTGCCAGACGAGAACCGACCAGATAAGAGTGACTCTTCAAATGAACCAACTAAAGACCTCCTAACAGGAAGCCCGCTCAAACTTCTGACTAACTTGATGCAATGAGGCATGGAGGAAGAATAAGGAGCCCAATTCTGACCTCTGCTAGCAGTACTTTCAGGGGTAAATGGACCTGAATCATTCTGAAAGATATCAAGATCTTGAAATGACTTGCTGGACGTTCTGAATTCACCATCCTTCGGGGCAAATAAAATGCCCGAAACATTTCCATCAATTGACCTTTCATAGTTCTTTGACATAGAATAGTCAACTTTCATCTCCTTTGAGACATCCATGCAGACCCTACCTTCTGTTTTCATTCTTTCGGACCATTTTGGACCAAGAGGAGACAAAGAAAGTGGGGGTGAGATCACTTTCTTTGCAGAGATGGCTATAGCCCCCGTAAGGGTTCCTATTTTACTAGATTCTTTGTAGGGATCGATCGCCTGTGCAGATAAAACATGATTATGAGGCACCGACGCCTTGTTCTCAAGCAAGGGACCGTCAGTGAAACAAACAGAACTTGTTCTACTATTTTCTAAACGTCTAGAAATGGACCAAAGCGAGGTATCGAGATAACTGTGATTGCCAATATTGGCTTTCTTACAGTCATGTGCCGTAAAAACACCGCCATTGGCAATCAAGGCATTGGAACCGATTGAAACATTTTCCCTGGCAATATCAAGAGGATCTCCATGGAATTGACTTGCACACAGCATACCATTCAAAGGGGACAGCAAGCGCTTCCTGGCTTGTGGCCCATGCGAATCATTTGAATTATCGGAACTACCAACTGAACCGGATGACTGTACTCTATCTGTTAAAATTCTCTCGAACCCATTAATGAAAGGATCTAATCCACTTGATTCAAAACCCACAACCCTTGAAACAGGACTCTGAATGTTGCGTCCCATTTTCGAAGTAAAGCAGCCAATTTTATCCTTAGATCCAATCTTCAATCCATGAATGTTCGATGCATCATCAATGGTGCTTCTATGTCTAAACAACCCGTCTGGGCCTTTAGGGTGTTCCAAGGTAGTTTTTCTCTGAAAATCTCCAAGAGAAGAGCACGAAAAATCCCCTACAATCCTATTACTCCTGCTTCCTCCGTGCAGCCCATCCAAATCACAGCTGCTTATACCAGAAAACCGCGGAGATGTTTGCACAAAAGTGCTCAACGATGTTACAACTTCGTCCGCAATTTTGTTGGAGGAAATTTGAGGCAAG